>NC_080203.1:25359339-25984339 GCF_030028045.1 Hippopotamus amphibius kiboko
CTAAACAGTGAACTAAAACCTTCCATTTAAACAGAAATATGATATATAAATAAGCTGGTAAGAAACTCCCTCACCAAAGAAAAGATTTCAAGTAGAAACTTTACTGCTGAAAAAAATATTAGCTTTGTCATATTTCGTATTCACCTGTCTCCACTTAATTGTCTAAAGAATGAACAAAACAAGCCCTAATGTGGCACATACTATCTCCTTTGTCCTCCGAATTATCTCTGGATAGATATAAAGGATGAAAGATGCTAACATTCTCATCTATTAGTCATGGATTTATCCAGGAGGACAGATATGTCACCCACCCTAAAACAGAAAGATTGCTGAGGTTGTCACAGAGAACTTGATTACCTCGGATCTGAAACTTGCTCAATTTGTATGTTCATGAGATATACTGTCAGATTAAAGACAGATGCCCCATTTGAGTACATAGGCAAAGATAATGTACACACAAGTGTACCATAAATCAGATAGATTCATATTTTTTCAAAGTTTAAAATCTATTTCAAAAGTACATGAACTGCCTTCTTCATGCTGTGTGGGTTGTATATTACTAGAAAAGGGATACAGCCCTTCTCTTGGGTACTGTACCAAGGAAGCAACGCCACCTCAAATAACATATTGGCCAGGTAGACTTATTCCTGGATATGGCAAAATTAACTAGAAGTCCTTTCTGTTATCAAAGATTTTGGTTTGAGAAAGAAAGAAAGCTAAACTATTTTGTATTGGTTTTCTCTCTCTGACTGACTCTGTCTTTACTACACGTAAGAGCACACATAGTACTGTTAATAATAAAGAAACAAAATACCGCAAAAGCCAATACGGGTCTAGGTGAAGCCTAGACTCAGGTTTTGACCTTTTCAGAGCTCACTACATTAACAGTAATCTTTAATTGAAAAATATTTATCTTTATAGTGTATGGGAGTGAATCAGAGAAGGGAATATGTCAAACAAATACAATTCCCTCCAAAATCTATGTCATACATTAGGAGAGAAATGGAAAACCTTTAAAACTAAATTTAGATCTTGAATGGGTAGAGTGAGTTTGCTATTTTTAACATAATCATTTTAAAGAATCTATAAAGTCCCTATTCTCTTTGAAAATTCCAAGGGCATAGTGTTATAATCCAGAGAAAAATATTATAATAGGAAATAATATTCTTAATCAGGTTTATTACTGTATGTATGTTTAAGATCCTGCCAGAGCCATATGCCTAATTATGGCTGACCTTTTAAAGCAAGCTTGTCTATTTGCTTGTTTATCCACCATTGTCTATTGAAGGGAAAATTGTTCCCATTTATTTCCTTGAACCTAAGGGTACAAAGGGGCTATCTAATCACCCATGAGGTATGACTTTAATTCTGTTCAAGGAGAGCAATTGTAAATTACACAGCATAAGAAGCACATGAGTTATGGTAAATTACTACCATATGATGGTGATGTGGAGTTGTCTTTTCCAATTAGAAATTTTCTGTAGAAGTGTAATTCACAAAATATATTTTCAGGAATGCTGTCCCTTGAAGAGGATATAAATGATCTCTGCCAATATCATTAGGTTGCTTGATTTGGGGAGGATGATGTGCTCACAGTGAATTCAAACAGAACTATGACCCTTCTTTGGTCCCCATGGATAGATGGGACTGTCATGCACTCTCATGAGATATTACAACATTCACACTCGCTAAGTTTATTAATAACACCTGTTGTAATTAAAAAGAATATGCACCTGTATTAAATGAGTTTCTAAATGTCAGTTTTCAGCTTTTCCATAAAAGATTTTGTTTTGAAATTTTGACAAATGTATTTTTTTACAGAGACCTTGGTAAAACAAATGGCATCTAAAATGTTTGCAAGCTCTATTTGTACAGCTGCTATCCTCTTGTTAGAATATAACTTTACCAGCCTGTTGTGAAAGTCAGCTTTTTGTTTATTTGGGAAACCATATTATATTTTATTTGAAACCAAGTTGACTAAATAATACACATATATCAATCTTAGAATGTTTTCAGTGAAGATATTGTACATAAACCCTAATTAAAGAAGTCAGTAAAATTTTATTTTTACATGAAAGCTATATGCTAAAATATGTAATAAAGACCTACTAAAGACTGAATTGTGTCCCCTGGCCCCGAAATTCCTATTTAAGCCTTGGAGATGGGGCCTTTGGGAAGTCATCATTGTTAGATAAAGTCACGAAAGTAGGGCTATTATGATGGGAAGAGAGACTGTGTTCTCTTTGCCATGTGAGGGCACAATGAAAAGACAGCTGCCTGTAAGCAAGGAAGAAGCCCGTTTGGCAAAAGGGTCCTTGATCTTGACTTCCGGCCTCCAGAACCATGAGAAATAAAGGTTTGTTAAGTCACCCAGCCTATGGTATTCTGTTATAGCAGCTTGAGCAGACTGATACAAAACCCATTAAATGAATAGCTATACAAATGACTTAATAGATCTTATCAAGTATGTCTCATAAATACGCATATGTATCAAGAGAGTTTGAGATGATCACTATCTCTAATGATAAGTCCCATGATTAATAACCACCCTGAAGAGTAGGAATCACAACGCTGCCATCTTGGGAGAGTATTTTTCCTATATTGTTTTAGCAGTTATAAAGTCCCAGCCTCTCAATTATTTTTCTTACACTTTTGATATGTTATCAGAATGTGGTAGTACTGGGCCTCGGTTACAAGAAGATAAATTCCACTGTGGAGATATGGTTTCCTCTTTTTAATGCTGTACGTTAGCTAACTTTAAACTTGTGTATATTAATTTCTAATAATTTCTCTGAATTGACTCTATTTATGTTCTTGTTTTATATTCCTGGAGATTCAAAGAGAAAGTCTAAATTGGAAGAATCTTAACAAAAGTCAGCTTCAAATTATCTTTCTAAACATTCTTCTGATTCCAATCACCTTCCCAAGCAGCTACACAGAATTATTGCTTTTCTAAGGATGTCATGTTCTTTCACATCTCTAGTCTTTGATTATGCTTCCCCCTTTGCATGGAGGACCTTTCTGAATCTCATAAAATCCCACTAATCTTTTAAAGTTCAGGGCAAAATTTCAATTCATCCTGAAGACTTTCCAGGCCACCTAAGAAATTATGCTCCCCTGTAGTGCCACAGAGAAATAAATTGCTTAAAAATAATTGGAGAGTCAGTCCTCGAGGCGTCAGTGCCCTGTGGTGTTGGAACTTTGTTGCTTGTCGGCCTGTGCGCGGACATGGCCTCAAACGACTATAGCCAACAAGCGACCCAAAGCTATGGGGTGTACCCAACCCAGCCTGGGCAGGGCTATTCCCAGCAGAGCAGTCAGCCCTACGGACAGCAGAGTTACAGTGGCTATGGCCAGTCAACGGACACTTCAGTCTATGGCCAGAGCAGCTATGGTAGTTCTTATGGACAGACCCAGAACACAGGCTACGGCACACAGTCAATTCCCCAGGGGCATGGCTCAGCTGGTGGCTATGGCAGTAGCCAGAGTTCCCAGTCCTCTATGGGCAGCAGTCCTCGTACCCTGGCTATGGCCAGCAGCCAGCTCCTAGCAGCACCTCGGGAAGTTATGGTAGTGGTTCTCAGAGCAGCAGCTATGGGCAGCCCCAGAGTGGGAGCTATGGCCAACAGTCTGGCTATGATGGACAGCAGCAAAGCTATGGACAGCAGCAAAGCTATAATCCCCCTCAGGGCTACAGGCAGCAGAACCAGTACAACAGTGGCAGTGGAGGGGGTGGAGGGGGTGGTGGAGGTAGCTATGGCCAAGATCAGTCCTCCATGAGTGGCGGCAGTTATAGCAATCAGGACCAGAGTGGCGGCGGCTACGGAGGAGGCCAGCAGGACCGTGGGGGCCATGGCCAGGGCGGTGGTGGTGGTGGTTACAACCGCAGCAGTGGTGGCTATGAACCCAGAGGTCGTGGAGGTAGCCGTGGAGGCAGAGGCGGCATGGGCGGAAGTGACTGTGGTGGCTTCAATAAATTTGGTGGCCCTGGGGACCAAGGATCACATCATGACTCGGAACAGGATAATTCAGACAACAACACCATCTTCGTGCAAGGCCTCGGTGAGAATGTGACAACTGAGTCTGTAGCTGATTACTTCAAGCAGATTGGTATCATTAAGACAAATAAGAAAACGGGACAGCCCATGATTAATCTGTACACAGACAGGGAAACGGGCAAGCTGAAGGGAGAGGCAACAGTATCATTTGATGACCCACCTTCTGCTAAAGCAGCTATTGACTGGTTTGATGGTAAAGAATTCTCTGGGAATCCTATCAAGGTTTCATTTGCTACTCGGCGAGGAGACTTCAACCGGGGTGGTGGCAATGGTCGTGGAGGCCGGGGGCGAGGAGGACCCATGGGCCGTGGAGGCTATGGAGGTGGTGGCAGTGGTGGCGGTGGCCGAGGAGGATCCCCCAGTGGTGGTGGTGGGCGGTGGAGGACAGCAGCGAGCGGGGGACTGGAAGTGTCCTAATCCTACTTGCGAGAATATGAACTTCTCTTGGAGGAATGAATGCAACCAGTGTAAGGCTCCTAAACCAGGTGGCCCAAGAGGGGGACCAGGAGCTCTCACATGGGGGGTAACTACGGAGGTGATCGTCGTGGTGGCAGAGGAGGCTGCGATCGGGGTGGCTACCGAGGCCGAGGTGGGGACCGTGGGGGCTTCTGAGGGGGCCGGGGTGGTGGGGACAGAGGTGGCTTTGGCCCTGGCAAGATGGACTCCAGGGGTGAGCACAGACAGGATTGCAGGGAGAGGCTGTATTAGCCTGGCTCCTGAGGTTCTGGAGCAGCTTTCTTCCTGTACCCAGTGTTACCCTCATTATTTTGTAACCTTCCAACTCCTGATCACCCATGGGATTTTGTGTCGGACTATGTAATTGTAACCATACCTCTGGTTCCCATTAAAAACCATCATTTTAGTTAAATTTTCTTCCTCTTCCCCCTTTTCACTCTCCTGGAGAGTTGATGTCCAGGTCAAGAATGTGGGGAGTTTTCCTCTTTCAGATCAACCTGCCTTGTGGGAAGTGGAATAATTTGTTCCTGCTTAGCAGGAACTGGAATAAAGTGTTTGATACTTGGTTCAGGGCAGAAAAGGTCAAGCGAATCCTTGAAAGTAGAGATTAAAGTTTTCTGTCATGGTAAAAAATAAAAAAATAAAAAAGAAATAATTGGAGTATGTCAAAGGGATACAGGAGCTAACTGAAAAAGTTCACAATGGCTATAGCTGGAAGAATTTGAGGAACAAAATAAACATTGATAAAAAAATTAAAAATTGGAGTCTAACCTAAAGTATAAAATAAATATCCATAAGACAATACTTATATATAAATAAATGATTGAATAAATAAATAAGCCAGGGGTGGGAGTGAGGCAGGTTAATGACAAAAGCAGGAAAGGACAAGGCAAACATAAGAGAATGCAAGCCTCAGGGAATAAGTAACACGTATGGCCTCTTTCACAAAGATCCTGCCATGGGCAGCACAGATATCTGAGTCAAGGAGATAAGGGAAAACATAACATCTGCACTCTGGCTTCTGTACCTTGCCCCTGCCTAGATAAGCATAGCTATAGGCTCCCAAAAAGCACGGGAACTGGTTTATAAAAGGGGAAACTTTCCTTTGGTTCAGGGCTCAGTCTTTGGATGTGAATCCACTGGGTCTGTACCGGTACAATAAACACTGCTTCCTGTATTGCAAGCCTCGGTGTCCTGCCTACCTCTACCGATTCCTCCAACAGGAGGAGGAAAGACAAATGTACTTTGCAGAAGAATTCCAAGTAACTTATGTAGATATTCCACTCTCAACGAAATGAAGCATAATTCCTCACTCCTTAAATGTGAGCTGCTCATAATGACTTCTTTCTAAAGGGTACAGTTTGGAAAGGGGGAAACAGAATAACTTTACAGTGGAAAAACTTGACAAACACTACCTCGACCAAGTGATCAAGTTTAACACCAACAATGATGTCAGGTTGATAGTATGTGATGTGATGAAGGTGGCACTTAACCTCTGTTATCCTCTTCCCCAAAACCAATAACTCCCATCAAATCATAAGAAAAATACGAGACATATCTTAACTGAGAGAGATTCCACAAAATACCTAATCAGTAATCTTCAAAACTGTCAAGGTCATCAAAAAGAATGCAAGTCTGAGAAACTCTCACAGCTAAAAGGAGCCTAAGGCAACATCGTTTTTAAATATAATGTAGCATCCTGGATGAAATTCTGGAACAGAAAAAAAATTACAGAAATAACTGAGGAATTCTGAATGAACTATATAGTTTAGGTAATAATAATGTTATCAGTACTGGTTCATTAAATGTAACAAATGTACTGTACTGACATATAATATATACATTTTTTAATATTTCACTCCTTTTTATTGCTGAATTATATTCCATCATATACCTATACCACATTTTTTTTGAGGTACACCAAGGTCAATCATCTGTATTTATACACATATCCCTGTATCACCTCCCTCCCTCGACATCCCCCCACCCTCCCCATCCCAGTCCTCCAAGGCATCATCCATCATTGAGCTGAACTCCCTTTGTTATACAGCAACTTCCCACTGGCTACCTATTTTACAGTTGGTAGTATATATATGTCTATGCTACTCTCTCATTTCGTCTCAGCTTCCCCATCACTACCCACCCCCCCCAAATCTCGAGATCTCCAGTCCATTCTCTGCATCTGCGTCTTTATTCTTGTCTTGTCACTGAGTTCATCAGAAGCATTTTTAGATTCTGTATATATGAGTTAGCATACAATATCTGTCTTTCTCTTTCTGACTTACTTCACTCTGTATGACAGACTCTAGGTCTAGCCACCTCATGACATATAGCTCCATCTCATTCCTTTTCATAGCTGAGTAATATTCCATTGTATATATATGCCACATCTTCTTTATCCATTCATTTGTGGATGGGCATTTAGGTTGCTTCCATGCCCTGGCTATTGAAAATAGTGCTGCAATAAACATTATGGTACATGTTTCTTTTGGGATTATGGTTTTCTCAGGGTATATGCCCAGGAGTGGGATTACTGGATCATATGGTAGTTCTATTTGTAGTTTTTTAAGGAACTTCCAAACTGTTTTCCGAAGTGGCTGTACCAACTTACATTCCCACCAACAGTGCAGGAGAGTTCCCTTTTCTCCACACCCTCTCCAACATCTGTTGTTTCCAGATTTTGTGATGATGGCCATTCTGACTGGTGTGAGGTGATACCTCATTGTGGCTTTGACTTGCATTTCTCTGATAATTAGTAATGTTGAACATCTTTTCATGTGTTTGTTGGCCATGTGTATGGCTTCTTTGGAGAAATGTCTATTTAGGTCTTCCGCCCATTTGTGGATTGGGTTATTTGCTTTTTTGGTATGAAGCTGCATGAGCTGCTTGTATATTTTGGAGGATAATCCTTTGTCCGTTGTTTCATAGGTAACTATTTTTTCCCATTCTGAGGGTTGCCTTCTTGTCTTGTTTATGGTTTCTTTCACTGTGCAAAAGCTTTTAAGTTTCATGAGGTCCCATTTGTTTATTCTTGATTTTATTTCCATGATTCTAGGAGGTGGGTCAAAAAGCATCTTGCTTTGATGGATGTCATAGAGTGTTCTGCCTATGTTTTCCTCTAGGAGTTTCATAGTGTCTGGCCTTACATGTATGTCTTTAATCCATTTGGAGTTTATTTTTGTGTATGGTGTTAGGAAGTGTCCTAATTTCATTCTTTTACATGTAGTTGTCCAATTTTTCCAGCACCATTTATTGAAGAGGGTGTCTTTTTTCCATTGCATATTCTTGCCTCCTTTGTCAAAGATAAGGTACCCATATGTGTTTGGGCTTACCTCTGAATTCTCTATTCCATTCCATTGATCTTCCTTTCTATTTTTGTGCCAGTACCATACTGCCTTGATCACTATGTCCTTGTAGTATAGCCTGAAGTCAGGAAGCCTGATTCCACCAACTCCATCTTTCCTTCTCAAGATTGCTTTGGCTATTCAGGGTCTTTTGAGTTTCCATACAAATCATAAGATTTCTTGCTCTAGTTCTGTGAAAAATGCCATTGGTAATTTGATTGGGATTGCATTGAATCTGTAAATTGCTTTGGGTAGTATAGTCATTTTCACGATGTTGATTCTTCCAATCCAGGAACATGGTATGTCCCTCCATCTGTTTGTGTCTTCTGCAATTTCTTTCATCAGTGTCTTAAAGTTTTCTGCATACAGATCTTTTGCCTCCTTAGGCAGGTTTATTCCTAGGTATTTTATTCTTTTTCTTGCAATGGTAAATGGGAGAGTTTCCTTAATTTCTCTTTCTGCTCTTCTGTTGATAGTGTATAGGAATGCAAGATATTTCCGTGCATTCATTTTGTATCCTGCTACTTTACTAAATTCATCAATTAGTGTTAGCAGTTTTCTGGTAGAGTCTTTAGGTTTTTCAATGTATAATTTCATGTCATCTGCAAAGAGTGACAATTTTACTTCTTTTCCAATTTGGATTCCTTTTATTTCTTTTTCTTCTCTGATTGCTGTGGCTAACACTTCCAAAACTATGTTGAATAATAATGGTGAGAGTGGACACCCTTGTCTTGTTCCTGTTCTACGACGGAATTCTTTAACTTTTTCCCCATTTAGAATAATGTTGGCTTTTGGTTTCTCATATATGGTTTTTATTATGTTGAGGTAATTTCCTTCTATGCCCACTTTCTGGAGAGCTTTTATCAGAAATGGATGTTAAATTTTGTCAAAAGTTTGCAAAAATTTTTCTGCATCTATTGAGATTATCATATGGTTTCTATCCTTCAATTTGTTTATATGATGTATCACGTTGATTGATTTGCATATATTGAAGAATCCTTGCATCCCAGGGATAAATCCCACTTGATCATGGTGTATGCTTTTTTTAATGTGCTGTTGGATTCTGTTAGCTAGTATTTTGTTGAAGATTTTTGCATCAATATTCATCAGTGATATTGGTCTGTAGTTTTCTTTTTTTGTGACATCTTTGCCTGGTTTTGGTATCATGGTGATGGTGGCCTCGTAGAATGAGTTTGGGAGTGCTCCTCCTTCTGCAATATTTTGGAAGAGATTGAGAAAAATAGGTGTTAGCTCTTCTCGAAATGGTTGATAGAATTCACCTGTGAAGCCATCTGGCCCTAGGCTTTTGTGTGTTGGGAGATTTTTAATCACAGCCTCAATTTCCATACTTGAGATTGGTCTGTTCATGGTTTCTATTTCTTCCTGGTTCAGTCTTGGAAGATTGTATTTTTCCAGGAATTTATCCATTTCTTCCAGGTTATCCAATTGATTGGCATATACTTGCTTGTAGTAGTCACTCATGATTGTTTGTATTTCTGTGGTGTCCATTGTTACTTCTCCTTTTTCATTTCTAATTCTGTTGATTTGCATCTTCTCCCTTTTTTTCTTGATGAGTCTGGCTAATGGTTTCTCAATTTTGTTAATCTTCTCAAAGAACCAGATTTAGTTTTATTAATTTCTGCTATGTCTTCCTTCCTTTCTTTTTCATTTATTTCTGCTCTGATCTTTATGATTTCTTTCCTTCTGCTCACTTTGGGGTTTCTTTGTTCTTTTTCTCTAATTGTTTTAGGTGTAAGGTTAGGTTGTTTATTCAATATTTTTCTTGTTTCTTAAGGTAGGACTGTATTGCTATAAACTTCCCTCTTAGAACTGCTTTTGATGCATCCCATGGGTTTTAGGTTGTTGTGTCTTCATTGTCGTTTGTTTGTAGATTTTTTTGATTTCCTCTTTGATTTCTTTAATGATTTCCTGGTTATTTAATAGTGAATTGTTTAGCCTCCATGTGTTTGTATTTTTTGCAGTTTTTTTCCTGTAATTGATATCTAGTCTCATGGCGTTGTGGTCTGAGAAGATGCTAGATATGATTTCAATTGTCTTGAATTTGCCGAGGTTTGATTTGTGACCCAAGGTGTGATCTATCCTGGAAAATGTTCCATGTGCACTTGAGAAGAAAGTGTAGTCTGTCGTTTTTGGATGGAATGTCCTATAAATATCAATTAAGTCGAGATGGTCTAATGTGTCATTTACAGCTTGTATGTCTTTATTTATTTTCTGTTTGGATGATCTGTCCATTGATGTAAGTGGGGTATTCAAGTCTCCCACTATTATTGTGTTATTGTCGATGTCCCCTTTTATAGCTGTTAGCATTTGCCTTATGTGTTGAGGTCCTCCTATGTTGGGGGCATAAAGATTTACCATTGTGATATATTCTTCTTGGATGGATCCCTTGACCATTGTTTAGTGTCCTTCCTTGTCTCTTTTAATAGTCTTTACTTTAAAGTCTAATTTGTCTGATATGAGTATTGCTACTCCAGCTTTCTTTTGACTTCCATTTGCATGGAATATCTTTTTCCATCCCTTTCCTTTCAGTCTATATGTATCCCTTGGTCTGAAGTGGGTTTCTTGTAGGCAGCATATGGAAGGGTCTTGTTTTTGTATCCATTCAGCCAGTCTGTGTCTTTTGGTTGGAGCATTTAATCCATTTACATTTAAGGTAATTATTGACATGTGTGTTCCTATTACCATTTTCTTAATTGTTTTGGGTTTGTATTTGTAGGTGTTTTCCTTTTCTTGTGTTTCCTACTTAGAGAAGTTCCTTTAGCACTTGTTGTAAGGTTGGTTTGGTGGTGCTGAATTCTCTTCACTTTTGCTTGTCTGGAAAGCTTTTGATTTCTCCCTCAAATCTGAATGAGATTCTTGCGGGGTAGAGTATTCTTGGCTATAGGTTTTTCTCTTTCAGGACTTTCAGTATATGCTGCCATTCCCTTCTGGCCTGCAGAGTTTCTGTAGAAAGGTCAGCTGTTATCCTGATGGGTTTTCCCTTATATGTTATTTGTTGCTTTTCTCTTACTGCTTTTAATATTTTTTCCTTGTTATTAATTGTCGTTAGTTTGATTAATATGTGCCTTGGTGTATTTCTCCTTGGGTTTATTCTGAATGGGACTCTCTGTGCTTCTTGGACTTGGTGAATTATTTCCTTTCCCATGTTGGGGAAGTTTTCCACTATAACCTCTTCAAATATTTTCTCAGACCCTTTCTTGTTTTCTTCTTCTTCTGAGATGCCTATGATTCAAATGTTGGTATGCTTAATGTTATCACTGAGGTCTCTGAGACTGTCTTCTATTCTTTTTATTCTTTTTCCTTTTTCCTGCTCTGTGGCAGTTATTTCCCCCATTCTATCTTCCAACTTACTTATTCATCCTTCTGCCTCAGTCATTCTGCTGGTTATACTATCTATAGTATTTTTAATTTCAGTTATTTTGTTATCCATTGATGTTTGTTTGTTCTTTAGTTCTTCTGAGTTCTTGTGAACTGTTTCTTGTACTTTCTCTATTTTGTTATCGAGATTTTGTATCATTTTTACTATCATTACTCTGAATTCTTTTTCAGGCATTTTTCCTATTTCCTCCTCATTTATTTGGTCTTGTGGGTTTTTTTCCTGCTCCTTTGCCTGCACAGTGTTTCTTTGTTTCCTCATGGTAGTCCAAACTTTTGGGGTCGCTTGTCCTCGTGATAGAGGTGTTTATAGAAGACTGTCCAAGCCCCAGACTAATGTCCGAGTGTTGGGTTAAACAAATACTAAGTCTAGGAAACACATACATGCATAAGACACACAATTACTGAACGCATTAGGACATAAGCCTCTGGAAAGACCTGACAGAAGAACCCCAGTATGCTATCAGATATTCAAAGAGAAACCCAACAGAAATTGAAAACCAAAACAGAACAAAACAGAAACAAAAGCAAAAACAAACAAACAAACAAATAACACCTTACACATACAAACACAAATCCAGGGAGATATTGAAAGCTAGGATCAACTATAAAAAAGAGCTAGAGTACCACCAGACAGAATGGAGAGTCTCAGAATGAAATTAGAGAATTGTACTAAGAACTAAGATAAAGACAAAAACCTAATATTAAATACCAAGGTGGTGTGTCATCTGGAGAATAAATCAAGGAGTCTGAGCAGATAGATGGTGCTGCTTATATGTTAAGATAAAATAAACTAAAAATGGATGGAAGACAGGGGAACAGAAGATCGTTGTGTGCCTGGAAATATGTAAATAAAAAGAAGAGCATAGAAATGTATAAAGGATAGAGATGAATGGAAGGTAGGAGAGATATATACTCCATACTACCAAAAAGTTAGCTAGCAACAGAAGTATATAAAAAGGCTAAAAATAAAAATAGAATAAAAAATAGAATAAAAATATGTTATAAAACTTGTAGACCCCTTAGGACTAAGATCGTAATTAATAAAGGAAAACAAAACAAAACAAAACAAAACAAATGAAAAAAAAAAACTGGAACTGATCCTAGAATGGACCAGTTCAATAGAATTGATACTAATATTTCTGTTTCCTTAGAGTCTCAGCTGTAGGTGTCCTTCTACTCACCTTGGGTTTTTTGTATTATTCTCTGACGAGCAGAGCTTCCTTTATTGTTTGTCTGTAAGCGTTGGTGTGAGGGGAGGGAGAGGGTATAACAGTGGCTCCTTCCCCTGGGAGTGAGTGAGCAGTGGCGCTCAGTTGTTGCAGTTGGGCTTGGAGGTGCCTGCTGCAGAGGGGCGCCGGTGGCTCAGGTGTAAACAGAACGTCCCAGAGTTGGGCCTCTCTCCGGGCTTCTTTGTTCTTGGCAGCCTCCCTGCTGCTGGCATTCCAAGGGGTTTTAAGCTAGCCCCGCCCAAGGGCCTGAGGGTCCCTGTTATCCCTGAGTGCCTTAGGTGGCCCACAGGGGTCCCTCCACTGCCTACTGCAGGCACCAAAAGAGAGAGAGAGAGGCTATGCCCGTGGCTCCTCCCTGCCGCCCGTGAGCCTGCAGCATCCAGCTGCCATCATGGCTGGGCAGCTCTCAGGGGCAGGCTCTCTTCGTCATGGAACTCTTCCCTCCTGTCCTCTTGGTCCGTCACCTTACTGGCAACAGTGTTTCTCACCCTGAACCAGCTCTCCGGTTCCCACGCTCCTGCTCCCGGACCCTCTGTTCAGCTGTGAATTGACGTCTCAGTCCAGGAATGCTGAGCCATGGTGCGGACCCTCCGTGTGTTTCTCACTCCCTCCCGTCTGCCACAGCTCCGCCTCTTCACCCTCTTTGAGCTGTCATAGATGCCTCCCTACCGGTTATGTCGGGATCCTTGCGGTCCTTTCTGGTGTCCGAGGTCATCTGCTGGTGTTCAGTTGGTTCTCTGTGGGAATTATTGCATCTTTTGGTGCGTTCCCAATGCATCTGTGGAGAGGGATGCATTCCACGTCCCTCTACTTCGCTGCCATCTTTTCGCTCCCTGACATACAATATTAATAGGGAAAATTGGGAGTGGGCATAAGGAAGTCTCTGTACAATATTTGCAATAATTCTGTTAATTTAAAACTGTTCTAAAATTGATGAATGTATTAAAAAGCGATAATAATCATGAAGCAGTTATGCTCCAACAGAACAGCTACAGGGCTCTCCTTAGCACTCACTGAAATGCATTTTAGTTTCCTTTTCTTCTACCATAGCCTCTAAGCTCCTTATATTACCAGCCTCTTGTATATAGTACACTCAACAGTAGGTCTATGGACTGAATTACAAATATGAATTTAGATATACAACTGACAGGATCATTGCAACATTATGAGAGATTTTTCAACCAGAGAAATAATATAAATTGGCAATGCTATTTGTAATCAACTTTATACAAATCTCAATAATAAAATGAATTTATTGAAGGTATGATAGTTTTCTTTTGATCCTTCACATACACACAGATGTGCACTTGAATTTGGTTTCTCCTAGAATTAAAACATTTTTAAATGGTCCTTGATGCATGTGGAAAATAATCTTCACGTTGTCTTCTATGTGACTCTGTCCCAAATCCTAGGCAACTGGTAAGCTGCAGAGTGATAGAAGGCACTGACCCTGCAGCTAGAGCGCTTGGGTTTCAATAGATACGTTGCTTTACAGCTGAATGACTTTGGACAATTTATTAACCTCCATAAGCCTCAGTTTCTTCATTTGTAAAATGGAGATAATCATAGTAATGCCTCCCAGGGTTACTGTGAGAATTAAATAAGTTAATGCCTGTCAATGGCTTAGAGCACTGTGTGGCAAGTGGTAGGCAATCATTAAATATCAGCTATTATTACTATTAAGTTAAAAGAACAATTATTCTAAATATAGCTTTCAGCTGAGCCTACTTCTTT
Source organism: Hippopotamus amphibius kiboko (assembly GCF_030028045.1). Lineage (NCBI taxonomy): Eukaryota > Metazoa > Chordata > Mammalia > Artiodactyla > Hippopotamidae > Hippopotamus > Hippopotamus amphibius. The sequence goes on from NC_080203.1 coordinate 25,373,560, forward strand.
GTATTTTTGCAGTAAACAGTGTGAATAAAGTAATTCTTATTTATTTCTGATTCTATGCTAATTATGCTACGTTAAGGGCAATATTTTATTGATCATTAAGAACAAAGTTAATTATTAGATTAGTTATGATGGCTAGAATGCAAGCTTCATGATGGCACAGACTATTTATTTCACCATTGAAACCTCAGCAACTAATATCAAACTTGGTAAATGGAATTGAGGACATGGGGCATGGGGGGTGAAAGGGAAGCTGGGATGAAGTGAGAAAGTAGCATTGACATATACACACTACCAAATGTAAAATAGATAGCTAGTGGGAAGCTGCTGCATAAAACAGGGAGATCAACTCGATGGGTGATGACTTGGATTGGTGGGATAGAGAGGGTAGGAAGGAGTCGTGGGAGGGAGGGGATATATGTATAAATACAGCTGCTTCACTTTGGTGTACAGCAAAAACTGGCACAACACTGTAAAGCAATTATATTCCAATAAAGAGCTTAAAAAAAGTCTAGGATTTATTCTTTGGTCTTGAAGTTAATTGGTCTGGCATCTATTCTTGGCCTAGAATAATTTTAAAAAGTCCTTCCGCTATCACAGTAATTGTTGCTGTACATATGCATAAATAGTTATGGGTGGATTTTCATTTTAAGCAACCTTGAAAGATGTATTGAATTGGTTTAAAAATCTATTAACTTTGGATTTATTTCACACATGCCCTCATTGCGTCTTTCAGTGTCAGCCATACTAATATCTCCTTATTATCACTGCATATGTACAGTTTGCAAGAAAAGACATTTGACTGTAGTTTAAAATAGGGACAGAGGGGAAGAAGGGAGAAGAAACCAAGTGAGATAGTGATAGATGTTAAAATGTCTTTAAATATTTTGGGTTATATTTTCAAGTGAATCAAAAAGATCCTTTCTGCTTCATTTTCCTGTAGATGCATATACTCCATTTTTAGCAAAAAAAAATGTATTGAATGTACTTATGTTAAAAAACTGTGCAGAGAATAAGAATATGACTCCAATATGGCCCTTTCCCTCAAGGAGCTTAACATGAACAAAAAGGGGTGGAATGATAGAAAATGTATATTAACAGCTATAATACAAGCAGTAGAATTCTACTTTGCTTATAAGTTAATATTTTTGGAATCAACTTATTATGGATATCTTCTTTTTGAAGCCACAGATCAAGGCTTATGTTTAATCAAAGGACACGTAGCAGACCACATATATGTATTGTATACATGTATATAAATCTGTGTATACAAATTTTGGTTGCCAAATACTATATATTCTGTAACCTATGACTCATATCACTTTCACTTAAGTCAGTACTACTAGGTTGTAAAAATCCAGAAGGCAGAAGCCACGAATGTAATATGTTCGGGTTATAAAACTGCATATTATAATGCAAATGCTTAAATTTTTTGGTTCTATTATATTTAATACAATACATAAATAAGGACCCAAAATGGTTCCTGTTTTCTGACTCAGAGCCAACTTGATAAAGTCTAATCTTCCCTGAAAAGTTGGCTAAAGTTACACCTACTTTGCAGATATATATCTTTTTTCTTTTCTATTACCATTTGAATAAAAATTGTAACAGTTTCTAATAGAAAAAAATGAGTTAAATACTTAAGATCTGTTTCTTTCTATTCCCAATACATAATGCACAGCTTATACATTTGCAAATTTTGCCCACTATAACAATTTTTTGTTTGTATATGCACTTCTGTAAGATTTTAAGTTCCATGCGAATGGTAATATTTTTGTTTCAGCTATTTATGTACAGGGGTATTTAGTAGTAGTCACTGCATTTGTTGAATGAATGAATGATGAATGAATGAATAAGAAGCTTCTCACAATCCTACACTCAAAATAAATGATAATGTTTTCCACACACTCTACTATGTATTGTCAACATGTGTGCTTGAAGATATAATTCTGTACTTTCTCTATTAAACTTATATTATATAGTATACATTTTCTGTTTTGCACAGCCTTCATAATCATCTCATTAGCTGCATAATAATGCATTGATATGATTTTTCATGTTAATTTACTATTCATATTTCACTGGTATATAATGTTAGCATGAAATTGTTTATACACATACTTTCTTTTTCTGAAATGTATTTCTTGGAAAGAATTTCCATGATAGAAGAAGAGTGAAGTGGCTGTGTGCAGATAACGTTTATAAAACCTGGACTAATAATAAAAAGCAACTATTTTTAAAAGTGCTGGAAAACATCCAAAAGAAGAACAAAGTCAGAGAAGTTTCTTCTCAAAAAGCTGTATGTGCAAGAGGCAAGAAAGGCAAGTTTGTACTTTTCTGAGGGAGTTCTCCAAACCACACAGCCATGGTGAGCAGAAAATTGTAGCTTTACCAGTTTGACATAGAACAGACAGCAGAGCTTAGTACTGGAAAAGCAGCTAGAAATTTAAGGTAGAAATTCTGGAAGCAAAAGACATGAGAAAGAATGAGACCCAAAATCTGAGTGTAAACTCTATTCCTATCCACTAAACTACACAGGTGCAAGGGAGAATGCAAGTGACACAGCAAAATGAAATGAACAAAGAAAATGAAAAAGCAAAAACTGACAGGGCCCAAAGAAGAATTCTGAATCAAAAGATAAAGCTGTACTGGATCAATTTTTTGAGATTGCTACTTTTTAAAGTATTCCCCAATGAAGACCACCTTGGAAAGCAGAAAAATGAAGTCTTGCTGGCTTAAGGTACTAGATGATAGAGCCCAACAATGGTCAATCAGTTGGAAACTTAGAGGAGAATCCTCAGAAGCAAGGATACCACAGAGAGGATTAATGTCAAAATCTGTCTATAAACCCAGTCCAAATTTTGGGTTTAGCAACAAACAATACAGTTTTAGGGCAAAACCCAGGGATCCACATTTAAAAACAAACAAACAAACAAAAAAACCACAGCAGGTAAAAGCTGTAAGAACTGGGAAGACATATCAGCTGTTGCCTATTATAGGGTGGACAGAGTCTGATATTTGGCCCAAGTTAATGGCCTACAAGAACAATAGCAACAAAATTCCCCAGAAGAATAAAGCAGAACTCAGAGTCACTAAAACACATCTAAACTATCTAGATTCCAGAAATTACTATACTTTCAAAGCAATACAAAATGTCATCTATTCTCAGGGTTAGGAAACTCAACAAACTAACTCTAAATGAAATCCAAAATGGACCCATATTTTTTTAAGAAGTAAAAGAAAGTCATCTTACTGAATGAACAGATAGTTTATATTTCTCTGTTGAGATTTCCTATCAAAAATAGAATCTCTAGAGCTAAAAAGCATAATAACTGCTCCTAGACACGTCATAGTCAAATTGTTGAAATCTAAAGATAAAAAGAGTATCTTAAAAGCACCTGAAATGAAACATTACAAAAAGGAGGAAACAACATGATTGGGATGTGACTTCTTATCACAAATAATGGAGGACAGAAGACACAGGGAAGACATATTCAAAGATGAAAGAAAAAATAAAAACTCTCAACCTATAGTTCTATACATAGGAAAATAACTCTTCAAAAAGGCAGCCAAAAAAGACATATTCAGATACACAAAAACAGGATTTGTAACCAGCAAACCAACATTATGGTAAATCCTAAAGAAAATTTCTCAGGCTGGATGGAAATGACATGACACTAGATGGCAACTCAGATCTATATGAATGAAGGTCACTGCAAATGGCAAATATGTGGGCTAATATACAATATAATAAATACTTTCTCTTTTTAATATTAATTCAGTAAAAGGCAAATGACTGTTTAATGCCAAAGTTATAATTTGTATATACTGTATTATGATTGTACTGAAGGATTTATAACTCATAACATTTACTATACCTAACTCATGTTTCATAACAATACTATTAAACATTGGAGTTAAACAGAAATATACACGTGCAAGAATCCTGTATGTTCTTTAAAGTAATTCAATATTAAAACTAAGTAGATTATGTCAAGTGAAATATGCATATTGAAGTCTTTGAAAAATTATTAAATAAAAAGCATTAAATAATGACAAAAGTATACTGCTGAAGATTCTATATATTTTTTCAAAGAACTAAAACAAATTATAGAAATTATTAGCCAGATTCATCACCTAACAGAAAATATTAATAAAAAGAAATTATTATAACAAACCAAACAGAAATTATATGGTTGAAATGCATAGTACTTGAGATGAAAAATTCACTAGCAGAGCTTAATAGTAGATTTGAGAGGTCAGAGGAAAGAATCAGTGAAATTGAATATAGATCAATAAAGATAATGCAATCTGAGGCCAGGTGGATTGGTGAAGCTCTTCTTCTGTATGAGACCAATCCATGAAGAGTGAGAGAGGTGGTGTTTTTTCTAATGTGTAGATACCAACATTAACATAGAGACTTAAGGAAATGGAGAAATAGAGAAACATGATCCAAAAAAAGGAACAAGGTAAAACCGACCCCAATGAAAAAGAGATACAGGGCTAGAAAGATGGCAGCGAAGTAGAGAGACGTGGAGTGCATCCCTCTCCACAGATGCATTGGGAATGCACGGAAGGACGCAGTCATTCCCACAGAGAACCAGCTGAACACCAGCAGACGGCCTCGGACACCAGAAAGGGCTGTGGGGAGCCCGACATAGCCGGTAGGGAGGCATCTACGAGGGCTCAAAGAGGGTGAAGCGGCAGAGCTGTGGCAGATGGGAGGGAGTGAGAAACATACGGAGGGTCCCCAGCGCAGCTCAGCATTCCCGGACCGAGACATCGATCCGCGGCTGAACGGAGGATCCAGGAGCGGGAGCGTGGGAACCAGAGAGCTGGTTCAGGGGGAGAAACATTGTTGCCGGTAGGGTGACAGACCGAGAGGACAGGAGGGAGGAGGTCTGCGGAGAGGAGTGCCGGTCCCTGAGAGCTGCCCGGCCATTATGGCGGCTGGAGGCTGCAGGCTCCCGGGCTGGGGGGAGGAGCCACGCGCATAGCCTCTCCCTCTCTTTCGGCGCCTCTGCAACAGGCAGTGGAGAGACACCCTGCGGGCCACCTAAGGCACTCAGGGATAACAAGCACCCTCAGGCGCTCGGGCGGGGCTAGATTAAAACTCCTTGCAACGCCAGCAGCAGGGAGGCTGCCGAGAGAAAAAAAAAAAAACCAGCACCAAAAAGAAAAAACCCCGAGAGAGGCCCAACTCTAAGACTTTCTGTGTACGCCTGAGCCACCAGCGCCCTCTGCAACAGGCACCTCCAAGCCTGACTGAAACAACAGTGCGCCACTGCTCACTCACTCCCAGGAGAAGGAGCCACTATTGTACCCTCTCCCTCCCCACACACCGACGCTTACAGACGAAAAATAAAGGAACCTCTGCTGGTCACAGAATAACGCAAAAAAAAAAAAAAAAACCCAAGGCAAGGAGAAGGACACTTACAGCTGAGACGCTAAGGAAACAGAAATAGTAGTATCAATACCTATTGAACTGGTCCATTCTGGGATCAGTTCTGGATTTTTTTTCTTTCTCTCTCTCTCTCTCTTTTTTTTTTTTTTTTTTTTTTTTGATTTATTAAATACGCTCTTAGCCCTAAGGGATCTACAAGTTTTAAACATAATTTTTTAAGGATATTTTTTATTCTTTTTTTTTTTTTTTGCCTTTTTATATACTTCTATATCTAGCTAAGTTTTTGGTAGTATGGACAATATATCGCTCATACTTTCCTTTCATCCCTTTCTTTTATACACTTCTATTCCTTTCTTTTTCTTTGCATATTTCCAACCACATTACGCTCTTCTGTTCCCCTTTCTTCCAGCCATTTTAAGTGTATTTTATCTTAACATACTTATAAGCAACACTATCGGTCTGCTCAGACTCCTTGCTCTATTCTCCAGATGATGCACTGCCTTGGTATTAATATTAGGCTTTTGTCTTTATCTTAGTTCTTAGTACAGTTGTCTAATTACATTCTGAGAATCTCCATTCTCTCTGGCGGTACTCCAGCTCATTTCTATATTTGATCCTAGCTTACAAAATCTCCCTGGATTGATGTTTGTATGTGTAGGGTGTTATTTGCTGTTTGTTTGCTTTTGCTTTTGTCTCTGATTTGTTCTGTTTCAGTTGTCAATTTCTGCTGGGTTTCTCTTTGAATATCTGATAGCACACTGGGGTTCTGTCAGGTCTTTCTAGAGCTTTATGTCCTAACAGATTCAATAATTGTGTGTCTTATACATGTATGTGTTTCCTAGACTGAATATTTGTTTAATCCAATACTTGGACATTAGTCTGAGGCTTGGACAGTCTTCTATAAACACCTCTATCACCAGGACAAGCAACCCCAAAAGCTTGGACAACCATGAGGAAACAAAGAAACCCCATGCAGGCAAAGGAGCAGGAAAAAAACCCACAAGACCAAATAAATGAGGAGGAAATAGGAAAAATGCCTGAAAAAGAATTTAGAGTAATGATAGTAAAAATGATACAAAATCTCGATAACAAAATAGAGAAAGTACAAGAAACAGTTCATAAGAACTCAGAAAAACAAACAGCAATGGATAACAAAATAACTGAAATTAAAAATACTCTAGATGCTATAACCAGCAGAATGACTGAGGCAGAAGAACGCATAAGTGAGTTGGAAGATAGAATGGGGGAAATAAACGCCACAGAGCAGGAAAAAGAAAAAAAAATAAAAAGACTAGAAGACAGCCTCAGAGACCTCAGTGATAACCTTAAACGTACCAACATTCGAATTATAGGCATCCCAGAAGAAGAAGAAAACAAGAAAGGGTCTGAGAAAATATTTGAAGAGGTTATAGTGGAAAACTTCCCCAACATGGGAAAGGAAATAATTCACCAAGTCCAAGAAGCACAGAGAGTCCCATACAGAATAAACCCAAGGAGAAATACACCGAGGCACATATTAATCAAACTAACGACAATTAAACACAAAGAAAAAATATTAAAAGCAGCAAGAGAAAAGCAACAAACAACATATAAGGGAAAACCCATCAGGATAAGAGCTGACCTTTCTACAGAAACTCTGCAGGCCAGAAGGGAATGGCAGGATATACTGAAAGTCCTGAAAGAGAGAAACCTACAGCCAAGAATACTCTACCCAGCAAGAATCTCATTCAGATTTGAGGGAGAAATCAAAAGCTTTCCAGACAAGCAAAAGTGAAGAGAATTCAGCACCATCAAACCAGCCTTACAACAAATGCTAAAGGAACTTCTCTAAGTAGGAAACACAAGAAAAGGAAAACACCTACAAATACAAACCCAAAACAATTAAGAAAATGGCAATTGGAACACGCATGTCAATAATCACTTTAAATGTAAATGGATTAAATGCTCCAACCAAAAGACACAGACTGGCTGAATGGATACAAAAACAAGACCCTTCTATATGCTGCCTACAAGAAACCCACTTCAGACCAAGGGATACATATAGACTGAAAGTGAAGGGATGGAAAAAGATATTCCATGCAAATGGAAGTCAAAAGAAAGCTGGAGTAGCAATACTCATATCAGACAAATTAGACTTGAAAGTAAAGACTATTAAAAGAGACAAGGAAGGGCACTACATAATGATCAAGGGATCCATCCAAGAAGAACATATCACAATGGTAAATATCTATGCCCCCAATATAGGAGCACCTCAATACATAAGGCAAATGCTAACAGCTATAAAAGGGGACATTGACAGTAACACAATAATAGTGGGAGACTTGAACACCGCACTTACATCAATGGACAGATCATCCAAACAGAAAATAAATAAAGACACACAAGCTTTAAATGACACATTAGACCATCTCGACTTAATTGATATTTATAGGACATTCCATCCAAAAACGACAGACTACACTTTCTTCTCAAGTGCACACGGAACATTTTCCAGGATAGATCACATCTTGGGTCACAAATCAAACCTCAGCAAATTCAGGAAAATTGAAATCATATCAAGCATCTTCTCAGACCACAACGCCATGAGACTAGATATCAATTACAGAAAAAAAACTGCAAAAAATACAAACACATGGAGGCTAAACAATTCACTATTAAACAACCAAGGAATCACTACAGAAATCAAAGAGGAAATCAAAAAATATCTAGAAACAAATGACAACGAAAACACAACAACCCAAAACCTATGGGACGCAGCAAAAGCAGTTCTAAGAGGGAAGTTTATAGCAATACAGTCCTACCTTAAGAAACAAGAAAATGATCGAATAAACAACCTAACCTTACACCTCAAACAACTAGAGAAAGAAGAACAAAGAAACACCAAAGTGAGCAGAAGGAAAGAAATCATAAAGATCAGAGCAGAAATAAATGAAAAAGAAAGGAAAGAAACCATAAGAAAAATAAATGAAACTAAAAGCTGGTTCTTTGAGAAGATTAACAAAATTGATAAACCATTAGCCAGACTCATCAAGAAAAAAAGGGAGAAGATGCAAATCAACAGAATTAGAAATGAAAAAGGAGAAGTCACAACGGACACCTCAGAAATACAAAACATCATGAGAGACTACTACAAGCAACTATATGCCAATCAATTGGATAACCGGGAAGAAATGGATACATTCTTAGAAAAATACAATCTTCCAAGACTGAACCAGGAAGAAATAGAAACCATGAACAGACCAATCACAAGTACAGAAATTGAGGCAGTGATTAAAAATCTCCCAACACACAAAAGCCCAGGACCAGATGGGTTCACGGGCGAATTCTATCAAACATTTCGAGAAGAGTTAACACCTATCCTTCTCAAACTCTTCCAAAATATTGCAGAAGGAGGAACACTCCCAAACTCATTCTACAAGGCTACCATCACCCTGATACCAAAACCAGGCAAAGATGTCACAAAAAAAGAAAACTACAGACCAATATCAATGATGAATATAGATGCAAAAATCCTCAACAAAATACTAGCTAACAGACTGCAACAGCACATTAAAAAAATCATACACCACGATCAAGTGGGGTTTATCCCTGGGATGCAAGGATTCTTCAATATACGCAAATCAATCAATGTGATACATCATATCAACCAATTGAAGGATAAAAACCATATGATCATTTCAATAGATGCAGAAAAAGCTTTTGACAAAGTTCAACATCCATGTATGATAAAAGCTCTCCAGAAAATGGGCATAGAAGGAAATTACCTCAACATAATAAAAGCCATATATGACAAACCAAAAGCCAACATTGTTCTCAATGGAGAAAAACTGGAAGAATTCCCTCTAAGAACAGGAACAAGACAAGGGTGTCCACTCTCACCACTGTTATTCAACATAGTTTTGGAAGTGTTAGTCACAGCAATCAGAGAAGAAAAAGAAATAAAAGGAATCCAAATTGGAAAAGAAGAAGTAAAATTGTCCATCTTCACAGATGACATGATATTATATATAGAAAACCCTAAAGACTCTACCAGAAAACTGCTCGCACTAATTGATGAGTTTAGTAAAGTAGCAGGATACAAAATGAATGCACAGAAATCTCTTGCATTCCTATACACTAACAACGGAAGAGCAGAAAGAGAAATTAAGGAAACTCTCCCATTCACCATTGCAACAAAAAGAATAAAATACCTAGGAATAAACCTGCCTAAGGAGGCAAAAGATCTGTATGCAGAAAACTTTAAGACATTGATGAAAGAAATCAAAGATGACACAAACAGATGGAGGGACATACCATGTTCCTGGATTGGAAGAATCAACATCGTGAAAATGACTGTACTACCCAAAGCAATTTACACATTCAATGCAATCCCGATCAAATTACCAATGGCATTTTTCACAGAACTAGAGCAAGAAATCTTACGATTTGTATGGAAACGCAAAAGACCCCGAATAGCCAAAGCAATCTTGAGAAGGAAAAATGGAGTTGGTGGAATCAGGCTTCCTGACTTCAAACTATACTACAAGGCCATAGTGATCAAGACAGTATGGTACTGGCACAAAAATAGAAAGGACGATCAATGGAATAGAATAGAGAACTCAGAAGTAAGCCCAAACACATATGGGTACCTTATCTTTGACAAAGGAGGCACGCGTATACAATGGACAAAAGACAGCCTCTTCAGTAAGTGGTGCTGGGAAAATTGGACAGCAACATGTAAAAGAATGAAATTAGAACACTTCCTAACACCATACACAAAAATCAACTCCAAATGGATTAAAGACCTACATGTAAGGCCAGACACTATCAAACTCCTAGAGGAAAACATAGGCAGAACACTCTATGACATACATCAAAGCAAGATCCTTTTTGACCCACCTCCTAGAATCATGGAAATAAAATCAAGAATAAACGAATGGGACCTCATGAAACTTAAAAGCTTTTGCACAGCAAAAGAAACCATAAACAAGACAAGAAGGCAACCCTCAGAATGGGAAAAAATAATTGCCTATGAAACAACGGACAAAGGATTAACCTCCAAAATATACAAGCAGCTCATGCAGCTTCATACCAAAAAAGCAAATAACCCAATCCACAAATGGGCAGAAGACCTAAATAGACATTTCTCCAAAGAAGACATACAGATGGCCAACAAACACATGAAAAGATGCTCAACATCACTAATCATCAGAGAAATGCAAGTCAAAGCCACAATGAGGTATCACCTCACACCAATCAGAATGGCCATCATCACAAAGTCTGGAAACAACAGATGTTGGAGAGGATGTGGAGAAAAGGGAACTCTCCTGCACTGTTGGTGGGACTGTAAGTTGGTACAGCCACTATGGAAAACAATTTGGAGGTTCCTTAAAAAACTACAAATAGAACTACCATATGATCCAGTCATCCCACTCCTGGGCATATACCCAAAGAAAACCATAATCCCAAAAGAAACTTGTACCATAATGTTTATTGCAGCACTATTTACAATAGCCAGGACATGGAAGCAACCTAAATGCCCATCAACAGATGAATGGATACAGAAGATGTGGCATATATATACAATGGAATATTACTCAGCTCTAAAAAGGGATGAGATGGAGCTATATGTAATGAGGTGGATAGAACTACAATCTGTCATACAGAGTGAAGTAAGTCAGAAAGAGAAGGACAAATATTGTATGCTAACTCACATATACGGAATCTAAAAATGGTACTGATGAACTCAGTGACAAGAACAAGGAAGCAGATACAGAGAATGGACTGGAGAACTAGAGGTATGGGAGGGGGCGGGGGGTGAAGGGGAGACTGAGAAGAAGCGAGAGAGTAGCACAGACATATATATACTGCCAACTGTAAAATAGTCAGTGGGAAATTGTTGTATAACAAAGGGAGTCCAACTCGAGGATGGAAGATGCCTTAGAGGACTGGGGCAGGGAGGGTGGGGGGGACTCGAGGGGGGGGCATCAAGGAAGGGAGGGAATATGGGGATATGTGTATAAAAACAGTTGATTGAACCTGATGTACCCCCCCAAAAAAAAAATAATAAAAAAAAAAAAAAGAAAAAGAGATACAGAATTAACTAACAGAATTCAAAATAACCATCATAAAAATATTCAACACATCAGGAAAATAATGCATTAGCAAAGTGAGAATTTCAACAAAGAGACAGATGTATGGTATACTATTATGCATATTTAAAAAAGAAGAAAAATCTTCAATATGGAACAACACGGATGAACTTTGATGCTAAGTGAAATCATCCAGTCACAGAATGACAAATACCTTCTATAAGTAGAATCATGTGGTACCTAAAATATTCAAACTCATAGAAGCAAAGACTAGAATGATGGTTTCCAGGGGCTGAGGGAAGGGAGAAATGGGGAGTGGTGATTCAACTGGTAGAGAGTTTCAGTTATGCAAGATGACTAAGTTCCAGATATCTGCTGTAAAACATTGTGCCTATAGGTAACAATATTGTGTTGTATAGTTAAACAATTGTTAAAAGGTTAGATCTCAGGTTAAGTGTTCTTACCACAATTAAAAAAATAAAGATTATATAGCCAGTAAAAGTATCCTCCATAAATTAAAGAAAAATTAAATAATTCCCAGATAATCAAAAACTTACAGAACACATCACTAGCAGATCTGCCACACAAGAAATACCAAAGAAAGTTCTTTAGGTTGAAATGAAAGGACCTTAGAGAGTAATCTGAATCCTCACCAAAAAAAGAAAGAACATCAGTAAAGCTAACAACACAGTTAAATATGAAATAATTTCAAATCTGCTTTTAATTGACTTAAAATGTGTGTAATTTGTATAAAATTATATACAAGAATGTAAATTTGTATAAAATAGCAAAAAACGGGGAGAGGAAATGGAGCTATATTTGAGCAAAGTTTTCTGTTATTCAAATTAAGTTGGTAATAATTGAAGCTAGATATTTTTTTGAAGCTAGATTATTTTAATGTTAGTTGTTAAATCCAGGGCAGCCACTAAGAAAATAACTTAAAATATAGTAAAAGAAATAAGAAGGAAATAAGAACAGTACACTATAAAATTTTTAAAACAAAAGAAGCCAATAATGCCAGCACAGAGGAACAGAAAGACAAAAATTATATTAAAAAAATAGTGAAATATCAGATAGTGGTGTATTTTATCAGTGGTTACATTAATTATAAATAAACATTCCAATGCAAACACAGCAATCAGCAGAATAGATTAAAATACATGATGTATATACATGTTATCTACAAGAGAGGCACTTTAGACTCAAAGCAACACATAGGTTGAAAGTAAAATGATGGAAAAACAATATATAAGATGTTATGGGAAACCCAAACAAACTTTTTGGCCAACCCAAATCCACACGGGCAATTTCCTCTAAGTAGTGATAGAAGTCAGAGCAGTTATAAGTGTGAAATAGATTTAATGCACCATTGCTCTCTTGAGATGGAGGGATCCATGTACCAAGGAATATAGGTCACCTCTACAAGTTGAAAGTGGGCCCCCACTGACAATCAGCAAACATACTGAGCCCTCAGTGTTAAAACTGCAAAGACATGAAATCTTCAACAACTTGAATGAGTTTTGAAGTAGATTACCTCCAAAGCCTCCATATACCTTGTTTTTGGTGTTTTGATACCATAAGCAGAGAAACCAGTTGAGCCTGCCTGAACTTCTAAATTTGTGACAATTTGTCATACAGCAATAGGAAATTAATACATTCTCTTGTTTTCTAATTGTTTCATGTGCTTTATCTCCCTTAGGAGATTGCAAGCAGCTTGAACAATAGAACCAAGTCTTATACACAGCACACAGTGGATGGATGATAAATTAAAGATCAGAAACAATTAATTGAATAAAATACCAAGATCCAGTTATATTTGTGACTTAATCCACCTGATATCTCTGACTTCCTTTGCTCCAACAATGTTCAAGATCCTTTAATGATAATATAATGGGCTTAAAAAAACTAGGGTAAAAAAATCCTAGATAAGGGAGGCCCCAACCATTTCAAGATTCTACTTAGTATGCAAGATACATTTCATCTCTTTTTCTGAGCAGTTACATAGCTTACAACACTATGAGGGAAGACAACCATTCTGTATCCATTATTAATTATTGTGTTGTAACTTACTTTCCTCAGACATCTTCCAACAGTAAATAAGACCAAACGTTATTTTGTTTTTTGTTTTTCAGATCTCAGGATCTCATAAGTAACAAATGTTCATTAATTTCTATAGTATCCTTATTCATTAAGCTAGCATTTTTAGTCCCATTTTACTTAAGGATACTCTGGAGGTAATGAATTTTCAGAAGTGTGTGTGTGTGTGTACACTCTTACCTTCCTGAAGAAAATGTACTTCTTATCATTAATAACTCTCTTATTAGACATTGTGTTGGGAATATGCAAGTGACAAAACTGCCATGAAGTTAATATAATTCCCATCAGTTTTTAGAACAAAGTAAAAGTAACTTCCCCTCATATAAAGATCATGAACAATTAACAAGCAAAATCATAATTTCACAGATAGTTGCCCATCTAAATTCATTCAGACTTAGGGAAGAAGTGAGGCTACATTAAATTTTAATCAAATTTCACAGCTGCTGAAATATATTCATGAGATACTTGATTGACATTCTTAACACAAACAAAATGATCTATAAAAAGGACCGTTGCATTTTAAGGTCAAGCATGTCATTTTCATCTTCCTGTGTTCAGAATGTGTCATATTGAAAGATTGTAGCTGTTTCCTTATTTTCATATTCCTTTTCTTATGACTTCATCTTCAGATACAATTCATGCAAATACCTAAAATTAGACTGGAAAGTTATTATGGTTTTAAGATACGGGAATGGGTTTTCCAAGAGAGAATTATCATCTTGCTTTTGCTAACTGGACTTGTTAATCCTATATGAAAGCTTTGTATGCTTAGTTTTATAAAGTCTATTAATTTACCTATTGCAATAATGTAATAACAACAACAATAATATTCTTATTTATAACCTGTTCTTAGATAATGTCTAAAAGTATTCCCATTATAGACCCCACCTTCCAATATTTCTTGAGTTCTAGGTATGTAAGGAGGCAAACATAAAAATAATCTGTGAATATAGATGAAAATTTCTCTATGCAAAACAATATAAGAAAATTCTTATTTACTTAGATATTTTAGGGAATGTAATTTGCTTTAAAAAAGAAGTATTTTGCTTAAAAAATTTAGTGTAACATTTAAATAATACTTGATTCACCTTCCATGTAAAGCACTGTGCACACTTTCATTTTATTTTATTGTGGTAAGAACACTTAATATGAGATCTACCTTCTTAAATTTTTATGTGTACAACACATTATTGCTGCTTATAGGGATAATATTATACAGCAGATTTCTAGAGCTAATTCATCTTGCTTGACTGAAACTTTATGCCCCATTAGTAACTCCCCCATTTTCCCCTACCTGGTACCACCATTCCACTCTTTGATTTTATGAATTTAACTATTTTAGATACCTCATATAAGTGAAATGATGTAGTATTTTTCTTTCTGTGACTGAATTATTTTATTTGGCATAATATCATCAAGGTTCATCCATGTTGCAGCATATTGCAGAATTTCCTTCTTTTTAAGACTGAATAGCATTATACTGTACGTATACACCACGTTTTCTTTACCCATTCATCTGTGGATAGACATTTAGGTTGTTTCCACATCTTGGCTATTGTGAACAGTGCTTCAAGGAACATGGGCATACTAACATCTCTTTGAGATCATGATTTCAATTATTTTGTATAAATACCCAAAAGTGGGATTATTGGATTATATGATCGTTCAATTTTTAATTTTTTGAGGACCCTCCATACTGTTTTCCATAGTAGCTGCTCCATTTTTTAATTTTTTATTTTATACTGGAGTATATTTGATTTACAATGCTGCCTTAGTTTCAGGTGTACAGCAAAGTGATTCAGTTACGCATATACATATATCCATTCATTTTCAGATTCGTTTCCCATATAGCTTATTACAGAACATTGAGTAGAGTCCCCTGCACTACACAGTAGGTCCTTGTTGATTATTTTATATATAGTAATGTGTATGTGTTAATCCCAAACTCCTAATTTATCCCTTCCCCTACCCTTTCCCCTTCGGTAACCATAAGTTTATTTTCAAAGTCTTACTCTGTTTCAGTTTTGTAAATAAGTTCATATGTATCATTTTTTTTAGATTCCACATATAAGTGATATCATATAATACTTGTCTTTCTCTAACTTACTTCACTTAGTATGATAATCTTTAGGTCCATCCATGTTGCTGTAAATAACATTATTACATTTTTTATGGCCGAGTAATATTCCATTGTATATATGTACCACATCTTCTTTATCTATTACTCTGTTCATGGACATTCAGGTTGCTTCAATGTCCTAGCTATTGTAGATAGTGTTGCAATGAACACTGGGGCACATATATCTTTTTGAATTGTGGTTTTTCTCTGGATATATGCCCAGGAGTGGGATTCCTGGATCATATGGTTGTTATGTTTTTAGTTTTAAAGGGACCTGCATACTGTTCTTCAGAAGAAAAAGAAATAAAAGGAATCCAAATTGTAAAAGAAGAAGTAAAACTGTCACTGTTTGCAGATGACATGATACTACACATAGAAAATCCTAAAGATGCCACCAGGAAACTACTAGAGCTAATCGATGAATTTAGTAAAGTAGCAAGATACAAAATTAATGCACAGAAATCTCTTGCATTACCATACACTAATAATGGAAGATCAGAAAGAGAAATTAAGGAAACAATCTTATTTACCATCACATCAAAAAGAATAAAATACCTAGGAATAAACCTTCCTAAGGAGGCAAAAGACCTGTACTCAGAAAACTGTAAGATACTGATGAAAGAAATAAAAGATGACACAAACAGATGGAAACATATACCATGTGCTTGGATTGGAAGAATCAATATTTTCAAAATGACTATACTGTCCAAAGCAATCTACACGTTCAGCGCAATCCCTAGCAGATTACCAATGGCATTTTTCACAGAACTAGAACAGAAAATTTTAAAATTCATATGCAAGCACAAAAGACCCCAAATAGCCAAAGCAATCCTGAAAAAGGAAAATGGAGCTGAAGGAATCAATCTCCCTGACTCCATTTTTCATTCCTACCCACATTGTGCAAGTGTTCCAATTTCTCCACAACCTCACCAATATTTATCTTTTGTTTTTTCTCACTATAGCCAACCTGACAGGCATGACGTGATGTCTTTTTCTTTTGATGATTCACATCAAACTTATTCTGTTTTATATTGTTAGATTTTAAGTTAAATGCGTTAAAAAATCTAGAGTATTTTTGAAATTTTTTTGACAGTTTTTTATTGGAGTATAACTGCTTTAAACTCTTGTGCCAGTTTCTACTGTACAAGAAAGTGAATCAGCTGTATTTATACATATAGCCCCACATCCCCTCCTTCTTGAGCCTCCCTCCCACCCTCCCTATCCCATCCCTCTAGGTCATCACCAGTCAGAGTTGATCTCCCTGTGTTATGCAGCAGCTTCCCACTAGCTATCTATTTTACATTTGGTAGTGTATATATATCAATGCTACTCTCTCACTTCATCCCAGCTTCTCCTTCCCCCCCACCCCGTGTCCTTAAGTCTGTTCTCTACATCTGCGTCTTCATTCTTGCCCTGCCACTGGGTTCATCAGTACAATTTTTTTTAGATTCCGTATATACGCGTTAGCATACAGTATTTGTTTTTCTCTTTCTGACCTACTTCACTCTGTATGTCAGACTCTAGGTCCATCCACCTCACTACAAATAACTCAATTTCATTCCTTTTCATGGCTGATGTCTTTTATGAAAAAATGTCTATTCAAGTTCTTAGTTCTTTTTTTTTTAAGTATTAATTTCCTTTTATGGCAGATGACACACTGTAGTCTCCTCTGGTCATGTTTCCTTTCTTACTTTTGTTCCTGAAGCTTAGTTAGTACATTTATGCTTTTAACTTGCTTGGTTTTCTTTTTATTGCTAATTCTTTCATTCCTTCTCATGGACTTTCAACACAATTCCTCCAAGTTTTATTAACATTCAGTTATTTATCATTTCTATATTTTTATTCTTATACTTATCTCTCCTGGAAATCTACACTTAACTTCTCTCCAGACTGGTTGTTTTCCAGGTTTGCTAAACAACTGTCATCCTGGGACTTACTTATGCCTTTCTCTTGAATTGTATTTCCTGATTTCTGGGTATCATATTTTTCTATTTCTCTAAAACTCTATTTTTGTGTGTGGAGTACATCCTTCATTAATTCCATCAGGTGAAAGCAGTATTTATTCTTTTAATTATCCTACATATTTTTTAAAATTCACAAGAAAGTTGATGAAAAATAATATAAATATATAAAAACCAAAAAGTGACTACACAATGGCAAAACACAAGATGATGAGCACTTTCCATATGCCTGTCTCTTGAGCTGCCCTGCTCCAGTCTAGACGGCTTGCCTTCTAGGCCTGATAAGTGCTGTCCTACTATCTCCCTCCAATATAATCTTGAAAAACCTTTTTACTCTTTTGTATAACAACTCCAGTTTTTCTATAAGCCGATTTGTCTTTTTTAATTCCCTCCTTTTGGAGCACACATCTTAGTATCTTCTTGAGAGAGGATTCAGAGAAGGTAAATATTCCCTGAATATGCATTTCTGAAAATGTCTTCATTCTAAACTTACACTTAATTTTTGTTTGCCTAGGCATAGAATTCTAGGTTTAAATTCATTGTACTTTAGAATCTTGAAGGCACTGCTCAATTGTATTCAAGTTTTCAGGGTCTTATTAAGAGGTATAAAGAAATTCTGAATGCTGTTAGGTGCCTTTTTTTTCTTTAGACACTTGAAACTTTTCTTCTGCCAGTGTTCTGAAAGTCTGAGCATGGAGTGAGTATACATTCACCTAAATCTGCTACATCTTTTGAGATTTAAAAAGATTAAAATTCAATTTTGGTGGTAGTGAGAGCATGGAGAGAGCAATGACTGCTTGTGGAGTATAAACTTTCAGTAATTCAAAACATATGCCCATTTACCCAGTAATATTGTTTCTGGGAATCTATCCTAAGCAAACTGATCCAAAATGCAGAAAACAATCTTAAAAAAATATATTAAGCATTATTTATAGTGATAAAATTAGAAATAATCTGTATGAGCAACAACTATTTAGATTGTGATAGTTATATGATACAATTTTAAAGCAATTAAATTGGTTTTGCGAATGACTTTTAATAACATTGGAAAATATTACTTTCATTTAAAGGAGAAAATATTTGAAATTTTGTATTAAATGTCTCTGATGTATTAAGAAGGATTCCTTGAAATTTTCATTTAAAAATAGTCTTATCATTTAAAAGTGAATTGTGTTAGGCTAACATTTCCATTGTCTAGTTCTTTCTACATCTTCATAACACTTTTTTTAAAATTTATTTTATTATTTATTTATTTAGTTATTCATTTATTTTATTTTTGGCTGCATTGGGTACTCGTTGCTGGTTGCTGTGCACGGGTTTTCTTTTTTTTTTCTTTTTTTTTCTCGGCTCTTTATTGGAATATAATTGCTTTACACTCTTGTACCAGTTTTTGAGGTACACCAAAGTCAACCAGCTGTATTTATAAACATATCCCCATATACACTCCCTCCCGTGACTCCTCCCCACCCTCCCTGTCCCAGCCCTCTAAGGCATCACCCATCATCAAGTTGATCTCCTTTTGTTATACAGCAACTTCCCACTGGCTATCTATTTTACAGTTGGTAGTATATATATGTCTATGTTACTCTCTCACTTCCTCCCAGCTTCCCCTTCGCCCCCCGCCCCCCCAACCTCATGTCCTCCAGTCCATTCTCTGCATCTTAATCTTTATTCTTGTCTTGTCACTGAGTTCATCAGTACCATTTTTTTTTTTTTTTTAGATTCCATATATATGAGTTACCATACAATATTTGTTTTTCTCTTTCTGGCTTACTTCACTCTGTATGACAGACTCTAGGTCCATCCACCTTATTACATATAACTCCATTTCATTCCTTTTTATAGCTGAGTAATATTCACAGGCTTTCTTTAGTTGCAGTGAGCAGAGGCTACTCTTCATTGTGGTGCACAGGTTTCTCATTGCAGTGGCTTCTCTTGTTGTGGAGCACGGGCTCTAGGCACATGGGCTTCAATAGTTGCGGCACATGGGCTCAATAGTTGTGGCTTGCGGGCACTAGAGCGCAGGCTCAGTAGTTGTGGTGCACAGGCTTAGTTGCTCCAAGGCATGTGGGATCTTCCCAGACCAGGGACTGAACCCATGTCCCCTGCATTTTCAGGCAGATTCTTAACCACTGTGCCACCAGGGAAGTCCCCACAAAACTTTTTAAAGATCTACATCTTTTCAGATTATGTTCAGCATCATCCCATCTATGAAAGAAAATGGAAGTCTTTGACAGGGTATATATATTATATACAAAATGCATATGTATATAGTATGTGTATGTATAATCTATTTGCAAAAGAGTTATTTGTTGTTTTACCAAAAGAATTCTAATAACTTAGAAAATTTAGATAATTTGTCGACTTCTGAAAATATGATATTCACTATGGACATTCTGGGTCTTCATCATTGTTCATGAAGATTCTGGCCTAAATGCTCTAGCCAGTCATGTTGTAGAAGAGTATATGTTTTTCTGACTTCATTCTAGTTTTCCTTAAGAGGTCATCATGTCTTTAAATTCTATATATGGACTAAACATTTCACAATAAATATGTGTTTTTAATCTTCTGGGTTCTCTTTGAATGGTTTGAGGAGTTCCATGAATTTAGTGCTTGCTGTGTGAAATAGAACTACTGAGTTTTCTAAAGCATGCCCTTTAATTTTAAAATTTAGGGATTTGATGAAACAATCTGTTCTTGCCTAATACACAGCATTTGCAATTTTTATAGATTTCAGACCTATCCAATCTCAGCTATTGTAATAAAAAGTCACAGAAGAGATGCCTTAGAGGACTGGGGCGGGGAGGGTGGGGGGGACTCGAGGTGGGGGGAGTCAAGGAAGGGAGGGAATATGGGGATATGTGTATAAAAACAGATGATTGAACCTGGTGTACCCCCAAAAAAATAAAAAAAATAAAAATAAAAAATAAAAATAAAATAACCTGAAAAAAAAAAAAGAATATCTATTGTAACCATATAGAGGGTTTTTTTTAATTATTTTTTTTATTTTTTATTTATTGTCTGTGCTGGATCTTCGTTGCTGCATACGGGCTTTCTCTAGTTGCTGAGAGTGGGGGCTACTCTTCATTGTGGTGCCCAGGCTCCTCATTGTAGTGGCTTCTCTTGTTGTGGAGCATGGGCCCTAGGCACATGCGCTTCAATAGTTGCAGCACATGGGCTCAGTAGTTGTGGCTCATGGGCTCTAGAGCACAGGCTCAGTAGTTGTGGCTCACGGGTTCTAGAGCACAGGCTCAATAGTTGTGGCGCACGGGCTTAGTTGCTCCGTGGCATGTGGAATCTTCCCAGGGCAGGGCTCGAACCCATGTCCCCTGCATTGGCAGGTGGATTCTTTACCACTGTGCCACCTAGGAAGTCCACCATATAGAGTTTTAAAGTAGAACCAAATATCTGTGAAGAGCTCTTATTTCACGTGTCTATGTTTTTTTGCTATGCTTGATACTTCCCAAGGTTCTAATAGAAGAAGACAATAAGAAGAAGGAAAAACAGTTAAACTCATAGAAACAGAAAACAGAATGGTGGCTGCCAGGGGCTGGGGAGGGTGGGGGCGGGGAGAGAAATGGGATATATGGTCAAAGGGTACAGACTTTCACTTATAAGACAAATAAGTTTTAAGGATCTAATGTACAGCATGGTAATTATAGTTAATACTGTATTGTACATTTGAAATTTGCTGAGAGTAGATCTTAAGCATTATCACCAAAAAAAAAAAAGGATGAGAGATAGCTTCCTCCACAAGAGGGCAGACAGCAGTATCAAGCAGTATCAGCAGTATTTCGTCTTGTGGAACTGAAAACCACAGCCACAGAAAGACAGAGAAAATGAAAAAGCAGAGGACTTTGTACCAGATGAAGGGACAGGATAAAACCCCAGAAAAACAACTAAATGAGGAGGAGATAGGCACCCTTACAGAAAAAGAATTCAGAATAATGATGGTGAAGATGATCCAGGACTTTGAAAAAAGACTGGACGCAAAGATTGAAAAGTTTACCAAAGACCTAGAAGAATTAAAGAGCAAACAAACAGAGATATGCAACACAATAACTGAAATGAAAAATACACTAGAAGGATCCAAGAGCAGATTAGTTGAGGCAGAAGGGCGAATAAGTAACCTGGAAGACAGAATGGTGAAAATCACTGATGCAGAAAAGAATAAGGAAAAAAGAATGAAAAGAACTGAAGACAGCCTAAGAGACCTCTGGGACAATGTTAAACGCACCAACATTCACATTATAGGGATCCCAGGAGGAGAAGAAAGAGAGAAAGGACCCGAGAAAATATTGGAAGAGATTATAGTTGAAAACTTCCCTAACATGGGAAAGGAAATAGCTACCCAAGTCCAGGAAGTACAGAGAGTCCCAAGCAGGAGAAACCCAAGGAGAAACACATCAAGACATATAGTAGTCAAATTGACAAAAATTAAAGACAGAGAAATGTTATTAAAAGCAACAAGGGGAAAATGACAAATAACATACAAGGGAACTCCCATCAGGTTAACAGATGATTTCTCAGCAGAAACTCTACAAGCCAGAAGGGAGTGGCATGATATATTTCAAGTGATGACAGGGAAGAACCTACAACCAAGAATACTCTACCCAGCAAGGATCTCATTCAGATTCAACAGAGACATCAAAAGCTTTACAGACAAGCAACAGTTAAGAGAATTCAGCACCATCAAACCAGCCCTA
Source organism: Hippopotamus amphibius kiboko (assembly GCF_030028045.1). Taxonomy (NCBI): domain Eukaryota; kingdom Metazoa; phylum Chordata; class Mammalia; order Artiodactyla; family Hippopotamidae; genus Hippopotamus; species Hippopotamus amphibius. The sequence goes on from NC_080203.1 coordinate 25,395,915, forward strand.
CAACAAATGCTAAAGGAACTTCTCTAAGTGAGAAACATAAGAGAAGAAAAGGACCTACAGAAACAAAAACAAAACAATTAAGAAAATGATAATAGGAACATACATATCAATAATTACCTTGAATGTAAATGGACTGAATGTACCAACCAAAAGACACAGACTGGCTGAATGGATACAAAAACAAGACTCATATATATGCTGTCTACAAGAGACCCACTTCAGACCTAGGGACACATACAGATGGAAAGTGAGGGGATGGAATAAGATATTCCATGCAAATGGAAATCAAAAGAAAGCTAGAGTAGCAATAGTCACATCAGATAAAATAGACTTTAAAATAAAAAATGTTATAACAGACAAGAAAGGACATTACATAAAGATCGAGAGATCCATCCAAGAAGAGGAGATAACAATCATAAATATATATGCATCCAATATAGGAGCACCTCATTACATAAGGCAAATGCTAACAACTATGAAAGAGGAAATGCAAGGCAGAAATAGAGACACAGATGTAGAGAACAAACACATGGACCCCAAGTGGGGAAAGCGAGGAGGGTTGGGGGGGATGAATTGGGAGATTGGGATACCAAATTGTACACTCTAAATATATGCTGTTTATTGTCTGTTAACTGTATCTCAATAAAAGCTCTAAAAAAAAAAGAATGATAATTGTGTGAGGTGATGGATGTGGTAATTAACTTGACTGTGGTAACCATTTCAAAATGTATACATATATCAAATCATTATGTACATATTAAATGTATTACAATTTTATTTGTCAATTACATCTCACTAAAGCTTACAGGGAAAAAAGAGAAGAAAAAAAAAAGAAAAAGAATACCACCATGACTTGGCTCAGCCAGTCTCCAAAAAGTGTTACATTTATCATCTCATTTACTCTTCAAAATAATAATCTTTACAATAAAGGTGTAAATACTGAACTAGGATAATTTGATGGATGAGGGGGAAAGCAAGTAGAGAAAGTGTAAATGATTTTACCAAGGACATGTTGTTAGTAAGGGTTGGAGCCAGAATTCAAACCCTGGCAATCTGACTCCAGATTTGGAACTCTTTACCACTACTGTACTCTGAGGTAGACTCACCCCAAAATACACTGACCTAACTTTTGACTAAGAAAACTAGTGATTCAATGAAATAACTGGTTGATTCTCTTCTCTCCACAAACTTACTGTTTATTTCACTGAATTTACTAAATCAACAAATAATAAGTCAACATATTCTACATGAGCATTGATCACACATAGGAACACAAAAGAATGGAAGGAGACAACTGGAGGTACATGGGCCAATAGACACACAACATGAAGGTTATTTAGGTAGAAGATAGTGAGAAAGACCTCTCTAAGAGGAAATGAACTGCACCTGGCAAAAATTCCATGCCCTATATTTCCCTTTTCCATAGATTTAAGCATCAATATTTACTATTGTTTTTAATTTCTACAATGAAAGCATCTATCAGGTATTTTAAAATAAGTGTAAGAAGAGAGCCAAGCAAAAATAATAAAGACTAGACTGCAATAAAGTTTAGTGTTCCCAAATTTGCTGGGTTTCAGTCTTCCCCTTCTTGATTTGGCAGCATATCAAGATATGCACAAACTAAACTACAGAGCAGCTCTGCACAGCATTTCCTCTCTACTCTGCACTCTTTGAATGCACTGGCCAGAGATTTTTTAATTTCATACATCATTTACAACTAGCTGTGTTGATTCCACAGTCATTACCGAGCTCAGCCTGAGCACCAAAAAGGAACACATACAGAAACACACACTTTTGGCACTGTCACAGTTAGTGCAAAATAAACCAAGTCTACTGCATTAACTATGCCACTAGCTGGAGAAGTCACAGTCCTGGAATATAAAGTACCCAAGAACTAATTAATCTTTCTACTTGTTTGTTTGCCAATGCAAGCTGGATATGGATGTCAATTCAAAACAAGTTCCAGACATTGTGGAAGTCATAATAAGTAGCTGAAAACTCAAGGCAGAAGTTTCCTTAATAGCATGAGTGTCAGGTACAGACATGCTTATCAAATTTAACTGTCTCACTTACTAGACTCCCTGTCAGTCATTGAAGTCAAATTTTAAGCTTTAGTTGAGATAATAAATGATGATGAAAAAAATATCGTTTACTTTGGAGTTTGAGGTTATTTTTTTAAGCTCTTTATTGGAACATAATTGCTTTACACTCTTGTACCAGCTTTTGAGGTACACCAAAGTCAACCAGCTGTATTTATACATATATCCCCATATCCCCTCCCTCCCAGGACTCCCTCCCACCCTTCCTGCCCTGGCCCTCGAAGGCATCACCCATCATCGAGTTGAACTCCCTCTGTTATATAGCAACTTCCCCCTTGCTATCTATTTTACAGTTGGTAGTGTATATATGTCTATGCTACTCTCTCACTTCGTCCCAGCTTCCCCTTTGTCCCCCGCTCCCCCAACCCCGTGTCCTCCAGTCCATCTTTGCATCTGCATCCTTATTCTTGCCCTGTCACTGGGTTCATCACTACCATTTTGGGGTTATTTTTAAAACCTTTTGTTTTTCGATTGTACTCTTTTTTTCCCATCCCAGATCCTCTGTAGGGAGAATAAAAACACAGATTTTTCAGTGATTTTGGTTTATGCCAGGCTATCCATACTGCCCCTTGGACAAAACACCTATCTTTATGAAATATATGTCTAGGGAAAAGTTAGCATAACTCAGGTATCAGTAATGATTCTCCAGAGAAACCAAACCAATAGGATACATATATCTGTATCTACCTATAGCTCTCTATTTGAGAGATTGATTTATTTTAAGGAATATGATCATGTGATTATGGAGGCTGGCAAGTCTGAAATCTGTATGGCAGGCCAGAAGGATGGAAATTCAGGTAAGAGTTTATGTTGCAATTTTGAGTCCAAAAGTCCATAAAACAGGCAGGAAGAGTGAAAACTCGGACATGATTTCTATGCTGCAGTCTCAAGGGCAAATTTCTTCTTTGGGAAACCTCAGTCTTTTCTCTTAAGGTCTTGAACTGATTAGATGAGGTCTACCCACATTATGGAGGGTAATCTGCTTTAAAGTCAACTGATTTTAAATTTTTATTACATATAAAAATATTTTCACAGTAATATTTAGACAAGTGTTTGACCAAACAGCTGGCCACCATTGCCAACCCAACTCAACACATAAAATAATCCATCAGTCCCTCAAAAACACATATGTACATACACAAACACATACATGCACAACACTGGCTTCATTTTTACTGTGTTCTAAACAACTGAGATAATCACATTGGATATCTAAAGAAAAATTTAAATATTTTAGTAGTGAAAATTCATGAATTATTAAAAATAGAACTTTCCTTAGTGGCTTTCTGAGAAGTGTGCTCTTCCTTTCTCTGAAATTAATTGTATCACAGTTAATATGCTAATTTACTGATGATAAAGTAGGATTCTTGTGAGGAAGTTGTTTTCTTTTTCTGTCATTCACGGTGGTTGAGATTTCCAAAATGTCTAAAATGCTTAGGCGGTTTTGCTTAGCTAATAGCACTGAAGATGAACGTATTCATTACAGCATTCGTCTCATTGGCAACTGACCAACACTACCTGAACCAAGCTTAAAACCTCTCAAGATAAAATATTTACCCAATACCATTTTCAAAAAGAAACACCTTTGTCCCACCAACATGTTTGACTGGCTAGTTAATGATTAAAGGCTGCAAGAAAGCCATTTTGGACAGCTTTTAAATTATACTACTTGCCATCCATGACATAGATATTCAGAGCCTTGGATGGTTTACCTATATAGTCACAAACAATGTGATGGCAGATGGGTTTTTTTTATACACCGCCTGCTATATCTAGATCAGCATCTGTATTTCAAAAATGATTCTATAATATTTAGTTAGTGGCCAGTTTTCTTCATTTATTTTTGAAGTTTATGTTAACAAAAATTTTTTTCTAGAAAAACCAATGCTCTTTCCCATAGGTTACGAGCTTTATCAATTTCTCTTAGAAAACTATTTTGTACCTTTTGACCAAAATCTCATTCTATCAATAGCAAACTAAGGCTACAATTTAGCCTAATCTCAGGCAATTAAAACACACACTTTATCAAACCTTGGTCATGCCCATTAAAATTAATTGAGATCTTAGCCCTTTGCTGGACTCTTTCTTAATGAGCTTGGAGGAAAAGATAATAAATCCAGCAAACAAGATCCTTCTTTAATGACTATGGTCCATATCTCTTTTGGTTGGTTTATATTGAAATTAATTGTGCATTTCTACTTTAAATTTTTATGATTATCTTCCAGGAAATGCATACGTGCTTTTCAAAACTAAGAAAGCACTTTATGTGCCAAAAAAGAAAAACACTGTTATGAAAACAAAAGATAAAACAATTTAAAAGCATAGTATCCATTTAAAGGTCAGAATTTGCTAGTTAAAAGGACAGCCTAGCCAGTGGATTATTAAAAGCTTCATTAATAGTCAATGAGTTGCTGGCTACAGTCATACTTTTGCACTACTGCTAAACCAAGGACAGAATTTATTTGCTTAATTTAAATATTACACTCAGTTCTCGAGTGATTTCATTAGACAGATGAACTGACTAGTACATGACAGAGTTTTCTTCTTGGATTTTGATATATTTTAGGCACATTGATTCTACAGAGGACCCAAAGTAACCCGTACTTCTAATGTGATTTCTGAATAACTAGGTTTTAGTCACTGAGGCAGCTAGAGAGTTGAAACATATCGTAGGCAGAGTCTTCTAATCTCCTGTGTATATACCTAAAAATGTACAACGCATTCTGTTAACTCCCTTTATGTTCAGTTACAAAATTTTCAAATATACCTCTATTACAAAGAATAAAAAATATAATGGCACCATAAGAATATACGACCACATTACTGACTCCTGGGGAGAAAAAAAAAAACCTCTGTCACCAAGTGTGTAAAAGTATTCATACATTCAACTAAGCGATTATCATGAACACATGTAAGCAATGACATAATTTTAGTTTATGGACACGTAACCACCACAGTTCTGGCCCTGACCTTTTGTATTTTCTGAATAGTGATAAATATTATTATTTTTATCCTTCACCAAATAAACAGGCAGCATAAGAAAATGGGAACGATGCGTTGCGTTTTCCTTAGTCTGTGTTCAAGGTAATGGGAACAAACGATGTACTATGGACACATGTCAAACTTTCTGTGCCGACATCAGTGATTCAAGAAATGTTTCTCTACTAAATTATCTCACTACTCTTGGACCATAAAAATCTATTCTTACTTTTTCAATCAGCCTTACTATGCTACCGAAAATGTAGATAGATATGATTTGACTCCATGAGAATACCAATGAGGCCTGGGTAGACAACACAACAAAGGTTTTTGTTATCAATCAAGCAACTAATATTTACTGAGTATCTCAAGGGTGCTTTGGGAGTCAGAATATTATAGGAGTTACACATTCCACACATTAAAAATATAAAGTTTTACTCCATCTCTCCAAAAAATGTAAAGCTAAGTAACTAGGACTAAACTATCTTCCTGGATGACAAAAAACCTTCCCCAGTCTACTGACTTGATATACTTTATTTAATATGATGTGATATTTAATGTGATACACATAATGAAAAACAATAATGTTGCACAGTGCATCTGCAATGGATGCTTGAGCAATATTAATATTCACTGAATTATCAAACTAAGCCATGGTTTTGTATAAATATTAAGCCAGACAAAATCACAAAATATATCTTAGATTGTTGTTTTGCAACACTGTCATTGAATAGTGTCAACACTGTATATAGTGAATAATCAAAATACTGTAGCTATGCATTGCCTTGGAAAAAGCAAGTATCTTGTATATCAATAGTGTCAGAGATTTAAAGGAGAAAAATTAGATCAGAGTATATGAAAGAAACAGTAGTATTAGAAGATCCCTAAGTGCTCGAAATAGAAACATAATGAGCTCTATGTGTTGCTTATATATAAATGTCGTGTTCAAAAAATCTTTTTTGAACAAATAGCAGTATATATTATACTGAGTAAAAGAAGCACTTGGAAAAGTATATAAACTTTGCCCAAATCCTTTTTTTTAAGGAGTGATCCAGAAAAACCTTTCATGTAACAGATATGTCAAAATTTCATAAATTATTTGCTTTGTTCATAGGTACATTTTTAGATGATTTTTCACAATCATAGAAAACTATTAGATCTAAATAACATAAGTAAACTTTTTCCATTCTTTTTCAGTTCATCTCAACTATATCAAAGACATTTCAAACAAGCAGAAGTCAAATGAAATGTGCTCATTAATCTCACTTTTTCATAGTTGAAGTGATCCTGTACATTCAATTATTAGATGATAGTTACTGAGATTTTTTTAAAGAGAAAAATATATAGATTACAACAAACATTTCCTGAATCCTTACTCTTCATGTAAACTGATAAAATTTCCTGAGAAATTATAAATATAATTAAAAGATAAAATTCAGAATCCAACAGTAGTTTGTCCATTTGACCTGAAACATAGTTCAAGTCCTTACTGATTTTCTGTTTGGATAATCTATCCATTGCTGAAACTGGTACTAAAGTCCCTTTCTATTACTGCATGTTGTCTATTTCTCCCTTCAGATCAATTTGCTTAATATATTTAGGTGCTCCAATGTCGGGTGCATATATATTTATGACTGTTATTGGGATGGCCAAAAGGTCCGTTCAGTTTTTTCTGTAAGATGGCTCTAATAGCACTTAGTTGTCTTTAACTTCATTAGAAACAATTTTGTTAGATTGTGACAGCTGTCATATCAGCATGCATTTTAAAAGAAGATTTATCAAAACCGGTGAATTTTTGCATAGCCATTTTAATATTGAAGATGGAAGGAAAAGAGCAACATTTTTAGCATATTATGCTTTATTATTTCAAGAAATGTAAAAATGCAACTGAAGTGCAAAAAAGCATTTGCACAGTGTATGGAGAAAGTGCTGTGACTGATCGAACATGTCAAAAGTGGTCTGCAAAGTTTTGTGCTGGAGATTTCTTGCTGGACAATGCTCCACAGTCAGGTAGACCAGTTGAAGTTGATAGGGATCCAATCAAGACTAATTTAGAACAATCAGTGTTATACTACATAGGAGACAGCCAACATACTCAAAATATCCAATTCAAGCATTGAAAATCATTTGCACCAGTTTGGTTATGTTAATTACGTTGATGTTTGGGTTCCACATAAAGTAAGCAAACGAACCTTGACCGTATTTCTGCATGCAATACTCTACTTAAACATAACGAAAACGTTTCATTTTTAAAACAAATTGTGACGGGCAATGAGAAGTAGATACTGTACAACAATGTGGAATGGAAGAGATTGTGGGGCAAGCAAAATGAAACACCACCAACCACACCAAAAGCCGGTCTTCAACCAAAGAAGGTGATGTTGTGTATATAGTGGGATTGGAAGGGAGTCCTCCATTATGAGCTCCTTCCGGAAAACCAAACAATTCATTCCAACAAGTACTGCTCCCAGTTAGACCAAGTGAAAGCAGCACTCGACAAAAAGCATCCAGAATTAGTCAACAGAAAACACATAATCTTCCGTCAGGATAATGCGAGACCCATGTTTCTGGGATGACCAGGCAAAAACTGTTAAAATTTGGCTGGGAAGTTCTGATTCATCCATCACATTCACCAGACATTGAACCTTCAGATTTCCATCAATTTTGGTCTTTACAAAATTCTCTTAATGGAAAAATTTCAATTTCCTGGAAGACTGTAAAAGGCACCTGGAACAGTTCTTTGCTCAAAAAGATAAAATGTTTTGGGAAGATGGAATTATGAAGTTGCCTGAAAAATGGCAGAAGGTAGTGGAACAAAAGGGTGAATATGTTGTTCAATAAAGTTCTTGGTGAAAATGAAAAATGTGTCTTTTATTTCTACTCAAAAACCAAAGGTACTTTTTGGTCAACCCAATATATCTTCCAAAAGGATTGACCCCTTTATCACTATGTAATGACCTTCTTTGTCTCTTTCTACCATTTTTGGCTTAGAGTCTCTTTTGTCTGATATAAGTATAGCTACCTTTGCTCTCTTTAGGTTTCCATTGGCATGGAATACCTTTTGCCATTCCTTCACTTTGACTCTATGTGTGTCCTTAGAGCTGAAGTGAGTCTCTTGTAGGCAGCATATAGTTGGGTCTTACTTTTTTATGCATCTTGCCACTCTATGCCTTTTCATTGTAAAATTCAATCCACTTACATTTACAGTAATTATTGATAGATAAGAACTTCTAAAGCCATCAAATTGCTTTCTGGCTGTTTTATAGTTCCTTTGTTCCTTTCTTCCTCTCTTGCTGCATTCTTTGGAATTTTTGGTTTTCTGTAGTGATATTCTCTAATTATACTCTCTTTATTTTTTTTTAAGCATTTAAAAATATTTATTTATTTATTTGGCTGCACTGGGTCTTAGTTGCAGCACACGGGATCTTTGTTGTGGCATGCAGGATTTTTAGTTGCCATGTGCAAGATCTTTAGTTGTGGCATGTGAACTCTTATTTGTGGCATATGGGATTTAGTTCCCTGACCAAAGATAGAACCCAGGCCCCTGGCATTGGGAACACAGAGTTTTAGCCACTGGACCACCAGGGAAGTCCCCATTCTCTTTACATTTTGTGAATCCACTACAGGTCTTTGTTTTGGGTATACCTGAAACATGTTATAAATAACCTATCACACACTGATAACAACTTAACTTGGCTTGAATAAAAAATTTACCTTTTTATTAGCCCTTATGTTAATGTCACAATTTACTTCTTTTTATACTGTGTACTCATTAACAGATTATAGTAACTATAGCTATTTTTAATAATCTTGTCTTTTAACCTTTATATTATAGTTAAGTGGTAGACACACCATTACATTACAGTATGAGAGTATTCTGAATTTGACTATATTTACCTTTACAAGAGTATTGTGGAAGCAACCTAAATGCCCATCAACTGATGAATGGATAAAGAAGATGTGGCACATATATACAATGGAATATTCCTCAGCCATAAAAAGGAATGAAATTGAGTTATTTGTAGTGAGGTGGATGGACCTAGAGACTGTCATACAGAGTAAAGTAAGCCAGAAATAGAAAAACAAACACCGTATGCTAACTCATATATATGGAATCTAAAAGAATGGTACTGATGAACCCAGTGACAGGGCAAGAATAAAGATGCAGATGTTGAGAACGGACTTGAGGACATGGGGTGGAGGTGTGAAGGGGAAGCTGGGACGAAGTGAGAGAGTAGCATTGACATATATACATTACCAAATGTAAAATAGATAGCTAGTGGCAAGGGGCTGCATAACACAGGGAGATCAAATCGATGAAGGGTGATGACTTAGAGGGCTGGGATAGAGAGGGTGGGAGGGAGTCGCGGGAGGGAGGGGATATGGGGCTATATGTATAAATACAGCTGATTCACTTTGTTGTACAGCAAAAACTGGCACAACATTGTAAAGCAATTATATTCCAATAAGAGTTAAAAAAATAGGGAATCAACTTAATCTCAAAGTATATATTAAGGATTTTTTCCACACTGGTATTTTTTTTTTGATATAATAAAAGCTTGAATATCTTTGGGGGGAAAAAAAAGAATGTTTTCATGTTACTAATTTGTGTCCCTTAACTTCAGCTTGGAAAACTTGTCTCAGCATTTCATATAAGGCAGGTCTAGTGGTAACGAACTCCTTCAGCTTTTGTTTGTCTGGGAAAATATTCATTTCTCCTTCATTACTAAAGGAAAACTTTGCCAGACAGAGTATTCTTGGTTGGCAGTTTTTGTTTTTGTTTTTTTTATTTCAGCACTTTGAGTATACCACCCTACTCTCTTGTGGCCTGTAAGGCTCCTGATGAGAAATGTGCTAAAAGCCAAATTCTGGTTCCTTTTAGGTTACAATCTTTTCTCTTGGTGCTTTTAAGACTCTCTGTCTTTGATTTTTGAAAGTTATAATGTGCCTTGGAGAAGACTGTTTTGGATTGAAATTACAGGGTGACCTGTTAGCTTCACGAATTTGGATGTCCAAATCTCTCTACATATTTGGGAAGTTCTTAGCCATTATTTTTTTAAATGAGCTTTCTGCCCCTTTCTCCCTCCCTTCTCCTTCTGGAACTGCAATAATCCAAGGATTGTTTCTTTTGATGGTATTCCTTAGATCACATAGACTTTCTATCACTTTTTTTCATTCTTTGTTCTCCTCTGACTGATAATTGCAAAGCTCTTGTATTCTAACTGACAGATAACTTGGTCTGCATGATCAATCTGTTGTTGATGTTCTCTATTATATTTTTCATTTCATTTATTGAATTCTTCAGCTCAAGAATTTCTGTTTGGTTCTTTTTTATTATTCATATTTCCTTGGGGAAATTGTCATTTTGTTTGTGTATTGTTTTCCTGATTTTGTTGAATCGTTTGTGTTTTTTTTTTCTTTTTGAGTATACCTGAATTACATTTGTTGTTTTAGTTTCAAAGTCAGTCAGTTATATATATACATATATTCACTTTTTTTAAAATTCTTTTCTCATATAGGTCATTACAGAGTATTGAATAGAGTTCCCTGTGCTATATGGTAGGGCCTTATTAGTTACCTATGTATGTGTCAATCCCAATCTCCCAAATTATCCCTCCCCGTCTTTTCCCCCTGTTAACCGTAAGTTTGTTTTCTACATCTGTGACTCTCTTTCTGTTTTGTAAGTTCATTTGTACCATTATTTTATTTTATTTTATTTTTATTTTTATTTTCATTATTTTAGATTCCACATATTTTCTTCAACAAAGGAGGCAAGAATATACAATGAAGAAGAGACAGTCTCCTCTGCAAGTGGTGTTGGGAAAGCTGGACAGCCACATGTAAATCTATGAAATTAGAACACTCCCTCACACCATACACAAAAATAAACTCAAAATGGCTTAAAGACTTAAGACATGATACCATAAAACTCTGAGAAGAGAACATAGGCAAAACATTCTCTGACATAAATTATAGTAATATTTTCTTAGGTCAGTCTCCTAAAGAAATAATATTAAAAATAAACAAATGGGACCTAATCAAACTTATAAGCTTTTGCACAGGAAAGGACACCATAAACAAAACAAAAAGACAACCTACAGAATGAGAGTAAATATTTGCAAGTGATGTGACTGATAAAGGATTAATTTCCAAAATAAACAAACAGTTCATACAAATCAATATCAAAAAAACAACTCAATCAAAAAAAATAAGCAGAAGACCTAAATAGACATTTCTCCAAAGAACACATACGGATGGCCAACAGACACATGAAAAGATGCTCAACATTGCAAGTTATTAGAGAAATACAAATCAAAACTACAAGAGGTATCACCTCACACAAGTCAGAATGGTGATCATCAAAAAGCCTACAAATAGTAAATGCTGGAGAGGGTGTGGAGAAAAGGAAACCCTCCTACACTGTTGGTGGGAATGTAAATTGGTGCAGCCAGCATGGAAAACAGTTCTGGAGATTCCTTAAAAAACTAAAAATAGAATTACCATTTGATCCAGCAGCCCCACTCCTGGACATATGCCCAGAAAAGATAAAAACTCTAATTCAAAAAGACACATGCACCCCAATGTTCATAACAGCACCACTTACAATAGCCAAGACATGGAAGCAACCTAAGTGTGTCCAATGAGAGATGAATGGATAAAGAAGATGTGGGATACACATGGAGTACTACTCAGCCATAAAAAAGAATTAACTAATACCATTTGCAGCAACATGGATGGACCCAGACATTATCATACTAAGTGAAGTCAGACAAAGACAAATATCATATAGTATCGCTGATATGTAGAATCTAAAAAATAGTACAAATGAACTTATTTACAAAACAGAAACAAACTCACAGTCATAGAAAACAAACTTATGGTTAGCAAGGGGGAAAGGTGGAGTGGAGGGATAAATTAGGAGTATGGTATTAACAGATGCACATTACCATATATACAATAGATAAACAGCAAGGATTTACTGTATAGCACAGGGAACTATATTCAATATCTTGTAATAACTGATAATGGAAAAGAATTGAAAAAAAGAATATATGTATTAGTGAATCACTTTGTTATACACCTGAAACTAACACAATACTGTAAATCAACTATACTTCAATTTAAAACATTTTTTAAACAGATATTTTGAATTCTTTATCAGATCAGGTAAATCACAGATCTTCAGGTTTTGGGGGCAGTTACTGGAAGATAGTTGTGATCCTTTGATGGTACCAAGTTTCCTTGATTTTTCATTTTCACTGAAGTCTTGCAGTGCTGACCTGGTTGTACACTTTTGACCTGATTGTAGTAGTAGTTGCAGCCACCTCCTCCATGCTTGGCTAAATGACTCCTGTCAGACCTGCTAGGGATTCTGAGGCTTTCTCGGACCTTCTATGGATATCCCTACTCCACACTTCTTGTTCCCTCTTGTAGCATAATTCTTAAGCTTATACGCTGTCTTTCGATCCTAGAACACACCAGGCCTGGTCATGACAGCCTCCTTTTTGCTTTCCCAAGGGTGGAGCTAAAGCTCAAGTTTATGGTCTCCCCCTAGCAGATTCGGGTGGGTTTTCTGTGTATGCTCACTGTCCCTTTGCCAAAGCTTGCTTTCACTACCATCAGGAGTGTGCACAGAAGATGCAGCAATGGATGAGGCATGCAGGGAGCTGGGTGTACCTGTGGGTCATCCGAGAGATCTGAGGGTGAGGTGAACCCCGCAGCTCATGGGAAGGCTTCTTGATGGAGTCTATGATGCAGCTGGTAGGATCCACATCCAGTTAATGCCTTCTGAGAGTCCTATCTCTCCCAGCCTCTTCTTGCCCTGCCCCCAGCATATAGCTCATGACTCAGTACTCCGGATGGGGTAAGAAAGAATTGGGCCTCTTTGGTAACTTCTCATATAGCTGGGTAAGTCAAACACTATTGCATATGCCCTCCTTTTCCTCCGAGGGAGAAACCACAGGCTGAGAAGTTTTCTCTTGGCACTGATCTGTCCACCTTGGAGGAGGGGGGGGAATGGGTAAAGTCAAACTGTTCCTCTTACTCTCTCCAATGCACCCAAATTCATATTTTTGTTTCTCAAGTAGTATGCTGGAATTTTCTGCTGGAAACCTGGGATTCCACAAAGGCTCTCTCATTTACAGGTGATCGCCTAAGATAATGTTCTCTAGGGGCTTCTGGACCATGGCCAAGAGGGGCTAGAGACAGTTCATAGGCCACTGCAGAATCCACATCCAGGTCCATATATGCCTATTATCTGATACACAAGTTGGCAAGACTCCTTCTAGGCCCTTTGGCATATGATGCTAGATCCCACACCTCACACAAAGGAAATTTTGTCAATGGGTAACTGACAAATTGTTATTGTTGAGGGGTAGATACAACAAAGGACATCTTATTTAGGCCTGTTGATGATAGGATTTACCTCTACCTCACTCTGGAAGGATGATTTCACAGGGTATATAGAATTCTTGGTGATTGTTACTGTTATTGCTACCGCTACTGCTATTGTTATTGTATTGTATCTCTCTTCTCACTTGTATGGTTTCTAAAGATAAGTTCAATGTAATTCCTACCTTTGTTCCTCTACAGGTATGGTATTTTTTCCTTTGGCTATGTTCAGGATTTTTTATTTATCTTTGATGTTCTTTTAGTTCGAAAATGATAAGGCTAGGTGTAGTTGGGTAGGGGACATTTATCTTCCATGGTACCCTCTGAACTTCCTGGATCTGTGGTTTGTCCTGAGACCTTAATTCAGGGAAATTCTCAGTCATTATTGTTTCAAATATCTCTTTTGTTCCTTTCTCCCTTTTCCTTCTGGTGTTTCCAATACACATATTTTATAATGTTTATAATTGTTCAAAACTGTTCCGGTTTTTTTTTCCCACTTTGTTTTCTTTGCTTTTCAGTTTTTGAAATTTCTATTGACATATCATCAAACTCAGAGATTCTTTCCTCAGCTATATCTAATCTACTAATGAACCCATCAAAGGCATTCTTCATCCTGTTACAGTGTTTATGATATCTAGCATTTCATTTTGGTTCTTTCTTAAGATTTACATCTTTCTGCCTACTTTCCCCACCTGTTCTTGCAGTCTACTTTATCTACTAGAGCCCTTAGCATGTTATCATAATTGTTTTAAATTCCAGACCTGGGGGAATGAAGTCAGCATCATGGTGGCATAAGACATCCCTTGTTTTTTGTCCCCTCTGTGAACAACACAAATTCAGTATCCATCTACAAACAAGAGTGCCTCTGTGATTGTTGTGGGACCCAATGCCATGTGCCGAGGTACAACAGAAAGATCAATAAACTATGTTTGAAAACATAAATTTATAACTCCTTAGCTAGAATAACTAGGAAAAAAAGAGACAAGACTTAAATAAGTGTTAGAAGAGGAGACATTACAACTAATACCACAGAAATACAAAGGATCATAAGATATTACTATGATCAATGACAAGCCAACAAACCAGATAACCAAGAAGCAGTAGAAAATTTCTAGAAACATACAACCTACCAGAACTGAATCATGAAGAAATAGAAGAATCTGAACAGACTAGTAATGTGCAAGTATATTGAATCACTAATCAAAAACCTCTCAACACAGAAAAGCCCAGGACCAGAGAGTTTCCCTGGGGAATTCTACCAAACATTTTTTTTCGGTTAGGTCATTATTTTTTTTAAGTCTCAAAATATTATTTTTTTTAATTTTTGCTGGAGCATAGATGCTTTACAATGTTGTGTTAGCTTCTACTGTACAGCAAAGTGAATCAGCTATACATATACATATATCCCCTCCTTTTTGGATTTCCTTCCCATTTAGGTCACCACAGAGCACTGAGTAGAGTTCCCTATGCTATACAGTAGGTTCTCGTTAGTTACCTATTTTATACATAGTATCAATAGTGTATATATGTCAATCCCAATCTTCCAATTCATCCCACTCCTCTTCCCCTATGGTATCCATATGTTTGTTCTCTATGTTTAAGTCTCTGTTTCTGCTTTGTAAATAAGATCATCTATACCCTGGTGGTGTAGATATTAGGATTCGGCACTCTCCACCAAATATTTAAAGAAGAATTAAATGCCAATTCTTATCAAATTTCTCCCAAAAAATTGAAGAGGAGAAAATATGCCCAAACTCATCTCAGGAGGCCAGCATAACCTTGAGAGTAAAGTCACATAAGGACACTACAGGAAAAGAAAACTATAGACCAATATCTCTGATAAATATAGATGCAAAAATTCTCAGTAAAATTTTAGGTCAACCAAATTCAATAACACCTTCAAAGGACCATATTCTACGATCAAATGGGATTTATCCCTGGGATGCAGGGATGGTTCAGCATATGCAAATCAATGGATGTGATATAACATACTAATAGGATGAAATATAAAAATCATATCATCTCAAAAGATGCAAAAAATGAAACTGACAAAACACAATATCCTTTCATGGAAAAAAAGCTCAACAAATTGAGCATAGACGGAACATACTTCAACATATTAAAGGTCATATATGACAAACCCACACCTAACAACATACTCAATACTGAACAATTGAAAACATTTCCTCTAAGATTAAAAACAGGACAATGGTGCCCACTCTCACCACTCTCATTCAACATAGTACTGAAGTCTGAGCTAAAGCAACCAGGCAAGATGAATAAGCAAACAGCATCCAAACCTGAAAGAAAGAAGTAAAAGTGTCATCATTTGCAGATGATGTAATGTTATATATAGAAAATCCTAAAGACTCCATGAAAAAAACTATTTAGAACTAATCAATCAACTCAATAAAGTGGCTGAACACAAATTCAATATACAGAAATCAGTTGTTTTGATAAACACCAAGAAGAAAATATCTGAAAATTAAATGAACAGTCCCATTCACAATAGCATCAAAAAATAAATAAATGCTTAGGGATAAATTTAACTAAGGAGGTGAAAGATCTGTACACTGAGAACTACAAGACTTTGATGAAAAAAATTGAAGAAGACACAAACAAATGGAAAGATATCCCACCTTCATGGATAAGAAGAATTACTATTGTTAAAATGTCTATATTACACAAAGCCAACTATAGATCAATGCAGAAAAACATCAATGGCATTTTTCTCAGAAACAGAAAAATAATTATAAAATTTGCATAGAACTAAAAGAAGAAATTGAATAGCCAAAGCAATCCTGAAAAAGAAGAATAAAGCTGGAACATCATAATTTGTGGTGTCAAACTAAACAACAAAGATACAGTAATCAAAACAGTATGGTCCTGGCATAAAAATAGTCATAGAGAGCAATGGAAAAGAATAAAGAGCTCACAAATAAAACTCTGCAATTATGGTCAATTAATATTAGACAGGGGTCCAAGAATACTCAATGGAAAAGGGATAAGCTCTTCAACACATGGTGTTGAGAAAACCAGATAACCACATGCAGAAAAATAAAAGTGGATCCCTAACTTACAACAATCACAAAAATTAACTTGAAATATATTAAAGATTTAAACATAACAACTGGAGGAAAGATGTCAGTGAAGTAGAAGGACATGGAGTGCATCTCTCTCCACAGATGCATCAGGAATACATCAAAAGATGCAATAATTCCCACAGAAAACTGGCTGAACACTAGCAGAAGAACTTGGACACCAGAAAGGACTACAGAGATCCCAGCATAACTGAGTAGGATGGAAAAAAGGGAGGGAAAAAAAAGGAGAAAGAGGAGGAGAGGAAAAAGAAAGGGACAGGTCCTGCACCATGGGGCAGGGAGAGCTGAAACAGAGGAGAGACTACCGAATTTGGGGAAACACCCCTTATCTGATGGGGAAACCCCCTCTCCAATGGGGAATTTCCTTGGGTCAGAAAGGAGGCATTTGTGACTGTTTAAAGAGGGTGAAGCAGCCAATCTGTGGCAGATGGGAAAGAGTGAGAAACACACAGAGGCCTTGTGTGTCCCAGATTGAGACTTGGGTTCAGAGCAGTACAGGGCGTCTGGGAGCTGGAATGTGGAAACCGGAGAACTGGCCCAGGGTGAGAACCATTGTTGGCTGTGGGGAGATGGACTGAGGGGACAGGAGGGAAGAAATGCACAGTGGGGAATGCTTTCCACAGAAAACTGGGCTACCATAGTAGAAGGCGCTACTGCTGAGTCACAAGCAGGAGGGAGGAGCCACTGTTGTAGCCTCTCTTTCAGTGCCTGTGACTAACAAAGGGAGGCTCCCTCTGGGCCTGGTTGTCCCAGTCAACAAGGGATAGAGAAAGCCCCCTTGGAGGCTGGCCTGGTGTGCCTGTGGCCAAGAGCCAGGAGAAGTCAGCAGAGCAGGCCATATCTGGAGACATTCCACTTACACCCAAGCCCACCAGCTTCCCTGTGCAATAGGCACCGCTGCTACTGCCAGGGCTCCTGCGAACCAGACAGGGCACTACTGCTGACTCACACACAGGGGAAGGAGCCAATATTGTACCCTCTCTCTCCTCACACACTGGTGCATATAGACAAGAAATAAAGGAAGCTCTGCCAGCTGCAGAGTAATACAAAAAGCCCCTGAGCACTGGCCCTCAGGTGCCTTATGCCAGGCACCAGTAAAGACCCACACTAAGGCCAGATTTCTTATACCTGCAGCCACTGGCATCCCTGTACATTCAATATCACCTCTGTGGCTCCCGCAACCCAAGCAGGGCTCTACTGTTGAGTCACACACAGGGATAGGAGTCACTATCAAAGCCTCTCTCTCCCCACATATCTGAGTCTACAGATGGACAATAAAGGAAACCCTCACTGAGGCAGACCCAAAGAGCTCCAAGGCAGTCTCAGGACCGACTCTGGCAGTTGGATCACATGCAGAAGCAGGGACAAAACCAAAGTTGAACGCCAGGGACAAGGGGACTAAGGAAGAGGTTCTAAAGTCTTTCCCTCAGATATACATGCTATAGACTAAATCCCCGTGATCAGCTAGGTAGACCCTATGTCTTTGGAATATCCGAGTAGACAATAAATGTTCCCACAAATGATAAAGGTCTAGCTCTAGCAGCTGTGGACTTTGGGACCAAGCACACACAGGAATTGGGCCAGATCAGAGCCTAGGTGGACTCCATAGGACCCACAGCAGGTCCAGAATCCAACCCAGAGGCAGAGTAGGGACTCTTGGGGAGGTGAAGGTGGCCTGAGGCCCAAGGCATGTACAAGAACACTTACAGCTGATACTGGATACAGGAAACAGAATTATTATTATTAATTCTATTGATCTGATGCATTCTGTTGTCATTTCTGACTTTTTTTTATGATCTTACTCCTAAGTGATCTTCACATTTTATAACATATCTTTTATTCTACTTTTTACTTTTATTTTTATTTTATCCTTTTTATATATTTCTATTTCTAGCTAGCTTTTCTGTAGTGCTGAGTCTGTCTCCCCTATCTTCTTTTCTTCTTTATCTTTAATACATTTCTATTTTTTTTGGTTTTATATTTCCAGTCATACTATGCTCTTCTGTTGCTCTGCTTCAACCCTTTTTACTTTATTTTATTTTATTTTATTTTATTATACTTTTAATCAATACTATTGAACTGCTCCGTTTCCTTGCTTTATTCTTCAGATGATACACTCCTTTGGATTTGTTTAATATGTTTTGTCTTAATTCTAATTATAATTATTTGATTTTGTTTTGGGGATTTTAGTCTATCTGGTTGTTTTCTTGCTGTTTGTTATATTTGGTCCTTGTTTCTATTTGGTCCCTGTTATATCTGGTCCTTGTTTTCACAATTCCACTGGTATTCTGTTTTATTTTGTTGTTTATTTTTACCATGTTTGCCAGTTTGTTTTATTTCTTTGCATTACTCTTTAATTGGAACTGCTTAGGTTACATTTTTTTGTTTGGTTGGTTGGTTGGTTTTGAATTTTTGTTGATTTTTTCTTTAATTGTCTGAGTTCTGGGGTTCTTCTGTCAGGTGGTTCTACTGCTTTATGTTCTATTGGATTCTCTTTTTGTTTTTTTTCAGAGTGAATGCATTCCCTTGATTCCATATTTGTTTGTTTGACTTAGTCTTTTACCATTAGTCTGGGGCTTGGATAGTCTTTTTTAATACCCTTTATTGCTGGGACAAGCGAACTCTACAGTCTGGATTCCTCAACCAGAAGTCAAGTTGGAGGCTCTGGGGAGGGAGCACCAAGTCCAGGACACCAGACCACTAGAGAGTCCTCAACCACAGGGAATATTAACCACAGAGAACTCTCACAGAGGCCTCTATAAGAGTCAAAGACCCAGCTTCACCCAACTGCCTGCAACTGCCAGTGCTGGATACTTCACACCAAACTACAAACAAGACAGGAGCACAAACCTACCCAGCAGCACAGAGACTACCTAAAGCCATATTAAGCTCACAGATACCCTAAAACATATCATGTGACACGGCCCTGATCATCAGAGAGAAAAGACTCAGGGCCATACACCAGAAAGCAGGCACCAGACCCTCCCATCAGGAAGCCTACTCAAGACACTGGACAAACCCCATCACAGGGGGCAGAGAACAAAAACAAGAGAAATTACTACTAGGCAGCATAAGGAAAGGAGACAACAAATACTATAAATTAGACAAAATGAGAAAACAAAGAAACACCAGGCAGGAAAAGGAGCAAGATAAAAATCTACAAGACCAAATAAATGAAGAGGAAATAGGAAAACTTCCTGAAAAAGAATTCAGAGTAATGATAGTAAAGATGATCCAAAATTATGAAAGCAAAATAGAGAAAATAGAAGGAACATTTAATAAGGACCTAGAAGAACTGAAGGGCAAACTAACAGTAATGAACAACACAATAACTGAAATTACAAACACTCTAGATGGAATCAAGAGCACAATAAATAAGGAAGAAGAATGAGTAAGTGAGCTGTAAGACAGAATGGTGAAAAAAACTGCCACAGAGCAGGAAAAAGAAAAAAGAATAAAAAGAATGGAAGACAGTCTCAGAGACCTTGATGACAATATTAAGCTCCCCAACATTCGAATCATAGGCATTCCAGAAGAAGAAGAAAAAAAGAAAGGGTCTGAGAAAATATTAGAAGAGATTATAGTCGAAAGCTTCCCCAAAATGGGAAAGGAAATAGTCAATCAAGTCGAAGAAGCACATAGAGTCCCATACAGAATAAACCCAAGAAGAAAAACAACGAGGCACATATTAATCACACTAACGACAATTAAACACAAAGAAAAAATATTAAAAGCAGCAAGAGAAAAGCAACAAATAACATATAAGGGAAAACCCATAAGGATAACAGCTGACCTTTCTGCAGGAACTCTGCAAACCAGAAGGGAGGGGCAGGATATACTGAAAGTCCTGAAAGAGAAAAACCTACAGCCAAGAATACTCTACCCAGCAAGAATCTCATTCAGATTCAACAGAGAAATCAAAAGTTTCACAGATAAGCAAAAGTTAAGAGAATTCAGCACCACCAAACCAGCCTTACAACAAGTGCTAAAGGAACTTCTCTAGGCAAGAAAGACATGAGAAGGAAAAGACCTACAAAAAAAAAAAAAAACCCAAAACAATTAAGAAAATGGTAATAGGAACATACATGTCAATAATTACCTGAAATGCAAATAGATTAAATGCTCCAACCAAAAGACACAGACTGGCTGAATGGATACAAAAACAAGACCCTTCTATATGCTGTCTACAAGAAACCCACTTCAGACCTAGGGACATATACAGACTGAGAGTAAGGGGATGGAAAAAGATATTCCATGCAAATGGAAGACAAAAGAAAACTAGAGTAGCAATACTCATATCAGCCAAATTAGAATTTAAAGACTTACAAGAGACAAGGAAGGACACTACATAATGTTCAAGGGATCCATCCAAGAAGAACATATAACAATTGTATATATCTATGCACCTAACATAGGAGCACCTCAATACATAAGGCAAATGCTAACAGCTATAAAAGGGGAAATCGACAGTAACACAATAATAGTAGGAGACTTTAACACCCCACTTACATCAATGGACACATCATCCAAACAGAAAATAAATAAGGAAACACAACCTTTAAATGACATATTAGACCATCTCTACTTAATTAATATTTATAAGACATTCCATCCAAAAAATACACAATACACTTTCTTCTCAAGTGCACACGGGACATTCTCCAGGATAGATCACATCTTGGGTCACAAATCGAGCCTCGGTATATTCAAGAAAATGGAAATCATATCAAGCATCTTCTTGGACCACAATGTCATGAGACTAGATATAAATTACAGGAAAAAAACTGTAAAAAATACAAACACATGGAAGCTAAACAATATGCTATTATACAAATGAGAAATCACTTAAAAAATCAGAGCAAATCAAACAAAACCTAGAATCAAATGACAATGAAAACACGAGGACCCAAAACCTATGGGATGCAGCAAAAGCAGTTTTAAGAGGGAAGTTTAGAGCAATATAGTCCTACCTCAAAAACAAGAAAAATCTCGAATAAACAACCTAAACTTACATCTAAAACAATTAGAGAAAGAAGAACAAAAAAACCCCAAAGTGAGCAGAAGGAAAGAAATCTTAAAGATCAGAGCAGAAATAAATGAAAAAGAAAGGAAGGAAACCATAGCAAAGATCAATAAAACTAAAAGCTGGTTCTTTGAGAAGATTAACAAAATTGATAAACCATTAGCCAGACTCATCAAGAAAAAAAGGGAGAAGACACAAATCAACAGAATTGGAAATGAAAAAGGAGAAGTAACAACGAACACCTCAGAAATATAAAGATCATGAGAGACTACTACAAGCAACTATATGCCAATAAATTGGATAACCTGGAAGAAACAGATAAATTATTAGAAAAGTACAATCTTCCAAGACTGAACCAGGAAGAAATAGAAAATATGAACAGACGAATCACAAGCACTGAAATTGAGGCTGTGATTAAAAATCTCCCAACAAACAAAAGCTCAGGGCCAGATGGCTTCACAGGCGAATTCTATCAAACATTTAGAGAAGAGCAAACACCTATCCTTCTCAAACTCTTCCAAAATAGAGCAGAAGGAGGAACACTCCCAAACTCATTCTACGAGGCCACCATCACTCTGACACTAATACCAGACAAAGATGTCACAAAAAAGAAAATTACAGGCCAATATCACCGATGATTACAGCTGAAAAATCCTCAACAAAACACTAGCAAACAGAATCCAACAGCACATTAAAAAGATCATACACCATGATCAAGTGGAGTTTATCCCTGGGATGCAAGGATTCTTCAATATACGCAAATCAATCAGTGTGATACATCATATCAACAAATTGAAGGAAAAAAACCATATGATAATCTCAATAGATGTGGAAAAAGCTTTTGACAAAATTCAACATCCATTTATGATAAACACTCTCCAGAAAATGGGCATAGAAGGAAATTACCTCAACATAATAAAAGCCATACATGACACACCAAAAGCCAACATTGTTCTAAATGGTGAAAAACTGAAAGGAACTTGATGTACCTCAAAAAAATAATAATAATAATAAATAAATTTAAAAAAAAAAGAAAAACTGAAAGAATTCCCTCTAAGAACAGGAACAAGACAAGAGTGCCCATTCTCACCACTGTTATTCAACATAGTTTTGGAAGTTTTAGCCACAGCAATCAGAGAAGAAAAAGAAAGAAAAATAATCCAAATTGGAAAAGAAGTAAAATTGTCACTCTTTGCAGATGACATGATATTATACATTGAAAAACCTAAAGATGCTACCAGAAAACTGTTAGCATTAATCGATGAATTTAGTAAAGTAGCTGGATTCAAAACTAATGCACAGAAATCTCTTGCATTCTTACACAGTAACAACGAAAAAGAAGAAAGGGAAATTAAGAAACACTCTCATTTACCATTGCAACATAAAGAATAAAATACCTAGGAATAAACCTGCCTAAGGAGCAAAAGACCTGTATGCAGAAAACTATAAGACACTGATGCAAGAAATCAAAGACAAGACAAACAGATGGAAGGACATACCATGTTCCTGGATTGGAAGAATCAACATTGTGAAAATGACTGTACTACCCAAAGCAATTTACAGATTCAGTGCAATCCCTATCAAATTACCAATGGCAGTTTTCACAGAACTAGAACAAGATATCTTACGATTTGTATGGAAACACAAAAGACCCTGAATAGCCAAAGCAATCCTGAAAAGGAAAGACGGAGCTGGAGGAATCAGACTCCCTGACTTCAAACTATACTACAAGGCCACAGTGATCAAGACAGTATGGTACTGGCACAAAAAACAGAAATATAGATCAATGGGACAGAATAGAGAGTCCAGAGATAAACCCAAACACATGTGGACACCTTATCTTCGACAAAGAAGGCAAGAATACACAATGGAAAAAAGACAGCCTCTTCAATAAGTGGTGCTGGGAAAATTGGACAGCTACATGTAAAAGAATGAAATTAGAACACTTCCTAACACCATACACAAAAATAAACTCCAGATGGATTAAAGACCTCAATATAAGGCCAGATACGATAAAACTCTTAGAGGAAAACACAGGCAGAATACTCTATGACATAAATCAAAGCAAGATCCTATGTGACCCACCTCCTAGAATATTGGAAATAAAATAAAAAACAAATGAGACCTAATGAAACTTAAAAGCTTTTGCACAGCCAAAGAAACCATAAACAAGACAAGAAGACAACTCTCAGAATGGGAGAAAATATTTGCCAATGAAGCATCAGACAAAGGATTAACCTCCAAAATACACAAGCAGCTCATGCAGCTCAATATCAAAAAAGCAAATAACCCAATCCACAAATGGAGAGAAGATTTAAATAGATATTTCTCCAAAGAAGACATGCAGATGGCTAACAATCAGATGAAAAAATGCTCAACATCACTATTCATTAGAGAAGTGCAAGCTAAACCACAATAAGGTCTCACCTCACACCAGGCAGAATGGCCATCATCAAAAAATCTAAAAAGTATAAATGCTGAAGAGGGTGTGGAGAAAAAGGAACCCTCCTGCACTGTTGGTGGGAAGTTAAATTGGTACAGCCACTATGGAAGGTAGTATGAAGGTTCCTTAAAAAACTGAAAATAGAACTACCATATGACCTAGCAATCCCAATACTGGGCATATACCCTGAGAAAACTATAATCCCAAGAGAAACATGTACCACAATGTTCATTGCAGCACTATTTACAATAGCCAGGACATGGAAGCAACCTAAATGCCCATCAACTGATGAATGGATAAAGAAGATGTGGCACATATATACAATGGAATGTTTTTCAGCCATAAAAAGGAATGAAATTGAGTTATTCGTACTGAGGTGGATGGACCTAGAGTCTGTCATGCAGAGTAAAGTAAGCTAGAAAGAGAAAAACAAATAATGTATGCTAACTCATATATATGGAATCTAAAAGAATGGTACTGATGAACCCAGTGACAGGGCAAGAATAAAGATGCAGATGGAGAGAACGGACTTGAGGACATGGGGCGGGGGGCGAAGGGGAAGCTAGGACGAAGTGAGAGAGTAGCACTGACATAGGTACACTACCACATGTAAAATAGCTAGTGAGAAGCTGCTGTATAACACAGGGAGATCAACTTGATGATTGGTGATGATTTAGAGGGGTGGGATAGGGAGGGTGGGAAGGTGTCACGGGAGGGAGGGGATATGGGGATATATGTATAAATACAGCTGAATCACTTTGTTGTACAGCAAAAACTGACACAACAGTGTAAAGCAATTATACTCCAATAAAGAGCTTAAAAATAAATAAATAAAAATTAAAAATAAATAAATAAATAAACATAACAGCTGATACTATAGGACCCTTACAAGAAAATACAGGGAAAAACCCCTTGATATTGGTCTTAGCAGTGATTTTTTGAAATTCTTATCGTAAGCATACGCAACAAAAGATAAAATCAACAAATGAGACTACATAAAGTGAAAAAGCTTTTGCACAGCAAAAGGAACAATTGACCAAATAAAAAGGCAACCTATGGAATGGGGAATAATATTTTCAAACCATATATTTGATCATGTATTAATGAGTGAAGTCTATAGATAACTTAAACAACTTAATAACAACAAAAATAAAAAACCAATCTGATTTTTAAAAATGGGCAGAGGAACTGAATAGACAGTTTTCCAAAGAAGACATACAAATAGCCAACTTGTCTATAAAAAGATTTCAGCATCACTAATCATCAGGGAAATGCATATCAAAACCACAATGAGGTATCACCTCACATGTACTAGAATAGCTATCATTAAAAAGACAAGAGATAACAAATGCTAGGAGGATGTGGAGAGAAGTGAACCCTCATGCACTGCTGTTGAGATTGTGTATTGGTACAGCCACTATGGAACACAGTATGTAGGTTGTACAAAAATTTAAAAATATAACTACCATATGATCCAGCAATCCCAGTTCAAGTATATATACACAAAGGAAACACAAATAGGATATTGAAAAGATACCTGCACTCTCATGTTTATTGCAGCATTATTAACAATAGCCAAGATAAGGAAATGACTTAATTATCTGTCAACAGATGAATGGATAAAGAAGTTGTGATTACACACACACACACACACACACACACACACACACACACACACACACACACAGAGTGGAATATTATTCAGTCATAAGAAAGATGGAAATCCTGCCATTTGTGACAACATAGATGGATCCTGAGGACACTGTACTAAATGAAGCAATTCAGACAGAAAAAGACAAGCACTGTATGATATCAGTTATATGTGGAATCTAAAAACTGAACTTGTAGGAACAAATAGTAGAATGGCGGTTATCAGGGTCTGGGGGAAATGGGGTTATAATGGTCAAAGGGTACAAACTTCCAGTCATAAGGTGACTATGTTCCAGGGATCTAATGCACCGTATTTTGGTAATAGTTAAGAACACTCTGTTATATACTTAAAAGTTGCTAAGAGAGTATATTTTGAATGTTTTCACCACACAAAAAGAGAAATGGTAATTATGTGATGTGAGGGGGTGTTAATGCTACAGTGGCAATCAATTTGCAATATAATATATTATCCCTCACATGTTTATTTCTGATACCACCTCTGTCTTTTCAAATTGTGTTTATTGCCTTTTGGTATTTCTTGTCATTTTTTTTCTTGATGACTAGACATAGTGTATTGGGTAAAAGAAACTGCTGTAAACAGGCCTTTAGTAATATGGTGGTAAGGTGTAGAAGGAGGGGAAATATTCAACAGTTCTATGATTAGGTCTCAGTCTTTTAGTGAGCCTATACCTCTAAAATGTGAGCTTCACAGTTGTTGCTCAGTTTTTTTCTCCCCCTAGGTGGGACAGAATGGCTAGAGTAGAGTGCATTTGGTTATTTCCCTTCTCTCAAATGGAAGGCTAGAGTTGACTAGAGTTGGCTATTTCCCTTGCCACAATTCAGTTAGGCCCTGATTATACCCCAACAGGTTAGGCTCTGGTTAACTAGTTTCTCTTGAGTGCAGGCCTATTCCAGGCATATTTCAAATGGTTTCTTTACCCCTCCCCTGCTGGAAGCTCATGGGGACTTTGATATTAACTGTGGGAAACTGGTTCAGCTCCTGGAAGTAAATCTCACAATGCTGTGGGCCCCGCCCCGCACCCATGACTAAGTCCTCCTGGAGTTTTTAACTTTCAGAATTGTCCATACTGAGCCTCCAGAAATTCTCAGTTACAGTTCAGGTTTTTCTTCCCAGTACCGGATCATGTGGCAGTTTCTGATGGTGAGTCTGCTCTAATAAGACTTTCTGTCTCTCCGTTCTTGAGGGCGGGTGGTTTGCCCTATGTCCTCCCCCTTCTGATGGATCCAAGAAGAATTAATTTTTCAGTCTTCTCAGCTTTTTACTTGTTTAGGATTGAGTGGCAACTCAAAGCTCATTATATATGGAATGAAAAAGCAAAAGTTAGGTCTAGATTTTTATGTTTTTAAAATTTTCTATTTCCTTCTTGATCATTGACTTAGTTGTTGTGTACTTTATTGAAACTGGGTTACTGAAGTCTCCAACTATTATTGTTGAATTATTTCTCCTTTTAAATCTGCCAGCTTTTGCTTTGTGTATTTTAAAGCTCTGGTATTAAGTGGATATATGTTTTTTATAAATAAATTTATTTGTTTCTTCATTTTTTATTGGCTGCGTTGGGTCTTCGTTGCTGAGCACAGGCTTTCTCTAGTTGTGGCAAGCGGGGGCTACTCTTCATTGCAGTGCACAGGCTTCTTATTGCGGTGGCTTCTCTTGTGGCACAGCACGGGCTCTAGACACGCAGGCTTCAGTAGTTGAGGCATGTGGGCTTCAGTAGTTGTGGTATGTGAGCTCAGTAGTTGTGGCATGCAGACTCTAGCGTGCGCAGGCTTCAGTAGTTGCGGCTCGTGGGCCCTAGAGCTCAGGCTCAGTGGTTGTGGCTCACGAGCTTAGTTGCTCTGCAACATGTGGGATCTTCCCAGACCAGGGATTGAACCCATGTCCCCTGCATTGGCAGGCAGATTCTTAACCACTGCACCACCAGGGAAGTCCCTGGATATGTGTTTATCATTGTTGTATTTTCTTGATGGATTGACCATCTATACCAATTTTTGTCTTAAAGATTTTTTGTTTGATATTAGGTTGGACACCATAGCTCTCTTATTGTGAGTTTCTGCATGGTAAATTTCTCCACCATTTTACTTTCAAACGATTTGTGTCTTTCAATCTAAAGTGTGTTTCTTGATCAGCATATATTTGGATCACGGTTAATTTTTCTTTTATCCATTCTGCCCATCTGCACTTTTTAATTAGAGAGTTCAATCTATTTATATTTCATGTTATTACTTGCACAGTAATAGTTGTCTGCCATTTTTCTATATGTTTCTGTAGGTCTCATCTTTTTTGTACCTCTAATCCTCCATCACTGCCTTTGCTTGTGTTAAATTTATATTTTCTACTGTACCTTTTAAATTATTTTGTCATTTATTTTACTGCTTGAGTTATTTTCTAGTGGTTTACCTTGAAATTTAAATTCATATCTTTTAACAATCTAATTTAGATAAATACTATTGTAATTTCAATAGTATATAAATCTTTGCTCCAATATAGTTGTTTTATATACCCTCCTTTGTACTATTATTGACATAAAACTTACACGTTTATACTTTACGTTCTCATTAGCACAGATTTATAATTTTTCCTATTTTGTATGTCCTTTATATCAAACAAGAGAAAAAAGTATTAAAATGCATTAATACTGTCACTAATATTTATCTGTGTAGTTCGTTACCTGTACTGGTACTCTATTTCTTTATATGGATTCCTTTTACTATCTAGTGTCCTTTCATTTCAGCCTGAAATACTTCCTTTAGTATCATGTATAGGGTAGATATCCTAACAACACATTTTCTTAGTTTTAGTTGATCTGGGAATGTCTTAATTTTTCCTTCCTTTTTTAAAGGTAACTTTTTTAGATATAGAATTCTTGATTTATATTATCTTCCTAGCATTTTGAATATGTTTTTATACTTTTCAAATTCAAAATTTCTGCATGGCTTTTTATTTCATGTCTCTTTATGTTCTCTATTTAAAGACACATGGTTTGCACACTTTTATTTAGATAGTTTCCTTTTGTTCCTAGAACACATTTAAAATAGCTGATTTAAGATTTTCATGTAACAAGTCCAATATCTCTACTTCCTTTGGGAAAGTTTTTATTGACTGCTGTATTTCCTATATAGAGGTCACGCAGTTTTCGCATGTCTTGTAATTTTTGTTAATAACTGTACATTTTACGTAATACAATATAGCAACGCTGAAAATCAGGTTTTTGCCTTCTCAGGTTTTGCTGTTGTTACTGCTTGTTAATTTTACTTTTCATCTGTTTAGTACTCTTGATGAACTTATTCTAGATTTCTTTATTTTTATCTTGCATTACCACTGAAATCATTATTCAGATACCTTAATGGTCAGCTAGTGACTGAATAGATATTTCATTAATTGCCTGAAACCAATAAATCTCACTTTCTTTGTTGATGAGCTCTGTGTACATTTTGGAATACAACTTTACCACTCCCAAGCCTGAATGTTATTGTTCTTCAGGAGATTTAGCTATATTTCTTGAAAAAATTTTCTCCAGACTATAGCAACATTTGGTTAATTTCCAGCCATAGTTGAAAACTCTGCCACAGCTATCACTCCCGGCCTGCAGACAACTTCAAACAAAG
The DNA here is from genome assembly GCF_030028045.1 of Hippopotamus amphibius kiboko. Taxonomy (NCBI): domain Eukaryota; kingdom Metazoa; phylum Chordata; class Mammalia; order Artiodactyla; family Hippopotamidae; genus Hippopotamus; species Hippopotamus amphibius. The sequence continues at coordinate 25,425,228 of NC_080203.1, forward strand.
TTAGCCAGGGTTGAGATTTTAGAGGAGTCAGGTCTATCTTGGATATGTCCACAACCCTAAGCATGTGCATAGTTCCATGCATATATAGTCTTCTATTTTCCCAGGGAGATGTCGGAACTTTTCAAAGGCCTCTACGGATATCTCATTCCCCAGCTTTTCCTTTTAAGTTTTTTGGTTAGCTTGTTGCTTGCTCCAACTGTTATCTCCATCTGGGCAGATATGATATTAAACAATTGCCACTGAATGTTTTTGACAAACATGTTTAGTGAAAAAACTGTTCACACTGTGTAGCTTTGAGTCAGATCAAATTGACAAGTCTTGCGACCAGGAGTTTTCCAGGGAAATGCCAGACAGGTCAAATGATAACAACCCCTTGAAAATGGGCTCTTAAAAGAGCTTCAGTCTCACTCTGATTCCTCCAGTGCCTCCTAGGCTGCTGGTTTTCAGTATAAGAGAAGGCTGTCGGTATTCAAACTACCATAGAACTTGGGAGATGGGGTAGGCATAGCGGAAGGTAAAATGCAATAAAGAATATTCTCCTTACTGATATTCTGCTGTTAATCTTGAATAAACATTCCTCAGATTGTTAAAAGTCTTTTGTTAATTGCCTGAGTTCTGAAAAAGTTGATTTTGCCAATTTTTACTAGTGTTCATCTTGCTTTGATGGAGTAGATTTTCAAATCAAGGTTTTGGCTGGAATGAGTGCTTATTTTGAGGCTCTGGAGGAAAATCCACTTCTGAATTCATTCAAGAATTGGCTGAATTCAGTTTATTGTGGTTGCAGGACTGATATTCCTATTTTCTAGCAGGCTGTCAGGCAGAAGCCTGACTCAGCAACTAAAAGCTGTCAACATTTTTTGGCACATGGTTCTGCATCTTCAAATTCACAATATCAAATCGAATTTCTCTTGTGTTTTTAATCTCTGCCCTCATATTTTGTTACCAGCCACATAAATCCATCTGCTTTTAAAGGAGCTCATGTCATTAGATTATGCCCACCCTAATAATTTCCCTATCCAGATTATATACAGATATAGATAGACAGATAGATAGCTAGAGGTTACATATATATATATAATATTAATATGTGTGTGTATATATATAGAGACAGACAGACAGACAGACAGACATCACTGAAGTGATACCATGTTAGCATGGGATCTGGGAGGGCCATTTTTTAAGTTCTGCCTAACATGCCATCCAACTGAGAATGTACTGTAAAGGTGCTTACCATAAAAACCAAATACACTAGTCTGAAGCCCTTGAAAGCAGGGGCTGTGTCTTGTTCATAATTTTAACCTCAGTCACTAACATAATGCCAGTCCTAGAATAGGGTCTTCATAGGTGTTTGTTAGATGAATTGAACCCTTGACATGATAATAAAGCAAGCAAGAGCTATGAAATTAAGTGGTAGTTAAATTAATTAATGACTATAAATAAGCCAGGAACATGGTTACATACTCAAATTGTTTTTACTGTAACTAGAAATCAACCGAATATATTGTATAATTTATACAATATATTGTTCTATTTCACACATAAAAATAGGTACTAGTAGATGTATAAATCAAGCACATAGCTTAGATAGCTAGAATTTCATGCAAGAAGCTAAGAATTCAACATACTATTGTTTATTATTCAGTAAGGCAATGTTACAAATTTCAGCATTTTTCTACGTTGTAAATTATTATATGAAAAGTTTAACAGTAATAATCTTTAATTCTACTTTTGTTGAATCTGCTTAGGAGTTTCTTCCTAATTGCCAAACTTATAGATGTTATAATAACACTTGACCTTTGTTTTGTAAGAATTTAATTATTAGATTTGCAAGCAGTTTGGTCTATAAAATTCATAATACTTTTACTCTTATTTGCAGCCTTTCTAGACATGCCTATTTCATATAGTAACTGCCCCCACATGAGCAGCATATCCTACATCAAGCAGAATATTCTGGTATTTTTCTGAAAAAATAAGCACCTCCTAAAAAAGTACCCAAAACACGTGCAAAACATATATAAGGACATATATCTTGCAGTGGATGCTGTGGTTTGCTGCCCTTAACCTCCTCTCTTTCTCTAGAAATGAAACATTCCTTCCTCTAGCTGCTCTGAGCATTGGTATCCAACAGCTCTCAACTATGTTCCTTTCCAGAACTTACCTTACCCTAAAAAGAGCTTCCATGTCTATGGTCACTCCCCTGCCGGGGAACTTCTCACATTCAATGACTGCTTGAGGAAAGAATATAAAAGCCTGGTTTGACGCCTCTCAATTCAGGACAACTCTGAAAGGCCAAACCAATTCCAAAGTTCCCCAGGGGATCATCTGAGCCCTTTATTGAAACTGCTTCAGTGTTCTCTTTCTGCCCAATCCTGTTTCTTTCACTCTCCAACATGTTGTTCCAGAGAGCATACTGTAACTCTCTGAATCCAAAGCCCCATCTTAGAATCTGCTTCCCAAGTAACCTAACCTTGAAGACCCCTATAGGTATTACTAAAGGATCAAATACCTCAATCATCACCAAATTACACTGAGAGTTTTAAAAATGTCTCCACATATGTTGAGTTGGATTGTAATATCTACAACAATATAATTCAAATTGAGCAGATTTAGTCCATGTATACAGTGAAGTAATAGGTGGAGAAACCAAAATAATCCACTACACCAAGTACACTAACAAACTGCACAGGAAGCTAAATCCAATATTATCACTGGCACATAGATATCTGGAGACAGTGTTGGAATTTCACCATACATGTGAATTCCCAAGAAACACACAAATGTGGAGAAACAGGAAAGTAAAGGCAGAACATGTTACATTTCTTTCCTATGCATCACCCAATATTTATCAGACCCATCCCAGCTCCTCACCTAGTTGATGCACTCAACTGGCAAACAGCCCACCAGTATCTTTGTCAGTAATAGCCTTGGCATTGCACATACTATCTTTCATTTAAGTTCTCCAAACATAGGTGTCGACTGCATCCATCTGCCACATCTTATTATCTGAGAGTAGATTGATTTAGTGATGATCTAGCGCAGTGTGTGCTGACCGTACATTGTTCTTTTTCCATCCAATTTCCTTAACAGTGGTTACCACTTTATAGTCATTCACGCCCAGTATCTTCCCACACTTCTCTTTTCATCTCAAAGTCTAAATAATTTTCTATTATCAAAAATCCTCAATGATTTCCTTGTCTCTTCCAGGCATGAAAAGGCAATGAAAGAGGCACTGGAGAAGGAAAAGACAGCAGCTATTCCTACATCTCCTCTTCCTACACACATGGGGTTTGGTAATTTAATCACAATTCAATAAGGGAGAGATGGATCATGTTAACAATTCTATAAATGCTGTGTCCTAGATCTCATAGAAACTTTACCTTGCACTCTGGGCTTTTAAATTCAGAAATGAGGAGACTGAAGAGAAGTTAATTGGAGGAGTGCAGGTCCCACATATATATTCTTTTGTCCAGAAAAACTGGTGACAGAAATAATTATCGCAGAACACAGACAAAAATCATAGGTAACATAAGCAGAGCATTCTCATTTTTGTGTAAGGCCAAATAATAGCCAGTAATTAGATGTATGGAAAAATAGAAGCTTGTATACTATTGACTATGTTAGTGGCAGCACCTTGTTGATTTTATGGCCTAGAATTTAATTTTTCTTCTTTTGTTTTATTTTTTATTACAACAATAATGCACTCGTAGAAAATATATAATCTACACAAAAGTATAAAGAAGAAAAAAATCACCCGTGATACCACTATTCATAGATAACTATGGCTATTATCTTCACGTTTGCTTTAAGTCTCTTTTCATGTATTTCTCTTTATGTAGGTAAAACTGTACTGCTTTCACAGCTGTACTCTGATTTCTTGTACCTTATATATTACTACTACTACTACTATTACCCTTTCAAATATGTATGTATCAGACACTGTGATAAGTGTTTATTTTGTCCCAATTACTTAATAAAATAACATCAGGAGGTAAATATTATTACCTATCCCAATCATGCTGATGGCAAAAATTGGACTTCAAGGAGGGAAACTTGCTGAAACTACATAGCAGTAGGTGGCAGACTCTGGATTAAGACCCAAACTTGTATGGTTCCAAAGCCTATAGTAATTGCTAGTCCATAATACCATTTAATGCCATGTAAAAGTTTTCATAAGATCAATTTTCATGGCTGCATAATTTCTGTTCTATGAATGTGCCATAATACAATTAACTGTTTCTGTAGTGAAAAGTATTTAAGTTGTTTCTACATTAAGAAAAACCTTAAAGGATTTCCCTGGTAGTGCAGTGGTTAAGAATCTACCTCCCAATTCAGGCGACACAGTTTTAAGCCCTAGTCCGGGAAGGTCCCACATGCCATGGAGCACCTAAGCCCATGCGCCACAACTCCTGAGCCCACCTGCTGCAACTACTGAAGCCCACGTACCTAGAGCCGGTGCTCCCCAACAAGAGAAGCCACTGCAATGAGAAGCCCATGCACCACAAAGAAGAGTAGCCCCCGCTTGCCACAACTAGAGAAAGCCCACATGTGGCAACGAAAACCCAACACAGCCAATAAAAAGTAAATATTTTTTTTTTAAAAAAAGAAAAACCTTGAAAAGTATAATGCTTGCATAAGAGGGGCTGAGACAAATTTTCAGAAACCTTTTGAGGGCAGTTAGTAGTAACTTGGATTAGCCTAATTTTATGTATTCATTTATTTTCAAAGTTCTTATCTCCCTTTCATTTAATCTTATTATCTTAAAAGTTATATATACCTAAGGTAAAAGAAAATAAACTACATGATACTGTAAAATGAAAAATAAATGTCTTATGCCCTGGCTCGAGTTCCATTCTTCATAAGTAAACACTTTAAACAGTTGGGGTTTTAGTTATTCTTGTGATAATATCTTTAAATAAAGAAGACCTTCCTGATATCTCTACTTCTCAACTTACCTATTTTTCACAAATAAAGGTTACCTATACCTGTACTTTTTATACTTCTACTTATTAATTTACCTACTTTGCACAATATCTAATACCTATTTTCTCCCTGGCATGAAATAAGAATTTGGAAAACTTGGAAATTTAACTCCTTTTCTCCTTTCATCCTTCTTTCATTTTTCCTTTTTATAAGGGATTATATATGTGTATTTATTATGTGTGTATGTGCATGTGTATGCACACACATACACACATACAGATATATATGCACACACATGTATAACACACACATATATACACACACACATATACATATATATAACCACTTAGAACAAGGGAGGAAAATAAGAAAGTATTACACACAAACGCACACATACACACACACAGGAAAATTATGCTGCTTGACACTTGATAGGTCCTTTCAAGTAGTGATAGAATGCTTAAATCCTTCTTAAAAAGCTTTGGCATCTTTTCTTTCCTATTCTCTCTTTAAAAAAAATGTCATCCCCTCTATTCTCTTTCATTCTTTTTTTGGACACCACAGTTCAGTCCTTGAGGTTTCTTATTTTTTCCTTATATTTTCCACATTCATGTTCTATGTATTAGTATGTTTTCTTCTGCCTTTAACTTTCAATCAGCTCATTTAACTTTTTAAAAAATAATAAAACAATGTATATTTTACTCCATAGATGACCAGGTATCACTCTTCCACATGATATAGTGAACTAATCAGATGCTTGCACCTACATTTAAAATCAATATGTGTGGGACTTCCCTGGTGGCACAGTGGTTAAGAATCTGCCTGCCAATGCAGGAGACACAGGTTCAATCCCTGGGCAGGGAAGATTCCCACATGCCATGGAGCAACTAAGCCTGTGAGCCACAACAACTGAGCTTGCACTGTAGAGCCCGTGAGCCACAACTGTTGAGCCCATGTGCTGCAACTACTGAAGCCCACGTGCCTAGAGCCCATGCTCCTCAACAAGAGAAGCCACCGCAATGAGGAGCCCCCACTCACCGCAACTAGAGAAAGCCCATGCTCGGCAATGAAGACCCAATGCAGCCAATAAATAATTTTTTTTAAAAATTAAAAATAAAAATTAAATCAATATGTGACATCTACAGATCCATATTGACAGAAATGTTTTGTTTTGCCACATCAAATGCCACAAATTCTATTGCTGTTGTGGCATGACTGCTGAGCAATTCTTTGTCAAGTGCTGAACATAATAAAGTATAATCTTCCTTTGATTTACACAGTAATCCCAGGCCTAGAAAACAGTATAAATTTAAACCCACATAAAACATGGTATTAATTCAAATATATATGTATATATATACACACACATATATACACATATATTTACATATGAGTAAACATATGGAGATAATTATGAAGAGTTGTTAAACATTTTAAATTATATGTAAATATATTAATGTAAATATTAATATTTTGTTATAAATTTATATAACATTAATATGTACATATATTTAGAAGGTACAAAAAAGATACAGATCTATTAATTATCACCATGAACATATTTATATAAGCACCAACCCAACCAAAATCCCTTTTCTTTATCCTTCGACTTGCTATTTCTACTTTACATCTCAATTTTGCCTACTTTTGAGCATTATACGAATGAAATCTTACAGCATACATGCCATTGTCTGTACTCTTTCATTCAATTTTATATTTTTGATGATTGTTGTAACAGTCTACCCATTCCTAATGTTGTAAAGAATTTCATTTTATGAATTTACAATGGATATGTGACAAGCTATTATTCCTGTTGAAGGACATTTATATTATTTCCATTTTTCACCTATTCCAAATAGTGGTGCTGTGATCATACTTGCACATGTCTTTGCATGTGTATTTCTTTCACATATATTATGTAGAATAGAATAGTGGGTTATAGGGTATGTGTATGTTAAGCTTTACTTGATATATGCCAAAGAATTTTCCAAAAGAGTTTTCTAATTTCTTTCTGTCAAGTAGAGTATTTCATATCCTGGCTAATAATACTTGATCTTCTTGATTTTTAAAATCACCTTCACCATACACAAACATACTGTCTATGGAAATTGATATTGCTATTGTTTTCCTTCACAATCTGAATACTTTTTTCTTGTCATATTGCCCTGGCTAATACTTTTAGAAAAAAATTTAATAAAAATGTTGATGGTTAATGTAATTGTATCATTCTCAATTTCAGTGTGAAAGCTTTTAATATTTTATCATTAAGTATGATATTTGTTGTAGGTTTTGTTTTGACACACCCTAATAAAAGCTTTTTAAATTAATAGACTATCTTTAGAGCAGTTTTTTACAAATTCAGCAGAAAGTACAGGGAGTACCCATAAACCTCCTCACTACCACCCTGCCAAATTTTCCATATTATTAGCATCTTTCATTACTGTGATTCATCTGTTACAACTGATGAACCAATATTGATACTGATTATTAACTAAGTTCAAAGTTTGCATTAGGATTCACTTTGAGTTGCACAGTTCTGTTTTGACACTATGTGCACTATCTGTACTATGAAATGTACTATGATGTATCCACTGTTACATGATAAAGAATAGTTCCACTAGCCTAAAAATCCCTGTGCTCCACCTTTTCATCCTTTCTCCCATCTATACCAAACCTTTGCAACCACTGATCTTTTTACTGTCTCGATAGTTTTGCATTTTGCAGAATTTCATATGGTTGGAATAATACTGCTTTTACACTTTTCAGACTCACTGCTTTCATTTAACATTACCCACATAACATTCCTCCATGTTTTTCAAGGCTTGATAGATCATTTATTTTGTATCACTGAATAGTATTCCACTGCATGGAAGCACCGCAATTTGTTAATTCATTCACTGATTGCAAGATACCTTGGTTGCTTCAATTTTTGACAATTATAAATAAAGCTACTAAAAATATTTGTGTGTGTGTGTTTGTGTGGACATACATTTCCAACTTATTTGGGGAAATACTTGGGAGCAAAATTGCTGGATAGTATGGTAAAATTATGTTTATCTTTGTAAGAAAATGTCAAATATCTTCCAAAAGTGGCTACACCATTTTGCATTTCTGTTCCTGCTGCTCTGCATTCTTGCTAGCATTTCATGTTGTCAGTGTTTTGAATTTTGATTATCCTAATAGGTGTGTAGTAGTATCCCATTGTTGTTTTAATTTGAAATTACATAATGGCATATGATGTTGAATATATTTTCATACACTTATTGGTATCTGTATATCCTCTTTGGGAGATGTTCTTCAGATCTTTTGCCCATTTTTTTAAAGTGGATTGCTTATTTTCTTATCGTTAAGTTTTAAGATTTCTTTATATATTTTGGATTCAAGTCCTTTTAGCAAATATTTTCTTCCACTATGTGGCTTATCTTTCCATTCTCTTAATATCTACTGTGTTGAAGTTACTGTTTTTAGTGAAGTCCACATTATCAGTTTTATCCTATACAGATCATGATTCAGGTATTGTATCTATAAACACTTATTGCCAAACCCAAGACTATCTAGATTTTCTCATTTGTCATCTAAGTTTTATGGTTTGGTGTTTTACATTTGGATCTCTGATCCATTTTGGTTCAGTTTTTATGAATTGTATAGGTCAACTTCTAAATTTTTTTTTTGCATGTGGACTATCAGCACTATTTCTTATTGAAAAGACTATCCTTTCTCCATTGAATTCTTTGCTCTTTATCAAAGATCAACTGACTATATATTAGAGAAAACTTCCATGATCACCATATAGAAAGTAGAACTCCCCTGCACAAACACACCCTGGTTTTTTATTCCCCTATCCTATTTTAGTCTTCTTCATAAGCTTATCTCTGCTTTACACAGAATATACATATGTATGTGTGTATATGTTTATCATGTTTCCCCAACTAGATGTCAATAACAACATACATATGTATGTGTGTGTGTATATGTTTATTATGTTTCCCCAACTCGATGTCAATAACAACAGTGTCTTCACTGACACTAACACATCTAACAGCATCTGATACATAGTAAGTACCAAAATATATGTTGACAGATTCAATAAATAAATTAAAAATATAATTTCAAGTTTACCAGATCAATTCAAGCACTTTTAAAATTGTGTGTGTGTTTGTTTGTATGTATGCATGTGTGCGTGTTTGTGTCTTCAAAATTACCTGAATGGCTTGCACTGTCACTTGTGACAAATAAAATGCAAATATGACACAAATCTGAATAGGGTAGCTCTTAGCCTTTTCAAACAGATTTTATATCTTTGTAAATATAGTTGTAATAAGAACCATTTAAATACATAAACAAAATTAGCCAACTCTCCCAACTTTACTCAATTTCCACAAAGGATGAGTCAACTATTTATTGCACATAGGAACCTCCATTTAGAAATAATAGTTATCTAATCACCCAAATTATGCTGATGTAACATAAATTGGCACCACACGAATTTTTTAATAATATGTTTAGGTCACTACCTCTCCATTCACATAGTTATAAAAAATGGCTAATTCTGAAGGAACGTAATATACTTAGACATCTTTTGACTTATGCATAGAATCATTTCTAAACTATTGCTTTCATTCTACATCTTCACCTTTTAATTTTGGATCAGAATTTTTCAACTTGATTGTGCTATAATTTTTTAGGTTTAAGTGTGCTATTTGTAGGTCCTAAGCAGGGAAACTAAAACACACCTCAAGAGTCTCACAGTTCTAGATTTTACATTTTTATATACAATTTATTAAATTTGGTCACAACACTTGATCAAATGGTAACTTTTGAAAATGCAAAGCAGGACAACTATGTTTGTAAGAGTTTACATCCCCCAAATTGACCACAAAGCAAAACATATTGCTATTACCTGGCATCATAAGCAAGAACTGCCATATGCTCACAGTTTCATTTCCATTGTGTTGCTTTAGTACAAAATCCTAATTTAATATATTTACTATTGTTTGTCAGATCATCTGTTCTTATAGAGGCACAGGGTAGGGGTATATATAGAGGAAAATGAGGCATTATTTGATTTAACATATGCAAAACTTTACAAGCTCTTTACAAAATCTATACAGAAGAGAACTACTGTGAAGTTTACATTTTTAGTCTCCTTAATTAGGGATCTTTCCTAGAATGGAACTTTATCATAAATCTTTGATTTATGCTTGCCATTTTCAATATGTAGTAATTATAACTTAACAGTCAATTGGACTATATATAATAGTATCCACAGATTTCCATGAAGAGTGAGGAAAAATAATGAAATAATAGACATTTAAATTTTTTATTCTGGAATTCTGCTGTGGTATAGAACATGACTTGGAATACAAAGATAGAGAAGGCATAGTAAGAATGAAATGGCTTTTATAACACTTCAGTGGCTTCAATGGCTTTTATAATATACATACCCTTTGATATACTTATACATAATAAAATTTACCCTGAGAAAAAACAATTTAGACAAATATTTATGAATAAGGCTTTTACAATGATATTATTTAGGATACATAAAACTGGAAACGTTAAATACACCACAGTTTTGGATTTTAAAAAAGAAATTTTGGTACATCTAAGTGATATAACAAAAAACAGGTTGAAGAATATTTACTGATACGGGAAAATGTTTACCATGTCTTATGAAGTAAAAACTGGCAGAAACCAGCTCTTACAGTAAGACACCAATTGCATGAATGCATACTTACATAAGTACACAATGAAAAAAACTGGAAATATATAGTCTGTTTAGACATTGTAAGTGACTGCTAATATTTTCAGTACTTTTCTCCATCTAGGCCCAAGGGAAGAACACACCTCTCCGGCCCCTTGAAGTGATACTTGACCATATTAACCTTCTTTGGTCAATGGAATAAACAAGAATATCATTTGTGGTCTCTAGGCAGGAATATTTAGCAGCCAGCGCATGATTCTCCATGGTTACTTTCCCAGTCATCACACTTTGAAGTCTCATGTGGAGAATTTAGTCTCCTAAAAAGTGGTAGAGGCTCTAACAGTCTATATCCCTGAGTGAATACTCTAGGCATAAGCTTGCTGCCCATCTTTGTTTCACATTTAGCATGAGCAAGAAAAAACATTGCTGTTTTAAACCATTTTGTTTGTGCAGCTCATTTGTTATTACAAGATAATCTAGCATATCCTTACTGTTACATAGTACAAAATATTTTTGGTAGATCCTTCTGCTTGAGACATTATAAATATTCTTTTCTTCTGTATTCTTTTTTGTTTTTCCCAATTATTCAGGATGAGCATAAATATTTATGAGATAATAATGAAGGTTAAACATTAGTAAAGAAAATGAAAAACCTGAGTTCTGCTTTTGACATTTATATAAAATTTATTTTAACAGACCACCAATCTCTTCATTAAAGTCAGTATTTCTAAAAGAAGTTTCATATGTCATTCAAGAAAATATGATCATAGCAACTTGATTACTAATATGTATAAGATAATGACTAATAAGAAAAAATATCAAATTGTACACTTTAAAAGAAAAAGAAACTTGATTAGGATTCCTATGGATTACCGATATGGTTAGTACCGAATTCTCACACAAAAATTTACCCTGATCATGTACCAACCTTCAGACCTTAATTGGGAAAATTAGAAAACATCAGATCCTCAAGAAGCTTAAATCAAAATTATGAGGAATCATCTATTTCTAACATTTCTCAACATAAAGAAAAAAGGATTTTAAACATCTGAGATTATTTTCCTCAAATATTCTTTTAAAAGCAACAAGAAAAATATTCTATGAGAAAACAGCAAAATGCTCCCAGACCATAGTACAATAGCAGTTATAATTTATTGACACCTACTCTGTGCCTATCATTTTAGGTTCCCCATTGCTGATACTCACAACAGCCCTGCAAGATTAGCATTATAATTTCCATTTTATAAAGAAAGAAACTGAAGCAAAGAGAAAAGACTTGTTCAAAGCCACACACAAATCTAGAAATAAGTAACAACAAGAAAAGGATAATAAAGGAATACTGTAAACAACTTTATGCACACAAATACAATAACCTACATGAAATGGAAAAATTTCTTCAAAGACACAATTTGCAAAAACTCACAAAAGAAGAAATAGACAATCTGAATAGGCCTATATCTATTGTAGAAATTGAATCAATAATTAACTTCTCAAAACCAAAAGGACCAGGTTCACTGGTTAAGTCTACCAAATATTTAAGAAAGAAATTATACTAATTGTCTAAAATCTCTTTCAAAGGATTGAAGCAGAAGGAATATTTCCTAACTTATTCTATAAGGCCAGCATTACCCTATATCAAAACCAAACAAGGACATTACAAGAAAAGAAAACAGACCAATATTTCTCATAAACATAGATGTATAAATCCTCAACAAAATATTAGCAAACAAAATTCAACAACATATAAAAAGAATTATACACCATGACCAAGTAGGATTCATCCCAGGTATAGAAGGCTGTTTCAACATTCAAAAATCAATTAATCTAATCCATCACATCGATAGACTAAAAAAGAAAAATCACATGATCATATCAATAGATGCAGAAAAAGCATTTGACAAAATCGAACACTCATTTATAATTTTTTAAAAACTCTCAGTAAACTGGGAATAGAGGGGAACTTCCTCAACTTGACAATGAAAATCTACAAAAAAAAACAAACAAACAAACAAAAAAAAAACACCTACAAATGAGAAACTAGAAGCTTTCAACAAGGATGTCCCCTCTCACTACTGCTTTTCAACATCATACTACAAGTCCCAGCTAATGCAAAAAGACAGGAAAAGAAAATCAAAAGTTACAAATTGGGAAGGAAGAAATAAAACTGTCTTTGTTCCCAGATGATGTGATCATCTATGTAGAAAATCTAAAAGAACTGACAAAAAACTCTTGGAGGTAATAAGTGATAATAGGAAGGTTAGAGGATACATAGTTTTTTGTTTTTGTTTTTGTTTTTTAAGATTCCAAATCTTTTATTTATTTTCAAAAATCAAAAGGAGAAGAAACTTATCAGAACAAGGCCACACTAGGAATGTTCTTAAAAACTCTATTCAGCTTTTGGCTGATATATGAAATTACAGATAAATATAACCTTCCCAACCAGGATACATGGTTAATATTCAAAAGTCAATCATTTTCATATATACAATACCAGCAAAGAACAGGTAGAAATTGAAATCAAAAACACAATGCCATTTACATTAGCACCCCCAAAAACAAAATACTGAGGTATATGTCTAACAAAACATGTATAAGATCTATAAGAAGAAAATGACAAAACTCTGGTGAATGAAATCAAAAAAAGAACTAAATAAATGGAGAGATATTCCACATTCATGGTTAGGAAGACTCAGTACTTTCAAGACCTCAGTTCTTTCCTACTGTATCTACAGATTCAATGCAATCCCCATCAAAATCCTAGGAAGTTAGTTTATGGATATTGATAAATTTCTTCTAAAATTAATGTGAAGAGACAAAAGACCCAGAATAGCCAACACAATATTGAAGGATAAGAACAAAGTTGGAGGATTGATACCCCCTGACTTCAATATTTACTCTAAAGCTATAGTAATCAAGACAGTGTGGTACTAATTTAAGAATAGACAAGCAGGGGGCTTCCCTGGTGGCACGGTGGTTAAGAATCTGCCTGCCAATGCAGGGGACATGGGTTCGATCCCTGGGTCAGGAAGATCCCACATGCCATGGAGCAACTAAGCCTGTGTGCCACAACTACTGAAGCCCGTGCACCTAGAGCCTATGCTCCACAACAAGAGAAGCCACTGCAAAGAGAAGCCCGAGCAACACAACAAAGAGTAGCCCCCGCTTGCTGCAACTAGAGAAAGCCCATGCACAGCAACAAAGACCCAACATAGCCAATAAATAAATAAATACATTTATTAAAAAAGAAAGAATAGACAAGTAGGGAATTTCCTAATGGTTAGAACTCCAAGCTTTCACTGCCAAGGGCACAGGTTCGATCCCTGGTCGGGCAACTAATGGCACAAGCCTCGCGGTGTGGAAAAAAAGGAAAAAAAAATCAAAGAATGGACAAGTAGATCAATGGAAAAGAAAAAAGCCAGAAACAGAACCACATATGTATAGTCAACTGATCAATGGAGTAAAATGGTCCTTTCAACAAATGATGCTGAAACAACTGGATATCCCACATGCCAAGAAAAAAAAATAATCTAGACACAGACCTTACACACTTCACAAAAATTAACTGAAAATGAATCACAGACCAAAATGTTAAATCCAAAACATACATTTCTAGAAAATAACATAGAAGACAACCTAAATGACCTTGTGTATGGTGATGACTTTTATTTTTAAATAAATTTATTTATTTAATTGGCTGTGTTGAGTCTTTTTTGCTGTGCGCGGACTTTCTTTTTAGTTGCGGTGAGTAGGGGCCACTCCTCGCTGCGGTGCGCGGGCTGCTCATTGCGGTGGCCTCTCTTGTTGTGGAGCACAGGCTCTAGGCTCGCGGGCCTCAGTAGTTGCAGCACATGGGCTCAACAGTTGTGGCTCACGGGCTCTAAAGCACAAGCTCCATAGTTGTGGCGCACGGGCTCAGTGGCTCCGCGGCATGTGGGATCTTCCCGGAGCAGGGATCGAACCCATATCCCCTGCATTGGCAGGTGCATTCTCAACCACTGCACCACCTAGGAAGCCTTATGGTGATGACTTTTTAGATGGAACACCAAAGGCACAATCCATGAAAGAAACTGATAAACTGGACTTCATTAATTTAAAAATTTCTGTTTTGAGGAAGTCAATGTCAAGAGACTACGAAGACAAGCCACAGACTTGGAGAAAATACTTACCAAAGATTTGATAAAGGACTGTTATCTAAAATATACAAAGAACGCTTAAAATTGAATAAAAGGTGACATTTCAAGTAAATAAATAATGATTCGATTTTTTTATAAATGGGTAAAAGATTTGAATAGGAATTTCTCCAAAGATACACAAATGGCTAAGAAGCCCATGAAAAGGTGCTCAACATCATTAGCTATCAGGGAAATAGAAATCAAAGCCACAAAGAGATACCACTTCATATCCACTGGTGTGGCTATAATAAAAAGTCAATAACAAGCGTTTGTGAGAATGTAGAGAAATTTGAATTGTCATATATTATCAGTGAGACTATCCTCAAGGTTCACCACATTTTATATCACTTTGTTCCTCAAAATTTAGTACAGAGAAGATACTTACTGAAGATTTGAACAAGTAACAATGCTTGAAACAATTTTAGAGCTTAACTCTTGAGAAGTGGAATGGAGGAAATGAACTGAAAAGTTGTTTACTAATTTACGTTATGGAGGCTGTCACATTATCCATACTTTAATTAATGTAATGCTCAGTATATTGGTGCTATTTTCAAAATATCTAAATTAATGTGAAAACCACTGTATTGGCCAAAATTGAATTATCTAATATAAAGTGCCTTCAAAACTTCAGGATGTTCCATCTCTTCAACCTTCCCTATTGTAATATATTTTAGGTATTCATGGACGCAGTCCATTGGGAGATTTCCCTGGTTGACAGGCCACCAACTTTTTGAATACTCTGACCTATAGAGTAGAGAAGCCCTATATAGGGCAGCAGGTAGAAAGTGTGTGGAATAGTAATTCAACTGCGCTGTTACACTTCCGTATGGTTTATCTGCCTTATATTCATTTCAGTATGAGTTTTCTAAGCCACCTTTTAAGTATCTATTAATTCTACCTCTAATAAAAGTTTTGACTATACATTGACATTTTGGTCAAAGAAGTATTTTCTCTTAGTCAAAATGTGATTTTGATTGAATTTCTTGGAAATACTTTAGTTTTCTAGTCATAAAATTCTATAAATTAGCTTGAGGACATCATTTATCTGGTGCTTTTTATGTCTCTCCAGCTTTCCATCGATTCTTTTAGCAACATAGACTGATAAGATGTGTTTAACATATTATAAGACAATTGACTAAAATATACTACAGTTACAAAAGGAGCAGAGGCAATATCCTTTTTTTTTTTTTTCTGGGAAGAGATTGTGTGTTGGAGGAGCTCACTGAAAGGAGGTGACCACTGGTTGACCTACAAAGTGGACTGCAAGCTGGACCCCTCCTCTGCACTTGGAATGTACGTTCTGCCCACAGTAGGAGAGACTTCAAAGCCGCAGTCTTCAGATAGTAATGTGTTGTTGAGACCATCTGGATAGTAGATATGATTGAACTCAATTAAGGCCTCTATATAAACTTTTATGATTCAGGCAGGTGGGTGCAGCAGTCAACTTGTCTTGTATGTAAGTCCCCATGCTTATTAAAACTGCCACCTACCAATCCGGGGTAGTCTGCCTCTTTCTTTGGTCTCTCCTTGCCCTCTGTGTACAGAACCAGTTTCAGATTTCACCCAGGGAACTCTCAAGATTCTGAATCAACATTGCTGCAGTGGCAAAGGACATTCTTCTGGGAGCACTGATGAAGATACATGAGATTTTCAGAACATGAGATGTGAGTATGAAGAAACTCTCCTTTTTGCCAGTTAAAAGCAATGAAATAAAACAACCTCTCTCCTCTATACCCTTATGCTCAAAACAGTATTGGGGCATTTCACCTGCTTATCTAACAAGTGTTACTTGAGTCCTAATCATACTCCAAATACAGAGACTGTGTCACTATTACGATTTAGAAAGTTGTAATCACTACAAACCATCCTGGGATCACTCGTCGTCACAAAGCTAACTACATTTCTTGTTGTTGTTGTTGTTGATGCTGCTGCTGCTGCTGCTGCTGATGTTACTGATGTCATCATATCATTGATCCAAGTAAAACTATTCGGAAGAGTAAATATTTTTCCACCAATGTTTAACAAAGTTTTTTATGTTACAAGTGGGAATGAAAGCATAGAATAGTATAAAGCATTCAGGAACTGGAAAAGAAAAATTTGAAGAGTGGAAATAGAACTTACTAGCTGTGTGACTTGGGGATGTTTATTAACTCCTCTTCAATTTCCTTATCTGTACATTGTTGGCAATAATGCCTGTCTTAATGGTTGCTGTGCTGATTAAATTAAGTAGCATATTAAAGTAACATTTTTTTTCTGGCACACAGAAGATGCTCAGTAAAAAAAAATTTCTGGAAAGATTAATTTTGCAAAAATCAACTAAGAGGGTAGCCTCAAATTGTGCAACAAATTAAATTGCACTTGAATTAAAACTTTTATTAAATATTTTAAATAAAACTATAGACACATTACAAGAAAATAAGTCAATCTTTGTATGACTTCTGTATGAGGAAGGATTTCCTAAACTTTAATGAATTAAATACATCCAAAAAATGTCACATTTCATTACATTGGTATCTCAGTTGATGGGTGTTTATTTGAAATCTATATTGGAAAGGAAAAAAAATCACAGGCAATATCTTAGCATTTTTGCAACTATACCTTATGGATAACTGGAAAAATATCTCATCATTCAGAGTATGCAAGTAGCTCTTGTGAACCAATAGTAGCTCCGGTGATGCTGTCTATCATCTTGCCAGCTCCAGAAAAGTGGGTATCTCTTGCTGCCTACACTAGTGATTTTACCCAACCTCAAGATTCAACATCTCTCTTCTCCATCTGCTCTCTTTGTTTCCTACTATTTATCTGCATTCTTCACTCCAGCTATATTCCCTCCGTATCAGACAATGAAAATGCCTCAAGAGAAATACAAGATTGCAGTCTCTCAGAAAACCTCCTCCAGCGACCTAGAACTTCAGATTTAGTACTAACAGAGTAAATGGAAATATCTCAGGTCTTCAAAGATTTCAAAAGGAGGATAGGAGGCCAGGTAAGAGGGGAAGGAGGCGGGGACAAAAGGGGTGGCCTTACCAATGTCTCTTGCCACCTGCAGATGCCCAGATGTTACGGGACTTTTCCCTGGGCTTCCAGGAAGGGAGGATGGGAACTCAGTCCTACCAAAAACCAGATACCAGACCAGAACCAGAATTCGAGTTCTCTGCCCACTGGAGGTGATCAGGCTCCAACCCTCAGATCAGGCTGAGGCCCTTCAACTAAATTCCTGCGTCCAGAACCAGGACAGAAGAAAAAGGATAGGATAGGAGGGGTTGAAAAGAGGAAAGAGAGAAGGTAGAGGAGAGAGGTCAACAAAGTCTCTTATTCCTCATGCAGTCGGGGCACTCTAGCCAGTTGTCTGCTTCGGGAAGAGACCAGGGACAAAAGGGTCCTGG
The DNA here is from genome assembly GCF_030028045.1 of Hippopotamus amphibius kiboko. NCBI lineage: Eukaryota > Metazoa > Chordata > Mammalia > Artiodactyla > Hippopotamidae > Hippopotamus > Hippopotamus amphibius. The sequence goes on from NC_080203.1 coordinate 25,443,410, forward strand.
TCACGGCCATTGGGTCTGGTCCATCAGCAGGCGAGCTGGTCCTCAAGTACCCCAAGCGGTCAGGACGTGAGCCGTAGGGAAAAAGGGGTCCCATCTGGGGTGCCAGTTGTTGCAGGTAGGGAGACCCCTTCCAGGGCCAGAGAGGGGGCTCTTGTCTAACACTCGGAAATGAATTGTCCGAGGAGACACACATGCTGACAAAGCAAGAGACTTTATTGCAAAGGGGCTCCTGGGTGGAGAGCAGGAGGGTGAGGGAACCCACAAGGACTGCTCTGCCACGTGGCTCACAGTCTTGGGTTTATGGTGATGGGGTGGGTTTCTCGGTTGTCTCTGGCCAATCGCTCTGACTTAGGGTCCTTTCCGGTGGCATGCGCGTCTCTCAGCCAAGATGGACACCAGCAAGGAGAATTCTGGGAGGTGGGTAGGACATGTGGACTGGCATTTCCTTTTGACCTTCCCCATATTCTTCCAGTTGGCGGTAGCTTGTGGTTGGTGGTGGCTTGTTAGTTCCCTGTCATAAAATAACTCATGCAAATTGTTATTGTCTGCCTGGCCAGGGTGGGCAGTTACAATCTGTGTTTGCCATAACAATTTCACTTATATGAGATCCCTAGAGAAATTAAATTCACAGAGACAAAAATTAAAATGGTGGTTACCAAGGCCTGTAAAGAGGAGAGAATAAGGATATATATGGTTTAATGCATAGAGTTTCACTTTTGAAAACTAAAAAATTTTGCAGAGCTTTTGCACAATAGGCTCATACTTGACACTACTGAATTGTACACTCAGAGCAGTTAAGATGGTAACTTTTATGTGTTCTTTTGTTTTGTCTTTTTTTTTCCTTTAAGAACTTTTATTGAGATACAATTGACATACAATAAACTGCATATATTTAAAGTGTACAATTTGATATTTCTCTCTTATTAGTAATGTATATATGGCAATTCCAATTTCCCAATTCACCCTATGTGTTCTTTACTACAGTTTAAAATAAATTTTTTTGGTGAATTTTCAAAAATATCTAAGAATAGAACATCTGACAAGAAAAAAAAATGCCTCAAGAGAAATGTTCAAATTGTGCTAGTTAGTCACAAATAAATGTGGATTGCCCTATTTAGACAGAGTTCTTAAGCAAGGCCAACTTAGAGTCTGCTGGTCCCCCTTACAAAGAAGGGCCCACCATGTTGACAATGAATTCATTTCTTAGCAGTATGAGAGCTAAGCAAACTATATATGGGTCACAAGTTACTGAGCTGAGAATACTGCTACAGATGATTACCACTGGCTGTAGAGCCTGTCCCTCATTCAAAGTCACAAAAGATAAAATTCATGGCAAACTAGAAAGGCAAACATTAGTCTCATTGGCTTCCCTCCAGAAAACAGAGAACCAGGAGGATGGTCTCTCTGGTGATATCTCATGTTGTTCTGTCCCTGTCTAGGTCAGTCAAGATTCTGTAGGTGACGTCACTGATGACATAAAGGAAAGCCTATTAAATTTGCCAAAAAAAATAAGCTGAAATGCACATTTATTATATTACATAATATAATTATGATTTAAAATAGCCTCCATAGGCTGAGGTGATTAATGCTAAAGCTTAATGTAAAGTTCTACATTTCTGTTTTTACGCACACATACACACACACACACACACACATTGAAAAGGTAACAGTACACAAAATAACCTGAGGGGTTTTAAGTAAGGACAGCTTTCCAACAATCAGAGCATTTTTACAATTGGATTGGTCTGACTTTTAGATAACAATTTCCTTTCCTCAATTGTTGGAGCAAATAACTATTGACCATATATTAGGAATGCCGTAGAAAAGATTTTTATACAGAATAGACATTCTACAGAAGGCCAGTTAGGGCCTTTGGGACTCAATTTCCTTGGGACTATGTTTCTAAAAAATTAATCTCCTTCTTCCTTCTAGTCATCTCTTCTAAAAGTAACTAAATTCTTTGCCTAAGCTTTTGCCCAGAGTTACCAGTTCACCAGTTCAGAACTAGACTGAGAATACACAGGAGCTCACCAGAGTGCCAGACCAGTGTTCCTTCCACTACCACACTGCTGCTTTCCTTAGCAGTTACATTGGAAGTTGTCTCTGGGATAGTCATTCCCCTGCCCTCTTGTCATTCCATCTATTTGTCTCCACTTTAGGCTTTTTTTTGTAATTTTTATTTTTTTTGGCCACACCACGTGGCATGTAGGATCTTAGTTCCTGGACCAGGGATTGAACCCGCGTCCATGGAATTGGAAGCTCGGAGTCTTAACCACTGGACCGTCAGGGAAGTGCCACTGAGGCTATCTTTTAATGCATTCTTGCAAGTGACTCATGTATTTCTGGGCACACACAAGCAACTGATAAATATATGCAAAAAGAATCCATGCACTTACCTATTTTTATGTGAATTTTCCCATTTCTGCTTCTGTTTCTCAATAAAAATGAAAAGCTATTAAAAATGGAACTCATGTTACCCTTTGTTCTCTATGCATTTCCATTTAAAAATATTTCAGTCTTTCTTTTTACTTATACCAGAAATTATAAGTAATAGGAAATTGCTTCCATAAGCCTTTACATTCATATATAGATTTTCACATTAAGGGCTGGCATAACCTGGTATTTGTTGAATTATTGATATTCATACAATTGTTTGTAGACATTTGAATACCTCCTATTGAGAAAAGCTTGAATTGATCAGAATCGTCCGAATTGCATATGCAAATATCAAAGAACTGACATTTCTTGCTATTCCAGACTAAATGACATTAAAGTGGCTTATCCTATGTTTACTTTGTGCATCTTACAGTTCAGCCATGTTATTTCAGAGCTATGTGCTTTTAAAGCAATGGAAGATTCAGAAGGCTTGGCATGATGGCCACTATAAAAGAGCAATAGGGAGAAATGCTTTGCACATTTACATGTAACTCTTCAAAGTGGTACTTGGCAGTTCACTTTCAGTAGAAGTAAATTATTATAGTAATCACTAATGTTTTATTTTAAGGAACTCATTCATTCTTATGACACTTGCATACAAATGTTTTCGGAGCTTAAGTGGCCATCATTCCACCTCTCCATCCTACACCACTTATAAAAAAACAAAAACAAAAACCTCGCATTAACTTTGAAGTTACCCTTCTAACCGCTGATCCCATCTTCTGAACATCAAGTTCTGCATTAGGAAGAACAACAGGGAAGGAAGTAGGGTGGGGAAGCTGTTTCTCAGTGTAGCTCTTTCTCTTACTTCTCCTTATGACCCTCTCTCTTAACCTCTCCACTTTGTTTACATCTCACTGAGCTTTCTTTTGATGTCTCTGAAGAGTTTGTTTCCAAAAAAAGATAGATTAGCCCTGTCAGATCCTCATCGGAAACATACAAACAAGAAGTGTGATATTAATAACTATCATCACCTCAACAAGAAAATCTGAAATGATGTTACCTCACTTCTTCCTTTTTCTAATATTTATATCTAGATGAGGACAAATACAACCCCTTTGCAAATGCATTTCAGCTGATTGACTTTATAGCGTTGCTACGAGAGCCAAACCTGCTCTCTAAGGACCTTTTGGTTCCGAACCTTTAAGTGCAGTCCATCATATGCATCACAATCAATATTCCAGGCAAAGCTGCTACCCCCACATTGTCCTGGATCACAGTCCACATGGGAAGGACCTGAAATGTATTCAGCCCACTCTTTCCGACTGTTTCCAGTCTATGGTGTTCAATCCCTCCAAGAGTTTGCTTTCTCCTACTTGGATTATTTCTAGATGAGTGATTCAGATTGACCCAATCTTGCAAATATGATAACGAATGAGGATGGCTTCAAGTGTCATGTTTTCTAAAAGAGAGTGGTATCTTTCAGGCACTTTTGCAAACAGATGAAAGAGCTCTATTTATCAACAGAATCCCTTCAAAGCAAGCACACAAAGATATAGCCCCTACTCTTTTGCTCAGGCGTAGGAATAGTACTTTTTCTGTGCAAAACAAGAAAATGGCGGGGGCGGGGGGGAGGTAGATCTGGTTTTCTGCTTGCCAAAATGTTTAATTTTAATAGCATTTATATTTGACAGTAACGTGGCTGTCATCAACTAATTTTTTTTTTGGCCATGCCACGTGGCTTGCGGGATCTTAGTGCCCTGACCAGGGATGGAACCCAGTCCCCAGCAGTGAAAGCACCAAGTCCTAACCACTGGACCATCAGGGAATTCCCTGTCATCAACTAATCTTATCTTTCTTATTTAATAGTGTTTTCCCACCCTTCCAGGGAACTTTTGGCCCTCCCTCTCATTCTGCCTTGATTAGGATACAACGGAGCACTCCCCCAAAAAAGTTTCAATAACTGAATCTTCAGAAGATGTTTGGGTCTTAATTTTTAAGGTCAGCATATCAATATTTCTCCAGGAAAAATAAATCTGTTTTTCCAGACACACTGGAAATATTAATATATATTAATATATGAAACAGGTACATTAAGAGTGATAATTCACATTGCAAAATGATAGATTCAAGGGAATTTATCTTTAAATTCAAAGTTCAGTTAGTCTATTTCATGCTTGCTGTAATTGAGCTGTGCTCAACTTTACCACAGTGAGGCAATGTTGTGCAGAGGTTAAAAAGTACAGGTTTTTGAGTCAAGGGTGATGAAATATAAATTCTGGCTTTTCCTCTCATTAGCTGTAAGATAAGTATGTCACCTCCTCCCATTCTCAGTTTACTCTTCTGTAAAATGGGAAGAATAATAACTAACTCAAAGGGCTGATGTTAATATTAAAGGCCTTGTACTCAATTTAGAGACCCCCATCTATTGTCACTTGGGAAAACTGTATAGGTTATATTTGAAAAAGTAGCTCTTTAAAATCATATTGCCCAGCAGAAACCTTAGGTTGAATTTTACAGGTGTAATAATCCTTGTAATTTTCCCAGAATTGTGGGGGCCAGGTAAGATAATAACCATATTCTTGTGTACTGTAAAAGCAGCATTATTATTTGGAACTTCAACCATTTCAGCGTTAGATACTAAGGAAACTAAAATTAATTGGTTGCCATCTTTTTTTCCCACTCATATATCACTAAACAAGTTTTTCTCCCTTTTGTCGATTCCCATTGTGTATTTCCAAAAAGTTCTGTAATCAATAAATTGTCACACAATGGAAAATGACATGCTACAACATTCATTGTAAGGTTAAATAAAATTAAATTGTACCAAAAATATAAGTGTTCAATAAATGGTAGCTTAATAACAAAAACAAAGGAACAAGATAATATGTAAATAAAGCAAACTCTACATACATACTTTTCTAATTAATATACACATGTACACAAAACCAATAATAATAGCCACCTTTTCACTAGCACATATACTCTACAAATAACTATATCATTGGATCACTTGGATGGAAGCTAAGCGTCCTTATCATCTTCCGTCTGAACATTATCCTATCTCCCTTTGAGTGGTTTTAAGAGAGTTTTATGATTTGAATTGCCACATGATAAACTACCATTGCTTTTTAGAAATACCAAAAGAAATGTCAGGCTGTGGCTGTGTGATCCCACAAAGGGGACAGAAAAGGAAATGTGTCATAGACCTGGGCTCTATCAAGTCCCAGAGAAAGGAGTTGTTCTAACAGCTTCATACTCTTATCACTATCTTGGGAAGAGACTGGAGGTGAAGACGACCTAGGGTGAAAAAAGCTGATGCTATAAGGACTTCTCACTAGTCTGGGACTCAGGATGCTAAACAAGTGCCATAAAGTGACAAAAAGCTTTGGAAGCTCAGGTGAAAAAGTTCACCTCAGCTTTCTCAAAAATCTAGGTCATGACCTTCATGGCACTTTAGTTTCTTGTTAAGGTCACAAAGGTGTTAAGTACACACATGTTCCTGTGCTTGCTACACTTCTCAAGGAACATAAGGACTCAATAGAAACGAGGGACTGTATATTATTATGTATACATTTATTAGACTGCTTAGAAGTGAGGGAAGGGAAGTTGGAGAAAGGCTGATTTCATCTGCTTCTAGAAAGGGTATGTGCTCTACAATGAGAAAAAAAAAGGAATAGTAAAAATGAAATTTTGTTAATGTTAGAGTAAAAGGAAGCTATATTTCTTTATAGTGAGGAAAAGAGAAAGCTAAAAATAAATCAATAGAGCATCATTAAAAATAAATTAATAGATCAACATCGGCTGTGCTCGAACTGTGATATAGCTGGAGTATATCACAATTGGTGCAGAGTAGGTGGGTAATAACTATGTGATGAACGGACAGTAACTTCTAAAGTTTGTCAGGTCTAATTTAGAGATTGCTTATGGAAAATCAGTTCAATAAACAATTATTGAGAACCTAATATGGGCAGTCTGATGAGGCATAAAATTGCAAGTCACAGGACACAATCACCAGGACTCACAATCTATGATAATTACTCAAAATCTCATTTTACTGGTATATGACTTTTTTTGCTGTAAATTTGCAAGATTTCTTAAAATAGAGCAAAACTTTAATGTATGCTGATAAGTGCTTACAAGAATATCTGAATCAGAAACATCTGACTAGACTGTCACTCTGCTAGACATTCCCAAAACAACCACCAATCCTAAAGGAATCATGTTTTTTCATTAAATTAAGGCAATAGGCTATTTGGGAAGGGTAAACATTATCAGGAATGAATTTGCCAGAGGAATCTATTACTTTCCAGTTATAAATAGTCTGATAAAGGGAAAATAGTACAGATCATTTTCATTTTGAAGAAGTTGAGAATTCTAGGATTTTAGAGTTGAAAATGCCTTTCAAAGTATTTAATCCAATGGTCTCATTTTATAGAAGTGGATACTAAGACCCTAAAAGACCTAGAGTCAAAAATGAGTTAGAAGGAGAAAATATTTAAACTGAGGCCATCTGATACTCAGTTCGATTCTCATTCTTCTATTCCTGCCATCCTGTAGGAGACATTGAGTTATTTACTGTGTTTCAATGCAAGGAAGTGACAAGAGTTGCCAAAGATCAACTGGTGTACCTAACCATTTTGTCTAGAGATCACTTTGAAAAGGATGACCTCATGGGTCAAATCTTATCAGAAATGTCTGGGTTAGATCTACACAGTATTAAACCATTTTTGTATTATTCCCGGTGTTTTAAAATAAAGAATTTAACATTAAAATCCCAACTAGAAGTTTCTCGAAAAATGAAAAGATCTAGAGACACTGGGTCCTCATCCCCACATGACAAAAATTGACTGAAGCTCGGTAAGAGATTCCACCATTAAACAGGACATGTGTGTTTCAGTTTACAATTCTCTACCACTATCTATTGGATCTTACACAGAGCCTGTTTCACTTATTTACATTTACATACATATTCCTGTAGCCCTAAGGTTTTGAGTTTGTGACTTCTGAAATCAATTCTGAATAGAAAATTTCAAGTGTGAATGTCTTGTGGCCTCAAAGCTCTTAAGTAATGAAGAAAATCAGAAACCTGAAATGTCTAACACTACAGAAAGATGGCTAAAATCATTCTGATATTACTGTAAATATTTCTTCAGTGAGATTCTTTTATCACTTCATTAGTTAGCAAGGGTGATTTGAAGTTTAAAAAAAGAAGTATGTTAAACGAGATGCATAGTTGAATGAATAATTTTTATATCAAGTCAATAAATTATTTCTGCAACTTCCTTTCCTAGTACTACCCAGAATTTCTCTTTGGACAAATATAGAACAATCCTGGTCTCATTTATATGATAGAATTTTAAATATTTGGAGCGAATTCCTAAAATCATAAAGTTCTGAAACTGAGAGTTCCCTGATTTTCAAATTAGAATACTCAGCCACCAGGATATTTGCCAGGGCATAGAGAAAGCCATGAAAGAGAGTCATATTGTTCTGCAACATCTATTCAAAAATCACTGCATGAAAATGTTTTTATATTAAAAATACAGGTACACATAAACTGGTGGGAAAAATTCACATGAATTTGTCAAATAAAAAAATCTCAATGAAATGTCATATTTGAAAAGGGCTTCTGCCATACACCCCAGCCTACAGAGCAATCATAGATATTTTCCTTATCTGTTATGGGCTTGTTGGTAGAAATTTTTGAGACGATATCGATAGTTTTAGCAGGATGCTGCATTGTATCAATGGGAAAGCTGCTGACATCCAGAGTAAGGAAGCGACTTCACAGAAGTCACAACATATATTAATGGCAAATCTCTCACTAGAATCTATGTAACATCGCTCATGTCCAATAACCTCCTTTAATCATGTGTGTGACATATTTCATGATTCTTCATTGTCCAGATTATCCTCCTGCCCATGTATCTCTTAATATATAATGCCCCTGCAAGTTATCCTTTAAATTGTCAACAATTTCCTTGTAAAATACAAGTAAATATGTGAAACTCTCCTCTTCAAAAACAGTCAGTACCAGAAAGTATGGAAGCGTTCAAAATACAAAAAGATGGGGGCATGTTAAAAGAGTGTGGGATTCAACCTATAAAAGTTCCCAGTAGCCAAAGCTGAAACAATTTGAGCAGCAAATAAAATATCAAACTATTGGTTATAACTCAAAATATGAAATAAGTATGCATAAATCCATAAATAAATGATTGAGTAAATAAATGGAGACAAATTTTCCTCATAGAATTCCAAACAATATGTGTAGATACACCTCCCTCCAATAAGTAGAGATTAACTGCCTCCTTGAGAGTGGGCTGGATCTCCTGACTTACTTCTATAGAATAGAGAAGCCTGGCAAACATCACTTTAAACAAGAGATGAAAGTGAATACCACCACTGAAGCCATAGGGATATCATATGCCCTCTTCTATGGTATGATAAAGAAGGCCAATTCACTTCTGTGGTATTCTTCCCAAAATCTATAACCTCAGTCTTATGAGGAAAATATCAGATTGAGGACATTATATAGAATACCTGACCAGAATTCCTCAAAACTGTCAAGGTTTTCTAAAACAAGAAAAAAACTGAGAAATTGTCACAGTCTTTAGGAGCTAAGGAGACATGATGATTAAATCTGATCTGGTCTCCTGGATAGAATCCTGGATTTTTAAAAAACGACAGTAGTTCTGGTGAGCGATGCTGGTAATGCGGGAGGCTATAGATATGTAAGGGCAGGGGACATATGGGAAATCTCTGTACTTTCCTCTCAATTTTGTTATAAACACAAAGCTTCTCTAAAAATGTTTTCCAAAGTAAAGGAGTGTAGGAAAAGAGTAGTGAAACCCCAAAATGTGTATCATTTAATTAATGGTAATATACCAATGCCAGTTTCTTAGTTTTGACAAATGTATCATGGTAACATGTTAACATTAAGAGAAACTGGGTGGAGAGTATATGAGAAGTCTTTGTACTAGCTCTGCAGCTTTTCTAGAGATCTAAAATAATTTTTGGGAGGGTGGGAGGGAGGCTCAAGAGGGAGGGGATATGGGGATATATGTATAAATACAGCCAACTCACTTTTTGTACAGCAGAAACTGGCACAACAGTGTAAAGCAATTATACTCCAATAAAGCACTGGAAAAAAAGAAAAAAAGAAAAAGAAAAAAAAAAGAAAGAAAGAAAAATTCCATGAGCTTAACATCAGGAAAAGTGACAAGAATATGGAAATCTAAGGGCTTGTCCCTCCACAGAAACACCAAAGAATGTGAGCAAAAACCAATTCTGTTACAGAATCAACTTGTCAGAATTCTGGGAAATAGTCAAAGTTTATAACAACCAAGTGAATGCCCAATCAAGAAAAAGTGACTTAAATATGGTAGGAGAGCTTTGCGGCATTTGAACTTAGACTTGTCCTACCTCCCTTGCCAGCATGAGGGTGATTTTGAAGATGAGTACCCATGTTTCCAGTGACTCTGGTGATAGCAGAGCAGACCTTGTTCCCAAAATATTTTGTTTCTCTGTTTTGATCTGTCTGGAGTTTCCCTAAAACATAAGAATAGGATACTTGCATCTGTTTCTCCTAACTTGGAACTCTCTCAGGGCAGAAAAGTGGCTAAGCAAATAGCTTTCCTCAAAAATACTGAAAGGTAGGGACTTCCCTAGCCATCCAGTGGTTAAGACTCCATGCTCCCAATGCAGGGGGCACAGGTTCGATCCCTAGTCAGGGAAATAAGATCCTGCATGCCACCCAATATGGCAAAAAAAACAAAAAACAAAAAACTGAAAGGCAAATAAACAAGCTGCTGCTTCCAGTGGCAAAAGATTACAGTTAGATCAGGTGCTTCTCAAAGCACCTGCATATAATGGGGACTCTAGAAAGCCAAGCATGTATCCAAGGATAGACTCATGATCAGAAAAGACCTGAGAAAACCCTAAGCTTTCACCTCTAGTAAATTTTTAGGTTCAGTGCCAGCAGAAAGTCAAGGTTAAGGCAGTGTTGCAAAGGACCTGAATAAGCTTTAAAACACCTCCCCAAAACAGAGTCAATCTGTGCAAAGCCTGGCAGTGTATTCTCTTCTTTTTACTATTTTATTTTTTGGCTCCATACATTTAAGAATATCTCTGTCACACCATTAGCTGACCACAAGCTACAGAAACAGATACCACAGAAAAAACACACAAAAGAATAACAGCCTGAAAAAAATAGTTTTGAAAAATCACTAAACAAACAAATAATTACAACACACAGCACGCAGGAAAAATAACTCTGAGGAGGGTAAGGATCTGATTTTCAGAGTGACCACATTATAATATTCAAAATATCCAGTTTTCAACAAAAATTTACAAAGCACACGAAGAAACAAAAAATATGATCCATTCACAGGGGGAAAAAGAAATTAACAGAAAGACCCTATCAAAGCAGAGACACTGCAGTTACTAGGGAAAGACATTAAATGGACTATTGAAACTATGCTCAAGGAGCTAAAGCAAGGGAGAACTAAAGGAAACCAGAAGAATGCCTCAACAAAAAAGAATAACAATAAAAATATAGAAATTATAAAATAGAAGCAAATAGAATTTCTGACCCTGCAAAGTACGATAACTATAATAAAAATAAATCACTAAATGGTTTCAACAACAGATTTGATTAGACAGAAGAAAGTATCAGGGAATTTGAAGGTAGGTCAATTGGAATTAACCAGTCTGAGGAACAGAAAGAAAAAATAATGAAGAAAAATAAACAACATCCCAGAGACCTATGTGATACTATCAAGTATATCGACATATGTTTAATGGGAGTCCTAGAAGGAGAGAAGAGAGAAGAGGGAACAGAAAGAATATCTGAAAAATTAATGGCCAAATACTTTCCAGATTTCATAAAGATATAAATTTATATATCCAAGAAGCTCAACATACTCCAAACAGAATAAATATAAAGAGATCCACACTGAGACACATTACAATCAAATGATAAAAAGACAAAGCATCTTTAAAGTCGAGAGAGCAAAGCAACTTCTCAAGTAGGACCCTCCATAAGATTAACAGTCAATTTCTCATCAGACTTTGGATGCTAGAAAGCAGTGTGATATGTTTAAAGTATTGAAAGAAAAAAAAATTCTATTTATGCCAAAACTATCTTTCAGTTACAAAAGAGAAATCAAGGCATTCCCAGATAAACAAAAGCTAAGAGAATTTGTGTCTAGGATACCTTCCCTCAAGAGGTTCTTTAAGCTGAAATGAAAAGATGTTAGACAGTAATTCAAAGCCATATGAAGAAAACAAGAATAAAAGTAACTATATAAGTAAATATAAAAGATAGTATTATTATTGTATTTCTGGTTTGTAGCTCCTTGTTTTTTCCTATATTGTTTAAAAGTCCAATGAATTAAACAGTAATTATACATCTATGTTAATGGGCAGACAGTCTATGAAGATGTAATTTGTGACAGTAACAACATAATGGGGAAGAGATGAAGCTGTATAAGAGTTTTTGTACACTATTAAAGCTGAATTAGTAATAATTCAAACTATATTGCCATAATTTTAAAATGTTAGTTATAATATCCAGAGTAATGACGAAAATATACAGAATAACTAAAATAACTAAAAACATACAGAAAAGAAACTGAAAAAGGCATCAAAATGGTACACTGCAAAAAAAAAATCAAACACAAGAGAATTCAGCTACATAGGAAATAGAAAACAAAAATTATGTGTAGAAAACAAATACAAAATGGCAGAAATCCTTCTTTATCAATAACTACTTTAAATGTAAATGAATTAAACACTGACTAAAAGACAGAGATTGGCAGAAAAGATAAAATACCACGATCCAACCATACTACGTACCAGATACTCACTTCATAACCAAAGCTACAGATAAGTTGAAAGTGAAAAACAGAAAACTATGTTCCATGCAAATTGTAACCAACAGAGCAGAGATGGCTATACTAATATTATACAAAATAGGTTTTAAGTCAAAAAGTGTTACCAGAGACAAAGGACATTTTATACTGATTAAAAGGTCAATGTATCAAGAATCTATAACATTGATGTAAGTGGGGTGTTCAAGTCTCCCACTATTATTGTGTTCCTGTCGATGTCCCCTTTTATAGCTGTTAGCATTTGCCTTATGTATTGAGGTGCTCCTATATTGGGGACATAGATATTTACCATTGTGATATGTTCTTCTTGGATGGATCCCTTGATCATTATGTAGTGTCCTTCCTTGTCTCTTTTAATAGTCTTTACTTTCAAGTCTAATTTGTCTGATATGAGTATTGCTACTCCAGCTTTCTTTTGACTTCCATTTGCATGGAATATCTTTTTCCATCCCTTCACTTTCAGTCTATATGTATCCCTTGGTCTGAAGTGGGTTTCTTGTAGGCAGCATATAGAAGGGTCTTGTTTTTGTATCCATTCAGCCAGTCTGTGTCTTTTGGTTGGAGCATTTAATCCATTTACATTTAAGGTGATTATTGACATGTGTGTTCCACTTACATCAATGGACAGATCATCCAAACAGAAAATAAATAAAGACACACAAGCTTTAAATGACACATTAGACCATCTCGACTTAATTGATATTTATAGGACATTCCATCCAAAAACGACAGACTACACGTTCTTCTCAAGTGCACACGGAACATTTTCCAGGATAGATCACATCTTGGGTCACAAATCAAACCTCAGCAAATTCAAGAAAATTGAAATCATATCAAGCATCTTCTCAGACCACAATGCCATGAGACTAGATATCAATTACAGGAAAAAAACTGCAAAAAAGACAAACGCATGGAGGCTAAACAATTCACTCTTAAACAACCAAGGAATCACTAAAGAAATCAAAGAGGAAATCAAAAAATATCTAGAAACAAATGACAACGAAAACACAACAACCCAAAACCTATGGGATGCAGCAAAAGCAGTTCTAAGGGGGAAGTTTATAGCAATACAGTCCTACCTTAAGAAACAAGAAAATGATCGAATAAACAACCTAACCTTACACCTAAAACAACTAGAGAAAGAAGAACAAAGAAACCCTAAAGTGAGCAGAAGAAAAGAAATCATAAAGATCAGAGCAGAAATAAATGAAAAAGAAAGGAAAGAAACCATAAGAAAAATAAATAAAACTAAAAGCTGGTTCTTTGAGAAGGTTAACAAAATTGATAAACCATTAGCCAGACTCATCAAGAAAAAAAGGGAGAAGATGCAAATCAACAGAATTAGAAATGAAAAAGGAGAAGTCACAACGGACACCTCAGAAATACAAAACATCATGAGAGACTACTACAAGCAACTATATGCCAATCAATTGGATAACCGGGAAGAAATGGATACATTCTTAGAAAAATACAATCTTCCAAGACTGAACCAGGAAGAAATAGAAACCATGAACAGACCAATTACAAGTACGGAAATTGAGGCAGTGATTAAAAATCTCCCAACACACAAAAGCCCAGGACCAGATGGGTTCACAGGCGAATTCTATCAAACATTTCGAGAAGAGTTAACACCTATCCTTCTCAAACTCTTCCAAAATATTGCAGAAGGCGGAGCACTCCCAAACTCATTCTACGAGGCTACCATCACCCTGATACCAAAACCAGGCAAAGATGTCACAAAAAAAGAAAACTATAGACCAATATCACTGATGAATATAGATGCAAAAATCCTCAACAAAATACTAGCTAACAGACTGCAACAGCGCATTAAAAAAATCATACACCATGATCAAGTGGGGTTTATCCCTGGAATGCAAGGATTCTTCAATATACGCAAATCAATCAATGTGATACATCATATCAACAAATTGAAGGATAAAAACCATATGATCATTTCAATAGATGCAGAAAAAGCTTTTGACAAAGTTCAACATCCATTTATGATAAAAGCTCTCCAGAAAATGGGCATAGAAGGAAATTACCTCAACATAATAAAAGCCATATATGCAAAACCAAAAGCCAACATTGTTCTCAATGGAGAAAAACTGGAAGAATTCCCCCTAAAAACAGGAACAAGACAAGGGTGTCCACTCTCACCACTATTATTCAACATAGTTTTGGAAGTTTTAACCACAGCAATCAGAGAAGAAAAAGAAATAAAAGGAATCCAAATTGGAAAAGAAGAAGTAAAATTGTCACTCTTTGCAGATGACATGATATTATATATAGAAAACCCTAAAGACTCTACCAGAAAACTGCTAGCACTAATTGATGAGTTTAGTAAAGTAGCAGGATACAAAATGAAGGCACAGAAATCTCTTGCATTCCTATACACGAACAACGGAAGAGCAGAAAGAGAAATTAAGGAAACGCTCCCATTCACCATTGCAACCAAAAGAATAAAATACCTAGGAATAAACCTGCCTAAGGAGGCAAAAGATCTGTATGCAGAAAACTTTAAGACATTGCTGAAAGAAATCAAAGACGACACAAACAGATGGAGGGACATACCATGTTCCTGGATTGGAAGAATCAACATCGTGAAAATGTCTGTACTACCCAAAGCAATTTACAGATTCAATGCAATCCCGATCAAATTACCAATGGCATTTTTCACAGAACTAGAGCAAGAAATCTTACGATTTGTATGGAAACGCAAAAGACCCCGAATAGCCAAAGCAATCTTGAGAAGGAAAAATGGAGTTGGTGGAATCAGGCTTCCTGACTTCAAACTATACTACAAGGCCATAGTGATCAAGACAGTATGGTACTGGCACAAAAATAGAAAGGAAGATCAATGGAATAGAATAGAGAACTCAGAAGTAAGCCCAAACACACATGGGCACCTTATCTTTGACAAAGGAGGCAAGAATATACAATGGAAAAAAGACAGCCTCTTCCATAAGTGGTGCTGGGAGAACTGGGCAGCAACATGCAAAAGAATGAAATTAGAACACTTCCTAATACCATACACAAAAGTAAACTCCAAATGGATTAAAGACCTACATGTAAGGCCAGACACTATCAAACTCCTAGAGGAAAACATAGGCAGAACACTCTATGACATCCATCAAAGCAAGATGCTTTTTGACCCACCTCCTAGAATCATGGAAATAAAATCAAGAATAAATGAATGGGACCTCATAAAACTTAAAAGCTTTTGCACAGCAAAAGAAACCATAAACAAGACTAAAAGGCAACCCTCAGAGTGGGAAAAAATAATTGCCTATGAAACAACGGACAAAGGATTAACCTCCAAAATATACAAGCAGCTCATGAAGCTTCATACCAAAAAAGCAAATAACCCAATTCACAAATGGGCAGAAGACCTAAATAGACATTTCTCCAAAGAAGACATACAGATGGCCAACAAACACATGAAAAGATGCTCAACATCACTCATCATCAGAGAAATGCAAGTCAAAGCCACAATGAGGTATCACCTCACACCAGTCAGAATGGCCATCATCACAAAGTCTGGAAACAACAAATGTTGGAGAGGGTGTGGAGAAAATGGAACTCTCCTGCACTGTTGGTGGGACTGTAAGTTGGTACAGCCACTACGGAAAACAATTTGGAGGTTCCTTAAAAAACTACAAATAGAACTACCATATGATCCAGTCATCCCACTCCTGGGCATATACCCAAAGAAAACCATAATCCCAAAAGAAACTTGTACCATCATGTTTATTGCAGCACTATTTACAATAGCCAGGACATGGAAGCAACCTAAATGCCCATCAACAAATGAATGGATACAGAAGATGTGGCATATATATACAATGGAATATTACTCAGCTATAAAAAGGGATGAGATGGAGCTATATGTAATGAGGTGGATAGAACTACAGTCTGTCATACATAGTGAAGTAAGTCAGAAAGAGAAGGACAAATATTGTATGCTAACTCACATATACGGAATCTAAAAATGGTACTGTTGGACTCAGTGACCAGAACAAGGATGCAGATACAGAGAATGGACTGGAGAACTCGAGGTATGGGAGGGGGCGGGGGGTGAAGGGGAAACTGAGACGAAGCGAGAGAGTAACACAGACATATATATACTACCAACTGTAAAATAGTCAGTGGGAAGTTGTTGTATAACAGAGGGAGTCCAACTCGAGGATGGAAGATGCCTTTGAGGACTGGGGCGGGGAGGGTGGGGGGGGGCTTGGGGGGGCGTCAAGGAAGGGAGGGAAGATGGGGATATGTGTATAAAAACGGATGATTGAACCTGGTGTACCCCCCCAAAAAATAAATAAATAAATTAAAAAAAAAAAAAAAGAATCTATAACAATTGTAAACATACGCACACCTAACAACAGTGCTTAAAATTATATAAAGTCAAATGTGACAGAACTGAAAGGAGAAAGAAAACAACAGTTCAGAGACTTCAATAACCCATTTATAATAATCAATAGATCAACCAAATGGATGATGAGTAAGGAAATAGAGGACTTGAGTAACAATATACAATTAGACCTAACAGACATAGGTAGAACCACTCCACACAGAAAGAGCATTACAAGCAATTCTTCTCAAGTGTACATGGAACATTCTCCATGACAGACCTTGTGTTAGGCCACAAAAAAAAAAAAAAAAAAAAAAAAAAAAAAAACTCAATACATTTAAAAAGATTAAAGTCATACTAATTATCTTCTCTGACAACAATGAATTTTGTTGAATGAAATTAGAAATAAAATAGAGGAAACCTGGAAAATCAACAAACATGAAAATTAGACATCACACTCTCAAATAAGCAATAGGTCAAAGAAATCACAGGGAAATTAGAAAATATTTAGAGACTAGTGAAAACAAAACACAACATACAGAAACTTAGATGCAGCAAAGGCAGTGCTTATATGGAAATATATACTGCAAAAACTACATTAAGAAAGATGAAAGATATCAAACCAATAACCTAAACCTATGCCTTGAAGAACTAAAAAAAGAGCAAAGTAAACCCAAAACTAGCAGAGGGTAGAAAATAAAAATTAGAGAAGAGAGAAGTTTTTTAAAAAACTAATCAATTAAACCAAAAGTTGGTTCTTTGAACATATCAATAAAATTGATAACTCTTTAGCTAGACTGAAGAAAAAAAAGAGAGAGAAGACACAAATAATTAAAATCAGAAATTAAAATGGGGATATTACTGCTGACTTTATATAAAGAGGATTATAAGAAAATACTATAAACAACTATACACCAACAAATTATATAACCAGGATGAAATGGACAAATTCCTAGGAACACACAAATTACCAAAACTGACTGAACAGAAAATAGATAATCTGAATACATCTAAAACTATGGAGATTGAATCAAAAACCTCCCAACTATGAAAAGCCCAAGACCAGATGGCTTCACTGGTATTTACGGAAGAATTAACACAAATACTTCTAAAAATTTCCCCCCAAATAGAAAAAGAGGTAACACTCTCTATCTATTCCATGAGGCCAGCATTACCCTGATATCAAAGTCAGACAAGAACAAAACAAGAGAAATACAGACCAATAGCCCTCATGAAAACAGATGCAAAATCCTCCACTAAACACTAGCAAACAGAGTCCATCAGCATATTAAAAGGACTACATAACATGACTAAGTGAGATTTATTCCAGAAACGCAAGCGTGATTCAACCTCTGAAAATCAACTGCATTAACAGAATGGAGGGGGGAAAACATGATGATCTCAACTGATGGAAAAAAAAAAAAAAAGCATCTGACAAATTCCAGCACTCTCTCATGATAAAAACCCCCAAAACCTAGGAATAGAAGGGACCTTTCTCAACATGATAAAGGCATTCATGACAAACCCACAGCTAACATCATACTCAATGGTGAAAAACTGAAAGCTTTTCCCCTAAATTCAGGAACAAGACTAGGAACTCACTTTCACCCTGTTATTCAACATAGTATCAGGAAGTTCTCGCTAGGGAAGTTGGCAAGAGGAATACATAAAAGTACCTAAAACGGAAAGGAAGAAGTAAAACTAAATTTATTCACAGAAAAAATGACCTTACATATAGAAAATGCTAAAAAATTTACACACACCAAAAAAAAAAAAAAAAGAGCTAAAAAACCAAATCAGTAAAACTGCAGGATACAAGATGAATATATACAAATCAGTTGTTTTTCTATACAGTGCCAATGCACAATCAGAAAAGGAAATTAAGAAAATAATTCAATTAGTATACGATCAAAAAGAATAAAGTACTTAGGAATCAATGCACAAGAATTTTACAGTGAAAACTACAAAATATTGTTCAAGCACATTGAAAAGACCTAAATAAGTGGAAAGATATCCTATGTTCATAAATAGGAAGACTTAATATTGTAAAATGGCAATACTAGTCAAAGTAATCTACAGATTCAATGCATTTCCTATCAAAATCCCAATGGTTTTTTGTGCAGATATGGAAATGCCAACCTTTAAATTCATGTAGAATTGCAAGGAAACCCAAATAGCCAAGACAATATTGAAAAGAAGAACCAAGTTGAAGGATTCCCACTTCCTGATTTCAATATTGACCACAAAGCTACAGTAAGTACAACAATGTGGTGGTGGCATAAGGACAGGCATATCAATCCACGGAACAGAACTGAGAGTCTGGAAATAAACCAAGACATGAATGTTCAATTGATTTTCAACAAGGATGCCAAGATCATTCAATGGGGAAAGAATAGTTCTTTTCAACAAGTGGTGCTGGAACAACTGAATATCCACATGAAAAGAATCAAATTCTTCCCTATATCATACCATATACAAAAATTTACTCAAAATGAATTAAACATTCATTTAAGAATTGAAACTGTACAACTCTTAGGAAAAAACAGGGGCAAATTTTCATGTTTTAGATTTTGGCAATGGGTTCCTAAATATGACACCAAAAAGCATAAGCAACAAAATTAAAAATAGACAAAATGGACTTCATCAAAATTAAATATTTCCATGCATCAAAGGATGCTATCAAAAAAGTGAAAATACCACCTCCTAGAATCATGGAAATAAAATCAAGAATAAACAAATGGGACCTCATGAAACTTAAAAGCTTTTGCACAGTGAAAGAAACCATAAACAAGACTAAAAGGCAACCCTCAGAATGGGAAAAAATAATTGCCTATGAAACAACGGACAAAGGATTAACCTCCAAAATATACAAGCAGCTCATGAAGCTTCATACCAAAAAAGCAAATAACCCAATCCACAAATGGGCAGAAGACCTAAACAGACATTTCTCCAAAGAAGACATACAGATGGCCAACAAACACATGAAAAGATGCTCAACATCACTCATCATCAGAGAAATGCAAGTCAAAGCCACAATGAGGTATCACCTCACACCAGTCAGAATGGCCATCATCACAAAATCTGGAAACCACAAATGTTGGAGAGGGTGTGGAGAAAAAGGAACTCTCCTGCACTGTTGGTGGGACTGTAAGTTGGTACAGCTACTACGGAAAACAATTTGGAGGTTCCTTAAAAAACTACAAATAGAACTACCATATGATCCAGTCATCCCACTCCTGGGCATATACCCAAAGAAAACCATAATCCCAAAAGAAACTTGTACCATCATGTTTATTGCAGCACTATTTACAATAGCCAGGACATGGAAGCAACCTAAATGCCCATCAACAAATGAATGGATACAGAAGATGTGGCATATATATACAATGGAATATTACTCAGCTATAAAAAGGGATGAGATGGAGCTATATGTAATGAGGTGGATAGAACTACAATCTGTCATACAGAGTGAAGTAAGTCAGAAAGAGAAGGACAAATATTGTATGCTAACTCACATATATGGAATTTAAAAATGGTACTGATGAACTCAGTGACCAGAACAAGGATGCAGATACAGAGAATGGACTGGAGAACTCGAGGTATGGGAGGGGGCGGGGGGTGAAGGGGAAACTGAGACGAAGCGAGAGAGTAGCACAGACATATATATACTACCAACTGTAAAATAGATAGTCAGTGGGAAGTTGTTGTATAACAAAGGGAGTCCAACTCGAGAATGGAAGATGCCTTAGAGGACTGGGACGGGGAGGGTGGGGGGGACTCGAGGGGGGGGAGTCAAGGAAGGGGGGGAATACGGGGATATGTGTATAAAAACAGATTTTGAACCTGGTGTACCCCAAAAAAAAATTTTTAAAAAAATAAAAATAAATAAAAAGAAAAGTGAAAATAAGCTACAATAGTGAATTGAATAAACTTGTTTCCTCCTATCTGCTTATAGCATTTTGCGGTATGTCTGTTAATGATTTAATTCAGCCTTTGTATAGTGCTGGTACCCCTTATTCTTTTTTTATTCTTTACAACTCTCAAGTGAGTGGCTTGCATATGCAGGTGATCAATAAAGTTTTAAGTATCGAATGAATGCTAATTTAGCCTCAGTTTTCCTGATACTTATTATCATTTAGGAATACATGAAAACAATGGCTTGGTAATGAAGGCATAATTCTAAAGAAATGTACAATAAAGGAGTGATCAAACTCACTTTGGTATGGTAAGGAATACATCCTAGAGAAGGAAATTTTAAATCAAATTTTGAAGGAAGTAAGGAAGTGGTGCTTAGTGGAAATGAATTTACAGGGGGTAGATGGAAAAATAATGGAATCAATAAAGACAAAAGCAGAAACTCATATTGGTCTGAAATGGGGTGACCAAGAAATAAGATACATGGGCTCTGATCGGGAGAAAGAGAAAATCCATGGTTATAAGCAACAAATAAAAGGCATTTAGTTAATTATTTAGGCAAGCCAGAGGAGACAGATTTTTTTTTTCTATCCAACGTCTTGTCCATCAAATCAAAGGGATTAGACATGGTGTCACGTATCTCATAGTACCAGATGAAGCCTACTGTGTGAAGTATTTATGAACATATACCATTGATATGTGACACTGATCCTATAAAATGAGACAATCCATGTCACATGGCAGTATCTCACAAAATAACTGAACAAGTGAGGTGTGGGGGTATGGATTTGTTTAGTCATCTATCTACTTATTGGGAGGTTATAGATTATCCTAAAGACTTAGTTCTAGTTTTTTGAAAGACAGTATTCATTTCACAATAGAAATAAATCAATCATTCATACATTTTACTAATGTTATTGTCATATATGGCTATCAAAATACCCTGTAGCAAGGCAAGATCAGTCATTATAATTTGATGGGACTATTTTGTGTGTGTGTGTGTGTGTGTGTGTGTGTGTGTGTGTGAGAGAGAGATCAATAAACATTGCTACAAGAATGTTGATTTGTGTATTGATTATGAAACCTGCTTTAGCACTCTGTACCAATTGATGTTTTACATGATTCAGTCTGGTGATTGTCGACTGTTGACTTTTGTTGTTTTGTTTTGTCTTTTTTGTGCACAGGCAGAGTCTTACTGGATCTCAATTTCTCTATCAGCAAAGTGGGGACAGTAGTACTGGCCATGACAACCTCCCTCCCCTACCCAAAATGATAACAAAGATATGCTAGAGCTAGGTTGCTGATGCTTTCTTCCAAACTGCCTGGATAACAAGGAAAAATTCACAACAGACTCTTATTAATGAAGAACAACCTACAAGTATATTAAATGTCTCACTTAACCACTTAAGTACTTTTAAAGCCCTTTTAATTTTGACAAGCATAAAGGAAAAAAAAAACTTCTTGACAATGATCAAGAGTGGAAAAACACGGATGCAATTTGGTTGCCTGCCAAATAAATGAAGGACAAACTAAATAACCCCTCCATGTCATTAGAGATGATGATACAGCTTGAAAAGGAGTCTGACAGTATCTGAGTTTGTGTACTTACTTTACAGAAAGTAGATTGAATTTTCAGGCTTTAAAAAGAATAGAGGGACTTCCCCGGTGGTCCAGTGGTTAAGACTCCACCTTCCAATGCAGGGAGCATGGATTCAACCGCTGGTTGGGGAATAAGATCCCACATGCCGCCTGGTGCAGCAAAATAAATAAATAAATAAATAAAAAACAAAGATGTTTTACTTGGAATAAGGAAGGCTGCGGGACCCTCCCATTATTTTTGCACCTTGAACCCACCTTTCTCATATGGCAGGGGTCATTCTTCCTTTAATCCCCTTAAACCCCCAAAAAACCTGCAACTCAGAAAACAACAACAATCTCCCATCTATGGTTAAGATAATTCTCTTAAATGCCACTAAAGGAAAAACTTAAAAACAAAAGTTAAAAAAACACACCAAAAAGTCTACATCCAAAACCAACACAACTTGTTTTATTGTATATAAATACAGCATTTACCCTGATCCATTTGCATTTGGATAGAATAGTGGGGTTTGCGATGCACTTTTAAATAAACTAACCCATTTTGTCCTCACCTAGAAACTCTGAAGTTGGGCAGAGGGTGGGAAATGTTAGCATTCTCATTTCACAAGAGAGAAGACTTAGCGAGGTGAAGTGATTCACTCAAGGTAACACAACAAGGAAGTGGCAAGACTAGAATCATAAGGAAGATCTCCCGGTTCTAAATCCTATCTTTTTCTTCCATTGTGAATTGTCACCTGCCCCATAGTAACATATTTGTATAGACATTTTAGAGTTTCTAAAGTGCTTTCACATATATTAGGTGGAACCACATGAAACATTTTTTAACCAACTAAAATGGCAATTTCATATGATGCAAACAAACGCTGACTTTTATCTTCACAAGTTGCCTTGCTGTCCTCCTAACTTCCTGTAGGCACCACCTTTCACATCACCCTCATCCCCAAACACTTTAACATAACCAGGGACTACTGTTACCAGATACTCTCAAATTAGGAAGCACCACATGTTGTGAATTTTTAATTACTCCTTCCTTTCTAATTTATTCACTCTTTGCCCTCTTTCATCTAGATCCTCTAAGCGACTGATAAATGACCTTATACAAGAGTTCTAATAACCGCGATGAGCAACGTGTTACCTCTCAGAAAGGCATTTGCCCTAGTCTTTGTAGCTCATTATTTCAAAGGAGTAAATTTTTAATGAATCTCTAAGCCAACATTCAAGTATAATGGTGGTGCCCCTTACAATGGTGTCACTTATTTTCCACCAAGAGGCTAATGTTTATTTGGCCTTTATGGAGATTTCCTCTTGATTACTCACACTTTTCTCTTTCCACCCGTTACATCCTTCTGCCCTCCCCCTCTCTCCCTTCTCTCTCAGTCTCTTCTATCTTTGTTTCTACTATCCTTCTCTCCAATAGCTTTCCCTCCCTTCTTTCTTTTCCCTCCTTCTCCAGAGTAGCCCTTTCCTATTTCAGGCCTTCTTTCTCTCTACCTATAAAATATTTAATTTAGCCTGTCAGGATCTATAGGGCAATACTTCTAATTTTTGTCTGTCCTAAAAAAGTGACTGGCTTTAAATTTAAAATAGTGCGCCCAGTGGTCCATGGATTTGTCTCTTGGTTCAACATTATTTGCACCGAACAGACCCAGGGACATCCCTTCTTCCAGCCTCCAACTGCCCTCCAGCTGTGCTGAGCTCCAAGGACAAAGAGCAAGATAAATTCAAAGGCAACATTGACGGAACAGAGAGTTACCGGACCCTGATCAACTCTGTCACATAGCAACCACTGCAACATCTCTGAGCTTTCCCAAGGAGCATGCCTTGCTCCTTTCCCATCCCATATAAGGGAAGGTAGTCCGTTATTCTCTCGTTCTGCACACTAGAAACATGCAGACCCTACCCAATCAGCAGGTGACTCGCAAGTCCCTTTGTTCCCTGGCTATAAAGAAAACAAGCGACCCATATTCATCGTGGACTCTCCCTGGCTACCAGGAAGTCGGCCCACTGTTCTCGCAGCGCCACAGCTTCTCTTTAATAAATCCTATCTTCTTTATATTCTGCCTTGTATCTGAAAATTCTTTTCCAACCCGCGCTCAGACCATGACACCAGCCTCTGTTCCAGTCACAACCTCCAGGACCATTTTCTCTGCCCTCCTCAGCCTCCGAGACCAGTCAACGCCATTTTTTTCCCCTTACCGCCTTATTGCTGACCAACCATGGGCCCCCAGATTCGTCAGAATTATTTCACTGAGGTAGAGGCCACCGTCAACTGCAGGGTCAACCTGCATCTGGGTCCTCCTACACTTACCTCTCTCTGGGCTTCTGTTTCCACCGGGAGGATGCAGCTCTGGAAGGTATGGGTCACTTCTTCCATGAGTCCACTGTGGAGAAGCTGGAGGGCGCCCAGCGCCTCTTGAAGATGCAAAACAAGCACAGTGGCTGTGCCTCCTTCCAGGATGTGCAGAAGCCGTCCCAAGATGAATGAGGTAAAACTCTGGACAATAAGGAAGCTGCCACAGCCCTGGAGAAGAACCTGAGCCAATTTGTGGACCTGCATGCCCTGGCTTCTGGCCAGGCACTTCCTGGAGAGATGCGTCCTGGAGGAGCAGCTGAAACTCATTAAGTAAATAACGACCACCTGACTGACCCCACCCCCGATTCGCGCAGGCTGCTTGACGAGGTGAGAGTGGGGGGGCTCAGAGAGTAGCTATTTGAAAGTCTCACCCTTAAGCCTCCAGAGCCCAGCAGCCTTTGAAGGGCCCCTCTGCATCCATCTGATGTCAGAGGCTTCTGCCTGAGCCTCTCCCTGAAGCCACTAGGCAGCTTTTTAACCACCCTGGAGCCCTCACCCAAGCCGTGGACTGAAAGGAAACAAAGCATTTTGCAGGAAACATCAACAACAAAGCAAAAGCAACCACCACAACAACAAAAAAAACCTTAGAGGGCCAGGACAGGGAGGGTGGGAGGGAGTCACGTGAGGGAGGGGATATAGGAATATATGTATAAATACAGCTGATTCACTTTGTTGTACCACAAAAGCTGGTACAAGAGTGTAAAGCAATTATATTCCAATAAAGATCTTAATAAAAAAAAAAGAAAAAAAAAACCCCAATTCAAGTCAATAGTAAATATTGACTATTTTCTATATGTAGGCACTAAGTTGGTTACTGTGCCAAGCCTTTTATTTAGCACTTACTGATTGTTCCAACTGTACTAATCATTTTACATGCATTCATGTTTAAATTAACTTATTTTGAGGTGATTCTAGATTCACATGCAGTTGTAACAAATAATAGAGATCCTGTGTGTACCATTTAACATTTTCCCCAGTGGTAATATTTACCAAAACTATAGTACAAAATCACAACCAAGATATTGACATTAATATGGTGAAGATACAGAACATTTCCATCACCACAGGGACCCCTCATTTTGCCCTTTTATAGCTGTACCCACACTCTTCCCTAACCCTCTGCCCTGTCCCTCACCACTGGTAATCATTGATCAATTCGCTGTGTCTATAATTTTGTAATTTCAAGAATGTTGCGTAAATTGAATTGTATAATATGTAAGGTTTCAGTATCAGCTGTTTCTCACTAAGTATAATTCTCTGGAGATTCATTTAGGTTCTTACTTGTATCAATATTCCATTCCTTTTTATTGCTGAATACTATCCCAAGGTATGTATGTACCACAGTTTGTTTAACCATTCATCCATTGAATGACATTTTGGGTTATTTTCAGTTTGGAGCTATTACAAATAAATCTGCTATAAATATTTATGTACAAGTTTTTGTTTGAACCTAAGTTTTCATTTTTCTGAGATAAATATATAGGAGTACAATTGCTGGGTTGTATGCTAGTCACAAGTTTAGGGCTTGGGGAATTTTTTGTTTTTTTTAACTGACAAACTTTTCAGAGTTGCTATACTATTTCCCATTTTACTGTCAGTTCTATAAGCACTCTGGATTCTCTGCATCCTTGCAAGCATTTGGTGTTATTACTATTTTTATGGTGTATATATTTTATACAGTGTCTAACCGTTCTATGTGTGGTAAAATCCCATTGTAGTTTTTATTTGCACTCACTAATATGTTGAATATTTTTTCATATGCTTATTTACTATCTGTATGTCTTCTTTTCTGAATTGTCTCAATGTCTGTTGCCCATTTTGGGTCTTTTTTAACTGTTGAGTTTTGAGAGTTCTTTAAATATACTAGATATGAATCGTTTGTCAAATACATGATTTGCAAACTATTTCACACTTTCATCCTTTCAAGGGGTTTTTCACAGAGCTAAAATTTTTAATTCTATGAATTTCAATTTATCAAGTTTTACTTTTACCAAAAGTTCTTGGAGGATATAATTTTAATTTCTATAAGGCTAAAAACATATATATCTATGGAGAATAGCATACGTATACAAAATACATTGATAGTTGTGTGTTGAACCACTCTTGCAATTACTGTGCTAAATCTGACTTGGGTATGATGTTTAACCCTTTTACTATGCTGCTGGATTTAATTTGTTAATACTTTGTTGAGGATTTTCACATCTTTATTCATAAAAGATACTGGTATATAGTTTTCTTTTTTATATTATCTTTGTCTGGTTTTTGTATCAGAGTAACAATGGCTTCATAAAATAAGTTGGTAAGTGGGGCTTCCCTGGTAGCACAGTGGTTAAGAATCCACCTGCCGATGCAGGGGACACAGGTTTGAGCCCTGGGTCGGGAAGATCCCACATGCCGAGGAGCAACTAAGCCTATGCACCACAACTACTGAGCCCACGTGCCACAACTTCTGAAGCCTGTGTGCCTAGAGCCTATGCTCCACAAAAGAGAAGCCACTGCAATGAGAAAGCCCACACAGCACAACGCAGAGTAGCCCTTGCTCGCCACAGCTAGAGAAGGTCCGCGCGCAGCAAAGAAGACCTAATGTACCAAAAATTAATTAATTAATTAGTTAATTAATTTTTAAAAAATGAGCTGTCAAGTGTTCCCTCAAATTTTTTGAAAGCAATTTTATGGAATTAGTGTTAATTCTTCTTTAAATATATGGCAGAATTCTACAGAATTTTGGTCCTGAAGACTTCTTTGGGGTCATTTTTAACTTATGAATTCAATTTCCTTACTATTTGTGTGGCTATTCAAATTAAATACTTGATATTGAATAAATTGTGATAATTTGTATTTTTCAAGGAAGTGATCCATTTCATGTAAGTTGTCAAATTTATTTTTGAACAGTTGTTCTACTATTCTCTTATTATCTTTTTCATGTTTGCAGGGTCTTTAGTGATATCCTGTTTAATTCCTGATATTGGTAATTTGTATCTTATCTCTTCTTTTTGTCAGTCTTGCTAGAAATGTGTAAATGTTATTGGTCTTTTAAAAGAATCAGCTCTTTCTTTCATTTATTTTCTCTATTGTTTCTCTGTTTTTAATTTCATTGATCTCAGGTCTTATCTTTACTATTTTCTTCCTTCAGCTTGCTTTGGATTTATCTTGCTCTTCATTTTTTTCTAGGTTCTTAAGATAAGAGATTAGTTTATTGCTTTGAAATATTTCCTCTTTTCTAATGTACGCCTAAGTGCTATAAATTTTCCTCTCAGCACTGCTTTAGTGGTGTGCCACAAATTTTAATATGTTGGATTTTCATTTTCATTCACTTTAATATATTTTTTATTTCCTTTAATACTTCCTTTGTGACCCATGGATTATCTAGAAGTGTGTCTCTTTCCCAAGTGTTCTGGGATTTTCCTATTATCTTCTTGTTATTGATTTCTAGTTTGATTCCATTGTGGTCAGAAAACATACTCTGTATGATTTCAATTGCTTTAAAAAATTTGAGGTTTGTTTTATGGCCCAAGATATGGTTTATCTTGGTATATCTTCCATGGGAACCTGAAAAGAGTGTGTTTTCTGCTTTGGGGGAATGAAGTGCTCTATAAAGATCAATTAGATCGGCTTGTTTGATGTTATTGTTGAGTTCTATACTCTTTCTTTCTACTTGTTCTGTCAGTTGCTGAGAGGGGGTATTGAAGTCCACAATTATAATTGTGATTTGCATATTTCTTCTTTCAATTCTATTAGTTTTTGCTTAACATACTTTGCTTTTTTGTTGTTTGATGCATACACGTCTAGATTGCTATATCTTTTTTTTATTATAGTATAATTGCTTTACACTCTTGTGCCAGTTCCTGCCGAACAACAAAGTGAATCAGCTGTATTTATACATACATCCCCATATCCCCTCCCTCTTGAGCCTCCCTCCCACCCTCCCTATCCCACCCCTCTAGGTAATCACCAGTTGATCTCCTTGTGTTATGCAGCAGCTTCCCACTAGCCATCTATTTTACATTTGGTAGTGTATATATGTCAATGCTATTCTCTCACTTAGTCCCAGCTTCCCCTTACTCCCCGCCCCGCCATGTTGCTGTATCTTTTTGAATGGACAATTTTATATAATGTCCCTTCCTGTATCTGGTAGTTTTCTTTGCTCTTTAGTTTACTTTATCTAATATTAATACACCTATCTTGCTTTCTTTTGATTGTTTGCATTATAAATCTTTTTCTATCCTCTTACTTTCAATCTGCCTATACTGTTATATTTATAGCGAGTCTCTTGAATGCAGTATATAGTTGGATTATGTTCCTTCATTCAGTATGCCATTTTTTTTGCCTTTTAATTGGTATGTTTAGATCACTTATTTTTAAGGTAATTATTGATATCTTATAGCTTAAGTCTGCCATTTATTTTTTCTCTTGTTTTTCATTTCTCTGATTGCTTTCTCCTGCCTTTCTGTGGTTTCCTTAAACATTTTTAAAAATTTCTTTTTCATTTATCAATAGTGTTTTGAGTGTGTCTGTTTCAGTAATTTTTAATGGTTGCTCTTGGTGTTACATTATATACATAACTTATCCTTGTCCCTGCTGAGCAGAGTGAGTGTTCTATTTACCCATTATGGCTTCTCTGATGCCTCACAAGCTTAGAAGGATAGAAGTGCCTCCTTTGTTCTTCATAAGGCCTCCATTGTCACTAAGGGTGGTAGCCTTATTACCTGTATAAGGTGGTGAAAGCCCTGACTGACCACCAGGCCTCCTCTGATGCCTCCTTAGCTGGTGGGAGAGAAGGATACCTCAGTACCACCCCCCGCCACCAGTCTCCACCAACACCAGCGGATGGGAGGCTTGCTTGTTACCACAAGCTGGGGATAAAAGTCTCAGCACCTTACTCAGCCTTTTTTGACATCACTGCAAAGGGGGCAGGGAAGACCCGGGCACCTTCTGACAGCCTAGAAAGAGTGCAAGTCTAGGCTCCTCCTTTTGCCTTTTGTGGTGGGAGTGGGTCCACATTTTTTCTGTGGTGTTTTACTAGAGTGCTTATTGTCCAAAGGTTTTCTGTCTTGCTAGGCTACCCCTTTCCTGGTCTTTCAGCTAGAGAAAGCAGGCTATGTTTTTAATGTCTGTGCCTATTGAAGTTTCTGGTTTCTAGGTTTCTGGTTTCTTCAGAACCCAGTTTAGAAGAGGTGAAATAAAAATAAAGCCAAGGGAGCTCACTGCTGTCTCACTCTTGAATTCACAGTTTACTAGCTGATCTGCCGTCCATTCATCTCTCAGAGACTTCTTGTCTTTGTTTCATATATCATATCATACCCATAGTTTTAATTTATACTTAGCAGGAAAAATAGGGTGAAGTATGTCTACTCTATCTTCTTGAAAGTGGAAGTTATCAAGTAGTGTTATTTTAACTTCACAGCAACCCCCAAAATTTGATCCTATCATTATTCCCATTTTATACTTTAAAAAATTAAGGCCCATAGAAGTTATCCAAACTGCCTAAAGCTACCAACTAACAAATGGTAAAATCATAGTTCAAATCCAGCTATATATGATCCCAAAGTTCAAATAATTAACTGATATATTGACTTAGATAAAAAAATCATTGACTTAGATAAAAAATCATTGTCCTTGCCCACCAGGAGTTGGTGGTCCGCTGTGCTGTTGAATATGGTAGCCACTAGCCATCTACAGATAAATTTCTGTTAATTAAAATTAAATAAAATTTTAAGTTAAGCTTCTCAGTCATATTGGATTCACTTCAAGTATTCAATAGCCACATGTGGTTAATGGCTACTCTATTATACAGTGCATTATAGACTATTTCCATCATAGTAAAATGTTACACTGGACAGTATTGGTCTAGAGAGTATGCACACAATCAAATAAAAACTATGATGGGTACTGATGATAGAGGGATCCATTATATCATGGGTGAGCAAAATTCTATAGAGAGGAATCCTAATGAGTGAATCTAACTGCTATAGTCTAAGAAGTGTTCATGGAAGATACTTTGAGAGCTATAGGTATATTTACAGCAATTGGACAACAGGGTTTTGATTGTTTTGTTCCCCGACATCTCAAACAGGACCTTGCACATAGTAGATGCTCAAAAAGTATTTCCAATAAATGCCTGAATTAGTAAATAAATTAGAGGGCACTGTTAATAAGCCAAACTACTATGTCCGAGCAAATGCTTAGAGAATGGAGTGAGCGTGGTTTTTTTCAGGGAACAATGAGTATGGCCAGCACAGCATTTGGGAAAAGATGTAGTAGGAGATAAGACTAGAAAGGAGAGTAGGAAATGTTGGAGGGATCAGTAGAGGTAGGCAGGACACCGAGGCTTGTAATACAGGAAGCAATGTTTATTGTACCGGTACAGGCCCAGTGGATTCACATCCAAAGACTGAGCCCCAAACCAAAGGAAAGTTTCTCCTTCTATAAACCAATTCCCGCACTTTTTGGGAGCCTATAGCTATGCTTATCTATGCAGGAGTAAGGTACAGAAACCAGAGTGCAGACGTTAGGTTTTCCCTTATCTCCTTGACTCAGATGTCTGGGCTGCCCATGGCAGGATTTTGTGAAAGAGGCCATAAGTTACTTATTCCCTGAGGCTTGCATTCTCTTATGTTTGCCTTGTTCTTTCCTGCTTTTTTTATTAACCTGCCTCATTCCCCCCTTTGATGCTTGGATCTGACTTAAGGTCCAATAGCATCATTTTCATCTTGACTTACTGGTTGATATTTCCATAGCATCATTGCATGGGTGGCCATTTCATTAGTAATGATTTTAACTACCGCCTGGAGTCGAATAATTCTGTTAAGCATGTAAATTGGGGTTCAGAGCCCCAGGACCCATCTTTTGTCCAAGCCGATGTCACCAAGTAGGGATTTAGTGCTTTTCTAGATATGAGGAGATGCAAGGGTTGGGCCTATAAAATCAGCTCCTGAAAATATCTAACTATCTAAAGACCTGTTCCACCCATCCTCCAGAGCACAGAGTGCGTCATTTCTGGTCTCCACCCTGAATTCCCTTCAGGGGATATGGAAGGTCAGTAGCTGCAACAGCACAAAGTGATTTAGTCCTTGTACAGGCAGATGGCAAGTTCCAATTTGTAGTTGACAGGGGCCCCTCATGGTCATAAATTTGACCACGCTTTAGGAGGCATTTCATGACCATTTTGTCCCATGGTGCTAGGAAGGCTCATTCCTAGGTCTGATGAAGATCTCGCTGATAGGCCACTCAATGTGCCAGTACTGGGCTAGGTCTTTGTAACAAAAGCCAAAGCTCTCTGGACCACCTGTATTCCTAATCTGTTATGGTCCAGGAAAAATTCCCTCTTGTTGCATCTTCCCATATCCAGAGTTGCATTATTACAATCATTGATCTCATACAGAACTATATATTTGATCAACTGCTTCAAGTAGCCTAGTCATCATTATTTTTGTTGGTGGTCAGTCACACATTTGGTAATACGAGAAGCAATAATATTGAAAAGCAGGCAAAATACAAATAATATAGCTAGTAGCTTCAACAGAGTTACAAGTAAATACTTAACCCACGAGCTTCCCACACCAAACCAGTTTTGAAGAGGTCAAGACTTCACAGTGGGTCGCAGAAATCTGAACAGGTATTATAAATTGGCCAGGCGAGGGGATCCCCAAATAGGACTATAATTTTTTCTTTTTTAGAGCAAACTTCCTAAGGGCCATCCAATTAGAGCCTTGCAACCCAAAAGTACTAGTCATAGGTAATTGGCCGCAAACCCAACAATTGGATTGATTTTTTAAATTAGCATAGGATTGTGCCCATGATAGAAAAACATTTGAAAGGTCCAAGAAGTCAAGAAAATATTATAAATGTTCATACGAGTCAGGTCCAGCATCTTGGGCTAGCTGTCTACTTCTGATGTCGGCTTCTTCTCATCCTAGTGTGAGTGTAGTTTCTCCTTTGGTAAGTGTCCTTCCGTCTAGATTGCAGGTTGTCTTTTAAATTACGTCCTTTTAGTATCCATAATCATCCAAAGAGAGATTACTGAGATAAGCTTCAGAAACAAACTTTGAGTGTCCTTTTAAAAATGTAGTTGGATTTTACATTACCATAGCGCAACAGCAAGGAACTTTCCAGGGAGTAAATCTTAGTAAATACAGAGCTCCATCAGCAAAACTGGCATTTAATATTTATTGAAACATAATCTTCTTCTCTCTAAAATTACCCTCATTTTTACCTAATATAACCAGATTAAGGCTAATTTGTTTGCAAAATAAATCTGGTCTCAAAAGAAACTTGGCCTGATAATTTATGTAACTATAATTGATCATATAGGCTTTTGGCTTTGTTGAAACTTTTATAAGGAGCCTCAGGCTGGACTTTTAAAAGACCTTTCAGGGCTAGGAAAGCCCTGTCAGGGGCTTGGGCTTATCACAGATTTTTTTCCTAACAAATGTAGGTGAATTCCTCCCTTTTCAAGGTTCCCAAAATACCTTGAGTTTTCTATATCTGTTAGTGAGGTAGCCTTTCTAATTTATCTGATAAAGCTGCTGGGAACCTAAGAGTTTCCAATGTCTGAAGGGAACAGAGAGAGAAAAGATAAATGTTCCAATCCTGCTTACAAAGGCACAATCTACCAAATTATTGTAAATCATAATTAGTTTGAAGGGAAGGTTTTCCTTACACCTGGAAAACAGATTTAAACCAGTAATTTTTTAGATAGAAACCATAAAATTTATAACCATATTCACCAGTTTACTCAGTCCTATGTAACATCTTTTGTTAACAGCTTATGAAGCCATCACGTTTCTCATTAGGATTCTTCAAATTTTTTTTTTATCCCGTTCAGCATTATGCTCTAAAAGTCAGAAACTTGTATTTATCCAAAAGTCCTTTTTATAAATCTTCTTGAAGAGGAAGCATTTTGCAAAGGCATCAGAATAAAACCAGAATCGTCTTGAGACATAAGGCTTAAGAAGGCGTGTTTAAAATCTGATTGCAAGGTTAATCAATTTGGTTATTGTTGTGTCATACAACATTTTAAGATAATAACTAGAATTATGACTGATAACATTTTACCAGGACATATCAGAATTTTAGGAACTCCATATAATTTCTAGAATATCTATATTAATAACAATTACCATGCACTAAAATTTAACATTTATTATTCATTTGACAATACTTCCTATGTAACTTAATGTACCAAATTAACCTAGTTTATATCTCTCTTTGGGATATTTCAGGGGCCCTTTGAAGCATCTCAAAGTTAGCTAGATGTCAAAAGGACTTCATCAGAATTTGTTTTAGGAAGTTTTGTCCAAAATATCCAAAAAAGGGTTTAGAACACTCTGTCAGGCTCACAGGTAACTGTGAAACAATAGTCACTTAGCCAAGGTAACAAGAACAGATTACTTAAAAGGTAAGGAAACATAAAATCTTTTATCAAAAGGCAGTTCAACATTTTAAGAAAACTTGTCCTCTTAGAGAGAAAAGCCAAATTCAAGTTTTGCACCAGATTACTTTCCAAATTAATTTACTCAACTAAATTTATCTAAACTTAGTCAGTCCTGATCATGCACAAAACCCTTTTCTCGGGGTCCACTTTCCACAAACCTTCTTATCACTTTCTGTATCATTACTTTATTTCCCATTCAGTCACCTGTAAGTCAGACCTACTTTCTTTTCCCTCAATAAAATGTAATTCCATTCCTCAGGACTTCTTTACTGAAAACACACATCCTACTTTCCTTAAGCAACCATGAACTGTCCCTTGTGACAGCATTTTGTAGATTGGTGAACATAAATACCAGTGATATTTTCTAAAAACATTTGCTTTCTTTACAGAACGTGGCACCAAGCATATTTATCAATAGTCCTAAATATCTTTTTGTCTCTCTGTAAAAGGAAGCCAATGTTTAGTAATTTATGTTTTAGTATCTTATTTTATCTGGGAATGATCCAGCTAGTCAATAAGCTTTCATCACTTAAATTAGGGCAACTCCAGAATCTCAAGTTACCAGGATCTGGAGAGATTTTAAGTAGATATTCCTAAAGCATAATTCTTCTTGACAGAGTTTATCTAAAAGCTCTTATCTCATTTACATTTTTTTTCCTCAGAAGTTTCTTTACATCAGGTTACTTTCCATGCTGACAAATTTATAACAGATATAACAAGATTTTATTTAGCTTATATTACATCTAGGCACAATAAAAATTTATATAAAAATTATACTTAATGTTGATGACTCTAAAACATGTCTATATTAATCAAACTGATTAGCTTAAGCCATCTTCAATACCAGATATCAGTTTAGTACTGAATTTTCCAGATGTCATGAACCTGAAATTCATTCTGGCCAGACTATTTTCTATTTCTGAGTATTTATAAGCACTTAATAATTTTTTAAAGCCGATTAGAGCTCTTTTATGAATTCTTTTGGCAATACCATACACCTACAACGAACATATAGATACATATGAACACACAAACAAATGCAGAGACCTCATAATTCTCATTCTAAAATTTCAGTACTGAGTCAGGTACAACATGAAAGCCATCAGTCACAAAGGGTTGGATTTAAATTGGCTTCTAGCAGATGGAACAAATCGAGGTCACCTATCTAGATGGCTAAACCCTTTTACTATTTGCAGAAAAGACACTTAGGATTTCTATTTATCTTTGACAAGTCAAGTTTTAAGTTATTTTAATTTTAATTTTTTTTAACCTGCATTTAAAAAGATAGCAGAGATAAGTGTCCTTAGATGACCAGGCAAGACATTTACCTCTCAAAGGTACAAGCAAGTTCCTCCTAAGATGTCTTTGTCTCCCCTTTGTTAACAGGTGTAATCTATTTCTTTGACCAGGAAGGAGAGGGGTTTGCACGGATAGGGCCCCGTCCTAGGGCCTAATAACCCAGGTAGCGCTGATGTCGCCACTCCCAGAAAGCCCAGTATTCCCAGACAGCACCACTATGTGCCTCCCTGAAGATGGCCCTGATCATCAAATGTCTCAGGGAGAGGGGACTGAAAGGAGGTGGTCCCTTGTAATGGGGTTCATGGAGGAGTAACTTCAGGTGGGGCTCCAGAGGGTGTCTGGGGTGATTGACCCTCTCGAGGGCACTGAGCAGGCAGAGGAGCAGTATGCGTTCTCCTTGCCTAAGTGAAGAGCCTGGAATCCTTGGGGAATCAGGGGATTATGAAGGAAAGGTGACAGAGGAAGGCAGCCTCGTAATGAGAATCCCAAAGTATACAATAACACACCAGAGTGTGCCGCTCCACACAGACCAGCCTAAGAGACCTAGAGAGAGAGGTGCAGATCTGTCTGGCAAAAGGGGCAAGTCTTTGGGGGAAAACCTAATTTCTCAATAAGTCGGCTCAAAGAGTCAGCTGACGGAAGAGGAGAGTGAGCCTTAAAATTTTAAGAAAACTTTGGCGAAGGGCCCTAGGGCAAAAGGGCCGTTTGGACATGCAGGATTGCTAAATCAAATCAGTAACCAATTCCCCCCTGTGTCAATGACGCAAAGACAAACAAGGATGGGTGTCCTCTCCGAAGAGGAGGCCATTCAGATGCCCACCTGGCCGTGTCCCCGTGGGGAGCTTAAGTGCCTCTTAGCTTTGGCAGGTGGTATAGAGTCCCACTTGAACCTGACTCGTAGAGAGGGACTGGGTCCCCCAGAGACAGATACCGCCCTGAGCCATATGAGGTCACCACGGAACCGCAGGTTAGGGCCCACTCGGACTCCGTAGCCACAAAGGCCGTGGAGCCACACAGTCGCCCTGGAACGAGGACGTACCAGGGCGCTCACTCACACACACATTCACACCAGAGTTTATCACAGTGCCTCCCCTCTCTGGGAAGGCCTCTAACTGGTGGGTACCCTCCCCCTGTGGGAAGGCCCCTGCCTGATGGGCACCTTCCCCCTCTGGGAAGGCCCCTGCCTGGTGGGTGCCTCCTGTTGTGCCTGTCCCCATATAAATGGTTCCCTTTCCCCCCATGTTGTTGCTTCATATAGGGGTTTTGCCATTATAGAGAAGCTGGGTATCCAAATTCTGCAAAAGCCTGCCACCCTGAGGAATTCTCGGACCTGGCGTCGGGTTGTAGGGACTGGCATTGAGCAAACGGCTTGTTTTCTTTCTGGGCCTAACCATCGCTGTCCCTGCGAAAGGTGGAACCCAAGATATTTTACACTTTCCTGGCAGATCTGAGCTTTTCTTTTAGACACTTTATAGCCTGCTTCCCATAAGAGGGTAAGGAGGCACTGGGTTCCCTCCATGCATCCTTTTTTTGGTTTTTCCAGCTAATGAAAGGTCATCCACATACTGGAGCAAGGTGCAGTTCAGCTGGTTGGCTGGATAAGCCCTTAAATCATTTGCTAGGGCTGTCCCAAAGATAGTCAGGGAGTTTTTAAACCCCTGTGGCAATCTGGTCCAAGTCAACTGGCCCTTATCTCCATTTATAGGGTCTTCCCATTGGAATGCAAAAATGTCCTGACATGGTGGAGCTAGACGGGTGCACTGAAGCCAAGGTGGCTTTATCAGGACTACATCCTGCCAAGAGTCTATATAGGGGAATTGGTCTGGGTATCCCGGGTCTCCTATCACTACTTTATATATTTTATGGATTAGTTCCCTATCCAAGGAGCCCTCCGAGGGCCATCCTACTCCGAATGATGGCCACTCTATTTCACACAAGGTACGGAGTTTTCTAGGGGTCAATTTAACTCCGTAGTCTCCTGAATATCCCTTTTTAAAGTTTTTAATCATGCATTCTAAGGGGTGGGTTTACTTTGCTTGCCACCCATTTCTTCCCATCCTATCAGACGACATGCACACACGCAAGGGAGGGTAGGAGTAGGAAAATCGGGTTTTGGAAATGCGCTTCGTCCATCTCTGACGGCTTCCCTTGTGGAAATTTCAGGCACCTCTTAGCATTTGGTGAGACGGAATAAGCCCCACGTCAGGATTTCTCCAAAGAGAATTACCTTAAGCCGTCTGAGAATTGCCACGGAACCGGATTAGGACTCAACACTCGCTTCGATCTTAATTGATCGTCTCATTCACTCGCATTCATTCACCAAGCTCCAGCCCTCCGCCCAATCCTTTAACCTTAAAGTCGCGGTTTCGCCTCCTCCTCTCCCCCTGAGAGGGTTTTGGAGGTTACTCTGGTGACTCTTGGGAGGTGATCAGGCTCCCCTTCCGTCACTTAAGGACGGGCCTATTAAACCAAAATGAACCCGGGTTCTTACCAGTCTGTCGGGCAGTGCTCCCTGCACTGGTTCCTGTGTCTCTCCGGGTTCCGTTGTTCTCTCAAAAGTCTCACCCCGACACGCCGGGAGGGCTAGGCTCTTATGGATCAATTGGTCCACTGGTGCCAGGCGAGGTCACCACCCCCAGTGTCCCAGGGCTAACACGCTGGAGACAAGGGAGGTGAAAGCACCATCTCTATACCATCCCCCGATCCCGGACGAGCCCCCAGAAATGTTGGGGGGATCAGTAAAGGTAGGCAGGACACCGAGGCTTATAATACAGGAAGCAGTGTTTATTGTACCGGTACAAGCCCAGTGGATTCACATCCAAAGACTGAGACCCGAACCAAAGGAAAGTTTCTCCTTTTATAAACCAGTTCCCGTGTTTTTTGGGAGCCTATAGCTATGCTTATTTACGCAGGAGTAAGGTACAGAAGCCAGAGTGCAGACGTTAGGTTTTCCCTTATCTCCTTGACTCAGATGTCTGGGCTGCCCATGGCAGGATTTTGTGAAAGAGGCCATAAGTTACTTATTCCCTGAGGCTTGCATTCTCTTATGTTCGCCTTGTCCTTTCCTGCTTTTGTTATTAACCTGCCTCAGAGCCAGATTATGGAGGGCCTTATATGCATCAGTAAAAGACGATCTCCAAACTCCATATGTCCAAACTCTAATATGTCCAAACTCTTAGTCCTCTTTCTCTCCAATGCGTGCCTTCTCCTGCATTCCTTCTTTACTCAGTTAGAGTTATCAACATCAGAAATGTGAAGATGATCTTAGACACTATTTTTGTCATTACATCCTGCCATCAATCAGTCCCCAAGTCATTTCATTTCTACTTCTCAAATCTCTAATGAATCTACCTCTTCCTCTCCATTCACACCACTGCTACCAAACTTCAGGACTTTATTGCTTCCTAACTGAACCACTACAATAGCTTCCTAGTCAGTTTTCCTGCCTTCACTCTCTTCTAGTCCATACTTTACATTTTAAGGTTTATCAATTTAAAAAACTTCTATGCAAATAAATACCCTGCTTAAACCCTTGGCATCATATTTAAATCCTTTAGAGCTTACGTACTTTCCCAGATTTATCACCAGTCACCTATGAATTGCATTCCATTCCCTTTGAGACAACAGAACCAATTGCATTCCTCAAGTGTCTCAAGCTTTTGTATAAACATGCCTTGTTGTTGCACAGGGTGGTAACATTGCCTGTAATAAATGAACCCTCTAATTTGTCTTAAGAATACTTATTGAGTTAATACGACCCAGCTCTATCATCATCAACTTTGTAAAGATCTATCCTGTCCTTGACTCCTATTCCTCCCATCCCTAGCCCTGGATCCTATTAAATATTCTCTCCTCTGTGGTCACATAACATCCCAAATATATTTCCATTGCAGCACATAGCACGTTGCTTTTTCATCAATGCCTTCCTTCCTCACGCATTGTGAGTTCCTTGAAGGCAGTAATGTTGACTTTTTTCTTTGTATTCCCATGGTGTCTCACTCAGAGGAAGCTCTCAATAATTGACTCTAAGATGAATTTACTTTGTGCCACTGTGAGTCATGAAAGCATTTTAACAGGGTTGTGGCATCAAAATCTGACTCAAGACTATTATCCTGGTAGCAGTGTGAAGAATGGGTTATATGCCTAAAACAGAGAGTGAGTATACCAACAGCCTCTTAGATAAGCAGTAAAACAAATTTGCTTCAAAGTGAGCTTTTCCATTATCAATTAGTTTTTTTTTTCCTTTAAGTATTTAATGATCATATATAATCACCCTATGAAAGACCAGGAGAGCTTAAAATCATATTCTTTTGAATACTTTGCAGATGTAGCACTTGGTAAGTACAAAATTATGATGAGCAATGAACATAGTTTCCTTCTATGAAGGAGTAACTGGTTGTTGTAAAGGCAGGAGATTATCCTAGGGGCCAGAGAGGGAGATCAAGGGAAATACTACCACCTTTAAACTTCTGAAGTAATAGGTTACCAATTAGCATCCTTCAAACAAATAGCCTACATGTAGACACATTCACATGGAAATAAAGGAGATGATATTCTACCAAGAAAATAAACTATGGTCCCCAAGGGAATAATCAGCCTGTAGGATTTGTGACACTTTTTTACCTTTGAAGAAGTACTGACACTGGTCTTTTTAAGAAAGATGTGGGAATTACAAAGATCTCAGCAACTCAGTGTGAACTACTGTGCTTGGAAAAGTGGGATTCATGTCAATGTTTTTTCAGGGGAGAGGAGGAGAAGAGGGATACTGTTGATTTTGTTATTTTTGCTTGTACATGAATGAGCTTTGCTCCCTGGGTCTTTTGATGAGTTAGCTTTTTGTGAACAAATCTATTAGGCATGCAAAGGAAGAGATATAAACTGGAATTAAGGGCTTAATATATGTCATATGTTAACTCTGTATTCAGGGTGAATATTTTTTTAAATCCTATATATAGGAATGTATATTGTATATGTGTGCTATATCCCATACTAATATATACATAAATATATATATACATATATTGTTTTAAAGACATTAAAATTATTTCTTCCAAGAACTTTTCTTATTATTTTTAATGCACAAGATAAATACAGGGTGTTAAATGGTTGCAGACACGGATTGTGATTCCTTTGCTTCATATCTTAGTTTTGAAGGCACTACTTCTGGAACCTCCCTTTATTAAAATACTGGCTTTCCTATACTCCATAGTAGTAGTTGAGCCTGAAAAGCTAGGCTCTCAAAGAAAAATTTTGGAAAATGTCTCTTAATATTTAGCTAACCATAACTAAAGTCACTTCCAAGTACTATCTTAATGTTTGACCCGCTAGGGCTCATAATTCTTCTGATGGGAGAAAAACGTGAAACAGCAGACAGGGCTCATTCTCTACCTCCTCAACTTTTGATAACTATATGCCGTTTCACACTGGCCTCCAACAGCATTGCAAGGAATGAACCCTCAACAAAGTAAACACTTGTTCCTCAGCCAGTAAGTATTCTTGAAGTTTTAATTGAGGTGAGTACAGGGACACTTTGTTCCATTGTGCTTCGCAGATAATGTTTTTTTATAAAGTGAAGGTTTGTTGCAACTCTGCGTCAAACAAGTCTATTGACGCTATTTTTCCAACAGCAATTGCTCTCTGCATGTCTCTGGATGTCATGTTTTAGTAATTGTTGCAATATTTCAAACTTTTTCATTATTATATTTGTTAGGGTGATCTGTGATTGATGATTTTGATGTTACTATTGCAAAAATTATGATTCACTAAAGGCTCAGATAGCATTTAGCATTTTTTAGCAATAAAGTATTTTTTAATTAAGGTATGTACATTGTTTTTAGACATAACGCCATTGCATACTGAATAGACTACAGTAGAGTGTAAATATAACTTATATACACACTGGGAAATAAAAAAATTGTGTGACCTGCTTTATTATGATAACTGCTTCATAGTAGTGGTCTGGAACCACACCTACAATATCACTGACATATGCCTGTTGTTGACTGAAGAAAAATACATAACCTAAAAGTTTTAAGTTTTATTTGAAGACCTTACTGAGAACTATATCCAGGGAGACAGGCTTTCAGCTCTGAGGGACTGCTCCAAAAAGGTAAGGGAGGAGCCAGGATATACAGAAGTTTTCACTTAAAAAAAATGTAGTTGAACATCAAGAGATTACTGTTAATCCAAAAACACAGACGTCTCAAATTAAAGATTTTAGTGCTTTTCTATTTATGAGAAGAAGCAAGAGTCTGGGGTCATTGAAATTATTCCTTGGATAACGATCTAGGGCCAGTATCCCGGTTTTTCTCCATCCTGAATTCCCCTTAGGGTGCACCGTGTGGGGAGGGGGGTGCTGCAGTGGCTAATGGCTTTATGGCTGACAACATTTGTTGTTTACTAGAATGGCAGGCAACATACCCTTTCCACACTGTACTTTGTTTTTAGGCTGAATTTTATGAACCTTGGGCTAATTCCCTGATCACAATTTAATCCTATTTTTTGCCATCGAGATTGGCTCCCCTGGGCCCCAATCTGACAAATACTATTTCAGAGCAAAAGTTGTGCCAATATGTCTAGGTAAAAAAAACCTTTTTATTTGTCATTGCTTCAGTTTTCTCAACTGAAAAATGGGACTGATAATTACTATTTGGCTCTACAAAAGGTTTTTTTTTTTTTAAATATAAGCCAAGACATTTAAAAATATGTTCCCTTGTAACTAACACTTATAATAATTTTTATTAATAATTACTAGCTAGTGCATATGGGCAAATATGTGGTAGAGATGATTTTGAATTATGTTTAAAATTTAGAATTTCAGCACAGAATAACTCTAACTCTAGAACCATCTGTCTATCCTGCACAACCCACTGACCTAGTCTCTGAAATCAAGCAGAGCGCAAACCTGTATTCACAACAAATGGGAGCTATGTGTTTGTAGCTTGCCATGCTCTGTTTTGAATCTTCCTCCCCAAATCCAATTATTCCAAAGATACTGTCAAGGAGCCAAATTGCCTTATTTTTCTTCCCTCCTGCCTGCTTTGTGAGGTGCTGAGAAGCAGCTCTGAGCCCTAAGGCAGCCGGAGACCTGAGACAAGCTACAGCCACTTATAGCTGAAAACTTGTTAATTGGCCTTCAGATAATCAAGAGTTTATAGAAAATTTAGATCTATTGATACTCACTGAGTTTTACTATAACTACACAATCTTTGTTTTGCAGTCATCAATCCATAAAGAAAAGAAATTAGCTTTCAGAGTAGAGAACTAAATGATAGGGCAGCTTTGCTTAGGGGAATATTTTTCCTTATTGTCTTCTAATACAATGCTTATCAAAAGTATCTTCGAATTAAATGGAATCCCTCAGAACATTATGAAAATCAATGATGAATTAAATGAGAGCTCAGATAAAAATCATAATGCTCTATAAGAAAATACAGTATAAATAAGAAACTTTATATCATCCATTAAAAAAAGCAAAACTATTTTTAATGATATTATGAAATATATTTATTGTATATTTATAGTTAACATTTAAATCATATTATGATAATAAATGTTCTGGAACCAATTCCAATGTGAGTGTGGAGATTTCCCCACACCATAAAACAAGTCTCTAACATCAGCTGGGGGTTCTACAATTCAACTCAATTCTGACACTATCTACCAAGATAGCATCAGATTCTGATCTTGGGTGGCCTCAGCCCACAGTGGCTTGAAGCGGGGTGTCAGCTCCCGGTCAGTGATTGAGGTCGGGTTGTGGCAGTGAGAGCACCGAATCCTAGCCACTAGGCCAGTGGTCAGTGACAAGGCCCTGGCCCTACAGCTCTGCAGAAAAGAATTCCCACAAAGACAGAAAGTAGTGAAACAAGTAAAGTATTTATTAGGAAAAAAAAGGAGCAGAATACGTGTGGATAGACACACGGGTGGGCCCAGAGAGAGTCGTGCCCTTGTGGCAGTTTAAATCACTTATATGGGGCATTTCTTCCATGTTTCCTTTCACCAATCATTTTGATTTGCCTGGTTCAGAGTCCATATTTGGTGAATCTCAGGATTTTCCCACGTGTGTGTGCGCACCTCTTAGCCAAGGTGGATTCCACCGAAGAGGCCTATGGGTAGGTTTGGCCACTTGGCATCCCTCCCCTTTTGACCTCCAAGGAGGCTTTCTGTGCATGTGTAGTCAGCAGAGGTCTGCTGAGGGCAAGAATGAGGAATGTGTGGTCTCATCTTCTACCTGGGCAGGGCCCAGCCTCCTCTCCCAATTGTCCTGTTATTCCTGTCTC
Organism: Hippopotamus amphibius kiboko; assembly: GCF_030028045.1. Taxonomy (NCBI): domain Eukaryota; kingdom Metazoa; phylum Chordata; class Mammalia; order Artiodactyla; family Hippopotamidae; genus Hippopotamus; species Hippopotamus amphibius. Next base: position 25,486,908 of record NC_080203.1, read on the forward strand.
AGAGTATCAGTCCACAGGGAATGAACTCAGACTGCTTGCCCTGGGTGCCCATCTGTCTCCTGCCTCAATTCCACGGCTGAAGAGCTCAATCCCACCAGACTGCCCTCCACTTCAGTACCAATCACAAGCCCAGGTTGTTACTGACGGACCTGCTACAGATTGGAGTTTCCCATTACCCCCTTCTGGGTTCAATTAATTTGCTAGTGTAACTCACAGAATTCAAAGAAACATTTTACTTACTGTATTACTAGCTTATTATAAAAGAATGTAACCCAGGAGCAGCTAGATTGAAAAGATGCATAGGACAAGGTATAGGAAAAAGGCACTGAGCTTCTGTGCTCTCTCCAGGTGCACCACATTCCCTGAACCTCCACATGTTCAACAAGTGGGAAGCTCTCTGAACCCAGTCCTTTTGGGTTTTTATGGAGACCTCATTACATAGGTGTGAGTGATTAAATAATAGACCATTGGTGATTGATCCAACCTCCAAACCCTCTTCTCTCCAGGAATGTCAAGGGTGGGTCTGAAAGTTCCAATGCTCTATCTTGGTTGGCAACCAGCCCCTATTCTTTGGTGATTTCTAAAAGTCACCTCAGGAACTGTAAACCCAGTTGTGGAAAGCGGCTTGTTATGAATAACAATACACCCATGTCATTTTTATGGCTCTAAAACTATTTCAGGAACTGAGGACAATAGACCAAATATTATGACAAAAGATGCTCCCATTGCTCTTATTGCTCAGGAAATTCCAGCGGTTTTAAGAGCTGAGAGCCAGGTGCTGTGGAAGAAGACCAAATATATATGAGAAATATTTTTTAGTCACTTGAATGACCAAATATATATTTCTTATAAATCACAATAGCACAGATTGAAATGGAGCAGGACCCTGTGGGACTCCCAGGTACAAATCCATATCCCCATTTCTTGTTTGTAGGAAATAGGCTTCATTCAGCATCTGTGACCTTCCCTGAGTTCCAAAGGGCAGATTCAAACAGTTGCTAATCAGGGAAGGGAGGGAATGCAGAAACAAAGGAGGAGCAGTTAAGAAACAATAGTGCAGCAGTGGGGCAAATTCCTGGTTGCTCCTGAAGGAATACACAGAACATCTTTGAGTTCTTCTGCAGAACTAAGGCCCCCACCCAGGTGGAAGATTGTAACTTCAGGTTGAGCACAAGATTCCTGGAGCACCGCCCTGTTACCTCACCACCAACCACTCAGAAAGAAGTCAATCACCCCCTGCAGCCCTCACCCCCAATTTTGCCTATACAAATTCCCTGAAAACCACTGGGGAGTTTGGGGTTCTTGAGCATGAGCCACCCATTCTCCTTGCCATCAACCTTTCTTTGCTCCAAATTCTTACGTTTTGGTTTGTTTGGCTTCACTGTGTGTCAAGCACAGGAACTTGTATTCAGCAACAATTTAATGATGTTTTAATAGGTTACTTAGATTTAAAGAGCTTAAAATATCTTTTAAAATTTTCCTTTATGGCATTTGCCACTATTGGGACTCAGGGAGGGCCACCCCCAAATTTGCCCCAATGGCCTATTGATTATTTCAAATTAAAGTTACTTAAGAAATTGCCAACACAAGAGTAACACTCTGACCCTCCTCTCATCTCCCTGAAAGTGGGAAATATATCTCTCATGTAAAAAGTGCACTTTTTGCATCAGGAGATAGATGAGCACCCTTATGGCCAGTGATAGGGAATTTGGACAGAGAAGCCTGTTTAAACAACCTTGTTACTTCTTTAATTTACTGCCTCAAGCCCGAACTCTGTTTAGATTCTTCTCTAATTGAGCATCTGTTACCAAAGGGAACTTGGATTCACTCACCTTCCATGCTGTGAAGCCAATTTACTGACATCAGGTTGTGGTAAAGGAAAGTAAAGGGTTTATTGCAGGCATGCAACAAGGGAAAAGGATGTCTCAGTCAAAAGAGCAAAACTCCCAGATAATTTTCAGGTAAGGGTTTTTAAGGCAACATCAGGGGTGGGGTTTGCAGGGTATGTGATCAGTTCATGGACTTTCTTCTGATTGGTTGTTTTTGGTGAGGTAACAGGGTGATGTTTCAGGAACCCTAGTCATCAACTTTCTGGTTCCAACCAGTCTGAGGTCTCCATGCATGTGCTCAGCAAGTAGTCACTATTCTGCAGCTGGGTGGGGGAGGGAGGTCTTAGTTCCTGCAGAACAACTCAAAAGTATGCATCAGATTTTTATTATGTATATCCCTTGGGGAGGAAATAGGACTTTGTTTCACTTCTGAACTATTGTGTCTTAACTACTTTTCTTTTTGTTTTCTGCATTCCCTCACTTCCCTAATTAGTAACTGCTTGAGTCTGTTCTTTGGAACTCAAGCAAGTCCTAGGAGACTAAAGGTTTTATCTACAAACAAAAAATGGGGGACACAGAGGGGTTTGGTTTCATACCCCAAACCTAAGATTCTTTGTCCTGTCAATTCCTCACAGATTTGTTGTTTCTTTACCTAAAAAGTATAAAAGCTGCCTGCTTTGGTCACTTCTTAGGTGCCATTTCTATGGGACTTCTGTATCCACGACTTAAAATTTATTTTTCTCCTATTAATTTTTCTTGTATCAATTTTATTATTAGTTCAGCCACAAGAACTCAAGAGAGGTTGGGGGATTGGGGGAAATTTCCCCCTCCTTGACACCACTTATATCACAACAATAAATTTTAAAAGGTTTATATTTATTTATAGATACTTCATGGGCTAAATACCCATAAAAGTAGCTATGTATGTAGATGTAAAGTAATAAATGATGAGTACATATTGAAAATTCATGATAATTAAATGTCTTTTAAGAAAAAAATACAACATGAACAAAGAGGAAATAATTTAGGGTTGTGGAAACCAGAGAATTAAGTAAACCCTGATTTTCTAAATTTCATACTAAATTGACACCACACTCAACTTATATCCAAAGCCCTGTAAAAATTGGCACCAAACTAAATTTCAAGCTTATTTTCCTTAGTAAATCAACTTTAACTTCAATTAAGTTTATTCTACAACCAGTTATGTATTCATTTATTCAACAAATATGCATTAAAATCTTTCTATATATCAAATACCTACTTTCCATATATCAAGTAGGTGTTTGGAATACAATATATAAGACAGTTATCTTGCCCTTAAGGACTTTAAGTTCTAGAGGGACAGATACATAGAATCACGTAATTACAAAACAGTGTGGAAGTGAGAGGTGTGCAGGATATTAGGAAAGTATAGGTGATATGAAATGAAACATGACCTGTGGATAGGGAAGTGCTTCAAGAAAGGGTTTTTGGAGGAAGTAACCTTTGGGTAAAGTCTTTAAAGATAAGTAGGACTTAATTCAGTAAATAGACATATGGACTGAAGGGATAGGGCAAACTAGGCAAAGAAACATGAACAGAAGCATAGAAATGAGTAGTAGTATGGTATGGACAAAGGACTATAAGTAAGTTGGTATTGTTGAAGCATGAAGCAGAGAGTGGTAGGAAATGAGGCTGTAAAACTAAACAGACTAAATCATGAAAGGCACATATTATCTTTTACATTGTTGCTAGTCTTGGAAAGGGTAAGCAAAGGCTTTAAGCAAAGCAATTTTCATTTTATATTCACCTTAGTGGGCATATAATAAATATCCAGTGAATGAATGAACTTTGGTAGATTTGTGAGGAAATTTAATGATTAAAAGATTGAAAGCAAGGAAATTCATTAGGAAAATAATGCTATAATTTACAAATGAAATCATGAAGGCTGGAACTATTCCAATATTATCATGGGTGTAGAGGAGGAGATGGCGTCAAGAAAGATTTGATTAAATGTTGTCAAGACACATGGATAATTGAGTTTGGGTATGGCCATCCAATTCTGACAACAAAGAAGACTAGATAATGTGAAAAACCTACCACTATAAATATCAAGAAAGGATAAATAGAACATAAAATATAATTTAAAAATGCATTATAAGAGAATACTTTGAAAGACTTTATGCCAATAAATTATATGAAATAGATTATTTCTTAAAAAATAATTTTCCAAAACTGATACAGTATAAAATAGAAAAGCGAATAGGAACATTCCCAAATTCATTCTCTGAGGCCACCATCACCCTGATACCAAAAGCAGAAAAAGATATCACAAAAAAAGAAAATTACTGACCAATATCACTGATGAATATAGTTGCAAAAATCCTTAACATGATACTAGCACACAGAATCCAACAACACGTTAAAAGGATGATATACCATGATCAAGTGGGGTTTATCCCAGGAATGCAAGGATTCTTCAATATATGCAAATTAATCAATATGATGCACCATATTAACAAATTAAGGAATAAAAAACATATAATCATCTCAATAGATGCAGAAAAAGCTTTTGACAAACTTCAATACCCATTTATGATAAAAACTCTCCAGAAAATGGGCATAGAAGGAACCGACCTCAATATAATAAAGACCATATATGACAAACCCACAGCAAACATTATTCTCAATGATGAAAAACTGAAAGCATTTCACCTAAGGTCAGGAAAAAGACAAGGATGGCCACTCTTGCCACTCTTATTCAACATAGTTTTGGAAGTCCTAGCCATGGCAATCAGAGAAGAAAAAATAAATAAATAAATATGAATTGTAAAAGAAGAAATAAAACTATACTGTTTGCAGATGATATGATACTTATACATAGAAAATCCTAAAAATGCCACCAGAAAACTACTAGAACTAATCAATGAATTTGGAAAAGTTTCAGGATACAAAATTAATGCACAGAAATCTCTTGCATTCCTATATACTAATAACAAAAAATCAGAAAGGGAATCCCATTTACCATTGCAACAAAGAGAACAAAATACCTAGGCATAAACCTACCTAAGGATACAAAAGACTTCTATTCAGAAAACTATCAAACACTGATGAAAGAAATCAAAGATGACATGAACAGATGGAGAAATATACCATGTTTTTGGATTGGAAGAATCAATACTGTGAAAATGACTATACTACCCAAAGTAAGCTACATATTCAATGTAATCCCTATCAAATTACCAATGGCATTCTTCACAGAATTAGAACAAAAATTTTTACAATTTGTATGGAAACACAAAAGACCCTGAATAGCCAAAGCAATCTTGAGAAAGAAAAATGGAGCCAGAGGAATCAGGCTCCTCGATTTCAGACTATACTACAAAGCTACAGTAATCAAGACAGTATGGTACTGGCACAAAAACAGAAATATAGATCACTAGTACAGGGTAGAAAACCCAGAGATAAGCCCACACACATATGGTCACCTAATATATGACAAAGGAGGCAAGAACATATGATGGAGAAAAGACAGCCTCTTCAATAAATGGTGCTGGGAAAACTGGACAGCTACATGTAAAAGAATGAAACTAAAACACTCCCTAACACCATACACAAAAATAAACTCAAAATGGACTAAAGACCTAAATGTAAGACCAGACACTATAAAACTCTTCGAGGAAAACATTGGCAGAATACTCTGACATAAACCATAGCAAGATCCTTCTTGACCCACCTCCCAGAATAATGGAAATAAAAACAAAAATAAACAAATGTGACCTAATGAAACTTAAAAGCTTTTGCACAGCAAAGGAAAGCATAAACAAAAGAAAAAGACAGCTCTTAGAATGGGAGAAAATATTTGTAAATGAAGTAACTGACAAAGGATTAATCTCCAAAATATGCAAGCAGCTCATGCAGGTCAATATCAAAAAAACAAACAAACAATCCAAAAATGGGAAGACCTAAATAGACATTTCTCCAAGGAAGACATACAGATGGCCAACAGACACATGAAAAGATGCTCAACAACACTAATCATTAGAGAAATGCAAGTCGAAGCCACAATGAGGTATCACCTCACACCAGTCAGAATGGCCATCATCAAAAAATCTAGAAACAATAAATGCTGGAGAGGGTGTGGAGAGAAAGGAACCCTCTTGCACTGTTGATGGGAATGTAAATTGATACATCCACTGGGGAGAAGAGTATGGAGGTTCCTTAAAAAACTAAAAATAGAGCTACCATATGACCCAGCAATCCCACTACTGGGCATATTCCCCCAGAAAACCATAATTCAAAAAGATACATGTACCACAATGTTCATTGCAGCATTACTTACAATAGGCAGGACATGGAAGCAACCTAAATGTCCATTGACAGATGAATGGATAAAGAAGATGTGGCACATATATACAATGGAATATTACTCAGCCATAAAAAAGAATGAGATTGAGTTATTTGTAGTGAAGTTGATGGACCTAGAGTCTGTCATACAGAGTGAAGTAAATCAGAAAGAGAAAAACAAATACCATATGCTAACACATATATATGTAATCTAGAAAAATGGTACTGGTCAGCCTAGTGGCAGGGTAAGAATAGAGATGCAGACGTCGAGAATGGACTGGAGGGCACCAGGGGGAGGGGAAGCTGGGACGTAGTGAGAGAGTAGCAGTGACATATACACACTACCAAATGTAAAAGAGATGGCTATTGGGAAGCTACTACAGAGCACAGGGAGATCAGCTTAATGCTTTGTGAAGACCTAAAGAGGTGGGACTTCCTAGGTGGCACAGTGGTCAAGAATCTGCCTGCCAATGCAGGGGACATGGGGTTTGAGCCCCACTCTTGGAAGATCCCACATGCTTCAGAGCAACTAAGCCCATGCACCATAACTACTGAGCCTGTGCTCTAGAGGCCATGAGCCACAACTACTGAAGCCCATGTGCCTAGAGCCCATGCTCCACAACAAGAGAAGCCACCTCAATGAGGAGCCCACACACTACAATGAAGAGGAGCCCCTGCTCACCGCAACTAGAGAAAGCCCGTGTGCAGCAACGAAGACCCAACACAGCCAATAAACAAATAAAATAAATAATAATAAATTTATCTTTTTTAAAAAAAGACCTAGAACTTCCTAGGTGGCGCAGTGGTTAAGAATTCGCCTGCCAATGCAGGGGACACAGGTCCGAGCCCTGCTCTGGGAAGATTCCACATGCCACGGAGCAACTAAGCCTGTGTGCCACAGCTATTGAGCCTGTGCTCTAGAGCCTATGAACCACAACTACTGAGCCTGTGTGCCGCAACCATTGAACCCATGCGCCTAGAACCCATGCTCCGCAACAAGAGAAGCCACTACAATGAGGAGTCTGTGCACCACAATGAAGAGTAGCCCTGCTCTCAGCAACTAGAGAAAGCCCATGTGCAGCAACAAAGACCCTACACAGCCAATAAATAAATTAAATAAATAAATAAAATTAAAAAAAAAAAAGACCTAAAGGGGTGGGATAGGGAGGTTGGGAGGGAGGCTCAAGAGGGAGGGGATATGGGGATATATGTATACATATAGCTGATTCATTTTGTTGTACAGCAGAAACTAACACAATACTGTAAAGCAATAAAGATTAAAAAAATTAAAAAATTAAAAATTAAAAAAGATGAAGAATCTGGAAACTTCCCTAGCTGTCCAGTGGTTAAGACTCTGCACTTCCAGTGCAGGGGATGTGAGTTCAATCCCTGGTCAGGGAAATAAGATTTCACCTGCCACGTGGCATGGCCAAAAAAAAATTTTTTTTTTAATTAAAAAAAAAGAAGAAACTGAATCAGTAGTTTACAATCTAAGGAACCTACGGGCACACACAAACATACACACACCACAGTCCCAGCTGGTTTCATAGGCAAGATCTGAAACCCACATTACACATTTTTTCCCTCTTTGTGATATCATTCACATACCACAAAATCTACCCTTTTAAAACATGGAATTCTGTTTATTGGTATACTCACAGAGTTGTGCAACCATCACCTATATTTAATTCGAGAATATTTTATTACCCTAAAAGAATCCCAAGAACTACTAGCAGTCAATCTCCATACTCTCCTACCCTTCAACCACTAACATGTTTTCAGTCTCGATGGATTTGCCTACTCTGGACATTTCCCACGAATGGAATCAAACAATATGTGGCTTTTTGTGACCGACTTCTTTCACTTAACAAAATGTTTTCAAGGTTTATCCATGTTGTAGCATGCATCAATACTCCATTTTTTTAAATGGCTGAATAATGTTCCATTGTTTAAATATATCATTTTTCTTCCCCTACAATAACAACTTGAGTAATACAAAGATCAAAATCAAAAACTCACTTGCATTCCTGCACACCGTAGGGGAAGACAAATCATTTTCCCTCTACCTGTATACTTGTGTAGCTGAGACCCCCGGTAATAAGAAGACAGATTAACAGGAGAAAAATAAACAGAAGGTTAATAGTATGCATACTTCTTGTATACATGGGAGGGACCCAGGGAAACTGAGTAATTCTCCAAAATGGACAAAACCACCACTTTAAATACCATCTCCAGCTAGGGACAAAAGATGTTGGGGTTGGGGGGAGGCCAGTTATGGGAGGTTATCAAGAAAAGTACAGTAAACAAGGATAAGGCAGTTATGCAGATTTAAGTCATTGCCTTCTCCATTAATAAGAGCTTCTAGAGTGTTTTTTTTTTTTTTTTTTTTTTTTATCGGTTATGTCGGGCTCCTTGCAGTCCTTTCTGGTGTCCGAGGCCGTCTGCTGGTGTTCAGCTGGTTCTCTGTGGGAATTATTGCGTCTTTTGGTGCATTCCCAATGCATCTGTGGAGAGGGATGCATTCCACGTCCCTCTACTTCGCCGCCATCTTTTTCTCTCGCTTCTAGAGTTTTAATTATCCTCCTCTTACTGGTACAGAAAGACACATTTACAGATGGAGATTTCCATTATAAATGTAAATAAATGTCTCCCACAAAAAGGTAATGTCTATTCCATTTTCAGATCTTCTCTTGTGGCTGCTATTTCTTAAAAATAATCAGCTTAAAATAATCCTTATGCCAAAGCGGCATGTTTTGGGGTGGCATATTCTGATCCCCTTCTTTTTTTTTAAAGATTTGTTATTTATTTATTTATTTATTGGCTGCATTGGGTCTTTGTTGCTGCATGCAGGCTTTCTCTAGTTGTGGCGAGCCGGGGCTACTCTTCATTGCAGTGCACGAGCTTCTCATTACAGTGGCTTCTCTTCTTGTAGAGCACTGGCTCTAGGTGCACAGGCTTCAGCAGTTGTGGCACATGGGCTCTGTAATTGTGGTACATGGGCTCTAGAGCGCAGGCTCAGTAGTTGTGGTGCACAGGCTTAGTTGCTCCACAGCACGTGGGATCTTCCCAGATCAGGGATTGAATCCGTGTCATCCCAGAATTGGCAGGTGGATTCTTTACCACTGCACCACCAGAGGAGTCCTCTGATTCCCTTCTTTTTTTTTTTTTAATAAATTTATTTATTTATTTATTTATTTATTTATTTTATTGGCTGTGTTGGGTCTTTTTTGCTGTGCGCTGGCTTTCTTTTTAGTTGCGGTGAGTGGGGGCTACTCTTTGTTGTGGTGCATGGGCTTCTCATTGCCGTGGCTTCTCTTGTTGTGGAGCATGGGCTCTAGGCATGTGGGCTTCAGTAATTGCAGCACATGGGCTCAATAGTTGTGGCACACGGGCTTAGTTGCTCCGCGGCATGTGGGATCTTCCTGGATCAGGGATCAAACCCGTGTCCCCTGCATTAGCAGGTGGATTCTTAACCACTGCACCACCTAGGAAGCCCTCTGATTCCCTTCTGCACCAAGAATAAACAATAAAAAATTTAATTTTTGAGTTCCTATTTATAATGGCAGCCAAAAAATACAGTGCCTAGGGATAAAACTAACAAAATTTGGCAAAATATTTTTGCATACATCATAAATGTGTGCAAAAATTATAAAATACACTTAATTACATGGAGTGTATATTATAGTCTTGGAATGGAAGACAAAACAGCATAAATGACAATAATTCCTTAATTTATAAATTCAATGCAATTCTTCTCAAAATTCTAAAAAAGATTTTTTGTCATGAAAATTGACATATAGGTCTGAAAATGTATATAGATAAACAAGATAACAAAAATAGATAATATAATTTTGAAAACCAAGGGGGTATGTGCTCTACAATATATCAAGATATTATAAATATTTGGTAAGAAATGTGTTATTACAATCATAGACATTCTCCAGTGGACACATGAGCCTGTTCATATATGAGGATCTGATATGCAAAAGAAAAGGGTACTACAAACAAGTACAAAAAATATGGACTTTTAAATAAATGGTACTGGAACAATTAGTTATACATAAGAAAATATTTATACTTATTCCATATTTTAAACTACAAACATAAATTTCAGATTGAATGCAGATTTAAATATGAAAAAATAAACTCCAAAGCTTTTACAAAGTAAAGATGAGAAAATATATGTGATTTCAGGGTAAGAATAGATTTTTGTATATAAAACACACAAAAAAAACCCTTAAATCTTAAAAAAAGAATAACACATATAGCTATATTAAAATTAGACACTTCTGTACAAAAAAAAGAAAAAGCACAAACAAAATTAGAAAAATACCTCTCATATTGGAAGAATTCTTTGCAAAGCATCTGATAAAAGGTTATGTTTACAATGATATGTATATATCACAAAAGAATAAGAAAAATATAAAAATTCAAAATGAAAGACCAGAGAACGTACGCAGGCAAATTATAAAAGAAGTAACCTTGATGGTGAATGCATATGTGAAAATCAGGAAGATGTACATTAATATAAATGAGCATTTCATACACATTAGATTTAAAAAAAGAAGTAAAATCCAACAATATCAGCTGCTTGTGGTGTTGTGAAACTGAGACACTTACATGCTGCTGGTAAGTGCATAAATGGGTACAACTACTTTGGAGAAGGCGAAATAGATAATAATGACAAGGATAAGGATACCAAGCAACTGCACTCCAAGTTATTCCTTAGAAAAGTGCTTATACATGTACACAGGAAGACATTGTTTGAAGAATAAAAATTGTAGCACTCGTATCAAAAGAAAAAAAGGAAAACAAATTTTAATCAAGAAGGTGGATCATGGTATGCTTCTACAATGGATTATTATAAAGCAATAAAAAATGATTCAGAACACATGGATCAACATCACAATGATGAAGCAGAACAAAAACATCAAATTGTAGATGTATATGTGCAGGATCATTCTATTTATTAAAGTTTAAATCATGTATATATTCAGAATATGTGTATGGGTATGTCTGTTTGTGGATACCTCACTCTGTTATGAAAGTACAAAAACATTCTTGGATGTTTTTCAATACTAAGTTCAAAATATTGGCCACTTCTAGAGAGGGAGGGAGGAAAATGGTACTTTGGAGGTATGTACATACTTATCTCCAAGGATTTGTTTATTTAAAACAAGGACCTAAAACAAATACAGAAAAAATGTAAGTCCTGATAAAGCTGGTTGATAGACACATGAGTGGTTTTTATGCTACACTTTAAGCTTTTACGTGTATCTAAAGTATTTCACAACATTATTTTTTGAGGGGAAGGCAATTCAAGAATATTGTCAGGTTCCATCTAGGATGATTGGATGGTGTGTTTGTGATATTAGCCAGGATAGAGAATGCTTTGGAGGTAAGATGATGAATTTTGTTTTGCTCCTGTTTGATTTGAGAAGACTTGGAAAATCTAGGAAGGGAACTCCAACAAACATTTAATAATTATGCCCGAATACAGTGTCAGTGCAGCAATGGGGTTAGAGATAAAGACTTGATGTTCAAAGCCTATACGGCTTTGATGAAACCATGTGCTCCCCCTCAAGAAAGCCCTGTTGATTCACCAGATCTATTCTATGCTTTATGAGAGTCCTGGGGAGAATGCGTAGAGTGAGGCAGTCAGTGTTTTGAGGGCAAAGCCATAGACAAATTCATTTTTAAAGACTAGGTAAAGGAAATAAACCCACAAAGACGCAAGAGCAATAACTGTCAGAGTTATTGGGAGAACCCAGATATAGTTATTTCTCAGAAGTTAGTGGAGCATAGTGTGTTAAGAACAAGGAAGTGATCTGCTCTCAATTAACAGAGATGACCAGGCAGATGGCAACTGAGTACTTGTTGTATGTAGCAACACAGAAGTCCTAAAAATTAGATAATATTGTTATTTCTATTTTAAAGATGAGAAGACTGATGACAAGAATACAGGTAATTTACTTAACATAATGCCGCTATAAAGCACACAGCCAAAATTGAAACTCAGATCTGAAGGCCTCCAGAGACTAAGCTTTAATAAGACTCAAGTCTTTTTCTCTCTATATGTTTAATGTCTGAGTATAGTTACTGTTCAATATGTTGAATGGATGCATGAGTGAATGAGGACATACAGGTGATTTTGAGAGAGTTTCATTTTTCTCTGGAGGTGTTTGTTGAGTACTTGTTGGGAGGAAAAGATTTACACGTAACAATTATTTTCTTTGCTTGTATGACAGGTGAATTGATATCCATTAGAGTTTTGTGCCAATATCATGTGTTGCAAATCAAAGTAATTTCTGAAAGGTATGTATTACTTCGTACTGGTTGTTTACCACTTTCTCAGGATTGCAATCACCTAATGTTTTGCAATACTGCTAAAATATATGAAATGTTTTTATTAAATAAATCAAAATAACTTATTTTCCTTATTATCCATCCTTAATACTTTTCTGTCACTTTATTTCACATCCTGAATAGCTCTTGAGTCCATTTAACTATAAAGATTGATATCACATAAGAACAAACTACCATTATTTCTTGCCTAGACTACTATAATAGCCATCCATTTTCCTGCATCAACCACTGTTCCTTCTCTAATTTATCCCGCACGGTTCAACAGAATAATATTACTGCCTGGAATGTTCCTCCCTCCCCCATATCCAGTTATCTCCTCTTCATATTCCTATTTGAGGCCAACTGTCTCCCCCTCAAGAAAGCCCTCTTGATTCACCAGATCTATTCTATGTTTTCATAGTATCCGGTACTTTTCTTTTTCATTTTGAGATAACTGTTGATCCATACACAGTTGTAAGAAATAATAAGAGTTCCTGAGTACCTTTTACTCAGTACCTTTTACTCTCCCAATCATAACATTTCACAAAAATATAGAAGTAGTTCTATAGAATATAGAACTACAGTACAATAGTGTTATGATGTGATTTCTTTTGTGTTCTGATTCCTACTCATTCTCTGTGAAACATATAGGATTTAAGCTCTGCTCAGCTGTATTAAGTAGTTTAAACGGAGTCACAGTGGCTAATGTGAACTCCCATGTTAGTGGTTTTTAAACGTCTGCTATAGGACTGCAAGTGTCTTACAGTGATAAATCAAAGAGTATTACTTTGGAAAAGGAATTCGGCAACACCCACAAAAATTCTTTGATTCAATGATTTTTCATTGTTTACTATGTATCTGGTAGTTTTCTAAGCACTGAAGATGCAACAATAATAAACCAAAAGAGCCAAAACAAACCCCTGCCTTCTGGAACTTACATTCTAGTCTATGGAGCTAAACAATCTTCAAAAAGTAAATGATATTAAATATTAATTTATTGACAAGTTCCATGCATATGAATAAAGCCTGGAAAAAGGCTAGACAGCCCGGGGCACTACAATTTTACATAGCATAGTCAAGGAAGGCTTCATTGAGAAGGTAATATTTGACCAAAGACTTATAGGAGGCAAGGAAGTAAATCACTTGGGTATCTGGGAAAGGAACATTCTAGACAGAAGAAGCAGCACATGTAGTGTCTTCCCAGAGTGTTTGAGTAAGCAAGTGCTAGACTTGAATGAGCAGTAGGGAAAGTATTAGGAGATGAGGTCAAAGAAATAGTGAAGAGGTAGATCTGCACTGTCCAATACAATAGCTACTGACTGAATGTGGTTATTGAGCCCTTGAAATGTGAACAGTTCAAACTGAAATGTGATGTCACCAGTGTTTGGACACTTAGTATGAAAAAGAGAATGTAAAACATTTCATTAATAGTATTTTATATTGGTTGCATGGTAAAGTAATAATATTTTATATATTGGGTACAATTTATTAAAATTAATTTTGCCTGTTTTTTAATGTGGCTATTAGAAAATCTAAAATTGTATACGTTGGTTATATATTCTGTTGGACAGTACTAGAACCTATCATATAGGCCATGGTATGTGATTTTAAGGCTTTTGTCTCTTACTTTGCAGTGGGGAACTATTGGAAAATTTTCATCAAAGCTTAAATTTTCTAATTTCCACTTAAAAGATTACCTGGTCTGCTGCTCTGTTTTGAATGGAATTAAGTACAATAATGCAAGCAGAGACCAGATTTAAGGCTATTACACTAACTCATATGAGAAATGATGGTGGCTTGGGTCAGGTTGGTAGTGGTGGGTATGATGGGAAGTGGTCAGACTCTGGATTTATTTTGAAGATAGAACCAATAGGATTTCATGACAAATTGAATGATGTGGAGCATGAGAAGACGAAAACATCAAGAACCACTCCAAAGTTTTTGGCTTGAGTTATCATTAATGGACACAGAAAAACTGCAGTTGGAATAGATTTGGAGAAGGAGATCGAGTTTGGATTTGAACATATTAAGTCTGAGATCCTTACTAGACATTGACATGGAGATATTGAGTGGGCAAATGGATATAAAAGTCTAGCTTTGAGGAAAAAAAACCTAGATTGGAGATAACATTTGATATTTAAAGGCCTTTGAAACTGGATGTGATCACTAAAATGTTAGTTTAGATAGAACAAAAAAAGATGTAAGAAATGAACCTTGGAGCCCTCCAACTTTATGAAGTTAGGAAGAAAAGAAAGCCTGCAAAGAATTTTTTCCTTCTTCCAATGCATTTTACTAAAAAATTGTTTTTGTTATTGAACTTCATTATGTGAAGTTATTAGACATTCCCTTTGCAGTTACTAAAGCATGAGTCCTTCTTTCCTTTAATCCCTCTGGTTTTCAAAGGTCCCTAGCCCTTGGTCATAGACTTTCATGCCCTAAAATGACCAGTGACTAATCTGAAAATCTTACAAGTTAATGTTAAGTGAATGATAATGATTTATTGGTTATCACATCCAGATAGCACATTGACCTTTTAAAAGGGGACTTCAAATGTTCTAATTTAAGGATTTGGTTATGGAAGACCATTATAGGCTTATGAAGTAGATCATTTTGTGCCCTGGGTCAACCATATGAAGTAGATGACTAATAACAGCATAATGTAGTGAAAAGAGCACTGCACCAGGGAGTCAGGAACCCCAAGTTCTATTCTCAGTTCTACCATTCATCAGCTGTCTCCATGGCTCCCCACAGCTGGTCTGAATAGAGTGATTAGCAGCTTCTGGTAAAGTTGTTACTGGTTAAAAGTAGAGGGCTTTCCAATAACCAAATATATGTAATTTTAATAACTATCCTTATTACTGAGAGTATTTCCTAATTGTTGCATTAAAATGGGTGATGGTAGATGGTAATTGGTGTAGTAGGTATGATAGCAGATGCCATTTTAAAGATTTTTGCGTGGCACATACACACATATCAGTGGCAACCCCTATTTATGATTTACCTATAAATCCATTTATTTATAAATGTTTCTCCTCCATGAAGTCCAGAAGTCCAGAAAACCACTAATATTAGATAAGTCACTTTATTTCTCTGGGCTTTGTTTGTTTTGTATACATAACTACATAGTAAGAGGACATATAAATACAAGGAAATAAAACACACTGGCCTCAATATAAAGCAATCTTTGAGTGAAGAAAGAAGTTAATGGGGATTGGGCTTCAGCTGTAGCTATAAGATTTTAAAAGAAAAAGATATGAAGCAAATATAGCAGTATGTTAATGTCTGTAAAAATGGGTGGTAAGGGCATGGGTATTATTGTCCCTTCTATTGATATTTTGGACAATTTCATCATAAAAGTAAAAATAATAATAATAATTAGAAGTAAGTCAGACTATGCAAATATGTTTTGGAATCAGAACAAGGTTCAAATCCTATCTCTGTCATTTGCTAGCTATTTGACCTTGGAAAAGTTAATTAACCATTTTACTTACTTCTCAGTTACTTTTTAGTGATAATAATCCTGCCTTGCAGAGTTATTGTCAATTAGACTCTTGAAGGCAAGGAACAAGATCTCACTCACTTTAACTAGTAAGGGTTTTATTGTGATATTAGGCAGATGGTCAGGCTTCATCAGAATATCCATGTAATTAAAATGTCATAAGAACTTAAAGAGAGTTGAAGAATTAGAAGAGTCCCAACCAACTCCAACTGGCCATTTTATCTTTCTGCAATCTTTTAGTGCTTCAGTTAATCTTAAAATCTTTTTTTGTGTGTGTTTTTTTTTTTGCAGAAGGTAAGATTTATTTCTTACCTTTGTAAAAATGTTAATAAACAGAAACCTCAGTTAAACAGAGTTGGGAGACAGGAAAGGAGAGCTCTCATGCCCTGCGAAGATAGCAAAGCCCAACAGAAAGAAGAAAGACTCCTCTTCTTTCCAGGCAACAACTCAGTCAATGAAAAGCCATGGACTCTGTTTACTCTAGCCCTCCCAACTTTCCTTTCCTCTCTATAGAAGCCTTCTCCTTCCTTTGCCATGTGGGGAACTTGCACATGGCTTGCCATTGTTTCAGATCCCGAATCGCAATTCTCTGCTGATCCCAAATAAACCCATCTTTGCTGGAGGAATAATGTGCAATCTTTTTGTTTTAGGTTAACATTATGGTGGTCTGTGTGAGGACCAGAGAAGATCCAGGATGGCTCTGGGGCTGGTGAGCAAACAGTTGCAGTACCCACAATTGAGCCCATTGAGCTCACTGCTTTTCTCACCAACCCCAGAAGCTGAAGGTATGTCTTTCTCTTGGATCCAAGCCTCTGCCTTCTTTGTGTTTGAAGCTGTCCAGGCTTTACTTGGATATGCTTTATGGTTTCTTTCTGGTTAGAGCCTAGTTCTGTATGCGAGTACTTGTTTGGCACTTCAGTCTGATTTTGAAATCAGACTGTTTCAACGGAAACCAGCTGAGAAATCCTTCAGCCCACTCCTTTGGGTACAAGGGTTGTTTCACTGAAACTGTGCCAGTTCAGCTCTGGCAATTCCTTTGGAAAAGTAGCTGTTCTATGTGAACTGACTGAGAAGCCTTCAGCCTGGATACTTCGGGACCAAATTGTTCCCTTAGAACTGGCTGGTATTAAACCTGCAGGTTGTTTGAACTGTTTGGGTTGTGAGCTGTTTGAATTGAGCTGTTTGAAAAATTGTTCTTTTGCTCTAGAGAAAAAACCTCTGAGAAACGGGATCCTAGTTATCTAAGTATTTTGACAGTGCCCCCTCACAAGGGGCTCTGCCCAATTTTATGTTTAAAAAACCAGGTTCTTCCTCATGCACATTTCTAACTAAATGGAGAGACATGACCAAAGGTAATTTAGAATATAAATGGCCATTATGGGGAACTTTTGAAATCCCCAAACTTAATTTTCTTAAAAAGGAATGGGACTACAGTAGCTCAAAATTTTCCAGAACTGAATAGTATGCCAACTTCAATTGGTAATTTGAGGCTTCCAAATGTAATTAGAAGTCTAAAATTTCCTCTGCAAAAAAAGATTTTAAGATTAACTGAAGCATTAAAATATTGCAGAAAGATAAAATGGCTCCTGGGACTTCCCTGGTGGTGCAGTGGTTAAGAATCTGCCTGCCAATGCAGGGAACAGGGGTTTGAGCCCTGGTCCAGGAAGATTCCACATGCCATGGAGCAAATAAGCCCGTGGACCACAACTACTGAGCCTGAGCTCTAGAGCCTGTGACCCACAACTACTGAGCCCATGTGCCACAACTACTGAAGCCCATGTGCCTAGAGCCCCTGCTTCGTAACAAGAGAAGCCACCACAATGAGAAGCCCATGCACCACAACAAAGAGTAACCCTCCCTCGCCAAAACTAGAGAAAGCCCGTGCACAGCAACAAAGACCCAATGCAGCCAAAAACTAAAAAATAAATTTAAAAAATAAAATGTCTCCTGAAGCTTCATGCACCACTTCCCTGGCTTCTTTGTCTCAGGCTCCACCTTCAGTGCCATCTTGTCTCTCCTCCCCGGTTCCTAGTGGTCAGACTCCACCACTGGTCCCATTTTCCTTCCCTTCCATGCCACTTACACCTTCTCTATACCCTCAGTTTTCCCCTTCCTGATTATTTCCCCCAAACTTCTCTTTTTCTCTGAAACTTCTCCCCAATCCCGTTTCTATCCTTTGAGTTTGTCAGAACTTGTTCATTTAAAATTGTCTTCTGAGGACCTAGAGGGTAAACCCTTAATTTCTCATATTCCCTGGACTAAACCTGAACTGCCAGCCATAGTCAAAGATTTTCCCAAACTAACTGAAGATCTTCACAAATTTGCTGAAGAATTTAATACAATCATTCAAACTTATCAACCTGTTTTCTCTGACTTACATCAGCTAGTCCACATGCTTGTCTGTGAAGGCCAGGCATAGCATTGCATGAAAACTGCTAATTGGGAAAATCCTGACAGGTCTCCAGAATTACAAGCAGGAGACAAGCCCGCTAACTTATTACATGTTCAGGCTCATGCAATTGCTAGGCAACTTCAAGCAATTCTTAAAGCTTTTCCAAACCCTGTTGATTGGGACAAAATTCAGGCTTGCACACAAAAACTTGATGAATATGTTTATGACTATTATAATCAACCTCAGATTGTTTATAAAGAAAATTCTGGTCTTCCTTCAGATGTTGATAACACTGCAGTAAATTTTAACTATATATTTACTAATGGGCTGAACTGGATCCTTCTAGTAAGAAAGATCAGAATGAAATGGGAAACTATATTCACTCCAGATTTAGTTAACCCAGCAAACCAGCTTTCTCCCACTCTAGTTGAGTCACCTAAAAGAAAGACCAGTAAAATTCTTAATCTTCAACTCCAGCAGTTGAAGGCCCCTGAATGAAACCAAAAGTCTCCTAGTTTCTGCTATTATTGAAAAGAGCCAGGGCGTTGGAAAAGAGACTGTTACAAATTTAAGCACCTCAGGTGCCTTCAGCCTAGTAATCAGTCTTTCCAACATTCTCTCAATTCTCAATGAAGGGCTTCCAAGGAACTACATAGGCTCTTCCTAATCCTCCTTCTTAATTGGCTTGGAAAAATATGTCTCCATATTAGGGATGGATCTCTTCCAGTCCAACTGACACATGAGCCACACTCTCAGTGTTCAAACCCACTACTACAAAGCAGCGCCTGCCTTAGAGTCCTGAAACAGTTCCAATAGTGGGGATCTCTAATGAACCTCAAGAGGTTCCTGTCTCTGAACCTATTCTGTTTTGTTTGAGCCCTTTGAGGATACCCACCCTTTTCTCCTTAGTTCTTCCATCCCTACACATTTATTAGGCCAAGACTTCTCAGAGAAGTATCGTGTTGAAATTTCTTTCTTCCAAAAGGGGGAAATAATTCTAGACTGACAGTAGTCATCAAAGTAACCAACCAGGTGAATTAAATGACCCTTTGACATCTTTCATTTGTTCTGTTTCTGATGGTACTAGGGCTGATTATGGAACCACTAATCATTTGTCCCTATTGAATCGGGTACCAATTTCCTTAACAAAATCTCCAACTGATATTGGCAAAATTCACAGTGCACCTCCCAGCAATATTCAAATAGACACCTCAAAATCAGTACCCAGAATTAATTAATACCTATAAGAAGTCCTTCAAGGCATAAAGCCCACAGTAGCACACAAGCTCAAGCTCAAAACTTCATTATCCCTTGTAGTAGCCCCTGTCACACCCCCATTTAAATGGTGCGAAAACCTAAGGGCCGAGAGTGGAGGTTTGCCTAAGGATCTCCAAACAAATAAACAACGTTGCTATCCCTCAACACTCTGTTGTTTTTACCCTCATAGGTTTCTAACTTCCATTCCCACCAGAAGTAAATTCTTTACTGTAATTGATTTATGCAGGTATTTATTATTTAGTATTCCAGTTGCTGAAGCTAGACAATACCTTCCTCCCTTCACTTGGGAAGAAAAACAATTTACCTGGACAGTAATGCCTCAAGGCTTTACTGAGAATCCTTCTTATTTCTCACAAATCCTGAAGGCTCATAGGGATGATACAAAGTTCCCTAGAGGTTCTACCTTGTTGCAATATGTAGATGATTTTCTTCTTTGCTTTTCTTCTCATGCCTCCTCACAGGAAGACAGGATCACTTGCGAAAGCTTTTAGCCTTCAAGGGACATAAGGTTATTAAAGAAAAATTGCAGTGTGACTAAACTGAGTTTTGATATTTAGGGCATCTGATGTCAGAACAAGGAGTACGACTAGACCCAGATAGACTTCATTGTGTCCTAAGTTTCCCAAAACACAAAACTAAGAGCCAACTGTGAGGTTCTCTTGAACTAGTTGGTTATTGAAATTGGATTCCAAATTTCCCTCTATGGCCAAATCTCTGTAAATTTTACTAAAGAAAAACAACCCCAATCCTATTTTATGGGAATAACTGGGTGACATAGCTTTTAAGGCTTTGTAGGAGAATTTGATGAAGTCTCCTGTGCTTGGGCATTCCAATTATCAGATTATATATATATATATATGAAAAGAAAGGAAATGCCCTTGTGGTACTCACCCTTAAACACAGGGACCACCACTGACCCATGATGTAATACAGTTGGCAACTGGGCCCTGTGACTTGGGGATACTCCCCTGCTCTTAGAGCCATATGGCCACTGCCTTTTTAGTAAAGGCCATTGAGAGAATAATTGTGGAGTGCTCTTTAACCATTTTTGCACTTCACGCAGTAGAAGCCCTCCTGAATTCTTGTCACACTCAACATTTTTCAGCCACCTCACCTCCTATGAAATCCTTTTGTTACCTACTCCTCACAGAACTCTTTTACATTGTAATAACCTTAACCCTGATACTCTTCTCCCCTCCATCACCAGTGAAATCCATCACGACTGCATAATGATGATAGATCACCTCCTGACTATGCTACTGCAACTCCTTTTGATGTTACTGAGGCAGTATTTTCACCAATGGCTACTTTGGTGCAACAGGTAGAATTATAAGCTCTTACATGAGCTTGTATTTTAGTCAAGAACAAAACTGCCAGTATTTATACTGATAGCAGATATACTTTCAGAGTAGCTCATGATTTTGGAGTGTTATGAAAACAACATGGCTTCCTTGCTTCCAGCAGAAATAGTATTTAAAATGACCTCTATGTTTAGGAATTACTGGATGCAATACTTTTATCTACAACTTTAGCTGTTATTAAGATTCTGGGAGGACTTCCCTGATTGTCCAGTGGTTAAGAATCCACCTGCCAATGCAGGGGACATGGGTTCGAGCCCTGGTCCAGGAAGATTCCACATGCCACGGAGCAACTAAGCCCGTGCACCACAGCTACTGAGCCTGTGCTCTAGAGCCCATGCTCAGCAACAAGAGAAGCCACCACAATGAGAAGCCCGCACACTGAAAAGAAGAGTAGCCCCCACTCACTGTAGCTAGAGAAAGTCCATGCACAGCAACACACCCAACACAGCCAAAAATAAATTAAAAAAAAAATTCTGGGATTTTCTAGACTTTGCCCTCTGGAAACTAAGGGAAATTACCTTGCTGACATTCCTGCAAGGAATGCTGCCCTTAAAGGAACCAGCAGCAGCCAAGCCTCTGTGATGGTCCAAAGGGATATTTCCTGAAATGATAATTTAGAAAAACTGGCTAGAGAAGCCCAACAACTGTCCTCAGAAAAGGTAAAACAAGATTGGAAATTCAATAATTGTTGGTTTGATAAGAAAAAGAAAGCTCTGTTTCAGACCAGATAACAACCCAGTCTTCCTGGAGACTCTAAAAGTCCCACTGCTTACCACTGTACATGCATTAAACCATTGATCTACCAGAAAAATAATAGCCTTCATGAATCATTATTGGGGAAACATTAAGAAGGACACAAAAAGTGTCTACCTCACTTGTTCCACTTGTCTGAAGTACAACCAAGGTACTGCGCCTAGACATTTTAAACTGCCTAATGGACCATTCAAGGTCTGGCAAATGCATTTCATACAACTTCCTTCATCTCATGGATATAAATATGTTTTAGTAATGGTCTATTGTCGAGACCAGCTCGGCGACTCGGGGCGAATGACGGGTGCCACAAGCTTAAAGAAACACAGACACAGATTTAAGAGAAAGGTGGGACCAGGGGACTCAAAACCTCTAGGATCAAGAGCCTCGCTGATTCAGCTGATTCCTCCCACCTTGCTTTTATTGAGTTCTTGGCATAGCCTAAGGTTCTCACACTCCCAGTTTCCTCCCACAATCAAGGTTATCTTTGAAGTAAACAAACAAAGGCCTCACATGATTGGGGGCAGTGATCTTTGTTTGCCTCCTGGGTCCCGATCTGAGCTGGGCGTGGAAAGCAAAGCAACCCTGGGGGCAGGAGACCTCTCTCAGA
Organism: Hippopotamus amphibius kiboko; assembly: GCF_030028045.1. NCBI lineage: Eukaryota > Metazoa > Chordata > Mammalia > Artiodactyla > Hippopotamidae > Hippopotamus > Hippopotamus amphibius. The sequence continues at coordinate 25,509,298 of NC_080203.1, forward strand.
AGGAGTAAGGGTCTGTGCCCCACCCTTGTTGGCCCCTCTGCGACTGTGCCTGTCTTAGGTTGTTCCTCCCCTGAGGAATCTTACCCATCTCTGGCTAACCAGCCATCCTCCAGGGCCAAACAGGGTGATATGAGGTGTGCAAGTGAGGAAGGGTCTGCACCCCCAGAGAGGGTCAGTTTTCTGTTTCCACGGTAGCCTATGCCCCCATGGTCTCCACACCCAGCATCCTTAGTTCTTCTGCTGCTCAAGCAGGACATCCTGCACCCAGTTGCTCGGCCCACATACTTTAATTACTTTTAGTAACATTTTCAAGGTTTCAGAAAGACTTCTGCATGTTTTCCCACAGTCTATGTTTTCACACTGGACTGAAGCCTTCCCTTGCAGACAGGCTACTACCTCTTCTGTGGCTAAAGCCCTTTTGAAAAAGATTATCACTACCTTGGGAACTCCTTTCAAACTTCATAATGACTGAGGAACCCATTTTACTGGTTAGGTACTTTGACAAGTCTATGCTGTTTGGCCACCTTTACAACACATTCACTGGGTTTACCACCCTCTGGCTTAAACAAACACGCTAATGGCATCATTAAGATTCAATTATTCGTAGGGGCTCTCAAATACCTTGGCCAAAAGCATTTCCATTGGTGTTTCTAAATCTCAGACCCATCCCTGTTGGAACTCATAAACGGTCACCTTTTAAAATAGTCACAGATTGCCCAATGCACTTGGCTCTTGTTTCTTTTAATCCACAACTGATAAAAAGGAGAGATACTCCAATATTGCAAAGACCTAACTGCTTCTCTTAAAAATAACCATGTTTTGGTACAATGATCTTTCATAGTGTGCTCTTGGAAGATGAAGACTTTGAGCATCAATCCTTACAAATTGGAGATTTCTTCCATTGAAAAAGGCACCTCTGGAAGAACTCTCTTCCATCACACTGGAAAGGGCCCTATCAGATACTGCTAACTGACCCTTGTGCTACTGAATTCCGAGGAATAGACTCTTGGATACAAATGACACATGTAAAGAAAACACCGAACCCTGACTGGACTTGCACATTGTCTGGTGACCTTAAAGATTTTCTGGAATTGAAGCAGATGACTTTTTTTCCCCATCTCTACATTTATTTTGTCTTTCACCACAAAAAGCAGATGACTTTAAATGAGACAACTTTCCCAAGTATCTGGACCAGGCCTGTGGGAAGTTTGTCACCAAAACTTTGATGATGACATAACACTTCAGATGATCTCCAATGTCTATGGTCTTACTAAGATATGAACTTTAGACAAAAAGTGCCTCAGAGTTTCCCCTTCTACCCGTCCTTGTTACTAGAATGTGACCTCAATAGGTTTCCAGTCTGTGCAGTTTTCCTCCGACATGAGACACTACATTCAGGAAAGGTCTTTCCTGTCACTGAGGGACAAAAATCAGCTGAAACCAGAAAACCTGACCCTAGATAAGTGATGCTTTCAGAGAAAGATCTTGATCAACAGGAGGACATGTTAAAACAAACAAACAAAAAAAAAACAATGGTGATAAACAGAAACTTCAATTAAATAGAGGTGGGAGACCAGAAGGGGGAGCTCTCACACACTGTGATGATGGCAGAGCCCAACTGGGAGAAGAGGGACTCTTTTTCAGGCCAAGGACTCAGCCAATTAAAAGCCATGGACTCTTTGTTTACTATAGCCCTCCCAATGTCCTTTTCCCCTCTAGAAAAGCATTTCTCTTCCCTTGCCATGTGGGGGAATTACATGTGGCTTGCCATGGTTTCAGATCTCAAATTGCAATTCTCTCCTAACCCTCCACAAACCCATCTTTGCTGGAGAAATAACTGGCAATCTATTTGTTTTAGGTCCACACCTAAATAGCAGCTATTGTGTACACCGAGGCCTAATAGAAGTATGAAGACAGAGATTTTGGAAGAAGACAGAGATGGCTTTATTTTTCTTTTCCAGGCAAAGGGAAGGCACAGCAGGCTAGTGCCTCAAGAACTGTGCCCCGCCCCCCACCCCCAGCCTTGGGAGTCGGGGAAGATTTTAGACATGGGGGCTTGCAGTCTGGGGTATGTGGATCAAGTTGGTGGAGGTCTTGCATTCTTTTTCCTTTGCAATATTTCGGAACAGTCATAGCTGGCATCAGGCCACCTGGTGACTGGGGTCTGACAGTTTGTTGATTGTTTGTTTGTCTATGGTTTGTCAGCTGGGGACCTCCTTTCTGAAATGCAAAACAAACTATAAGAATGATTTTGTTACAATAGCCATATGGGGTCCCAGGAAGTAATAGGGTTAGAGCCAGAGACAGGATGTAATTCACACAGAGTTAAGTATCAGGGAGTTAGTTAGCTTTTGAAGTAAAAATCTAGTTACTACAGATTAGTGACAGCTACAGTTAAACAAGGAATGATTAACTCTTTCAGGTCAGGTTATCTTTCTCCTCTAGCCTGTTCGAAGTTCTATTTGTTTTCCTGGCTCTCAAGAGGAAAAAGAACAATCAATTCTATTTGCATTGCAACAATTTTCTCCACTGCTAGTTTATTCCCTCCATATCAATGGAGAAACTCACTTTTATTTGTATTGCAACAGGATTTTCCCAGACCAGGGATAGAACCTGTGTCTCCTGTATTGGCAGGTGGATTCTTAACCAGTGCCCCACCAGGGAAGCCCTGTTTTGTTTTTTAAACAATCAGTTCATGATAACCCTTATGACAAAGAGTCATATTTTGTGGTAGCATGTTCTGTTTCCTTCATGTGCAGCAAGTCATATAACTTGAAATTTATTGAGAACCAAGACCATACTCTACAAAATGTGCAAAATTTTTACCTGATCTCCTTAACTTTTAAATATAGTGATAGCAGGCAAATAATTACTTTCACGTATAGTAAATTTTCATCCTTTTGTAGTTGGAAGAAGACATCTGAATTGCTGAAATTATGAACTATGAGATTTTAAGAGGAATAGTTTTTAAACTTTCAAGGTTATAAGACTTTTATAAATACAATTAGTAGTAGAATTTGAAAAATGCTTTCATATAAATATTGTTTAATTGTTCTGTCTTCTATAAATTAGGTCCTATAATATGCATCTCTATCTTTTTTCCTATAAACTCAACGTCTCAGAGAGGCTAATAATGTCCTGGAGCTCTCAAAGCCAAATCATGGAAGAACCAGGTCTACAGTCACTTTTTTCAGTCCACATTCCTTGTCTTCTTCATTGTGTGAGCTGTCTCTAAAAATAATGCCCTAGCTATTCTTTGACTGTAGCACATTTACAGTTAAAGATTATTTTCTTTTTTTTTCTTTAAATTAATGAGGATGAATCAATTACAAACTGCTTTGCTGATTGTACATGTTGAACTGGAGCAGGACCTTGTGGGGACTTCCTGGTACAAATCTTTTCTGTGTCTCCTTTCTTGTTTGTAGGAAGTAGGCTACATTCAGCCTCCTTAACCTTTCCTGAGTTCCAAAGGGTAGATTCAAACAGTTGCTAATCAGGGAAGGAAGAGATTGCAGAAACAAAGGAGGAGCAGTCAAGAAATAATACTACAGCCTTGGGGCAGAACTGCTACTCATATAGACCATAACTTGAATGATGCCTCCCCTACTTAGAGTCATAGAGCAAGGGCACAGATCAACCAACATTCCTGTTATTAACAGTTGACATTTTCAAGGCAACTAAAATCATACTAAGGCTAAAAGTGAGTTTAGAGACCATCTAAATCCAACTACTTCTCTTTATAGATAAAGAAACTGAGGCCCACAGATTTTGGTTCATATTTACAAGATCAGAAATCAAACTTTTTGATTCCCAATGCATTGCTTTTTACACAATACACACTTTTTTTTTTTAATTACTTGGACTTTATTAGTTTTGTAATTTGATTTTAAACTTATTTTGGTTCTACAGTTGCATTAAGAACTATACACATGAAGAGTTCATGTATTTTTGTTTACAGATTCAAGTATTATAAATCAGTTAGGGACATATAAGAAGTCTAGAAACATTTACTTTTGTTTAACAGAGCTCTATATGCTCAAATTTGAGAAACCCTTGATACCGAGCAGGACCCTGTGGGACTCCTGGACACAAAGCTTTTCTGTGTCCCCTTTTTCTTTGATTATAGGAAAACAGCCTTCATTCAGCCTCCATGACCTTCCCTGAGTTCCAGTGGGCAGATTCAAGCAGTTGTTAATTAGTGAAGAGAGGGGATGCAGGAAACCTGGGTGAAACAGGCAAGAGCAGCCTTGGGGCAAGGTCCTTTTTCCCCAGCAGCAATACACACAGCATCTCTGACCTATTTTGCAGAAGTTGAACACCCCCCCCCACCCCCCACCAGATGTGAGAAGTTAATGATTAATGATGGTATGCTGCCCACAAGCATATAGACCCCAGACCAGTTGGACCTGAAGGTTGATGATGCTGACTCCTACTTACCTCACCACCAGCCCATCAGAAGAATGCGGGGCTGTTACTGCCTTGATCCTTATTGCCTAGCCCTGACCACGAGCCTCAACTATGAGACCTCTCCCTATTCCCCAGAGAGCAGGGCACAGTTCTTAAGGCATTAGCCACTGTGTTCCCCCTTTACCTGGCAAAGTAATAAAGCTATTCCTTTCTACTCCTCCAAAGCTGTCTCCATATTTCTATTCAGCATTGGTGAACAGAGCCCAGGTTTTTTTCAACAACACCCTTCATTAATTATCTAAAAATTCTGGCTGTCAGGATTGCGAGCTGGTGCTGGGCTTCATGAGTCTTCTCTGGGCTTCATCTCTACTCTGAATTTAAAATAGTAGCTTCTCCAACTATTTGTGATGATGGACTGGTTTTTACTTTTCCCTAAACCATCACAAACTGATACTCAAATCAATAAAATAATTATTTTTAAAAATGGTCAAGCACTTGGCTGACGCAATGATGTCAAACTGCTACAAAATTTGTAAATGTGTACTTTAAATTTCTGTACTCATCAAAGACCAGTAAAAACAGTAGGTGGGTGAGCACCAGTTGAAGGGCCACAGGAGCATTGCACCACAGGATTCTTATAGGGGTATGAATGTCACTGAAATGAGATGAGAAGGAGGGATTGTCCCTAAATTTAAGGATCATCTGGACCCCTAAAGTGAACGGAGGAATGAATAAATTCCTCCCTGTTCCTTGGGGCAAATACTCAGGACACAAATTTCAATACACAAGTTTTAAGTATAGTTTTTGGTGATGGAGGAAACTAATCTCCCAAGAAATTACATTCTTAACCTAGTGAGCTAGTAACCTCGGTATTAGTTTGTAGATGAAAAATAAATCAGTCAATCTATGAAAGAAATGAAAAATGTTGTTTGAGCCAAATTTGAGCATTATAACCAAGGAGAGGCATCTCAGAAAGTTCTTCTGTTCCTTAGAAGTCAAGGCACAGTTATATAAGTTTTTTGAGACAGAGGGCTATATGTCAAATGACGTATTGACAATTTATACAATCCAGATCTAAGTGTCATTGTGGCCCCTTAAAAGATCAAGAAGGAAAGTCATCTTTTAAGGCCTTGTCTGGTTGATACTAGGAGAATGTTGCTCCTTATGGTTGAGTAGGTATTTCTGTCAATGGGGAAGATTTGGTAGATGCGTCATGCAGATACACAATGCACAGTAGAGGGGAGAGAACAGGGCAAAAGGGCAGAGAAAACTTTTTATGTTTAATTTTTTTCTTGTTTGGCCATACAATTTGAATTTTATTTCATAACTCAAATGGTTAATATAGTACAGTAATATTATATAGTGATATAATACATATAGATATTATTACTCACAATATTTATTATTTAGATCAGTTGTTCTTGTTCCCAGTGAATTTGAGGTTCTTGATGTCTCATTGCAGAAAGAATTCAGTGAGAGACAAAGTGATAGGTAAGAAGCGGATTTATTTAGAGACAAACGCACTCCACAGACAGAGTGTGGACCCTCTCAGAAGATGAGAGAGCCCCAAAACATGGCGTGGTTAGTTTTTATGGGCTGGGTAATTTCATAGGCTAATGAGTGAGAGGATTATTCCAATTATTTTGGGGAAGGGGCAGGGATTTCCAGGAATTGGGCCACTGCCCATTTTTTGGCCTTTTATGATTAGCCTCAGAACTGTCATGGTGCTGGTGGGTGTGTCATTTAGCATGCTAATGTAATACAGTGAGTGTCTGATGAAGCTTGAGGTCCACTGGAAGTTGAATAGTCCACCATCTTGGATCTAGTTGGTTCTAACCAGCTTTTGTCACGTCCTATGGCTATGTCATTCTTTTAGGGGTTGTGCCCTGCTCCCTTGCCTCCTGTTTCATTCTCAAACTTTGGCATGTGTCAGAATCACCTGGAAGACTTTTTAAAGACAGATGGTTGGGCTCTACTCCCAGAGTTTCTGATTCAGCTGGTCTAGACTGGAACCCAAACATTTTTAACAGCAGCTAATGCTACTGGATCTGGGAACCACACTTTGAACACTATTGTTTTAGATCAAAGCCTTTAAAGGCAACTTATCTGCCACTGAAAGTTGTGTGACCTGTGACACATTAATCTTTGAGCCTTAGTTTTTTTATCTGTAAAATAATAATATGTACCTTACATGGACTTTTAGTGAAACATGAAGCACTATATGTAAAGAGCTTGAAGAAGTTCAGGACAGACCTTCCGCGAGCTGTGTCACTTTGGCGTGTGGATTATTTAGAGCTTAAGTCAATTGAGACCCTGCAAGCTCAAAAGAAACTTCTGCTCCTCCCTTTACTACCCAGAATAATTTAAATTGGGGGTCTTTTCCAGAATGAGAGTTATTATCAGAGATAAATTTTATCTTAGTGACTACTCTGTATGGCAGGGCAAAAATCTAATTACCAAACATATGCTCTTCTTATTGTCCTGTGAATTGCCTTCCTCCCCTTTGAAGCCCCAGGGTCCTTTTCCCACTCCTTAGCTCAGGATGGCATACAAACCTCTCTTTACTCTTCTGTCTTTGAACCCCTCAGGTATGTGGGGTTTCCATATGTAAGAAATTAAATTTGTGTTTTTCCATTAATCTTTCTCATGGTGATTTGATTATTAGACCAACTGAAAAAACCTTTGAAGTATAGACTGAAATTCTTTTTTCCCAACAAGCTATATGCCTGGTGTCTAAGGATACATGGTTACCATCATTACATGTTTTATCAATATCATATTGATTTCTTAAGCATTCAGATTCACCAGACACAGATAACGAAGTTAATCAAGTATAGCCTACTAGGTTCCTTTGGGACTCTATTTAATAAATGGAAAGAATTATTCTTTTGGCATAAAAGTACTTGCAATTCTGTGCCACGGAAAGTGCTTGAAATGGTCTCCTAGTTAAAGTAAAAAGTTTGACCACTCCTCTTTCTCCCATTAAGCTTAATAAACTATCATTTTGTTTGGTAGAACCCTTCTTTATTTTCAGAAGGTAACTGGTTTAAACTGTCATCTATTTGAATTACTGATGTCTGCATTAATGAGGTGTTACTGTGTGTAATATGTTTAAGTGTGGGTGTCTTTGTTTATGAAATAGAGTTTTTATGGAGGTCAAATACCCTTATTGATTGTTTGACAAAAGTCTCTTCAAATGCAAATGCTTCCTGTCTGGAGGTAAATAATCTCCAAGACATTTGAGCAACACATAAAAAGAAAGCCAACTCTTTTAAACCCCAAATGTCAGCTGGTTGGTAAAAAGAATTTTGTTGAATGTATTCTGGGAGGAAAGTAATTTTTTTTCCTGAGCTCTCCTTGCTACTGTGCCACTCTATATTCTGGGGCTTGCCTCCTGGCAGATTGTTTCATTATCCAGCAGTATCATTAATCTTTTTTATTAGCACCTTAAAAAATAAACAAACAATGATTTTGTTATGTTTGACACAAGTAGTGCATTTTAATTTTGTAGGCTTGTATTATTGACTTGAAAAAAAAATCTGCAACAATTCAGATTGAAATACTGCACTCAATTCTTAACAATATGAAAACACTATTCGATGTGTAGAAATATAATGGCATCTGTTATGCATATTAAATGAAGCAAGCTATTTTTGCATCTTCCACACGGAGGTTTAGATTAACTAGGAAAGTTAGTATTAATTACCACTGAAAAATTAAAACTTGTCATTCAATTTTGTACTCTCCATGAAAATTTGCCATGAAATTGAGTGAATACTTTGTGAAATATACTCAGAATCATTTGATGAAGACCACACAAAAGAATGCATGTGGATGAGTTAAATGATAAGATAAATTTCAGTCAGTAAATAAAAATTAAAGATATCTGTTGCCATCACACAGTATTTTTTTGAGCTTCTTAAGCCTAGATTTTCTTAACATGTATATTAGGCATAAGCAAAATTCATTAATTACAACAAAAAAGGGATGACTAAACACAGCAAAACCTAACATTAGTTAGATGGTAATATTTGCTTTTATTCAAGATTTTCATATCTTTCATGTTACAGATTTATTTGTTTACTAAAATGCAGGGTTTCCTAAGTTTGTGCACATATGAGAATTTTCTCAGAGATTTTTTTTTAAGTGAGTGATTTTTAAGGCTACCTGCTAAGTCTATTAAATCAGTCTTCAGGGCTGAGGTGCAAGAACCTATATATTTTTTCCTTCTTCACTAGTGGTTCTACTGCAATTAACAGGTCACCAGGTATTTGAAAAACATTATTATAATGTACAATTCATGAGTGTTTTTATTCTAAAGCCTTTACATATGATCTTAAGTGTGAATTTCAGCTTCTGAGAAAAATAGAAAAGCAGAAATATCAGAGATGCCATCTTATTGTTTCCCAGAAATTGCCTGTAAAGAAAATAATCAACAACAGAGCTAAAATAAATGACCAAAATCAAATATACTATACATATCTTTCATAGTCCACCACTAGCTGACATGTTATCAAAACTTGACTCCCAAAGAACACTTATTTAGAAGCCAATTCATGGAATGGAACCAGAAATATATCTTGGCCTCTTCTTCTCCAGCTTTTGATCAAGCCATGCCTTAATAAAAGCACAACATGTAACCCAAACACTGAATGAGAGTAAGAGTACATTCACCAAGGAACCTGATTATCAGCTCTCATTATATGTCAGCATTTCACTAATAACAAAAATACCTCCTTCATTTAGCTCTAGGGCTCCTCCCAAAATGGGAGCAAGTCACCCTAAAGTTTTGAAACTACCTTAGGATTCAGATACAAATCTAAGAGACAAAACATTTTCCCATGGTCCTGGTCTCTGAAGATTAGAAATTAATTACAAGTATACAGAAAAAAACTACTGTAAGTAAAATACAATGAAAGAAAGTTCAGAAAAATGCATTTGATGTGGTACTACAAATTTGTAGTAAATTCATTGTTTCATAAATGGTTTTAGAAAAATTAGCTTGCTGTATGAAGAAAAATAAAGCTATTTACACTATATCCAAACATAAACACAAGTATTAAAGATCTAAACTAAAGGCTGAAGAGAGGGAGACTAACTTTTTCATCTCAGAGTAGGGAAAGACCTCTCAAGCAATGGCAAAAAGAACATACCATTAAACAAAATGAGCAAACAAACAAAAGATATGATTATATATAAAAACTGTGAATAGAAATTATGTATAGACTCCAACTTCCTTAGTTAAGCAAAGCAGCCTGATTTGGTCTTTTTCATTTTTTAGCTAAATTGCTCTCAGTTGCACCCCTAATTAGGCTTGGATTGAGTGAAGATATCTCAACTGTTCTGCATAAAAATTGAAGTTGAGTGCTAGAGTCAGAGGTGAAGGAGCTAGTGATTAGATGGAAGGAGGAAGTAAGCACAAAGAGAGGAAGAGAGGAAGAAAGAGAAAGGGAGGAAGGGAGAGAATCTTAAGAAAAGACATAGATATTATTCATTTTCAGATTTTCTTCTGCTTGTTGCTGATATATAAAATCCTCCTACACTTCCCTCTGCTGTTCCCTGTTATCCTTAAATCTTCTGTTCTATAATAATACTATTACGGGACTTGGAAAAAAGATGGCGGAGGAGTAGGACATGAAGATCACTTTCCTCCCCACAGATATATCAAAAATACATCTACTTGTGGAGTGGCTCCTGGAGAACACCTTCTGAATGCCGGCAGGAGACCTCAGACCGCCAAAAAGGCAAGAGAATGTCCACGTAATTGGGTAGTGCAAAGGAAAGAAGGGAAAAAGAGAGACAAAGAATTCTGAGGAGACCGGCCCCTCTGGGAGGGAACTGTGAGGCGGGGAAGGCTCCCACACACTGGGGAGACCCTCACTTGTGGGGAAGGACAGGGGGAGCCTCGCAGCCCCCAGAAGAGAGAGCAACAGCAGGTGTGCCAAGGGCAGAGTGGAGAGATCCCAGCACAGAGGAGGCAGGCAGCACTCCCCAGCCAGAGAACGTAAAATAGATACCTAGTGGGAAGCTGCTGCATAACACAGGGAGATCAAATCCATGAAGGGTGATGACTTAGAGGGCTGGGATAGGGAGGGTGGGAGGGAGTCACGGGAGGGAGGGGATATGGGGATGTATGTATAAATACAGCTGATTCACTTTGGTGTACCTCAAAAACTGGCACAACAGTGTAAAGCAATTATATTCCAATAAAGAGCTTTAAAAAAAAATACTACTACTATTACCTACAATGGCTATGGGTAAATATACAAAATCAAGGAAAGGAGACTATGTTTCACATTTGAGTTTATGCAAAGTAGAAAAAAAGAAACAGACACAAAAATCCATTAGGTAGAATTTAAATATTCAACAAAAACCGAAAAATAAGAGAATAATGACAGAGTACCTCACCACAAAGATACTTGGAAGGATGCAAATTTCTTTACTACATGTGAGATAGGGTTTCAAGCAAATATAGACACATCACAATGGACTGGTCCAGCCTACACTCACAAATTCATACACATGACACAAATTAGGCCAGTCAGATCCTTTCTTCCTGGATTTGAATCCTGAGAGTGGAGTAACACAAAGGCCAAACATGGTTGGTGTTCATTCATCTCAACAATGATTTCTTAATGAGGCTGCTTATGATAGCCTACTCCCTAAATCTCCAAAGTTGCCTCAGTTTTTTACTTTCCAAATTTATGCCGCAATCAAGACTTTTAATTAATGCACCTGTAAAATCTGCTTGGTACAGGTACCCCAAGTTTGTAAGGTGGAAACTACATACTATTTATTACCAATATTCCATTCAAACTATAACTTCTCTGTCCCCATGTTAAAGCGTTAATTCTGATGTCTCTGCCGTCCAGTTGTGTATCTATTTTATTTCCTTGTCTGTGACTTTTAAAAACACTTTTGGTGATTATTTAATATTCATTAAAGGTACTAGTACTTACTCCAGTTTTGTTCTGTACCCCAATTCCTGCCATCATGCACAGTGAATTCTGTTTATATGTATAGTAACTACAATTTTTTTTCATACCACTTCAGCCACTCACTCCCACATCATGAATCATGCCATCACTCATAATTCTTCGTATTTGTGAAATAATGAAGTCAAACTACTTTACAATGACTTCTTTTAATTCCCATTCTCTCCCTCTCCTCCAAACTATTTAATACATATGCTCAGATTGTACTGAATATGCCAGTCCCTTAGTACTTCATTTTCTCACTTTATTAGACCCTCATGAATTTATTTCCTTTTACAGCTGATGTGTTCCTCCATGACTTACCATTTCATTTTCTTACTATCACCCTTAATTCTCTTGGCCACTTGTCCTGCTTTTGCATCTGTCCTTCAAAATCTCCAGCTCTGGTTTAATTGAAACTTCTGCCATAGTCATTGTTACACCTGAATAGTTGAAAATTGAAAGGAATCTCTGTGGATTAGTACCATAATGAGTTGATGGCATTCAATCTCTCCTTTATCCTTGTTTTTGATCACTGTACCTATCTTTGAACTATTCCTAACCTTTTCTTCAACCTTTCACTCTATCACCTTATCTTTAGTCTATAAGCATGCTTGTGTCTTCCATTACAAAAAGACCCACTGTATATCTATCTTTCATTTGCTTCTAGTGAAAATCATCTCTCTTTTCTCCACTTCCATAAACTCACCTTATTCTCTTATGCTCTTCTTTCTCCAAATAAAAAAAGGTAATCACATACTCTTGCTCAAAGAGCCTAAAATTATGATGTAACATCCTTCAGTTATAGGAGATCATTCTTATTTCATTCTGTTCACTTATTGGTTTACTTTCAGGAATCAGTTAAAACCATTTCATCATCCCTGAGTTTTTGACTTAATTTGCTTAGTGTTTATGGTACTGATTTCTGATAGGACAGTGGTTCTCAACCAAGAATACTAAATCAGAACTTCTGGTAGTGATTTCCAAATATGAGTGTTTTTATTTATTGTTTTAAAAGATATTAACTTTATTTATTTATTTGGCCATACCATGCAGCATGCAAGAGCTTAGTTTCCCGACCAAGGATTGAACCTATACATCCTGCATTGGGAGCATGGAGTCTTAACCACTGAACTGCCAGGAAAGTCCCAAGTGTTTTTAGAATGTAACCAAGGCAATACTGATATGCACCCCTGGTTATGAAACAGCAACTGTTTAGATACTCTAAACATAAATAGTAAAAAGTTTCAAAACTTACTAACCATTTTATAAGAAAACAGGAAATTAAATTTTTTTTGATAGATCACACATGAGAAAGAGTAAAGAATTTTAATTATGGTTGCCTATAGCTTCCCTAACACCACTGGATGTATCTGAGGAATAGGGACAGTGCCTTATTTTTACCATACTCAGGTCCAGCTGCTTGCTGCTTGAAAATCAATACCCAAGAGGCAGTTGTTGGTAGAAAGAAAAGTTGCTTTTAATCAGAACACCGGCAATCTGGGAAGATGGATTCGCTTCCCCCAAAAAACCAACTCTGAAGATTCTGCTCAGCCATGAAAGATTTTAAAGGGAAAAGGGAAGTAATCTCAGTTAATCATAGAGATAGGGGGTCAGAGTTGTAGCCATCCCCCACTGCATGCAGGCTTGTTGACTTCTTGACATCTCATGATCTTTCTTTAGATGCTACGTTGTTCACAGTTTGTTCTTGACATTACTGAAGGGGGAACAAGGGAAAAGATCTGGTCATCTGTTAATTACTTATTCTTCACTTCTTTGATCTATGGAAAGAACCAACAGGTTAGGCAAGGTATTGTGTGATCAAAAGTCTTGAAAGGTGTTCTAGGGCCGGAGATGAATAGAGCATGGGGGTGCCTGGTTTAAGGTTAATTACAATATAGCTTTGCTAAAGTGACAAGAGAAAAGGGTTTTCCTGCTGTGGGCAGTTTCCTGCAAAGAGCTGCTTACATAATATCTTGGTATCAACCATTTGCTTGGAGACAAGAGAGGATGGCATGGGCTTTGGATTCAGACAGGCCTTGAACACATCCTACTCTAGCTACTTACCTTTGAAAAAGTTACTTAACCATTCTGAGCCTCAGTTTTCTCATCTGTAAAATGAGATAGTAAGAATACCTACCTCCTTGAGCTGCTGTAAAAATTAAATGAGATAATGTATGCAAAGAATTTAGCAAAGTCTCTGGCATATTTTAATTGCTCACAAAAAAAAAACCACTTGTGGTCTTCTTTGTAGTACACATACTAGGCACTTGAAATCCTGATGCTTCTCATGTTTGCACTTAGAATAATAATTACTACCATTTGTGTAGTACTTTACAGTTTACAATGTGTTTTAACTTATGCTATTACAGTCAATCCTTGCAAAACTCTTTAAGTTAGGCATATTACAACATTTTATAAATTGGAAAATTTAGCCAAAAATCAGCAATTCAGCTTACATAGGAAACCTGAGTATGAGAGAACATAGTGTGTTCAGGGGACTTCCATAGATTGAGAAGGAGGAGTATGAAAAGATGAGGCTTGAAAAGTAATGTACTTGAAACTATAAATCATATTGTGATTTATAACCATGCGTAGGGTTAATTATATACATGCACAATCATTTTGTTTTAGAGTCGCCTCCAGAACAAAAACCGGACTGGACAAAATAACATAAATGGTTATTAATCTAAATCTCTAGGTTTACTTCTGAGATGCATAAATATTTATAAGACTTTCCCATAGCATCGTCTGGTTAATGATACAATAACAGCACATCTATTAGTAGAATCAATGTCATGATATATGGAGAAGATTGATAAATGAGCATCTCACCTACATCTTTCTATTTATTTAGACTATTCATTTCAGACTTTAGCTGATCTTGTGTCTTTCAAAAAAACACACTTTTAGTTCATTTGATCAGCATGGGTTTTGTTGATTTTTTTTTTCTTTTAACCAACAGGTGTTTGTGTCTTTCCACCCAGCTGAGATACGATTACCATGGAAGAGCTGCTGGACACTGTGCTCCTACAGGCTTCATATTTTCTTCCTCTCCCTTGGATTTCATCCAAAGCCAATTTTTTTAAATCTGCCTGCTGCTGTTCTAGAAGTGACATCTGTTCAAATTTACACTCTTTATCATGGCTGACATGTTGTTTGTGTGTCTGTTTACCTCAAGCCTATTTCCAACTGCCTCTTGCTGATAATTTGTGATTTCTTCCTTCAGTCTGTCATAGGTTGGTAGGCATTGTGTTTGTTTATGCAATCTGACTCATATACCTTATTTTCTATCCCTTGTACTACCTGCAATTATGCCTTGAAGGAAGCTGGAACTTATATGACAGGAAAATATAGATTAGTGAATCGAAAGGGAACAAAAATAATTTTCCTGCTTGCTCACCTTCAGATACCATCAAAATATTCAGTAATTAGGCAACCTGACCTCCATGAAACCCAGAAAACATATATCAAGGAATGTACCACATACTGTTTTTGCAATGTGTATGAAGAGAGATATAGCAAGGAATGCTCAATTCCAGTTCTCTTTTTTAGAGGAGGTCCTGGCAAAAGTTGAGAGTGAGCGGAATAAAAATGTATTCCCACAGTAAAAATTTGAAATTGTAATTTTGCCACCAAATTTACCAAAACTGGATCTAAGCCAATTAATTTTAAGAGAATCCTTTAAAATTGAATCTAAAAACAAAAGTGAGAAAAGAGTAGACATCATTATTCCCTGCATATCACAGTAGTGAAAAGAGATTGAGATAATATAAGAAGCAGTAGCAGGAAAGCAAATTATTTAAATTCTGCAAGGTGAATTAATTTTGAATACTGATTTTAGCAATATCAAAGAATACATTATAGATTAGTAAGATCATATAGAAGAACCATTAGTAGTAATTAGAACAGAAATCCATGAGAAAAAGTTCGATAGAAATAAAGAGTAAATGCATATAGTAGAGGGGCACATCTGAGTGATAGAGAGTAGCAGAGCCAGGCATACCAATGAAAAATAGTGTGGATGACAAGCCAGAATGGTAAAAAAAAAAACCAAAATACTGATGTTATTTCTCAAAAAAAACTGAATGATTATTGAGTATCTCATATTGAATTTTTAATATGTCTAGAAAATATTCTGAGATTTCAATATTCTCAGATTTCAATTATGAGATTTTTACTGTCATGACATCTCCCAGGGAAGAGAATCAGCCAAAGAAAGATGTGTGAGCAATATTTATTTACAGTAAAATAGTACCGATTGTCTACACAGGAAACATTTACATTCTCTGTCAATTCTCTACCCAGGTTCCAGATGTTGGTATCTATTTCACTGGCTGTGTACAATGTAAGAAGAGATGGCTTTCTGAACTATGACATTATTATAAATGTCTCAGAACCATTTACAAGAATAGGAAGGGACTACAAGATTAAGAGGGGAAAAAGGAAAGCGGCTTTCAGTTCCCAATGTTAGATTATTTCCTTTTCCTCAATGCTTCTTCCATGCTATATAGTCTATCTAATTTATTTTTCCACTTAGGCTGTCTGGGCTAGGTACTGATAATATGACAACACTTTCAGCAATGGCAGTGAACAATCATGACACTTGGAATAATTTCAGTGGTGCTGGGAACAACTTTGCTGCATTTTTTCAGGTACCATATTAGTCAAATTTTCCTTTATTGAAGAACCTTGGCAGATAAGGGATTTCAAAACCTGGTCTTCTCTAATTACTTGAGATGTATGAAGATTAGTAGCAGAGAGGTATAAATTACATCACCTTGAAGACAGGTAGGTTAATGGAAAAAGAAACCAGATTTCAGCAGTGTAATGTTTAACTCAAGTGCAGGTTAAAAGGAAATTAATGCCTCAGGTGGGCACTTGTTTTTGGAACAGAAACATAATAATGGATCTGATTGATTTCCATAAGTTCTCAGCAAATGTCTTCATGTTTATATGTTGAAATCATGAATTCCACAACACCTGCTGCAGTAAGTCAGCCACTACCTGGGGGAAGGAAAGCTATGACACATGAAATGGTTGGTGAAGACATTTTTAATGCTATTTTGACCTAGAAAATTGCTTCATTATTAGGGAATTTAGCAAGCGGAACCCTTGCTAAAGATCTGAGAGTCTTCTTACAGATGATTGATGAACATGAAGAAAACTGTATTGTTCACCTTCCATGTGTAAGGGCCTTAGGGCATGTACCCAGATTTTTGCATAGTCAAAGACCTTCCTAATTTTAAAATTCTTATTTAATAAGTATATATTGTTAAAAGAAGTGTACCATCTAGGACAATGATCTCCCTAGTTCAGTGTTCTATCTCTGACCAAGGGCTCCAGGAGGAGATTTTTGTTTTTGTTTTGCTTTATTTCTTTTAAAGAGCATAATTACTACAATGTCAACATGAAAAAGTTAAAGGTGTTTTTGAAACGTCCTGTTCTTCCCATTAATAAACTATTATGGACTTTCATTCAAATATTTAAAACATGTTTGAAACTACTTTTCTTTTTTTTAACATTTAGGTGTTTTTTAGAGCAGTGATTTAATAGAAAACCAGTCTTAATAGTAAACAAATAAACTGTTATACTACCAGTTATACCAAACTTTCTGAACCACATTGATGATGGCTATAATAAACTGAGAAATTGTTCCAACAATATATTCCACATTGAATTTTCTATGTAGGTATCACTTTAAACATTAAAATTGGTCTGAGTTGTTTGGTTTATATCAACTACTCACAAAGACTGCTTCACAGATAAATGGGAATATTAGACTAATTTAGATTTATCTCAATTCTAGAGCACTTCATTTTTCCATGGTATTAGGTTTTGGTTTTCTCTTGAGCCAATGTAGTGATGAGTGGTCTGTGTATATATGGCTTCAGTCATTTCTTGTGAAGATGAGATTTTCATAGGGTACTTATAACTTGATTTCTTTGGCATAGATTATCATGCAGCTTAAACTACCTTTTGATGTAAAAATGCAATCTCTTTAATTTCCTTCAAGAGTAATAATTGTAGATATACTTATGTCATTTTGCCTGTTGAAGCATTACTTCTTTCCTCACTTGAAATAATGAGGCACTTTTTGCACACTCCAACCATGACATTCAAAGGCAAAATAATGCCATTATGTCTTCTCTCAAAAAAGTGGCAAAAGAGATTGAACAAACTGGAAGTGTTATCTTTTTGAAGACTTTCCTGCTGCTGTAGAATAATGTATGCTTCTGGAGTCACTATATATTATAAATTCAACTGCTTTCCAAACATATCAACAATATAGCAAATATGTTTCATTAAGACATAATAGAGTGTACAACATATATTCCCTGTAAATTACAATGTTTGAATAAATAAAGTATGTGGACTATGGAAATATTTGGCTGAAATAAAAATATTTGAATTTATGACCACTTATTTTTTTATAGAATTTGCCAAAATTTAATACATTCCTTGGAATTGTTTTAAAGTCCAAAATCCTTGTCAATGAAGAATACATCTAATTATACTCCTCATATTATTTAAAAATATTTAATGTATATCGTGCTTTTAATGTGTAAATGTTAGGAGAATTGGGAATTTAATGTTATTGGTTAAGAGCCATATTTGAGTTTAGAAACTCTATTAATTTGCCATTTTTTCCCAGCATTGCTCCTTGTTACCATTCTGCACAGAAGGAAAAGGTCACATTTTACTCTATGGTTTTGTAAGAATTACTACACTATAGTTGAGCATTATCTCAGATTCAAAGGGGATTTGAGAAAGGTGCCCAAATGAGAAATTGCTTTCTAATATGCTCATTGTTTATTTCTTAAAATATTAAAATAAATCTATCCTGTAGTATGTTGATAAAACATTGATCAGAAGCATAGTACTTGAATTCTCAATAGCTATAAAACAATAGTGTTGCCCCAATGTGTGGGAAATACAAGTTCACTTACGCTTCCTAATGGTCCAAGAAAGCTGTTGCTGGGTGCACTCTGGGAGTTTTATTTTTGTGTCTGCTTACATCACATAGACATGACACATTGTGGACTCATAATACCTTGTTTTTTCTTTTTAGTGAATGATTTATAGTAAAGTGTAGAAATGCTATCCACAAAATGAACTGTGTTAATATAGCACATGATGTTATTTAACTTGTCAGACATCTGGAGCTACATTTTTTAAAATTAATTTATTTATTGGCTGCATTGGGTCTTTGTTCCTGGGCGTGGGCTTTCTCTAGTTGCAACAAGCAGGGGCTACTCTTCATTGTAATGCACAGACTTTTCATTGTGGTGGCTTCTCTTGTTGTGGAGCATGAGCTCTAGGCATGTGGGCTTCAGTAGTTGTGGCACTTGGGCTCAGTGGTTGTGGCACATGGGCTTAGTTGCTCCACGGCACGTGGGATCTTCCTAGACCAGGGCTCGAACCCATGTCCCCTGCATTGGCAGACGAATTCTTAACCACTGCACCACCGGGGAAGTCCCAGGGGGCTACATTTTTTTAAAAGCTTAACAGAATGTTAAAAATGTGTGATCTGTATATGTATAATTTTGTAAACTTAAATCTTGTTTTACATATGTTAAGGGCCATTATCATTTAATAATCACCTATACTTTTCCCCTCTTCTTTTGTAAGATGTGTTCTATTTTGAGATTGGTGGTGGTAATGGCAATAAAAACATAAATCTGTGAAATACTTTACTGCAGATTGTTTCAGATCTTTTTATTTTCTGAATAAAAGGAGACAGACATAGGTATGGGGATCTGTGGAGTACAGCAGAGGAAAACAGGAAGAAAAGGGGAAAAGTAGGACATGACTAAAGAAAAGATACCGTTAGTAAAATTTGGCCAGAGATAGTCCTGGACAGATTTATTTGGAAAGTTACTTAACCTCTCTATATCTCGAGGTTTTTTGTAATTTTTTTTTAAAATATATTTTAAAAAATATTTAGTACTGTTTTAGCTTTACAGAGTTATTATGAAGTAGTATAGAGAATGCCATATATCCCACACCAAGTTTCTTTTATTAGTAGTACTAAGCTTACATTATTATTTTTTAAAGATTTTTTATTATTTATTTCTTTTTTTTTTTTTTGGCTGCATTGGATCTTCGTTGCTGTGCGAGGGCTTTCTCTAGTTGCAGCAAGCAGGGGCTACTCTTCATTGTGGTGCACAGGTTCCTCATTGCAGTGGCTTCTCTTGTTGTGGAGCATGGGCTCTAGGTGCGCAGGCTTCAGTAGTTGTGGCACAAGGGCTCAATAGTTGTGGCTCACGGGCTCCAGAGGACAGGCTCAGTAGCTGTGGCGCACGGGCTTAGTTGCTCCGAGGCATGAGGGATCTTCCCAGCCCAGGGATCAAACCCGTGTCCCCTGTATTGGCAGGCGGATTCTTAACTACTGCGCCACCAGGGCAGCGCCCTAAGCTTACATTATTAAGGTACATTTTTCACAAATTAATGCAACAATATTGATATATTATCATCAAATAAAGCTCACCTTTCAGATTGCCTTCATTTTCCTCTGTGGTCCTGATCTTCAGTGGCCTCAGCCCTCAGCGGCAGGGTTTCAGTTCTTGGCCAGTGATTGAGGTCGGGTAGTGGTAGTGAGAGCACCGAATCCTAGCCACTAGACCAGTGGCCAGTGACAAGGCCTTGGCCCTGTGGCTTTGCAGGAAAAGAATTCTCACAAAGACGGAAGGTAGTGAAACAAGTAAAGTGTTTATTAGGAGAAAAAATAGTACAGTACATGTGGATAGACACATGGGGGGACTCAGAGAAAGAGTCATGCTCTCGTGGCAGTTTGAATCACTTTTATGGGGCATTACTTCCAGGTTTCCTTTGGCCAGTCACTTTGATTTGCCCAATTCAAAGTCCGTATTTGGTACATCTCAGGATCTTTCCGTGTGCGTGTGCATCTCTTAGCCAAGGTGGATTCCACCAAAGAGGCCTATGGGTAGGTTTGGCCACTTGGCATCACTCCCTTTTGACCTCCAAGGAGGCTTTCTGCACATGTGTGGTCGTGGGAGGTCTCCTGACTTTGAGAATGAGGAATGTGTGGCCTCTTATCTTCTGTCTGGGCAGGGCCCAGCCTCCTCTCTCAATTGTCCTGTTATTCTGGTGTCAGAGTATCGGTCCACAGGGAAAGAACTCCAGTGTTTTACCCTGGGAGCCCATCTATCTCTTGCCTCAGTTCTTTTTCTGTTCCTGGATTCCATCTAGGATATCACATTACCACACTTAGTAGAGAATAGTCCCTTATTCTCTGTGACAGTTTCTCAGACTTTGTGTGTTTTTATAATCTTAATAGTTTTAAGGATTACTGGTCAGGTATTTTATAGAACATCCCACAATTTGGATTTGTCTGATGTTTTTCTCATGATTAGACTGAGGTTATGTGCTTTTGGGAGGAAGACCACTGCGGTACAGTGTCATTCTCATCACATTATATCAAAAGACATACTATCAATATGACTTATCACTGTTGACGCTGATCTTGATTGCCTGACTGAGGTAGTGTTTCAGGTTTTCCACTGTACATTAACTCATTTTTTCACCTTTTCCATTCTGTAATCTTTGGAAGCAAATCATTATGCACATCCAATAATTAAGGAGGGGAAAGATACATTTAATCTCCCTAAGTGAAATTCTACATAAAGTATTTGAAATTCTTCTGGTGGGAGAGTTGACAATTTTCTCCATTTGTTTATTCAATTATTTATTCATATCAATGTGGGCTCATGGCCTTTTTAAAAATACATTGGCTTAAAACCCAGTACCATTTATTTATTTTGTTGCTCAAATTATTCCAGCTTTGGACATTGGGAGACTTCAATTGGTCATTGTGATCCCTTTGATATACCCCATTTTTTTGTTTTGTTTTGTTTTTTTAGAGGTCTTTTACTTTCTGGCACTAAAAGATGCTCCATGTGTATTTTCTGCCCCAGTCCTAAAACAGCCATTTTTCCAATAAACCCTAGAGGATAGCAATAGAAACCAAGATCTGGGTGCTAGGTGTGCTAGTTGCTACCTGAGCATCATTGCTTCTAGGCCCTCTCAGCTGACAAATCAAGGAAATATTTGCCTGTATAGTAATCTATGCATATACTCATATATACTGATAGTCTCACACTTGACATGGTTTGATTTACAAGTTTTCAACTTATGATTTTTTAACTTTATGATGGCATGATAGAGATACACATTTGGTAGAAACTGTATTTTGAATTTTGAATTTTAAATCTTTTCCTGGGCTAATGATACGTGATACAGTACTCTCTCATGTGATACTGGGCAGCTTAGGGAGCTGTAGCTCCCAGTCAGCCACATGATTTCAAGGGTAAACAACTGATACACTTACAATCCTTCTGTACCCACACAACCAGTCTGTTTTTCACTTTCAGTACAGTATTCAATCAATTACATGAGATAGTCAACATTTTATTATAAAATAAAATTTTGTAAGATGATTTTGCCCAACTGTAGGCTAATGTAAGTGTTCTGGGCACGTTTAAGGTACGCTAGGCTAAGCTATGATGTTTGGTAGGTTAGGTGCATTAAATGCATTTTTGACTTATAATATTTTCAATTAATGATGGGTTTGTTAGGACGTAATCCCATCATAAGTCAAGGAAGATTTATATGCATATATATAAAATATTTCTATATGTAATCATCTGTATCTCTAGTAAGTTGACTATCTATTCATACTAATGACTCCCACTCAAATCACTACCACATGGATCATACTAGCCTCCCTCCCCTTGCTTATCTGTAAACCCATACTCCAGTAGTGAGAAACGTGGCTCTTTCCATCCACTATCCATTTACTTAACCTTTCAATTCCAGTATATAGGTACAGTGGTTTTAGAATTGTTAACTTGTACCATGTGGGGGAAAATTATATCAACTAGAGTGCATTGTTTATATACACTTTATTTTGCATTTATTCTTATAGACTCTACTCATTTCAACAGTTATTTAGGTCAGGATCTTATTCCCTCACACCTTTCTGTGAGATTGTTTCATACATTTGTCATACAGTTAGATTGTTTTGTCACATTCTGCACCCCATCCTGTGATTTGTTTCAAATTCCTAAATGGATATTTTTAAATTTACAATATATTCAGTTTAACTCCTTGGGCTGTAAAAAGTTCAATGAGTCTTGACAAATGAATAGTGAATGCAAAGTATCCACAATATCCACAATTACAGCATCAGAAAGAATACTTTCATCATGTTAAAAAAAACAAAAACAAAAACAAACCCTGTGCTTTACCTATTCAATAACATCATCCCCCCCAAAAAACTTTGTAAATCACTTATATTTTTACCAACTATATAGTTTCACCTTTCCAGAATGTCGTATCATTGGAATCATATAGTACGTAGCTTTTTAAGAATGGCTTTCTTACTTAGCAATATGCATTTAATTTTTCCATGGCTTGGTAGCCCATTTCTTTTTATCACACTGAGTAATATTCCATTGTATGGATGAAAAAAGTTAGTTTATCCACTCACCTATTGAAGGACATCTGGGTTGTTAACTGTTTTTGTCAATTATGAATAAAGCTGCTATAAACATTTGCATGCAAGGTTTTTTGTGGACATAAGGTTTTAAATCAGTTGGGGAAATACCCAAGAGCGTGATTGTTGGAATGTATGGTAAGACTATGTTTAGTGATCTAAAAATTGCCATACTGTCTTCCAAAGTGGCTGTACCAATTTACATCAGCAATGAACGAGATTTCTTGTTCCACATCCTTGCCAGCAGTTTGCATCATCAGTGGCTTGGATTTTAGCTGCTTTAATAGGTGTTCAGTGGTATCTCATTATTGTTTTAATTTGCAATTTCCTAATAACAAATGATACTGAGCATATTTCCCAAATGCTTATTTGCCATCTGTATATCTTCTTTGGTAATGTGTCTGTTCAGATCTATTGTCCATTTTTTAAAAGGAGTGTTTGTTTTCTTATTGTTGAGTCCTAAGTGTTCTGTGTGTATTTTGGATACAAGTCCTTTATCAGACATGTGTTTTCAAAGATTTTCTCCCAGTCTGTGCCTTATCGTTTCATTTTTAAGACATTGCTTTCTACAAAGCAGAAGTTTTTAATTCTAATAAAATTCAACATCATTATTTTCATCTATAGTGCTTTTGCATTTTATATAAAAACTCATCACCAAACCTAAGATCATACCGATTTTCCTCTATGCTTTGGTTAAGAAGTTTTATAGTTTTGCATTTTACTTTATGTCTAAGATCCATTTTGGTTTAATATTTGTGAAAGCTGTAAGGCCTATTTATATGTTCTTATTTTTGTATATGGACCTCCAATTGTTCCAGCACCATTTGTTAAAAAAACTAATTTCTTTGTCGAATTTTATTTGCTACTTTATCAAAGATCAGTGGACTATATCTGTTTGGATCTATTCTGAATATCTATTCTGTTCCATTGATCTATTTTTCTACTCCTTGGCCAATACTACAGTGTCTGGAAGACTGTAGCTTTATAGGCAGGCTTCAAATCAAGCAGTAAATCTCCCCATTTTGTTTTGCTTCAGTCTTGCATTGATTATTCTAGATCGTTTGCCTTTTCATAAAAGCATCAGAATCAGTTTGTCAATATCAGCTTGGTGGTATCTTGACTGAGATATTGTTAAATGTATAGATCGAGTTGGGAAAAATTGACACAATATTGAGTCTTTCAATCCATGAACATGAACTAGGTAGATACTAGAGCTGTTGTGAGAATTAAATGAGCAAATATGTACAATATGCATTGAGCAGTGCCTGGCACAGTAAAATCAGTTGATGATGATGCTGATGATTAAACCATAATCGTTGCTATCTGTGAAATATGGTGGGAACATTGAATGCGATGAGGACAGCAAGAACTCTTTTCGTCATAAGAGATAGCTTATTAATTTGCAGTTTACAATTTTTAGTAACAAGAAACAATTTTAGATGTCTTCTGATTATGTGTATGATATGTGATTACATTGAATATTGTACTATATTTGAAGTACAATATTTTCTCTTCTTTTAAATTTTCATTCTAGATTCATTATTCATTCTTTCCTTCCTTTCTTCATTTTTTATCTATCAAATATTTATTGGCATTTTAGTATGTGCCAGCATTATGCCAGAACCTATGCTAACTCCTGAGACTACAGAGTGAAGTTCATCTTCGTGAAGTTCACAGTTGGGAGGAAGGTTAGGACAGAAGACAAAAAATAATCATCTCAATCTAAGTAATAATAATGTAATGTCATAAATACTATGAAAGGCACTTGTAAAGTGCCATAGAAGACACTTAAAGAAAAGGTTGAAGAGCATAGATTAATCAAGAAAAATCTTCTCAGAGGAGATGACTTTTTAACCAAGTCATGTACAATATAGAGAATTTTTCCAGGAAAATAGGAACAGCAGGGGAGTATGAAAGACCATTTAGGGGTTGTGTGTGTGCGTGTGTATATGTGTGTAACTCTGTGACTGTGTGTCTGTGTGTGCATGTGTGCGTGCACGCACGTGTGTGTGTGTGTGTACCATAAAAAGAAGTTTAATATGGTTGAAGCAATGGTTTATATGTTGAGATATAAGGATGTTCATGACACTAGATGATCGTAATCTGTACATAAGGGTTTGATCACAAAGTATTTTATATTTTATGCTAAGAAATGTATACTTTATCCCATAGGTTATAGTCGGCACTTAAAGAGTTTAGGTCAGATTTATCTTACAAGCTATGACTTGCTTACCCTGGCTGTAGAATAAGATTATTCAATCCATATTCTTGAAAAAGGACTCTGACGATTGCACTAATAACTGGAAAAAGGAAATGGAGAGCTAGGGATACCAGTGAGAAAGATTTGTAATAATCCAGGTGGAATGTAATGAAGGCCAATACCTGCACAGTGGTAAAAGAGACAAAAAGAGCAGTTATTTTTGACAGGACTTGATAACTGACTAGATGCAGGAAAAAGGAATTTTAGAGTCAAAGCTGATTCTAGTTTTCTAGTTTGGGTGAATGGGCAGAGTATGAGTTAGAGAGGAATGGGAAGAGATTAATAGAAGACTAAATTTGAGAGAAAAGAGAATTGCATAATGAAAACCTCAACGCAGGATGAGAACTCATGATCTCACATTCTTGTGACTTCAAATGCTTTTAGCTATGGAAATCTCAGAAGACATTTTAATAAAATCTAACAAATAAGTCCTGAGAATTGTAAATGCAACAAAACACAAATCAATAAAAATCTATGCCCCCTATCAGAATGTCAAGGAATCTAGAAAGATGGTCATTCCATTAGATGCCTGAGCCCATTTCTATTTTAACCTTTATAATGGAAAAAAAATAATACCACAACATTCCCTTTTGGTTTTGGGAAAGACATTGAGGATACTTTTTGAAAATGTATTGCTGAATCTAATTGCCACTCATGCCTTAATGTATGTCTTTTTCCTTAATGAAATTTACAGGACAAATGTCTTCACCCCCCCACCCCAAGTAAAGCAAATCATTACATGGCAAGTGGCATTTCAATTACATAGCATAATAAAATACAGTATCAACTATCTAGAGAGAAAATTGAGCCTCAGGACTATTATGTTGTCACATACTTCCAGTTTAGTGCTTTTTTTACTGACCACTCAATGAACGTAAACTACCTTTGGAAAAGTACTCTTATTGTCTTTATGTATTCTACAGTTTCATTTCCGTGTTGAGTTTAGACTTTTGAGATTAAAGGTAGTCTCTTTCATCTTTTTGTCATATCTTCCTAAGTAGGGAAGAAATTGGAGCAGACAGCTTTAATAACTTTACATACAGTAAGGAAACTAGGCACAGGCAGAATATAAAAAAGTAATCTAAAATTCAGCACTTTAAGTGCCGAGAGCTTGAAAATGACTAAGGTGTTATAGCTTAATAACATCTTTTTGGAATCACATTTTGCACTCAAAAAAAAAAAAAAAGAGGAGGAAATGCAACTTGTGATTTGTGGTACAGTATATTGCCCTTCTGAGGATAATCTTCGGCTTGTTCATTATTACATGCAGCTTCCTCAGAAGCAAGTCCAGGTTTAAATTAGCATTTGCAGATTATTGCGATTCTAATTTACAGTAAGTGAGGTTAGTAATTAAAACCAGTTGTATCTGGTACTAAAGTGTTGTGGGAACTTACTTGGGATGTTCAAACCTAAATATTAAGAAAGGATTTTTTAAAAGATAGGAAATTATTTTTATTTCACTATAAAAGAAATCGTTATAAGCAACTTGAGAACAAGTGTAATGTTTTGAATTTTGTATTTGTTTTTCTTGTGTTTCCCTGATAGGAGTCATTTGAAGAGAGGTAATAGAATCCAGATTAATATGTTTTGAGCCAAATATTCATTTAAAAAATTTTCAAAACACTCTTGATGTGAAACTTGAAATTACAACAGTCTCAGTTCCTCCACTCTGATCCCATCATAGTTTAACTTTGTCCATCCAATGTTATCATGACCTCAGACTCCAGTGGAGGCAGGAGGGAAAGAAGTAAGGAAAAATAAGTATAAACTGTTAGAATCTTCATGAAAAATGGGATTAGAGCTCTCCCAAACTGCATAACCATTGCATTAAAATGACTCCTACCTCATTTGCTGGATAAATCCATGATTTTGATAAGGAGTCTAATTGGGTGGTGTTTATATATTTAGGGGCTACAACGTGATGCAATTCAAAAACTTGGAGATAAGGTAAATAGAGTTTCCTTGGAAAGGCAAACTGCAAAATCAGCACCTAATGGATCAGAACAGAGATAAGCAAAGTCACCTAAAGGAGAAAGAAATTGGCTGTCAGACATTTAAGACCAGGTTTTGTAATGTTCTAAAAATAAATGAACAAATTAGTGATTTGTTTTTTCCCCTATTCTTATATTCAGTTTAATTAGTACGAAATAGTCATTCATTGAGCATTGACAATACCTGATCTCTTCTAATCAGAAGGACACATTTGGTACAGCCTTTCCTCAAATAAAACAGAATTAAAAAGGTATGCACTTTTGCATCAATAGAAATATTGCACTGAAAATCAATTTTTTTTTTTTTTTGCCCCACCTGGACTGAATAATGGTAAAGACCCTTAAATTTGATGGGCTTGTTGGGAATTACCTGGCCGTCTAGTGCTTAGAACTCTGTGCCTAGGGCCTGGGTTCAATCTCTGCTCAGGAAACTAAGATCCCACAAGTTGCATGTTGTGGCAAAAAAAAAAAAAAAGAGATGGATTGATGGGCTTGTAGTCTTCAAGTCAGAATTACGTTTTAAGAGTGAGGAATACAAAACATCAGGTAATAATAACAATTATTAATATACATATTGACTTATTTGATCCCCATAATGATCCTATGAAATAAGCAGTTACAAGGCCCATCTTACCAAGTGAAGAGAGAGGTTAAGTAACTTGTTCAATATAACCCAGCCATTGAGTAATAGATGCAGGATTTAAACTGAGGCACTCTAGCTATAGAAACTGTACTCCTAATTGTCATGCTACTTTATCTCCTGGCCTACTAACTTATACAGAGTAGATGTTCACTACATATATGTTGACAAATAAATCTAATATGGTGTTTTATTTATGTGAAATGCATTATAGTTTTCAAGGTGACTTCCTATCACTTACCTTGTTTTCGGGGTTTTTTTGTTTGTTTTCAGGCATCTGTAGGTATGCATTTAATTTGCATTTAATAGATGAGAAAGCTGAGAACCTGCTTGTTGGATTACAAAAAGAAACAAGGTTCAGTTACTGCCTTGAAGAACTAAGGGTAAGATGCAGGGAAAGATGTCTAAACAAATAAACACAGAAACTTTGATAAGAGCTCTGATCATGGAGATAATGAGCTAAGCAGTAGTATGTATCATTATTATTTTTAATAACAGGGGATATATGTTTGTTTTCCTTCATGCTATTTTTTTTTTTTAGCTGTGTTGGGTCTTAGTTGCTGTGCGTGGGCTTTTTCTAGTTGTGGCCAGTGGGGGCTACACTTTGTTGCAGTGCACTAGCTTCTCATTGTGGCAGCTTTTCTTGTTGCGGAGCACGGGCCCCAGTTGTGTGGGCCTCAGTAGCTGCAGCACACAGCCTCAGTACTTGTGGCACATGGGTCCAGATGCTCAGTGGCATGTGGGATCCTACTGGACCAGGGATTGAACCCGTGTCCCTTGCATTAGCAGGCGGGCTCTTAACCACTGCGTCACCAGGGAAGTCCTCCTTTATGCTTTTCTTATTGCTCAACCCTGAGGGTACTTTCCTTTTTTTTTTTTTCTTGAAGAACTTTTATTGAGATACAAGTCACATACAATAAACTGCATATATTTAAAGTGCAAAATTTGATTTTTTTTTTCTTATTAGTAACATATATATGGCAATCCCTATCCCCCAATTCATCCCATCCCAACCCCTCCCGCTTTCCCTACTTGGTGTCCATATGTTTGTTCTCTACATCTGTGTCTCTATTTCTGCCTTGTAAACTGTTGATTTGCACCATTGATTTTATACCATTTTTCTATATTCTGCATATGTGTTAATATACCATATTTGTTTTTCTCTTTCTGACTCACTTCACTCTGTATGACAGTCTCTAGGTCCATCCATGTCTCTACAAATGTCCCAGTTTCATTCATTTTTACAGCTGAGTAATATTCCATTGTATGTATGCACCATATCTTCTTTATCCATTCATCTGTTGATGGACATTTAGGTTGCTTACATGTCCTGTCTATTGCTCCAGCTTTCTTTTGATTTCCATTTGCATGGAATATCTTTTTCCATCCCCTCACTTTCCGTCTGTATGTGTCCCTAGGTCTGAAGTGGGTCTCTTGTACACGGCATATATATGGGTCTTGTTTTTGTATCCATTCAGCCAGTCTGTGTCTTTTGGTTGGAGCATTCAGTCCATTTACATTCAAGGTAATTGTCAATATGTATATTCCTTTTACCATTTTCTTAATTGTTTTGATTTTGTTTTTGTAGGTCCTTTTCTTCTGTGTTTCCCACTTAGAGAAGTTCCTTTAGCATTTGTTATAGGGCTGGTTTCATGGTGCTGAATTCTCTTAGCTGTTGCTTGTCTGTAAAGCTTTTGATTTCTCCATCAAATCTGAATTATATCCTTGCTGGGTAGAGTTTTCTTGGTTGTAGGTTCTTTCCTTTCATCACTTGAAATATATCATGCCACTCCCTTCTGGCTTGCAGAGTTTTTGCTGAGAAATCAGCTGTTATCTTTATGGGATTTCCCTTGTATGTTATTTGTCATTTTCCCCTTGTTGCTTTTAATCATTTTTATTTGTCTTTAATTTTTGTCGGTTTGACTACTATGTGTCTTGGCATGTTTCTCCTTGTGTTTATCCTGCCTGGGACCCTCTGCGCTTCCTGGACTTGCATGGCCATTTCCTTTCCCATGTTAGTGAAGTTTTCCACTATAATCTCTTCCAATTTTTTCTTGGGTCCTTTCTCTCTCTCTGTTCTCCTTCTGGGACCCCTATAATGCTAATGTTGGTGTGTTTAATGTCCCAGAGGTCTCTTAGGCTGTCTTCAGTTCTTTTCATTCTCTTTCTTTATTCTTTTCTCCATCAGTGATTTTCACCATTCTATCTTCCAGGTCACTTATTCGTTCTTCTGCCTCAGATAATCTGCTATTGGTTCCTTCTAGTGTATTTTTCATTTCAATTATTGTATACTTATCTCTGTTTGTTTGTTCTTTAATTCTTCTAGGTCTTTGTTAATCTTTTCTTGCAACTTTTTGATCTTTGCATCCAGTCTTTTTTCAAAGTCCTGGATCCTCTTCACTCTCATTATTCTGAATTCTTTTTCTGGAAGGTTGTCTTGTCCACTTCATTTAGTTGTTTTTCTGGGGTTTTATCTTGTCCCTTCATCTGGTACAAAGTCCTCTGCTTTCATTTTCTCTCTCTTTCTGTGGCTGTGGTTTTCAGTTCCACTGAACAAACTACTGCTGATGCTGATTGGTACTGCTGTCTGCCCTCTGGTGGATGAGGCTATCTAAGAGGCTTGTGCACACTTCCTGATTGGAGAGACTGGTGGTGGGTAGGGCTGCGTGTTGCTTTGGTGGGCAGAGTTCAATAAAACTTTAATCAGCTTGTCTGCCAATGGGTTGGGCTGTGTTCCCCCCTGTTGGTTGCTTGGCCTTAGGCGACCCAGCACTGGAGCTTACAGGCTCTTTGGCAGGGCTAATGGCGGACTCTGGGAGAGCTCATGCCAATGAGCACTTCCCAGAACCCCTGCCACCAGTGTCCCTGTCCCTGCAGTGAGCCATAACCACCCCCCATCTCTGTAGGCAAGCCTCTAACACTAGCAGGTAGGTCTCGTTCAGTCTCCTATATGGTCACTGCTCCTTCCCGCTGGGTTCTGGTGCACACACTACTTTTTGTGTGCCTTCCAAGAGTGGAGTCTCTCTTTCCCCCAGTCCTGTGGAGGTCCTGCAATCAAATCCCGCTGGATTTCAAAGTCTGTTTCTCTGGGCATTCCACCTCCCATTGCCAGATCCCCAGGTTGGGAAGCCTGGTGTGGGGCTCAGAATCCTCACTCTAGTGGGTGGACTTCTGTGGTATAACTGTTCTCCAGTTTGTGAGTTGCCCACTCACCGGTTATGGGATTTGATTTTATCGCGATTGCGCCCCACCTACCATCTCATTGTGGCTTCTCCTTTGTCTCTGAATGTGGGTTGTCTTTTTTGGTCAGTTTCAGTGTCTTTCTGTCAATGATTGTTCAGCAGTTAGTTGTAATTCTGGTGCTCTTGCAAGAGGGAGTGAGCACACATCCTTCTACTCCACCATCTTGAACCATCTCCAAGAGGGTACTTTCAAACAGAGATTTGTTGCATTCCTAATATCGAACCAGCTATTGGGAGGATGGAGAACTTGTCAACTGAGAAATGCATATCAGGAGTAAGATTCAAAACAGGGCTTAAATACCTTAGCTTTAGTTGAAGTGGTTTTAATTTAAGGTTTTCTGGAATATCTAGATGGAAGATTTAGCAGGAAGTTTGAAATATAGATCTAGAGTACACTTATGATTCCCTAGTGTGATAGCACTGGGAGTGAGTCAACTTGTTAAGAAAGAAAAGGAGGGCAGAATCTTGGAAATCAAGATATTTTAAGGAGAAGGGGTGTGGACAAATCCATGACTGAGACAAAGAAGAATCAAAAAAGGGCAAATAAAAAATATGGGTGCATTCTCATGGAAACCATGGAATAAAAATAGTCCAAGCGGAGAGAAGTTAATGGTGCCAAGTACTGCAAAGAGATCAGGAGGATATGGACAAGAATGCGTCCATTAAATATGATCATCTCCCTCATTTCATTGAGAACTTTCAGGAGATTAGGGCAGGAGTCATATTTTAAGAGCTCGAAGTGTCCAGAGGTATGGTCTGGAAGTATCAGTGGAAATAAGGAGAATGCCACTTCTTTCTGTTTATCCTAGGAGCAGCAGCAGTCATCTTTGGAATATGCAGCCCCAAAAGTGGCATTGTCAGTAGAGCCAGATTTTAATTAAGTCAAGGAAATTTTAAAAGTTTGAATAAAGACAGTAAATACTTAATAAGGTTGTCAGAAACAAAATGGGGGTCTTTGAGGAGCACAGAATAAGGTGCTAAGTAAAAGAGTTGGGGGGGGCAAGTGAAACTAAAAAATAGTTATAAGGTGAATTAAAATGACTACTAGCTACCTTAGGTTATACCATTCAATAACTAGATTTTTTAATGTTTCAGTTTAATTTAATTTGATGCGTAGGATTCAAGATAGTTCCATATCACACTGAATTTTCTCTCTATGTAATATGCTAAGGATTAAGTTGAAATATGAGGGTGAGTCAAAAATTATCCGCACTCTGGCTGCAGTTTAAACAGAAATTTTAATATAACCGGAGTGTGGATAATTTTTGACTCACCCTCGTATGCTTAGAAACATAAGGTAGTACCTTTTTGAATTAGTTTCTGATGGTCCAGGAAGATTTATAGTATTTCTGAAGTTGTCATTTGCATAATTAAGGAGAGGTTATGAGAATGTGACTTTAATTTTAAGAAATTCTTTAAGTCAAACTAAAATAAATTATAAAAGAGGAAGCATAGAGTTAAATATATGGTGGCTGCCCTGCAACATTTGCTTGCAAATTTCCTTCATATATGCTAAAAGTTTTGGACTTCAGGGATATGGATTTGCTTTATAATTTTTGAAGGTAGCACCAGCCAACTCACAGCACTATTTTGATCCCTAGCATTGTAACATAGAATAAAATAAATATAATTTATATGTTTATGTTCATTAGTCTGTTACACCATTTAAACTTGAGAAATCAATTAAGAACACTCAGAATGATTTAATTGGAACTAGGTTTTTCAGTTTGCATTTTCTTGAAAAATCAGATCATTTCTGAATATATATCAAATAACATCATTTCATATGATATTTTTCAAGTATATATTTCAAGTAAACACCCCTCTGTGGTAATATAAACTGTCATAAGTCATATTTCTGAAAGTTACATGCACAATATATCATTAAATATGGGCACACAAATAAGTAAAGTGCATGGTTTATTTATGTAATTATTCAGGAAATTCAACATTGGTTTCTAGTGCAATAAAAAAGGATGTTGCCAGAGGATATAAAGCACACTGCTCCATCAGGAGTGTTGCTTTAATCTGGAAGCAGCTATAATTTAAGAACTGAAGGTTGAGACTCTTCATACATCTGCTAGTTAAGATCATTTCCCTATTGGCATTTGTTTACAGACTTTGTTTTGATTTGGAGAATTATAATACCCATAACAGAGCTTTTTAATCCTTCTTTTTAATTTTCATTTTTGTCTAAACAGTACCAACGAATTGTGCTATTCTATTTTTTAATTATACCTGCCAATAGAAAGTGAAAAATGAGCCAGGGAATTGGAAGTTGGTTGTTTTTTCCTCCCTGATTGATTCAAATACAGACTACATCAGATAAAATTAGAAAAAAATTCAGCATTTAAGGTTTTGCTATGATAAATTACTGATTGAAAACTCCTTACTCATGGATAATTTTTTTTTTCATGAACAAATACCGGTGTCCCTTTTGTGTCCCAGAAAAAATGTAAAGCATTCGCTGGAAATAGACTCAGTTACTTTTTTGATAACTACTTAACCAGAACTTAGAAACTGCATCAGAGACTAGCACTACTACTATATTTAATTGCTACACCATGCATTTGTTGATGATGCAGGTTAGCTGCTTAAAGGTCTCAACTTTTATGTAATTTTTTATAAGGACTCTGTCCAAGGCATACATCTGTTCAGAGCTTGAACAAAGATATTATTTTGGTTTTTCTCCAGAGAAAGAAATATTGTTTTCCATGTTTTTTAAACATGTATCTGCTCTTTCTACCTTTGACTGGAAAATAATCTAGCATACCTTTAGGTTTGATCATGTTTCAAAGATATTCCAGGAGAAGATCATTGCATGTATCTCTGAAGTGTATGGCTTATCATAGGCAAGTGTGTTTCCATGCACATTCAAAATGAAATAGCAACACAGGCTCAATCAATGAAGGCCAAGTAAGTTGGTCATTGTAGGCTTGGGGATTTAGTATAATATCAAATTAACTAAAGTTCAATAAGCAGCTGTTCCATTTGGTTATCACTAGTCCACACTTTCAGGTCAGTCATGCTGCTTTCCATGTTTGAATTCTTTCTGTGGACGTATAATGGTAGATAACGATATCCACATATCCTTTCGTCTTCTCAAAAATATGACATTGAAACATATTTGATGCATTAGGGGGAATTTTAACATGGATTTGGGAAGAATAAAAAAGTAGAGACTTGAATTTCAAATGAAATTGAACAACTTGGCATCAGTATTTAAACAGACTAGAAGCTCCTAAAAGATAAGGGTTATGTCTTAAAATTCTTTATAGCTACTGAAGTTCCTAGGACCCAATAAATATAGTTTGATTGAGAATGTCTTATAAGTGAGATTAAAAGGGTTACTGCACATTAGTTCAGATATTTCACCCAGTTCATACCAATGCACATGTATCACGCTGTGTCAAAGGGAGGACAGATGCTTTGGAGATTATCAGTATCCTCTTACCACTCAACAGAGGGAGGCAATTTGTCAGGCATGGTTCAAGATGAAATATCATTGAAGCCAGTACTTTATTCTTAGTAATGGTTCCTCCCTCACACTAGGAAGTCACATTCAGCTAAGGCAAAGGGTCGTCCCATGTATTATATGTGCACTGTGTGAAAGGCATTATTCTAGGCATTATTTTTAATTCATGAAAATTTAATTAATGGTACAACTTAGGGGTAGATAATGATATTTGGAGAAAACTCTGTGTGTGTGCGTGTGTGTGTGTGTGTGTGTGTGTGTGTGTGTGTGGAGACAGAGAGGCAGAAAGAGGGAAAATATAAATCAGGCAAACAATTTAGTTTAATGTTGATCTGTATCATAATAAAATATATATCTCTAACACGTTTTGGTATTTTCTGTGCTATTTTAAAACTTTTGAGTAGCAAGAAAAATAAAAAGATTTGAAAATAAATATTATGATACATTTTTTAAAGACAACACATATCAAAAAGTGTGCCACAAATCTCTTCATGTAAACAAATTCTACTAAAAAGCATACAATTTATTGAAACTACAGTTGAAAAAAATTGGTAGCCTCAGGAAACATATTTTGCCTTGTGTTCCTGAATTTTTATTTTTTGTAATGAACATTATATACTTAAGTGCACCGAGTCACCATGAAGTCTGGACACATAGATGAAATACAGAAAGAGTTTATTGATATTATATTACAATATATGATAAATTAAGTGACATTAAATAGTATATTCAATGTGATGTCCCTCATTAGCAATGCCTAGGTCAATGTGTTGTGCAAAATTGCAATGGATGCTGTATATTAATGCATTTCCATCAATCTCATCACATATATTCATGATGTGCTGCCTTGCATGATTTGTCTCTCTGATTTCCCCTGAAAAACCTGTGCCATTAGTATACCCCAGAAGAAGTAATCAAGTGGATGCAATTGGTTAAAAAAAATAAAATAATATTAACCTGTATTTTCAGACTTAGGGCCACTCCAAACTCTGTAGATCGTTAACAGAGACCATAGGTCTATTTCACATGTATATTCTCTTTCTTTCTTCTATTTTACTGCCTACTTTAAAATTCTTTACATAAAATTTGTTCTTTATTGCTCCTTGCTATCAACATCTCTCTTTTGAGACTTCTTGAGATTTTATATAATTGACCTTCAAATGTATTGAAAGATGGAAGACCTGATGGCAACCATTGTATAAATCCTTCATAATGTTCGTAGATTACTAAATCAATCAGGAGAAAAGTGTTGATAATTTAATGTCCTTGATACCACTGCAAAAAGACTGGTAAATTGAGACACTGAAGATAGCTGACTCAGTATCCATCAAAAAGTTACAACAGACAGGTAACAGCCACATTAGTGCACTCTTCCATTAATCCCCCAGGTGACTAGATTCATGCGATATTTTCTTTTGGCTTTTCCTCATGGCTGCTCTTGAGAACAGGTTATGGGTTACCTGAAACAAGCAAGGCTGTGACACCTTTCATTTCCCCAATATCAGTGGTAAAATGTAAAGTCATAGAGATATTTTTAATTAATAGAAAATGTATATAGATACATATATCAATTATCAAATTTGTAGACTTCTATGGAGGCTGACAATTTTTGTGCAGTTCAGTCTGTAAATGACTAATTGCTTCTCCCATGGCCATTAACAAGTAAGCAGGTTTGTTTCATTTTCCTGAGACCTCACCAGAGGTCTTCACTCTGTGTTTTACTTCCAGGTCTAGGATTGTGCCTTATAGCTTCCAAATGTGACTAGAATTTTACTACATATGTTGCTTTCAGGCTGCTCCACAGTACCCATCCTTGTCTGTGTGTCTTGTTGCATCTACTCACCTAAGGCTGGCAGTCTTGGCAGAAAATTAGGGACAAAGGAACACTCAGATCT
Organism: Hippopotamus amphibius kiboko; assembly: GCF_030028045.1. Lineage (NCBI taxonomy): Eukaryota > Metazoa > Chordata > Mammalia > Artiodactyla > Hippopotamidae > Hippopotamus > Hippopotamus amphibius. Next base: position 25,545,700 of record NC_080203.1, read on the forward strand.
GGTGGAACTTCTATGCTTTGACACTACTGCTCCTAACTCCTAATTTTCCCTTTTTAATATTATCTGAGGAGGGAAAATAAGATCTTAATGACCAACTGAACATTCTCACTTCTGGAAAAGTGATATAAAAAGTGCCAGAACCTGGCTAACAATTTCCCTAGACCTCTGAATTTCTCCACACATTTTCTTTTAAACTACATGAGTGTATTGCATTTAACTCAATTTTTAGATAGATGCCTATGGACACAAATCATTTGCAAAGAACCTTCAGAAAAGAGCTTTGCTTTCAATTAGATATTTCAGTGGATTTCTACTTATCATTGCACATGCAAAATTCAGTGTTGAACACACTTGGGAATTGAAGCCTTTAATAGGTGTTACATGGTATGATTTAGGGTACATAAAACCAGAATTTCAAAGAGGACTCCTGTATACCACTTAGGAATATGAGAGGAAGGAAAGTAGAAAGTGGGTTTCTACTTCAGATGTCAAAGAATTTAGAGATAGGAGGTATTTGTGGGTTCATCAAACATTTGTTGAATATCTATTGTATGTCAGGCACTCAGATAGGTACTAGGGATGCAGAGATGAGTAAAACATTGTCCTCACTTGTTTGTTATAGCTCATGGTTAAGTGAGGGGAGACAAATATGTAAACAGATCACTGCAGTACAGTGTGGCAATTTTCATAACAAAGTGCCATTAGAAACAATTACTGAAGCAGCTACTTGGGAGCATTGGAATTGGAAAATACTGGAATTCAAAAGAATTAATATGCAAACATGGAAATAATCCTTGAATTTTCTTTTAAGTTATATAAGATTTTTCTAAGTAACAAAGCAGAAATTGGTCATTTCACACAAAGGAAATCACATGTACAAACTGTATGAGTTCAGGCAGCAAGGAGAAGTCCAGTGTGGTATAAGATACGTGTGGTCTGGGGACCTCTGGTAGACGATATGGCTCCAAGGATATATTAAAACTTGATTGCAAGTGGCCTTAGAAGCCAAGCTAAGGAATTTAGAAGTAATCTTACAGGAAATGAGGTTTCTTTTTCAGTAAGGCATTGCTATAATCCAATTTATGTTTTAGGAAGATAATCACGGGGATTAGAGGTGAGGGAAGACTGGAGAGATTACTGGCTAGAGACAGAGACTCTTTTGCACTTAGTCAAGGGTTGCTAGCTTAAGCAAATGAAAATATAGGATACCCTGTTAAATTGAATTTCAGATAAACAATGGATTTTTCTTTAAGTGTGTCCCATGTGATATTTGGGGACATACTTACACTTAAAAAGATTTATTGCTTATCTGAAATTCAAATTTTACTTAGTATCCCATATTTTATCTGCCAACTCTAACAGTGCAAAACAGAAAGAAATAATGAGAGCCTTAGAAAAGGTACTAGAATGCACAGATTCAAGAAATACAAGGAGAGAGAACTGGCTGGACTTAGTGACCAGTTAAATATTGGAGACTGAGGAGGAAGAAGGGTCCTGGGTGACTCCCGCATTCCTACCTCAAGAGACCTATTTGGGGATAGAATAAGTTTGTTGGTGAAGAAGGAGAGTTCAGATTTGAAAGTGTTGGGTTTAAACTGCAGGAAAAATGTCCAAAGACTCTATCCTTCCTACATTATTAGTAATAAAATATTATTTATTTTCTTGGGAGATGTGATAGGATATGGTTAGTGATATTTCTAGAAATTCTATCTGAGAAAAGCTTTGGGCCATGAGTCATTGGAAAGGAGCCATTTGCACAGTAAGAACAATTTTTTCTTAGATGTATTTGTTTTGAGTGGTTTTGAAGGAGGCAATGGAGATCATTGGCCCAGCCACTGCAAAAGTATTATTGGTCTATTTGTTGTGTGTGGTTTTTTTGTTTGTTTGCTTGTTTTGTTTTTGCTGCTCCACACAGCTTGTGGGATCTTAGTTCCCTGGCCAGAAATTGAACTTGGGCCACAGAGGCAGTGAAAGCACTAAGTCCCTAACCACTTGACCACTAGGGAACTCTCCTGTTGTGTTGTTTTAATGGCCTTACTTGGAAAATACCTCCACTAACAAAATACCTTAGGAATAGTGTCATTCTCAATTATTTTTTAAAATTTGTGTTGCTTCATTAAACACAAAATTTAGGAAGCATAGTCTCAAGACTTCTGCATCTAATGGTTTTACCTAATTTGAACTGTTTACCCTTTCCAAAGAGACTCCCAACCTCCTCTTCTTAACTTTCTCAGGATTTACCTGGGAGGCTGTTATGGACGCTTCCCAGAAGAGGTAGAGGTTGACAGGATGGAATAGAATAGAGGTATCTGAAAGGCAAAATTTTGTAGATAGCAAGACAAAAATTAAAAAAGCATTTCAACCAACTTCATAACAGAAATAACTTTTAAGCATAAAATTGATCCTAAAATTATGAACTCCCTGGGCACATTACTCTGAAAGAACCCTTAAATTTTTATCAATATTTTTAAGTTAGAGGTCCATTAAGAAAAAGCATTAGCTCAGAGCAAGTGATTGGCAGCACTCAGAGCTGGGATTTCTTGTCACTTAATAGGTAATCATAAGGCTAGCTATTGGGCATCACTTACCACATGCTGGAGATAAGCATGCCTGGTCACTTGTTATGTAGATAACGTCAATCACATTATATCATTAGCATTTCAACAGGGGTATGTTGGTTCATAAATCCCAGGATTAACCAAAATGCTTGTATCATATAAATGGAGAGAGGGTTCCATTAAGAACATACACTTGTTACACTAGTGCTTCTTTTTTTTTTTTTTTTTTTTTTTATTATTTTTTTTTGGGGGGTACACCAGGTTCAATCAACTGTTTTTATACACATATCCCCATATTCCCTCCCTTCCTTGACGCCCCCCCCTCGAGTCCCCCCCACCCTCCCTGCCCCAGTCCTCTAAGGCATCTTCCATCCTTGAGTTGGACTCCCTTTGTTATACAACAACTTCCCACTGACTATTTTACAGTTGGTAGTATATATATGTCTGTGCTACTCTCTCGCTTCTTCTCAGTTTCCCCTTCACCCCCCCGCCCCCTCCCATACCTCGAGTTCTCCAGTCCATTCTCTGTATCTGCTTCATTGTTCTTGTCACTGAGTTCATCAGTACCATTTTTAGATTCCGTATATGTGAGTTAGCATACAATATTTGTCCTTCTCTTTCTGACTTACTTCACTATGTCACTAGTGCTTCTTATAATGAGCTTGGGTCTTCATAAATGTCTGTGCCCTCATTTAAACAATTAGCACAGACTTAAAGTTCATCACTTGAACTTGAACATTCCAACAAAAACAAATTTATACACCACATTACACAGATTTATTTCTGAATGTACAATACTGGGAAAGCAATTGCTGCTTATTTTCATTTAATTAACAATGAAGGATAAATGACATCAGCAAGAAATATCAGCCAAAGGGGACCAAGTGTGTTTGTTGCAGATCGCCTCATTAGCTTGTTTCCAAAATATGTTCACCAGAGTGAAAAGCAATCATGTGACTAGCTGGGTGACAAAACATCTGTTGTATTAGCTCCAATAAGGCTACTGGGAGTGGATAAGGACAAACTGTGTTCTTATTTAATCAGATTAAGTGGAAACCCAGAGAGTCTGTCATTTGTGGTCTTGTCCAAGGCTGCTATTTCTCCCAAAATAATAATAATAATAATAACTTACAAGGTAAGGGTTGCCATTTAAAGTTTTATGCTCTTTTTGTAAGTAAATGATTTCCATCTGCTTTGTAATGAATATAAATGCCGTAGCTGCAAATTGTCAAAAAAACGACTGTCCCAGCTCTTGGAAAAATACAGCAGGGACTGAATGTACTTGTTATCTCTAAATGAAAGATTGCAATAACTTTATAAGATGGATTCTTTGTATAAAATATCAGCCTAATTGTTCAAGCTGTTAGTAAATGATGAAGATGGAACTAATTGAGCACACAGTTTTCACGTTGTTGTCCAAGGTCACATGCAAGGGAGACTATTTTTAGTTACTGAGAAACATTTCAAATGGATATCTATGGCAAGGATAAGTTATTTGTGTCATTATGTGATACCAAGATAGAGTATATTTTTACCATGGAAAACTTGACTCTTCATTAAGATACCTTAATAATTTAAAAAACAAAGTTAAAAATCTTTCTCTCTCTCACACACACACACACATTTTGTGTGTGTATGTCAGAATGAATAAATGAATTTAGTCTTAGATAGACAAAAATTACTGTTATTAAAAAGAAGAAGCATTTTTATTTGTTGTGATCCATTGGTAAATCATCTGCTTAAACATTGCTCTAAGGAGTCTATTGCACATGGCAAGGTACCATTCCTTTGAGAGAACAGATTCCATGTTTCCAAATGTCCAGAAAGCATCATTGATAGATGTTTTCTTTTGTTTCTCCTTTCTGATTATCTGTGTTACTCTACTAGGATGTGGAAAAATTGGTATTGCTAAATGATTTATCAAATGAAAGGACACTATTAACTTCAATGCATTATGAAACTAGCCTTTTATTTTCATATTTTTGGTCATACAACTAACTCAGAGTGTCTTGAAACACATTGTCCCTAAGTATAAACAAAATATACTGTGATTTTGTAATTGTGAAAGTGATCCAGATAAAATTATTTTTCACTTCAGAATGTAACAATTGATCATATATCTAATAGTATAAACAAGTCTTTTTTTTCAAATTTCTAAAGTTATGTAGTAGTGTACCCTACCTGTAACCTCTACATTTCTGATTGAGCAGAGACTTAGGACTTAGTAACCCACATGTTCTACCATTTCCTTGTCTTCTTTTCTACTCTGTCAAGCAGATTCTGAGACAGTTTCATAAAACACAACTTAAAATATGTCCTATATTGTGTGTGTTTGTGTGTGTGATTCACATTTATATGCATATGAAACTGACTTCCTAATATATTATTTTTACATCTATTTTCTTAGTTTGAATTGTTAAATATTTCATGGATTTTACATGGATTTGCTATATTCACAAAATAATCCAAACAGTATTTGTTTAATATCTTTGATTTGCCCAGCATTAGGTTTAGCACTGTGAGGGATAAAGCATTTTTATCATAAATATATAACACAAAACAGGCAATGATTGGAAGTGCTGGGTAGGCTGACTTTTTAAATGGTGTCTTCAGGGTAGGCTTCACCGAGAAGGTACATTTTAACAAAAACTTGAAGTAGTGAGGAGGTCAGCTTTGCAGTTATCTGTAGGAAGAGTATTCTAGGCAGAGGAAACAACCCATGCAAAGATCCTTAAGGCAGAAATGTGACTGACTTATTTGAGATAGCAAGGAAATCAGAGTGGCTGGAGTGGAGTGAGCAAGGGAGAGTGTAACAGGTGATGAGGTCAGAAGGTTAACAAAGGTGGAGCTTGAGTAGAGCTTTATAAGCTCCCAGTCCCAGAGTTGCAACTATAGAACTGTGAATTACTGGAACCAAAGCAGCTTAAATCAACCGTATGCACAGAGAAGCAGTGCACTGATTGGCTTACACTACCTCCTGATCTCCTCTTGGATATATGGATGGAATCAGTTTCCTAAGAACCACAGGAATTCCCAGACAATTAAAAAAGGATGATAATGGACATGGCCAAAGCAATCATAAATGTCCATTAAATGGTTGGGAGATTTAAAAATATTTGCAAAATATTGTTAAGAAAACAATTTAAAAAATAAAGATTTTTACTTATTAAAATAAATTTCACACATCAGCCCCTGCTTTGTGTTAACTGCAAAATAGACCAATATCTAATGGAGAAATGTCCTTCTTTAGCTATAAAACTACTCTTTCAAAGACAATGGTGTGGCTGTTTTCCTGATAGTAATTTCAATGCCCTCTCTAGATTCACTGACCAAATAATCATCTGCAGCTGGATAATTGAATTGTTGAAGAGATGTTTTGTATTCTGCAAGTCCATAATCAAATGAATGACCTGAACTTTTTTACTCCTTTGGTGTAATGGCAAGACACCCTCAGAGATTGTAGGGTTTTTTAAAAACTATTAAAATATACCATCAATCATTATTGAAAATGTGTAGTCCTGGTATTCTAACTTTGTTATAGAGCATCTCCAGTAAACAGTAGCAAAAGATATATAAGGCATGTACTCTGCCCTCATGTGTATCATAATGCAGTTGTGGAAAATAGAAAAAAATGCAAGAAACTATTATAAAACAAAATACACTAAATTAAATATTAGTAAAATAGTGGAGAATATAAACAATGGTGGGAACATAATGCCTATATGGCTTCAAATTTGTCACTTAGATGAGTGACTTCTCCCACTTACAGCTTCCACTTAAATCAGAACACATATGACTAAAGTAGTATACAAGGAAAAGATAAGTTTTGATTGTGCAGATTTTCATTGTGAAGATCAAAATCCTTTCTGACTAAAGGTTGAAATCATCTAACTCTGGAGTTCTCTTATCACTTGTCTGGAAATTGCTGCACAGTTGATGAACAGGAAAGGAATAGCCCTCATGTAGACTTTTCTTTAGTGAAAACATAAATATATGTCACTGCCAAAGTTAACTTTTCATTGTATAACCTGCTTTATTATGATTTATACACTTTTAGAAGAAAAATAAATGAGTTTGAGGTCTCAGAAATCTAAAAAAGGTCAGCCAGCCCCGAAGTTGGTTCATTTGTCTTTTGCTGCATGTTTATAAATGAGATGAAAGGTCGTCAAGCACTTAAGATGTTTAAGTGGGTGAGTAATGGACAAAAAAAAAAAAAAAAACAAAAATAACAAATGATCACTGAACTTCTCAAGTACACTTCAATAATTGTATTACAACTGTCAATCCAATATCTAGCTTTATTGCAGGATTATCTTTGGAAAAAAGTCCCAATGTTAATGCTTAGTTTATAATTATTTGCACAAAATGTGAGTCAAGACACAAATGAAAATCTAGGACTTTATTATGTGCTGCATCTTTTACCTTCTCATTTTCCTCACCATGTTATAGTTTGGGGTTCATTCTGATTGTAAGGTCATGGCTACTTCTAACTAATCTCTGTCCTCTTTTTACATTTTATCTTTCATGAAAATACACACCCACACCATTCACTTGAGCATTGATTTGTATTCCATTTTATTCTCTAAATGACATGTACAAATATTTTGACCATTTTTTTGCTGAATTTAATTGCATATTCAATTACAAAAAGATCAGTTCAGGAAAAACATGCAAAGTTTAATAAACTATTTTTTCTGATAGCTACACTGAGCTGAAAAAGGTGCTTGGCTAGTTAGGTCAAAATTACTGAACCAATTATTCATAGAGACACAGTTTCATCAATTTTTATGTTAAAAAAATAAGCAAAAAATACAACAGAATACTGTTTCTGTCCCTAATAATATAAAAAATGTTTTTTCTCACTTTTTTACTACTTTAAAATACAATAAGTATGCAAATTGCTTTCATATTTAAAACAGGGAAAGAATATTACTGATAGAAGTCTGGATAAAATGTTGAGTGCAATGTATTATTATCTTATTTTTAATTCTCCCATACTGGCTAATTTATCTTCCTTAATAACAGGAGCAAGTATTCATTATAAATTTTATAGGAGAATGCATTTTTAATAGTTGCCTTTCTGAAAGTCTGGGCCCCTTTGTTTTAAATGATTAATGTAATTCATATAAAAAGGGGATGTCAAAGCACCCAGATTTACGTATATCTTATCTGACTGTAGCATTTTGGAAACTACATTTGAATGAGAATCCTGTTACTTTTATGCATGTGAGAAAAGACAGTATTCTGTGGACTTGTTAAATGTATCATGTTTAGTGTATATCCATTGCTTATTTTAAGACATCTGGGTTTTGATTGGAGTGAGATAGATTCTATTTGTAAATTGTTCAATTTTGAAATCTCAGAGTTACTGTGTTTCAGTGGATATTATTTCTTTTAAGAAGTCTTTTCCTGGAATGAAGGAAGGAATGGAAAGAAGTAAAAATATGCTTTGTAACAACCTTATTTTATTCAAACCAAACAAATGTAATTTTAAAATTTCCTCTGGTATTACCTATTTCTAACATAAATTTCAGTAACTGCTCTGTAAATTTTAAGTGAAATCTTTGAGATTGAATCAGTGACCAAAAACTTCCTAAAAGCAAAAGTTCAGGCGCAGATAGTTTCACTGTTGAATTCTATCAAACAGTTAAATTAATACCAATTCATATCAAACTCTCCCAAAAACTGAAGAGGAGGAAACACTTCCAAACTCATTTTAGGAGGCCCAAAGCACCTTGATACAAAAGCCAGAAAAGGACACTACAAGAAAAAAAGACAACACAGACCAATATCTTTGATGAATATACATGCAAAAGTGCTCAGCAAATTATCAGCAAACCAAATTCAACAGAACACGAAAATGATTACACACCATGATCAAGCAGAATTTTTCCCTGCAATGTTTCAAGTTACATGAATCAATAAACATAATACACCACATTAGTAGAATCAAAGACAAAAATCATATGGTCATCTCAATAGATGCAGAAAAAGCATTTGACAAAATACAACATCCTCTCATGAAAAAAGCACTCAACACATTGGGCATGAAAGAAACATACCTCAGCATAATAAAGACCATATATGACAAGCTCACAATGGTGAAAGTTTAGAAGAAATAAAAGTGCCTACTCTCACCACTCCTATTCAGCATTGTACTGGAATTTCCAGCCAGAACAATCAGGCAAGACAAAGAAACAAAAGGCATCCATATCTGAGAGGAAGAAGTAAAATTGTTTTTATTTGCTGGTGATATGATATTATATATAGAAAATCCTAAAGACACCACCAAAAAAAAATCTTAAAACAAATCAGTGGATTCAGTGAAGTTGCAAGATAGAAACTCAATATGCAAAAATCACTGAAGTTTCTATACACTGACAATGAAATATCTGAAAAAGAAATAAAGAAAACAATCCCATTCACAATAGCATCGAAAACAATAAAATATTTAAGAATAAATTTAACCAGGAAGGTGAAAGATCTATACACTGAAAACCACAAAACTTTGATGAAAGAAATTGAAGACACAAACAAATGGAAAGATGTTCCAGGTTCATGTATTGGAAGCATTAACATTGTTAAAGTGTTCATACTACCTAAACCCATCTATGGATTCAATGCAATTCCCATCAAATTTCCAATGGCATTTTTCACAGAAATAGAAAAAAATCTTACAACTTGTATAGAATCACAAATGACCCTGAATGGCTAAAGCAATCCTGAGAAAGAAGAACAGAGCTGGGAGCTGATTTCAAGCTACTACAAAGCTGGAGTAATCAAAACAGCATGGTTTTGGCATAAAAATAGACACATAGACCAATTAACAGAATAGAGAGCCCCAAAATAAACCCTCACATATATGAGCAACTAACATTTAACAATGGAGCCAAGAATACTCAATGGGCAAAGGAGAGACTCTTCAATAAATGGAATTGGGCAAACTGGATAACATACAAAAGAATAAAATTGGACCCCTATCTAATACCATGCACAAAAAATTAACTCACAATGGATTAAAGACTTAAATATAATACCTGAAACTGTAAAACTCTCAGAAGAAAACAGGGAAAATTTCATTAATATTGATTTTGGCAACAATTCTTTGGATATGACAACAAAAGCACAAAAAAGAAAAACTGAAATATGTGGTGTCAACCGATATTTTGCACATGCGGACAATAGAAAGTAGTTGCAACTTTAAAGTGAGATGATGTACATATTTTTTGAGCAGAAAGAATTAATAAACAGGCTTCTAATTTAATAACCTCTTTAAATATACTTCTTTTAGATATATAAAACATCTGCTGTAACAAATCAAATAATAATAAATAGTATTTCCCTCTCCACCATTTCCATTCCCTGGGCAGTCTGATTTCTTCTTTCATTCCTTCTTGCCCCTATTTTCTTTAGACACATTCGAACACATAAACGTAAATAAGGGGGATTTTTCTGATGTCTCTCATTTTTTACCTAGATTCCCATCATTGTCTCTTAAATGGTCTCATTGCCTCTAATATGGCTTTGCTCTAATCACTTTAAATATAAAGAGTGAACTTGTTAGTCTGACCTATCTCTCTAAAGTCCTGCCATATATAATGTTTGCCCCATCCACCCATATTTAATTGTACTCCCTTAAAAATGTTATTACGCTGGTTTATTTCTATAGACTTTTATATATCATATTCTTCCTATCTAGAATGTGTTTTACTCCTTTTTTGTCTAGTTCAAAGCTCTTTTTTTTTCCTTTAGATATTTATTGGAGTATAATTGCTTTACACTGTTGTGACAGTTTTTGCTGTACAACAAAGTGAATCAGCTGTATTTATACATATATCCCCATATCCCATCCCTCTCTCTCCCAACCTCCCTTTCCCTCTCTTCTAGGTCGTCGTCACAAAGCACTGAGTTGATCTACCTGTATTATGCAGCAGCTTCCCACTAGCCATCTATTTTACATTTGGTAGTGTATATATGTCAGTGCTACTCTCTCATTTCATCCCCTTCCCCCACTGTGTCCTCAAGTCCGTTCTCTATAACTGCATCTTTATTCTTGCCCTGCCACTGGGTTCATCAGTATTGTTTTTTTAGATTCCATATGAGTTAGCATATGGTATTTGTTTTTCTCTTTTTGACTTACTTCGCTCTGCATGACAGACTCTAGGTCCATCCACCTCAGTACAAATAACTCAATTTCATTCCTTTTTATGGCTGAGTAATATTCCATTGTATATATGTGCCACATCTTTATCCATTCATCTGTTGATGGACATTTATGTTGCTTCCATGTCCTGGCTTTTGTAAATAGTGCTGCAATGAACATTGCGGTACATGTATCTTTTTGGATTATGGTTTGCTTTTGTTATATGCCCAGTAGTGGGATTGCTGGGTCATATGGTAGTTCTATTTTTAGTTTTTTAAGGAACTTCCATACTGTTTTCCATAGAGGCTGTACAATTCACATTCCCACCTACAGTGCAGGAGGGTTCCCTTTTCTCCACATCCTCTCCAGCATTTATTGTTTCTATATTTTTTGATGATGGCCATTCTGACGGTGTAAGGTGATACCTCATTGTGGTTTTGATTTGCATTTCTCTAACGATAAGTGACGTTGAGCATCTTTTCATGTGTTTGTTGGCCATCTGTATGTCAAAGCTACTCTTTATTCAAAACATTTCAAAATCCACAAATTATTTCCTGACTCATTCATCCTTTTCCCTATACCACATACTAGAAAATATCTAGGAAACTGAAGACTTATTGCTCCCCCCAAAATCACAACTCTGGTCAAAGTGGTGTATTTTTAAAGTCTGATGGTTATATATTCCTACTGCCTCACTGACATAACTCCAAGAATGAAACCAAGGACTGATAAATGGGAGATGCTCACTCTCTTATATCCTTGGTAATGGGTTATTTAGACAGCCTGTTGCTTAGATTAGTTTCTTACTCTTTTCATCTTTCCTAAGAGTTTGGCCTGCCCAGAATAAAGCAAGAAATCAACAGTAAATCCAACGATTACTAACATTTTACAGTTGGGGAAACTGAACGCAAAAGGTTAAACTCCACTCTAAATTACAGAGCTAGTAAGTGATAAAACCAAAATTCTATCTCTGGCACGCTGATTCCAGAGCACATGCTCTAAACCACTATAAAATATTGATTTTTACCCCCAAAAGGAGAATATACACACATTACACTGGAGGTGCTCACTAAATTTTGTAGTTTCTAAACTAGGTATGACTACTACATGCATGCTTCTATAGAACTAGTTACATATTTTAATAAATTCCTTTCCTTTTAGCAAATATTTATCTTTGACCGTCTATTAAGTATGAACATCTATTGACCATCTATTAAGCATAAAATATTAGTTTAATGATAATTTGGACCAAATAATTTTGAAGTTTGAAATAGTCTAGATGTTAAAAAAAAAATAAACTCTGGGACTTCCCTGATGGTGCAGTGCTTAAGAATCCACCTGCTAATGCAGGGGACACAGGTTCCATCCCTGGTCCAGGAAGATCCCACATGCCGTGGAGCAACTAAGCCCGAGAGCCACAACTACTGAGCCTGTGCTCTAGAGCCTGTGAGCCACAACTACTGAGCCCATGCACCACAACTACTGAAGCCCAAGGGCCTAGAGCCCATGCTCCACAACAAGAGAAGCCCCCACAATGAGAAGCCCACACACCACAATGAAGAGTAGCCCCCTCTTGCCGCAGCTAGAGAAAGCCCACGCACAGCAAGGAAAACCCAACTCAACCAATAAATAAATAAATAATTTTATAAAAAAAATAAAATAAAATAATTAAAAAAAAAAAAACTCTGAAAACACATGAAAAAGAAAACCTCCAAGGGTTTGTGAAAACAACACTGACTCTGATATCAAATCAGGTCTAAAACCAGGCTTTTCTGCTTGCTAGCTATGTGACATTGAGTATGCACCTTAGCCTTTCCAAGCCACTCTAAAATGGTAATAGTAATAGTATTCAGTATTCTATACGTGAGAAAGTACCTCGCATCACAATTATCAATCAACATTAATTCCCTCCTTTAAGCACTTAATAGTAGAATTTATTTTTAGTAAGCATCCTTTACCTACTTTGGAGGACAAAGTGACTTCAGCATTTTTGCTGAATCACTGAATGTGATAATTCAGCATTACTGCTTATCTTCATGTAAAAAATATGTCATTTACAAATGATCATTATCGGGTGCTTGACAAATGCTAAGGGACCTCAGTATTATTTAGCTCATATAAGTTTTATATACTTAGAAAGAAATTCCATGATATTAAAACAAAGTATTGAAAAATGATACAGTCACATAAATGAATTTTTACATGATACCAAAAAAAGAAAATAAATCTTACTCACTCTTTTTATTTTTATTCAGTTCTCTACATTAATATCCAGTGGTTGCAGTTCCAGTAAGTAGCTTAAAGAATGTAAATGCTGCTGATCAGATAGTTACTTGTTCTGAGGATTGAACAAAAAGAATGAGATTGAATGAAATTAGACCACAAGTAATTTAAGAAAAGAAAGATGTCACTGCCCATGGCTATCATGAGTTAAGAGAAATTGTGATTTTTTTTCCTTTTTATTCCTGTTAGTTTAGATTCATAATGCAAGTGTATGAGAACTGTTTTCTCATCATTCTCTTTTTGACCAATGCCAACGAATCAATAAGGTAGGTATTTGCAGCAAAAATAAATGATTATATCACTTACCTTGATGTATTGGGCTGATGATTAAAAATAAACACACACACATTGGGCAACGTTGGAATCACCTTTAGATGCTTGAACATCCCAGGCAAAACATGCATTATGAATAAAGATGGCCTCTATGTGTAATGATGAGAATCTCATTACACAAATAAACTAACACAAAGACCTATACAATGAGCTGTATATATTGACTGCATTCTGAGTATTATGAAAACATGGTGTCCTAAACTTAACGGTTAACAATCATTGGTGGAAAAAATGCCATAGAGAGCAACACTTTAAATATTGAAAGATTGTAGTATTGACAATGTATTTCACTTTTTCAGAAATAGGACATCTAGAAGCTTATTCCTTTTTAAATGGTCAAGATGACTTTGATTCTACCATGACTGAATGGGCTAAATTAGAGATGTTGGACATTAAATTAGGTAGAAACAATTTCGGTTGCAAGAGAAGATCCAAATAACACTGTGTCATGTGGGAGTCTACTTTTCCCAAATAACATTTCATATTTTTTGCTACAGGAGCTGGTTCACTGACTAAATATAGTCAGACTGGAATTTCTGTGATTCTATTTTTCTTTGCCACAAGGTCGCAAAATGGTTGCCATAGTTCTAGGCATCCCATTTATATCCCAACCCATCTACATGTTTGTTTAGCCAGAACTCTTTACCTGACCCTTAGATACAAATGAAACTTGGATTAAAAAGTATTCATTTCTTGTCTGTTCTCTACGTCTGCCTTTCTATTCCTGCCCTGCAAATAGGTTTATCTATAACATTTTTCTAGATTCCACATATATGCGTTAATATACGATATTTGTTTTTCTCTTTCTGACCTACTTCACTCTGTATGACAGACTCTACAGAGCCGGAGAAGGGGAGGGTGGAATGAATTGGGAGATTAGGTTTGACATAAATACACTACCAAGTGTAAAATAGATAACTAGTGGGAACATGCTGTATAGCACAGGGAGATCAGCTTGGTGCTCTGTGATGGCCTAGTTGGGTGGGATGGTGGGGGGGAGGGGGGGTCCAAGAGGGAGGGGATGTGTGTATGCTTATAGCTGATTCATTTTGCTGTGGGGCAGAAACTAACACAACATTGTAAAGCAATTATACTCCAATAAAAAAAATAGTGACAAAAAGTATTAACCTTTTACCTCATATAGATTGGAGGTAAGTAGGGTATAAAGGTTTGGGAAATGTGTATTGGGGTTAGCTGACCTACAGTTCCTGCCACAGAAGTAAAACTTTTTAAAGGAGGTCTATATTACTAAGAGGAAGTATGGTCTCTCTATTGGACCTACTCTTCCAATGTGGTTGATACTGTGGATAACAGCAAATATATTCTCCCATTAAATGACTCTTAGATACACTATAAGAGAGAGATTGTTTTAGAACATTTGATTCATCCAATGTGGCATTCATTTTTGTTCTTATGTTTGCGCTGAATTTCAACAGACAGTATGCGATGTTTTAATATGTATTTGCTTTATAAATAGATGAAGCATCATGTTGTTGATTTAGTAATTTCCTTAGAATCATTGCAATGTCAGTGTTATTTCAATTATAGTTGATAAATCAGATGGACCCTCTGAATAAGACAGATTATTGAAGTTTCAATAAAAAACTTTCAGTAAATTCTTAATAAAAGTACAAACGGAAACACATGCAAATATGTTTTAAATCAGAATATGCCATTACTCAAAGAAAACTAACCCATCACTAAGGTTCCTTAACTTACAAATCTAGCTGTGCATTAGAGTCCCCTGTGATGATTTTGAAAACAGACTTCATGGCTCTACATCAGTCTGGCTGAATCAAAATCTCTGGGGGGTGGTGTCAACATATCTCTACTGTCAAGTCACCAGATGGTTCTTTTGCATAGGTTTTCAGACTCATTTAATAACAAGGACACAAAGTGATGTTGCACACCTTTTTTTAAAAAAAAAATCTGTTCATTTATTTATTTGGCTGTGCCAGGTCTTAGTTGTAGCATGCGGGATCTTTGTTGCCTTGTGCTGGGTCTTCTTTGCCACATGCAGGATCTTTTAGTTGCAGCATGTGGGATCCAGTTCCCTGACCAGGGATCGAACCCCAGCCCCCTGCATTGGGAGCGCAGACTCTTAACCACAGGACCACCAGGGAAGTCCCTGTGGCATACCTTTTAAAAAATATTGTCTCTATTATTTGTAATACAGTAAATTGCAAATAAGAGGAATACTAATAGAGTATATGTGAGCCTCATCAGTAAAATCGATTTGAAATAAAGCAAATAATTTTATTCTGGGAAATGTGGAGCTCCCAAAATTTCAAGATATATGATCTGATTACACACTTGTAACACTTAAGAGAAAAAATATTAAAGGAAAGAGAATTGTACTTATGGAAATTAAAAAGTCTGGAAAGCTTTGATTTCCAGTTCATTGAAATTCAATTAGGCCACTTGTCTGAGAAGAAATTTCAGTTCAAGATCCTCGAAAAGTTCAAGTTCTCCTTGAGATTCACTGCTACACAGCTACTGTTCATCAGACAGCTGAGCTTGCTGATGGGTTAATTAATCACATCAGCCCAACTGGAAAGCAACAGTTTCAAATTAGTCAATGGAGTGTTGTCACTGCCAATGATTTCTTATTCTATACCTTGATGGAGGAGAGTTTATCATTAATGAACAAGTGGCCTCCAAAACTTGGGTAAGAGCTCTCAGAGACAAAAAGAATTAAATCTCCTACCTAAATTTCTAAATAAGATGGCATGAAACTCAGAAATATGTTAGTAAGGAAGAAATATATAGTAACAATTGAAAAATTAGAATGCTTTTTAAATTCTTCAGATTAAAATATTATAATGGTAACCATTTCAAAATGATAAAGTATATGGATTATTTTTCAATGTCCTCTCCCCCCACATACACTGCTTTTCCTTTTTTTTTCCAAGCTCTTTATTGGAGTATAATTGCTTTACACTGTTGTGCCAGTTTCTGCTGTACAACAAAGTGAATCAGTTGTATTTATACATATATCCCCATATCCCCTCCCTCCTGTGGCTCCTTCCCACCCTCCCTACCCCAGCCCTCTAAGCCATCACCCATCATTGAGTTGATCTCCCTATGTTATGCAGCAACTTCCCACTAGCTATCTATTTTACATTTGGTAGTGTATATATGTCTATGCTACTCTCTCACTTCGTCCCAGTTTCTCCTTTCTGGACCTTTATTCTTGCCCTGTCACTTGGCTCATCTGTACCATTTTTTTAGATTTCATATATATGAGTTAGCATACTGTATTTGTTTTTCTCTTTCTGGCTTATTTCGCTCTATACAACAGACTCTAGCTTCATCCACCTCACTACAAATAACTCAATTTCATTCCTTTTTATGGCTGAGTAATATTCCATTGTATATATGTGCCACATCTTCTTTATCCATTCATCTGTTGATGGGCATTTAGGTTGCTTCCACGTCCTGGCTTTTGTAAATAGTGCTCCAATGAACATTGTGGTACATGTATCTTTTTGGGTCATGGTTTTCTCAGGGTGTATGCCCAGTAGTGGGATTGCTGGGTCATATGGTAGTTCTATTTTTAGTTTTTCAAGGAACCTCCATACTGTTTTTCATAGTGGCTGTACCAACTTACATTCCCACCAACAGTGCAGGAGGGTTCCCTTTTCTCTGCACCCTCTCCAGCTGCTTTTCTTATACAGATAACTTTCTATCTTACTTTGTCATTTTTTATAACTTTCCCTATCATTCTACCTAAAGCAATCTAGAGTTCTCCCAACATTTTAGTAGACATCAGTTTACCATGTACTTGGTGTTATATTTCAATGTGTCTTTGTTCTTATTAACAACAAATGTGAAAATAAGCCTTCAGTATTCAATAAACTGGCATTCTGCTTAGGGCAGGCTTTATCTTTTCACCTTGTCAAGTGTAAATGGTAGTGACAAAGTATCAAAGTACATTATTATTTCAAACAATATACTAATATTAATGTTGACTATACTGATAATGTTCAAAACTTGCCAAGCTGGGTAGTGGACTGACATATTTGCTACTTTTCAACGAGTTTTTTAGTTCCTATGCAGGCTACTAGATATTTCAAGTTTTATTTTAGTTTTTTATCCATCTCCTTAATAATTTATAGGTAAATAGGAAAAAATCAGAAGACTATTCTACCAGGGCATGTTTTGCAGAAATCTGTATGTACATTATTTGTTGTTATAAAGGTTTTTTTAATATCTAATACTCAAATAAAACAATAATAGTAATAATAAGCATGGTAAAAATTGCTAATGCTTAGATCATGTTTTCTATATACCAGGCACTGTACTATGTCAAATTGCAACATGGATTCAGACAGACTTAACTTTAGTCTGTTTTTTTACCTTGAGAGTTTCATTGAGTTCTCTAAGCCTCAGCATCCTCATCTGTAATACAGGTGTAATAAGTATAACTGCCTGATAAAGTTGTGATGAACAGATGTGAAAATGAATGAAAAATGCACATTGTAAAAGCAGTATGGTAGAGTGTATGATGATTATGAAGATGCTGGTGTTAATATATTAACTCTGCTTCCTTCTCTTAATTTTTAACCTGTTAATTAATCTTTGTGTCTTTGTTATCTAGCACAGAAGCTACAACTTTATAATTACTCAAAAACACTACATTGAACGGATATCAATGTGTGGTCAGAGAAGATCTAAATGGATTTTTTCTTTTACTAAGAACCCGATAAGTCTGCAGCCACAGGGCTATGTATAGACACCCAAATATAAACTTGCCATATTTCTGTTCTCTAAACCTTATTCCACTTCCAAATTTATTTATTTTCAACTTAAGTGCTACTTTGATTTTTACTTTATTGTACCAGCCCTCTATACTATATTTTTTGTGTTTTAATATTTACTTTGTTTAATCTGTGAAATGAATCTCTTCTTTCTTTATATTTTCAACCAATGTTCACCCTTATAATTGATTTTATTAACAAAAGGATTGAAAATGTATTTAAATGAAGCATATACTCTATTAATGAATAGAGGAAACACAGTAATACGAAACACACAAAAAAACAAAACAATTGTTTTGTGTGTGTATGTGTCTGTGCTTTGATGCTTGTTGGAAGAGATCATAGGGAGGATGTGACCATTGGTTGACCTGAGAAATCAGAGGCTCCTCACTCCTTCTATCCTTGGAATGTACATCCTGCCAACCATTCCAACACGGTAGGAGCTGTTTCAAGGATGCAGCCTTGAGAGAGTAAGGTGTTGTGGAGACCATTTGGATTGAATATGTGACTGAATTCAGTTAAGGCCTCTATGTAAACTGTTAAGATTCTGACTGGCAGGTACAGAGATCTCATCTTGCAGGCCGCCAAAGACAAGTCTCTTATGTAAGTTCCCTTGCTTATTATTATTAGTTGGGGGTGGTCTGCCTCTTTCTTTGGTCCCATCTTGCACTCTGAGTGCGGGGACCAGTTTCAGATTTCACCTGGGGAACTCCAGAGGTTGCAAACCAACAGTGCTATAGTTTGAGTTATTATTTTTAGAAGATATTGGGAAATAATCTACATCTTTGAATAAAGGGAAATACAACATTAGGCTGCAAATGGTCTAAAAGAGGAAAAATTTTGCTTAGAAATCTAAAGCCAGGTAAGATTCCAGCAGTGGTTTTAAAATAGAAATTTCACGTGTCATTCTTTTGCTAAAAACAAACAAACAAAATAGGAACTGATGAATCTGGGTGGAAAGATAGCATGAGGGACAGACCAGTGCCAAAGCTAGAAAAGAAATCAGAGTTGGATGCAATGTACACTTATTGTTTGGGTTTAGATTATTAAAATATGTTCCCTTTCTGTCTTGAGATAATACTAAATGAAGAGTAATAGAAAGACTAATGGTAAACAAACAAAAATACACTTTTTGTCAATTCTAGTAGGAATTGTAATTTAAAAGTTATTTTGGATATACCAGTATGTCATGATACTGTACAAAGATCAGAACCATATGATGATAGATTAAAAATAGAATCAATGTGATTCTTAGTAGATACACGTCTAAAGTGAATATTATTTCTGCCACAGGCTAAGAAGCATGATATGAGATTCATACCAAATGCTGTATGTCTATTAAAGAGTTGGTACTAATAACCATTTGGAACCTTATGAGGGAGGTCTGCTTTCTATTTTAGAATGTAAGTTTTCTTTTTCTTATTCAATTTGTTTTCTGTCTCCTGGCTTAGATAATCAAATAATTCTTTTAAAAAAGAGGTGTTTGGGGAAAACTGGCATACACAGGCAGCATGCAAAAATTAATTTAAACCAATTGAACTTCTCAGTCATCTTAGTATCCCTTTAAAAAAGTTTCAGGGGAAAGGAACTCAATACCATGGGCTTGCTATATAAACAAACTCAATAAAGGGAATAAAAAAGTGTCTGGAGGGAAAAATTAAATGAAAGGAGAGAAAACCTATCAAAACAAATTTCTTCTCTCTAAATTGACATGGCAATGTTGTTTCTTCCACTGCTCTAACCCACAAGGATCAAGCATTCAGATCAATGTCTATTTTATTGGAAGATTATGGATTTGGAGCAGTAGGATGTCTTGAGAGCTTGTCTGGTCGATCCCCTTGCCTTCAGGTGAGACTATCTCTAAACTAGTTTAGACAGATGAGTATTGTAATTTTAAAGATTTCCAGCAAAAGTGATCCCATACCCTTCCTTTATTTATTTTTGTTGAGGAAATCTTTTATTTATTTATTTATTTATTTATTTATTTATTTATTTACAGCTAAGCATTAATGTGAGTTCTTCAGCCCAGATATTGCAGACTACCTAGAATAGTGCCTGATATGTTGCAGCTACTTAGGAAGAGTTAAATAATTAAAATGGATGAGACAAAGTGAGAGAGTAGCATAGACATATATATATACTACCAACTGTACAATAGATAGCCAATGGGAAGTTGCTGTATAACAAAGGGAGTTCAACTCGATGATGGATGATGTCTTAGAGGACTGGGATGGGGAGGGGTGGGGGAGTCGAGGGAGGGAGGGAATACGGGGATATTTGTATAAATACAGATGATTGACCTTGGTGTACCTCAAAAACTGGTACAAGAGTGTAAAGAAATTATATTCCAATAAAAAATAAATAAAATAAAATAAAATGGATGAAAGTTCTTGTGTCTTTGTTCCTAGTTTTCTAGTCTTTTAATTCTCTATTTTCAAAGCATGAAAGAATAATAGAACTTAAAATGTGAAAGAATCTTAAAAATGTCCCCACAATTCTCAACTTGGAGTTCTCAAACTGAACTCCAGGCTCTAATACTATGCTAAATGACAACAGCAGCAACAGCAAAAATGCAAATATACTGTGGAAAGTGTGATATGACAAGGAAAACATATGGAAGGGAAAAGGTCCCCAGATGAAGGTGAAGTGGATAGTTCTCTGGCAGCCATCATATTGAGCCAGAGACACCCAGAAAGGAGTCAGCGAAGATGATAATCACTAGACAAAGCAGTAGGCTTTCGTCACCCCGGTGAAATCATTGAGGCTTCCATGGGGTGAGAAACATAACTTAAGGAGTCATTAAGCAACCAGTGGCTACTGTTTGAACTGTTGATTCCCAGGCAGTAATAGAGAAAAATCACAGCTTGACCATCTTGGAAATGATGGTTTCAATGCTAATGAAATTAAGAAATTACACTAAGATTGAAAAAAAAAAAAAACTTTTCTTTTCTTGCCCCAAAATGGATGCTATGTTAGAGTTAGTTCAAAGGAAGGGATGAGCAACATACTCTCATAAATATTCATCCAATGTAGTATTTTTAGGGCAATCAAATCATGGTTTCCAGTGCGTGTTCTCAACTATTACAATGGATGAACATGAATTGAATGGGCATGAACACCAGGATTATCAAACAATTTTCATTATTCGAGAAGTTCACATATAAGAGTTATTATAAGTATTTTATAATCTTTTCTGTCAGTTGGATTTAAAATAATTTTGAAGCAAGAATTTCATATATTGCTCAGATTATAGAGAAAAGGGAATATAGATCAACTCAGCTATAGTCCAGGGTCTAAGTATATGAGAATATTTGTATAAAAATGTGTCATGACAAGTGTTACATAATTTGCAGTTTATACATACAAAGCGAAGCTATCATTTCAACTTTTCTGACTTTTTGTCACCTCTCCCGTAGGAGTTGGTGGATGGGGAAGAGTAAAGAGTTTGAGATGGATAAAAATGATTTAAGATCTACTTGGAAGTGCCTTTGTTTGATATTCTGCTGTTAACCTGTCTCATGTCAATTTAATTCTTAGACCAGCCAGAAGAACCCAGAAGGGTAGAGGAAAATTTTTCCCTCTTCAACAAACTGGAAGGATTTAATTGCCATTAGTTGAAATGGGGATATTGCAATAGGAGTAGGTCTTAAAGGGTGAAGGAAGATGAAAACCTTAGTTGTTTTTGTTGTTGTTGTTGTTGTTGTTGTTTTCTTAGAACAATCCTTGTGTTGTTTTTTTTTTTTAAACATATAAATTTATTTATTTATTGGCTGTGTTGGGTGCTTGTTGCTGTGCGTGGGCTTTCTCCAGTTGTGGTGAGCAAGGGCTACTCTTCGTTGCAATGCGCGGGTCTCTCACTGCGGTGGCCTCTCTTGTTGCAGAGCATGGGCTCCAGGAGCATGGGCCTCCGTAGTTGTGGCACATGGGCTTCAGTAGTTGTAGCACACAGGCTTAGTTGCTCCGCATCACATGGGATCTTCCCAGACCAGGGATGGAACCCGTGTCCCCTGCATTGGCAGGCAGATTCTTAACTACTGCACCACCAAGGAAGTCCCAAAACCTTAGTTTTGATTGTGTAAGTTTGATATGCTCATTAGACCTCCAAATGGAGCTACCAGTATCCACTTGACTATGAGACTGTAGTTTAGAAGAGGGTGAATACCCTAGGGAAATGAAAGATGGTTGCCAGGGATCATGCCAGGCCCACTTAAAGTTAGCAATTATGAATTTAAAACAGGACCAGTTGTGAGTTTTCCTCCAGCTGTATTAAGTTGCATGAGTGCTGTCACAGAGTAGGTGGAAAACTGTAATTATTGAAGTTTGTATTTCACCGAGTGTGATGAAATAAGAAAAGGGAAAGAGAACTGAGGATCCATACAAGGACGTGTTATGTGATATTGTGATTTATAAGAAATAGATATTCAGTCATTCAGATGACCAAAATATATTTTGCGTATATATTTGGTCTTCTTCCATGGTTCCTAGCTCACAGTTTCTAAGCTCACCCTTCACATTTCCTGAGTGATAAGAGCAATGGAAGCATCTTTTGTCATGATATTTGTTCTCAGTTTCTGAAATAGCTTCGGAGCCATAAGGGTGAAGTGGGTGTCTTGTTATTCATACCAAGCCCCTTTCCACCACAACTGGGATTATGTTAATGAGGTGATGTTTGGAAAACAGCTTAGGATGGAGGTTGGTTGCAAGGAGAAACAACCGTGTGATTAGAGGGTCTGCTGGCAGGGGAGAGGGGCTGGAGTTCAATTAATTGCTAATGGCCAACGATGTAATTAATCACGCCTGTGTAAAAAAGCTTCCATACAAAAGATAGACTTAGAGGGTATTATGCTAAGTGTAATGTCAGACAAAGAAAGGCAAATACCATATGATTTCACCTATATTTTGAATCTAAAAAAACAAAAACTAACAAACATGACAAAACAGAAACAGACTCATAAACACAGAGGAGAAACTAGTGGTTGCCAGAGGGTAAGGGAGTAGAAAGATGGGTGAAATAGTTGAAGGGGATTGAGAGGTAAAACTTCCAGCTATAAAATAAATAATGAGAAGTAATGTACAGCAATAGATAATATAGTGAATAATATAATAACTTTGTATGATGACAAATAGTAACTAGATTCATAGTGGTGATAATTTCATACTGTATAAAAATATCAGATAACTATGTTGTATACCCGAAAATAGTATAATATTGTAAGTCAACTGTACTTCAAACAACCAAAAATAGATGGGGTTCAGAGAGCTTCTGGATTGGTGAAGACATTGAGGTGCTGGGAAAGTGGCATTCCCAGAGAGGGCCCAGGAGCTCCATGCTCTTTACCTATACTTTGCCCTATGCATCTCTTCCATCTCTTCTATCCTTGTATAATACACCAGTGATCTAGTATGTAAAAATGTTTCTCTGAGGTTTGTGACTTTCTCTAGCAAGTTATTTGAACCCAAGGAGGGGTTTGTTATAACCTCTGATCTATAATAGATTGGTCAGAAGCACAGGTGACAACCTGGACTTGTGATGGGCATCTGAAGTAGTGGTTGGGGGGCAGTCTTGTGAGACTAAGCCCTTAACCTATGGGATCTCATGCTATTTCCATGTAGATAGTATCAGAATTGAGTGAAATTATAGGACACCCAGCTGGTGTCTGGATAATTGCTTGTTGGTGTGGGGAGGCCCTCCCACACACACATTCGAATTTGGTGTCAGACCAATAGATTAAAATGATTGGTCATATAATTTAAGCTGGATAAAAGGAAACTGGGGATATGAGGGAATAAAAGACTTTGAAAAGTTATGAATTTCAGGCCCAGGTAAGAACAAAGGATTGCTACAGATGGAGTAAAAGAAATAGTAAGCTGAAAAGTTAGGAAAGAGTAATGAGAGAACAAGTTGCATGAAATTGAAATTAGAAAGGGGTAGCATCTTTTCATGTGCCTCTTGGTCACCTGTGTGTCTTCTTTGGAGAAATGTCTATTTAGGTCTTCTGCCCATTTTTTGATTGGGTTTTCTGTTTTGATGATATTGAGCTGCATGTGCTGTTTGTAAATTTTGAAGACTAATCCCTTTTTGGTCACATCATTTGCAAATATTTTCTCCCAGTCTGTGGGCTGTCTTTTCGTTTTGTCTGTGGTATCCTTTACTGTGCAAAAGCTTTTCAGTTTAATTAGGTCCCATTTGTTTATTTTTGTTTTTATTTCCATAACTCTAGGAGACAGAACCAAAAAACATTGCTGCGATTTATGTCAGAGAGTGTTCTCTGTATGTTTTCCTGTAGGAGATTTATAGTGTCCGGTCTCACATTTAGGTCTTTAATCCATTTTGAGTCTATTTTTGTGTATGGTGTTAGAGAATATTCTAATTTCATTTTTTTACATGTAGCTGTTCAGTTTTTCTGGACATTTATTGAAGAGACTGTTTTTCCTCCATTGTATAGTCTTGCCTCCTTTGTCATAGATTAATTGACTATAGGTGCTTGGCTTTATTTCTGGGCTTTCTATCCTGTTCCATTGTTCTATGTTTCTATTTTTGTGCCAGTACCATATTGTTTTGATGACTATAGCTTTGTAGTATAGTCTGAAATCATGGAGCCTGTTTCCTCCAGCTCCGTTTTTCTTTCTCAAGATTGCTTTGGCTATTCAGGGTCTTTTGTGTCTCCATACAAATTTTAAGATTTTTTATTTTAATTCTGTGAAAAGTGCCATTTGTAATTTGATAGGGATTGCATTGAATCTGTAGATTGCCTGAAAAGATGTTCAATGTCACTAATTATCAGAGAAATGCAAATCAAAACTACAGTGAGATATAACCTCACACCAGTCAGAATGGCTATCATCAAAAAATCCACAAACAGTAAATGCTGTTGAGGGTGTGGAGAGAAGGGAACCCTCCTACACTGTTGGTGGGGACGAAAATTGGTGCAGCCACTATGGAGAACAGTATGGAGGTTCCTTAAGAAACTAAAAATAGAGCTACCATATGATCCTGCAATTCCACTCCTGGGCATATACCTGGAGAAACCATGGTCCAAAATGATACATGCACCCCAATGTTCGTTGCAGCAGTGTTTACAATAGCCAAGACATGGAACCAACCTAAATGTCCATCAACAGAAGAATGGATAAAAAAGATATGGTACATATATATAATGGAATATTACTCAGCCATTAAAAATAATGACATAATGCCATTTGCAGCAACATAGATGGACCTAGAGATTGTCATACTGAGGGAAGTAAATCAGATAGAGAAAGAGAAATATCATGTAATATTGCTTATATTGTGGAATTAAAAAAATGATACAAATGAACTTATCTACAAAACAGAAACAGACTCACAGACTCAGAGAATTAACTTATGGTTACCAGGGGGAAGAGTTGGGGGGAGGAATAGTTAGGGAGTTTGGGGTCGACATGTACACACTGCTGTATTTAAAATGGATAACCAGAGATTTCCTAGGTGGTGCAGTGGTTAAGAATCTGCCTGCAAATGCAGGGGACATGAGTTCAATTCCTGCTCCAGGGAGATCCCACATGCCATGGAGCAAAATAAGTCCGTGTGCCAGAACTATTGAGCCTGCGCTCTACAGCCCGCAAGTCACAACTACTGAGCCCACGTGCCACAACTACTGAAGCCTACGTGCCTAGAGCCTGTGCTCTGCAACAAGAGAAGCCACCACAATGAGGAGCCTGTGCACCACAATGAAGAGTAGCCCCCACTTGCTGCAACTATAGAAAGCCCCTGTGCAGCAACGAAGATTCAATGCAGCTAGTAAATAAATTAATTAATTTAAAAAAATAAAATGGATAACCAACAAGGAACTACTGTATAGCACAGGGAACTCTGCTCAATATTCTGTAACAACCTAATTGAGAAAAGAATTTGAAAAAGAATAGATACATGTATATGCATAACTGAATCATTTTGTTGTATACCTGAAACTAACACAATATTGTTAATCAGCATACTCCAATATAAAATAAAATAAAAAAAAAGAAAGGGTAGCAATTCCTGGTAATGATAGTCTAAGATATGACCATGAGAGTAAGTGGTAGAGGTAGGATCAACATCAAGATCACTGAAGAAGAGGATTTTAAGGAACTTAGAGATTCTAGTATTGGAATGATCCTAGATACATATATTGAAATTGCCCAGAACAGGAGTAGTGTTAGAGAGCAAGTCAGCGATCCAGGAGCTAAACTCTTTAAGATAATGCATGAGAAGGTGTGTGTGTTGGGCGGGGGGGGCAGGTGGGTACAGTGGCAAGTGATTCAGCTATCTGTAACTGACTATAACACGAGATTCAAAACTGGGATATTCTAGGGATGTAAAAGGGAGAAGAATGGTCTGCAAGTAGCACTGAAGAGTAAGTATAACATTTACCTCACTCTCTAGGCTCAATAATAAGTGGTGTTGGAAAAAGAAAAAAAAAAGCCACCATTTGAGAAGTGGGGGAGGCAGTGTTCTCAAAGGAGTCAGCATTAAATACAAGCAAAAAAGTAAAGGTAGGTCAAGTTTTCTCAGTCTCAGCACTATTGATGTTTTGGGCTGGATACTTCTTTCCCTTGTGGGGAGGGCTGCCTTGTACATTGTAGGATGTTTAACAACATTCACTGGCCTCTGTCCAGTAGGTACTTGCAGCAATATCCTGTTGACCCCATCTTGTGACAACCAAAAATGAGGTAGATCATGGAAAAGTTAAGGATATTGGGGATTTTTTAATTTTTTCTTTTGGCCACCTCATGCAGCATGCAGGATCTTAGTTCCCCAGCCAGGCACTGAACACTTGCCCCCTGCATTGGGCTCCATGCATGCAGTCTTTTTTTTTTTCAAAGCTCTTTATTGGAATGTAATTGCTTTATACTGTTGTGCCACTTTTTGCTGTACACCAAAGTGAATCAGCTGTATTTATTCATATATCCCCATATTCCCTCCCTCCCACGCCCCCCCTCCCACCCTTCCTATCCCAGCCCTCTAAGTCATCACCCACCATCAATTTGATCTCCCTGTGTTATGCAGCAGCTTCCCACTAGCTATCTATTTTACAGTTGGTAGTGTATATATGTCAATGCTACTCTCTCACTTCGTCCCAGCTTCCCCTTCACCACCCCCCCACCCCGTGTCCTCAAGTCCTTTCTCTACATCTGCATCTTTATTCTTGCCCTGTCACTGGGTTCATCAGTATCATGTTTTTAGATTCCATATATATGAGTTAGCATACGGTATTTGTTTTTCTCTTTCTGGCTTACTTCGCTCTGTATGACAGACTCTAGGTCCATCTACCTCACTACAAATAACTCAATTTCATCCTTTTTTATGGCTGAGAAATATTCCACTGTATATATGTGCCACATCTTCTTTATCCATTCATCAGTTGATGGGCATTTAGGTTGCTTCCATGTCCTGGCTATTGTAAGTAGTGCTGCAATGAACATTATGGTACATGTTCCTTTTTGGATTATGGTTTTCTCAGGGTATGTGCCCAGGAGTGGGATTGCTGGGTCATATGGTAGCTCTATTTTTAGTTTTTTAAGGAACCTCCATACTGTTTTCCATAGTGTCTGTACCAATTAACATTCGACCTACAGGGGAGCATGGAGTCTTAACCGCTGGACTGCCAGAGAAGTCCCTACCTAGTTTCCTCACAGTAAAGTTAATTCCATCTCAGCCTACCTCTCCTATTGAAAATAATTAATGAAAATGAGGTAAAATGTGATTTTTCTCAGATATCATAAACTGTTTCATTTCCATTGTAAGATCATAAAATTTCCTTATGAAAGGAAAACATGGTTAATCTCAGTTGAGTAGATACAGCACATTTTCTATCTTATAGCATAATGTAGACTCAAGTGTCCTTCACTGCAATTACTGTAGTTTAAGACATTGTCATTATTCACCTGAATTTCTACAGTTCCCTCATAACACCTACCTCCATTTGGTCTGGGCTCCCTTCCCTACTCACATTCTCACAGGGAACTCAGGGTAAATATAATCAGGTCATGTGACACCCTTGACTAACGCACAGAGAATAAAATGGAACTGCTTACAACGATCCGTAGGCACTATGTGATTTAGCCTTGCTTATCTCTCCAGTACATCTGAGACCACTCTCTTCTTCTCCGACCAGATACTCCAACCATAATTGCTATTTTCTTCAAACAACTAAGCTCACAATCATCCCACCTCAGTACTAACGCATTGTCTGTTTTCTCTGTCAGGAATGCTCTTCCGTCATACGGGCTCCTCATTATCAAGATCATAATTGAAGTATCACCACCTCAGAAGCCCTTTGCTGATGCTCACCACTCAATGTTAATTAGACACCACCTCAGCCTGAGAAAGTGATTGCTAGTCACTATCACATCACCCTGTTTTAGTTCCTTCATTATACTTGCCACTACCTGAAGTTACATGATTGGTTTATTTATGTATTTACTTGCATAAGATATGCAAGCTCTGTGAGATCAGCAGTATATTCCCATCATCTGGCGCATAGTAGGTACTTTGTAAATTCTTGGTGAACGAATGAATAAATGGATGAATTTGTAAAGTGGGGCTTGTAATATTTCCCCTGTCTCCTCTCTATTCAAGTCACCGTAACTTAAATTTCGTTGAACTTTTCAGTTTTAATCCCACTATTAATTTACATACAGAAATCCATCTTTGGGGGTAATTCCAAATGTAATTTTGTGAAATATTGTGCTAAGTCAAGAGAGAAAAGGATTCTCATTTTAATCCACTTTGAAATCATTCTGTTTACCTGTTGCCTACGGAGGATCAAGGAGATTAAATTGGCTCTGAACAACCACAAAACTAATTAGAGGCAATAGAAAAAAATGTAATCTATCCTTTTATAATGACACTTTTAAGACTTCTATTATACACAAATTTGGCTAACATGGCAATGTCTGGTTTGGCACTGTGAGGATAACATGAAATTTGAGCATTGCTTTCCTTAAGTACTTTTTAATTTATTAGTTAATCTGAGGGGATTGGAGTGGCTTTTATATGATGCTGAATTTTATTTCCTTAGTTACACAGAACAGTTATGGCATACATTGCAATTAAATTAAATCTATTCTTTGATTTCATCTCAGTGATGTTCTCAAGCCCCGAGTCAAATAAGTTATTGTTGCAAGAGATCAGGTATGTTGAGTTTCAGTAACAGCAGACCAGGCAAGTTTTTGCTCTCCCTTCCCCACCCCCTCTACTTCTAGAAGCAGAGCCAATAACTTTTCTTGATTTCACAAATTATTTTCATAGGGAACAATTGTCTCAGGCTCATTGGAATGCAAATGTTATGCTAATATATGTTAGTAGGCCTAGTTATAACTATTATTTGTGTAGTCTACAACCTTGCTGAAAAGTAAGCTCTCTATAGATCTTTTCTGCCAGGAATCCAAACATTAGGATTATCCAAGGCTATTACAGCTCTTTGTGTTTTCCAGCAGCAATGTCATATTAATAATCATTATTGAGAAAAAGAGGCTTTTTGTTTTATTTTTCTTTTATGCCTTATTCCTCATTCCTTTTAATCCAGTTCTATGGACCAGTGACATAAACAGGATCTGTCTATGAAAAATAACCTAGATTTGGCAAATTCCACTCTATAGCTGGTTCCCAGTTAACTTTAGTCAAAGCACTTTATAAAAAGAAATGAAACCATTACCCAGAATCCAATTGTACAACATAAGCACCTATTATCACATTTAATTGTCCCTAGATCCCACTACTAGTATTAAGGTCTGGCTCAGTACCTTTTTTACTGCAAACAAGTGTCAAAAATGATACCCACTTTCTAGTATTTGACACAGAATCCAATGAGAAGTATCAGATAGACCCAAGAAGTCATCTTTTCATTCAATGAACACATATTTATCTCCTACTATGTGCAAGGAACCACACTCAGTACTGGAGATACAGAAATGGGAAAGACAGATGTGGCCTATGCATACAAAATTTCCTCTTTCACAGCCACTTATGTAAAAGATTATCTATTTGAGGTAAAGTAAAATTACTAGTTGTGCTAACTTCTACTTAGCAGGAAAGATGCAAAAAGACTTGCTCACCATAAATTTTCAGTTGTGTATTTAATGGTATATTGTCTATTATTTCTATAATGGCTAACTCTTGGAGAAGTAATGATTATGTCTGCTAATCTATTTAAAAGACTCTCTAATGATGCCTACCAGTACCCCCCTTCCACGGGATCTCTCAGAATATATTTGCACTTATAACTACTCTGCTTGAGCATTAGTCTGTCTAATATATAGAATTTATCCACTCTCAACATTTTCCTCAGCATGGAGCATCTTTCACCACAGTGTGTGACTCCATGTGGAACTCTTTTCTTATATTTTGTTTACCTTTTTGAACTATGCAATATGATATAGCATGCTGATAGGAAGCCTGAAAAGAATATATATTTTAAAGTATCTCAGGTTGTTATGAAGGATAATTTGTTGAGTAAAGTACAAAATATGTAGAAAATAAATGGGTAGAAACACAGCTGTTGCAATGAAAACTGGAAGAAAAAAGATGCCCTCTGTATTTAAATTCATTGCAAAATATTCCTGTTCCAGCTGAAATACACATTCTTAACTAAATAAATAGTAATTTGGGTTCGGGCTCATAAATCTGGAAAATAAATATCCTAATGCAGGAACAACTAAAATAATTAGAACCAAATAACCAGAACCCTCAATTATACATCCCTCCCAACTAATTTTTCATTTTTTGCAGAAATGGACAAATTTTCAAATATACTGTTTATAGAGATTTATCCACAAAACACTTCCATAGGAATAATATGGAATCAATAAGAATTCAGTTAATTCTTTTGTACCTTCTGTAGCCCCATCAGTAATTTTAAGCAAAGAAAATTTTACATTTGCATGATGGCTCAGGGATATTCACTCATATCATGTAACTTCCCATCACCGCACAACAAATTAAATTTAATAATTTTGAGGGCCAGCTTTATGTAAAGGTAAATTGCATGAGGGATACTATTTATCATACCAAACAATTAGCTTATAATTGAAATTTTTGTCATAACTTTCCGCTTTTAGCCTCTTCTTTAGTTAGATGTAATTAAGAAGATAGTTAACAATTTAAAAAATATATTGCTTGATAAAATGAGCTTCCTAAAAATAGTTTTTAATAATCAGGGGTAAGGTTGAAGGGGTACAGCAATTGAAGACTAAGGAAAGACATCTCCAACAAGGAGCAGTAATTGGGATTTGAGGCCTGAGTTTCAACTAACTATTCTAATATATAACATAATACCACTGCTCAATAATGCACATATAGCATTTAAACAACATTAAGAACAAATGATGTTTATAAAACTCAACTACTAAGACTCTTTCTAGATGTCTGCATAGTTTAATAGTTTTATATCATAAAATAAGAACATGCTCATTATTAAAATATTTGCAATAACAGAAAGAATAAAGCAATTGCCTACCATTCCACCATCCAAACTATAATTACTATCAGTATATTTTTTATTTCGTTTCAATATTTTCCAAGTATATGTGCATTTTCTCCCTAGTTATCCATTGAACATAGCTAACTTCATATTTAGCTTATCACATCTGGAATTGATCAAGACACATTTACAAGCAACAAAAACTGGCTCTGGACAATATAAACAGAAAAAATTAATTTATGGGGACTTCCCTGGTGGTGCAGTGGTTAAGAATCCGCCTGCCAATGCAGGGGACATGGATTCAATCCCTGGTCTGGGAAGATGCCACGTGCCACAGAGCAACTAAGCCTGTACACCGCAAGTACTGAAGCCCGCACACACTAGAGCCTGCATGCTACAACTACTGAGCCCACATACTGTAACTACAGAAGCCCACGTGCCTAGAGCCCACGCTCAGCAACAAGAGAAGACACACCACTGAGAAGCCCACTCACCACAACGAAGAGTAGCCCCCACTCACAACAATTAGAGAAACCCCATGCACAGCAAGGAAGACTCAACGTGTAAATTAAAAAAAAAAATTAATTTATGAAAGGGTGTTGAGTAGCTAACCAAATTCATTGGAAAGCCAGAGACCCTGACTCAGAGTATAGGCAGGAACAAGTCTCCATTTTCCAGTGATGATAACCTACATAAGTTATACCAACCTACTCACTAAGGTTGAGATATTAATATATATGCTTCTTAAAAACATCTTAGAGCTAACAAGTTGTGAGGAGTTACTGAGAAAATAGCCAGAATAGGAGATTCCAGAGGCATAAACAGGTAAAGCACTAAGTGCTGCTTTTCCAAAGGAATACTTGTAGATCTGGAAGAAACAGTTTTAGGTGAGTTGAACTGCATTGTAAATGGCCTAAAAGGACTTGAGAGAAAGCTAATACCTCAAAAAAGTCAGACCCCATATATTAATTTTGTATTGCCACATTAACAAATTACCACAAGCATTGTGGCTTAAAACAAAACCTATTTATTCTCACATAGTTTCTGTAGGACAGAATTCAATTCATGGCTTCAATGGGTGTCCCTTTTCAGGGTCTCGCAAGGCTGGCATCAAGATGTTAGCTGAGCTGCATTCTCATTCGGAGGCTCAATTAGGGAAGGACTCAATTCCAAACTCCCTTGGTTTATTGGCAAAATTTATTTCCCTCCAGATGTAGAATTCATGTAAATTTGCTTCTTTAGAGCCAGCAATGGAGAGTCTCTCTGGTACTTTGAGTCTCTAATTTCCAGGAAAGATTGGATCCTTTGTTAAAGGTTTCACCTGATTAGGTCAGGCCCACCACAGTCAATCTTTTTTGATGACTCCAGGTCAACTGATTAGGGAACTTGATTAAATCGGCACAATACCTTCACTTTGGCCATTTTCTATTGGTTAGAAGCAAGTCTCAATTTCTATCCACACTCAAGAGGAGGGGATGATACAATGGCATAAGTAGCAGGAAAGTAACAAAAGAAGAGTAAAAGACACATAAAGTGGCTGAGACAAATAGGAAGAATATATTATAATATATAATGTATAATAAACTGGTAGATATAAACTCAAATATATCAGTAATTACATTAAATGTAAAAGGACAACTGATTTAGATAAGACACAATGATTGTCAGATGAATTTTTAAAACTAAATGCTACCATAAAAAACATAAGGAGAGCAAAAATTTGAAGATAAAATGATAGAAAAAGATAAACAAAAGCAAAAATCAAAACAAAGCTAATGCTGTTAAATAATGTCAGGCAGATTTGACTTTAAAGCAAACAATTAATATGGACATTTCAAAATGATCTTTTAAAGATTCAGGTTACCAAAAAGACAAAATAATTCTATATTTCTATGAATTGAATCATCTAGGTTTAAAATATAAAAAAAAAAGTTGATAGAAGCACAATGAGGAGTGAAATGTATCACTATATGGTATAATTTTAACTATTGCTTCTCAATAACTAATTGAATAAGTAACTGAGAGATCAAGTAGACAAAAAATTACTACAATTTGAACAATATGTTTAACAAGCTTTTAAGTAGTTTACATATACAAGTCACAACACTCCAAAAATGCAGAATACACATTACTTTCAAGAACAGAAAAAAAATATTTATAAAACTTGGCCACCTGCTGGGCAATAAAACAAGTTTCAATACATTTAAAGTTTCAACACATTTTAAATGACTGGCATAATGCAAACTAAGTTTTCTAACCACAATGCAGACATGCTCAAAATCATTAACAAAGAAGGAACTTAGACTATTCTCCACATATTTGGAAATTTCAAAATACAACTGTAAGCAATCTGTGTGCCAGAGCCTCACAATGAAATTGAAGAATAATTTAATCTAAATAATATTTAAAACATTAAATATCAAATTCTGGGATATAGTTAAAACTATACGTAGAAGAAATTGTGTTGTCTTAACTGTATATATCAGAAGAAAATAAATGATGAGCACACCCAACCAAAAATTCCAGTTAATTTTCAACCTAAAAGTGAAAAGCAAAATTATAAAGCATTCAGAATGCATTATTGGAGAATATATTAAGTACTTCAGGGTAAGGAAATTTTTCTCATACATTATACAAAAGCACTCAGCATAACAAAAAAAATCACCAAATTTATCTACATTAACTAGGATGTATAATTTAATTCAAAACTCACCTTAAAGAGAATGAAAAACATAATGAAGAATGAAAAGATATTTATAAAACATGTAACTGACAAAGGGCCTGTAACCAGAATGTATAAAAACTCCTACAAGTCAATTTTTTTTTTTTTTAAAAGGCAAGCAATCCAATAAAAGAATGAGCAGGGAATGCCCTGGCAGTCCAGTGGTTAGGACTCTATGCTCTCACTGCCAAGGGCCCAGGTTCCATCCCTGGTCAGGGAACTAAGATCCCACAAGCCCCTCGATGCGGCCAAAGAAAAATGAGCAAAACACCTAATAAGTATTTTGCAAAAGACAAAAATCTAAATGGGCAATAAAGATATGAAAAGGATCTCAAAATCATTAGTAAATCATGGGAATGCAGGTCAAAGCACACCCACTAGATTAGCAAAATACTTTTAAAGTCCTGAAAACATCAAAAGTTAGTACAGATATGGAGCAAAAGGAATTTCGTATACATTGTTGGTAAGAGTGTAAATTAGTGCCACCATTTTGCAAAATAACTTGGCATTATCTAATGAGGTTGAATGAACAGATGTTATTGGGCAACAAGGATATTGAATAATATTATTCTGAGAAGGAAACTTGAGACTAAAAAACGAAAGAGGCAACTCCATAAGTGCAATTATGAAGTTTATTGTGGGTAAATTACATATAGGCAGGATCAGGCTGACCACGATCCAGAGGCAAAAGTAGCTGCACTCTGCACCACCATAAGGGGCAGGGGGGAATTTTAAGGGGTCAAGGCTAAAGATAGAATCTTACTACTAAGGGAGAAGCACATCTGCACCAATGGGAAACAAGAATTTTTCCTCCCTCTGGGGGTCTCATGACCATTATTACTCGAGGACCATTAACCACCCACATCAACAAAGGGCATTCTTCCAGTTTTCATATCAGATGAAGGCAAGGGTAAAAGTTGATAGGGAACTTATCTGGATTGGGCATATTCCTTGTGACTAGGCTGAAGCTTAGTCTCACAGAAGGGGGAGGAGGTAGGACTGCAGGCCTAAGATGGAGTTGACAAAATGAAGTCAGTGTGGTTCAGCCACAAAAATGTGTTGCTTTTGACCTGCATTTCATTCTTGGATATACACCTTAGAGAAATGTGTACCGAGAGACATGGATTATAACGTTCATAGGAGCAGCATTGTTTGAAATGGTCCTGGAGTGAAAACAACCAAACAGGCATCAACAGGTGAATGAATATAGATATTGTAATATTTTATGCAATGGAGTACTACAAATCAACAATCATGAGTGATATATAGCTATATGGTGCTATGTGTGGATTCTTACAAACAAATGTTGAACAAAGAAAAAGAACACAAAGTGATATGTAGGTTCTTGTATAATTTTTTTAAAGTTCAAAACGACAAAATAAGACTATTGTTAAGGATTCATGTATAATGATAATACTATAGAGTAAAGCAAGTAACTGCTTATCATAAAAGTCAGAATAATCTTATTTTTGTAGAGTATGGGGTAGTTAAAGGAATCTGAGAAAGCATACCTTGGCAGTTTCTAGGGTGCTGCCAATTTTTTAAATTTTTATTTTATTTTATTTATTTTTTGCTACTCTCAACATTTTATTCACTGATTTGGGTGGCTTTTATATAGGGTGCTTGCTTTATAATCAATCAGTATTCTTTACAGTTATGTTTCACGTACTTTTCTCATGTTATATCTCACTATGAAAGCTAAAAAACATTAAAAACATAGAAAATAAATCAAGAGGAACCATGGCAAGCTGGGCAATAAGTAATGTAACCAAGCCCTCTGCATCAGTACTTTTCAAAAGCTATATTGGTGATTCTATCATACATCCAGAGGTGAGTCTCAGTGTGGAAGAAAAAAAAAGAATATCTTAAGCACAGTGTCTGACTATATATGTTTGTGTCAATTAACATCTGTCCTCCGCTGAAGATGACTGACAATTCCTTTTGTCCATCTCTGAGCATGTAGGTCCTGGAGCAAATTATCAAAAATAATTGTTATACTGAGTTTATATCTGTACTTAAATTTAATGAAGAATTAGAAAGATGTACTTAAATATGTAGATAAGATAGGATTATGGGAAATGAAGAATTAGTTCTAATGGTGTGTAATATATACAAGCTCTAACAAAAAAAAATGGAAAGAAATGAATACCTCAACCTTTCAAATGGGGACTTTATGGTATAAAACAGAAATTTTCTTTTGTTTTTATTTTATTGTTTTAAAGATTATTTATTTATTTATTTATTTATTTATTTATTTATTTATTTATTTATTTTTGGCTGCATTGGGTCTTCGTTGCTGCATGTGGGCTTTCTCTAGCTACAGATAGCAGGGGGCCTACTCTTCGTTGTGCTGTGTGGGCTTCTCATTGCAGTGGCTTCTCTTGTTGCAGAGCTTGGGCTCTAGATGCGAGGGCTTCAGTAGTTGTGGCACACCGGCTCAGTAGTTGTGGCTCATGACCTCTAGAGTGCAGGCTCAATAGTCATGGTGCATGGGCTTAGTTGCTCCATGGCATCTGGGATATTTCTGGAACAGCGATCGAACCCGTGTCCCCTGCTTTGGCAGGCAGATTCTTAACCACTGCGCCACTAGGGAAGTCCTTGGGAATTTTAGAATTCTTAAAATCATGATTACTTAGGCAAATACCAGTTTTGTAAATCAATGTTTGCATTAGTGACTGAAATGGCACTAAACTTTTTAAAAGTATGGCATTTTTTTGCTATATGGTGAGGGGTGTGATGGTATAACTCATAATGGTATTCTGTAATTAACATGGGATTCTTTTTCCTAGATGACTATTTTTTTTAACTGTTTTGGTTTAAGGAAATAGAAAAAAGAATAAAATAAAAGCCACAGAGAGTTCTTTAGGGCTACCAGGATGTTTTTCCCTTCAGTTTAATTTCAAGAATTGCTTAAATATGGAAAGATATGTCTAACTGTGGCAAAGTTGATTTTTTAGTAAACAGAGAGACACAAGGAAGAAATTTCTGGATAGCTTCATGAAGGAAAGCAAGTTGATGAATCAAGAGAGATGTTACAGATTCAGCACCACACAATTTCTCTCAATAGAGACTTTTATTCAATGAGCCCAATATTTTCCAACAGATGGGGCTGATGAGGCAGGTGTGGAAGATTTGGGCTGAGAGAGAAAATGGGGAAAGGGCCAGCTATGACTCGAGGATCAGCACCATTATTTCTGCAACCAGAACAGGAGCTGGAGCACTTTTCAGTGAATATTATAGCATAAATTGCAACGCAGAGAGAAAAATGGCTATAGGGAATTATATTCCCATTGCAGCTGTCATAGAGATTGACACCTTGGTAACACATATTTTACTCAAAAGGTGTTTGTATGAAGACAAAACAAAACAACCAGAAA
This sequence comes from Hippopotamus amphibius kiboko, assembly GCF_030028045.1. Lineage (NCBI taxonomy): Eukaryota > Metazoa > Chordata > Mammalia > Artiodactyla > Hippopotamidae > Hippopotamus > Hippopotamus amphibius. The sequence goes on from NC_080203.1 coordinate 25,583,318, forward strand.
GCCACTGTTTGAGGGCAGGGGGAATTCAACAATTTGTATACGCGTAGAGGGAGACTCATAATAGGGGATTTTAAGGCATTTGTATGGCAAATATTTGTTTTGTGAGGGTAATCACCTCCATTTTTTAAAAAATCAAGATTTCCATCAAATGCTTCTTTTAGTCGAATGTTTTATTTTTGTGTATGGTGTTAAGGACTGTTCTAATTTCATTCTTTTACATGTAGCTGTCCAGTTTTCCCAGCACCACTTATTGAAGAGGCTGCCTTTTCTCCATTATATATCCTTGCCTCCTTTGTCATAGATTAATTGACCATAGTTTATCTCTGGGCTTTCTATCCTGTTCTATTGATCTATATTTCGGTTTTTGTGCCAGTACCATACTGTCTTGATCACTGTAGCCTTGTAGTATAGCCTGAAGTCAGGAAGCCAGATTCCACCAACTCCGTCTTTCCTTCTCAAGATTGCTTTGGCTATTCGGGGTCTTTTGCGTTTCCATACAAATCATAAAATGTCTTGTTCTAGTTCTGTGAAAAATGCCATTGATAATTTGATGGGGATTGCATTGAATCTGTAAATTGCTCACCAAATGCTTTTTTATTATTAAACAGATTTTTTTCCTTATGATTTTGGTAAATTACTTTTTATCTCCTTTTATAGATGAAAATTATTTACTAATATGTCATTCTATTTGAACAAAGCTGTCTGTGCTTTTGAAACCATCTATCTATAAATATTAGTTCATCAAATCTACAGTATGTCTGGGCAATGTCTGTTGGATTTGCTTTACTACAAATTTTAAACAATTAAAATAATACTTAATGCTTAAAGATTCATTAAGAAGTAACTTGCTTCCCAAGCTCCCATGCACAAGAATTTACATTGCAGTTATTTTTTACTGCAACAAAATACTGTGAAAACTACAAATGAATAAATTAATGCATAGTTATACTATGGAATCTTTTCCTATTTAAAATTATGAAAATGAATGAGCTAGAGCTTCCTGTGTGAACATGATTAGCTGACAAAAACAGAACATTGAGTGAGAAAAGCAAGTTCCAGAAGAATTCAAAGTATAATTTTCTAATTCTTACTGAGCACCTACTGTATACCTGGAACTATGCTAAAGACTTTAAATACATTATCTCACTTGATTATCATCTTTATTATCCCCATTTATAGATGATGAGATTGAGGTTCAGTGACTTGCCCAAGGTAGCACAGCTACTGAGTTGTGGAGCAAGGATTTGAATCCAAATCAGTCTGGCTCCAAAAACCTGAAGTCTGAACCACTGTGGAGTCAAAGCAGAACTAAAATCTATTGCTCGCAGCATTCATGACACCTTTCTTGTCTGGGCAACCCGAGGAGTGTTCTTGGGGAGAACAGAACACCATAAGCTATATTAACTATATTCATAATCCAATGAGATACATGCAAATTAAACTTACAAAAGATAGAAACAGACCACTTCTGAACTAGCTCTTCTAGGTTTAGGACAGAATATTTGTGGCACATATAGTCCACACATACCTACAAAAATGATCAAACACATTGCACAGCTCCAAGAGGAGCTATTCTCACAAAATGCAGTATGAGTGGTGACCTTGAGGTGGGACAGTCTCTATTCACTACTGAATCAAGCAAACCAGCACCAAGATACACAGTCTACATTATACCATAGATAACATATTCCTTTCATGAAAGATGTATCTGTTGTGGAGTATATTTTGACATAATGCTATTGGCTGAAATCAAGGTATTTTATAAGAAATATTTCTATGAAATAAGTATGACCATTTTCTTAAGTAATCACGACTTCACTACTTTGTAGGTTTTAAGTCAAATGACTCTGGAGCTAGACTGACTGTGTAAGAATCCAGCTTTAATACTCTTTAGCTTTGTGTCATTAGTTAACTTATTTGACATTGCCCTGATTCAGTTTTCTCATCTGTAAAATAGAATCTTTCTCATAAAGGTTTTGTAAGAATTAAGGGAATTGATACATGTAAAGTGCCTAGACCAGTGCCGAGCAGATGGTAAGTACTACCTAATTGATAGCCGTTGCTGTTTATATTGTTATTGTTATTTTGTACTACTGAGCATCATCTTTACGTGGAAGACATTGTTAACTGTTCTTAGGACAAAGAACAGTATTTAAATGTCCTGAACAATTGGTTGATATCAGAAATGAGAGTCAAAATATTTTACAGGTCTGATGTGGGCCCTCAACCAATCAGAGGGGAGACCAGCTATAAACAGGCTCCATGGCTGTACTGGTGCACACTAGTTCAATATCAGGCCTTATCATGGTCTATGAACAATACAAATTGGAAAACCATCTCTGACAGAAAGCTCATAAATGTTTGTGCTCAACCATAGCAAGTATCTAGCACTCCAGCGAAGGCATTTACCTCATTTGTTCCTATTTTCAATCCCCCTTTCAAATTCTGTCTTTGCAATCTGTTGTAACCATTCTGGAAAAAGATGTCAGAATAATTTAGTTCTCCCATAGTATTTCAGATATATGCAAAACTAGGGCGAAAGAGACCTCTGGCAGCCCAAACCTTTAGAACTTAGAGAGGAAATTAAGCTGCATATTAAAAACTCACACCAAATTCTTCAGCTCAGAGTGCATATTAAAAAATTGTGTGTGTTTGTGCATCTGTAGTTTAAAAACAAAGAGAAAGTGAGACAGAACAAAATGCATGGAAAGAGAAAAATAGCAACAAAAACAGAGGAAATCACTACTGTTGAGATTCTTTCATAGCAAAGAAAAGAATTATAGTGAAATTATTTTCCTTACACTTTAATGTGATAAAATTTTGTACAGTGTAATATAGAGAAATGGTGTGTCTGGTCCTTTAAAATAAACTAGGTTTTGGTCTAGGATTCAAGCACATTTCTGTGGGTGTCCCTTTCATGGAACTAGTTGTACTCAAGAGCTAGGAATTACAGTTGTGAAAGCAGTACAGTCTTCCCACTTCTAGAGAAAAGAAGTGCACAAAACAGAAAGGAGTCCATTCAAGAGTAACCAAATGAATGATTCAATCTTGATTTAGAATGCTCTCTGTCCCAAACATAGCACAATCTTAAAATAGATCAATAAAGAGTTCCATCATGGTGACTATACAAATATGAATTCAAACACACTAAAGCAAAATCCAAGAATATGGAGCAGATTTTTAAAAAGATAAGAGAATAAAGAGCAAATATTTTAATGCCTTGTTATTTTAATTGAATAGGCTGCATTTATAGCTTTCTGTTTACATATTTCACAGGGTGATATGAAACATAAGATGTCAAGCCATGGTGTATGGGAAAGAGCTATGAACAAATAATCAGTTGAGTTTTAATATCAGCTCTGCCACTAACTTGGCTGTCAGATCTTGGACTACTCATCGCCTCTCTCCAAACACTAATCTTCTTATTTGATTTAGATCAGTGATACTTTGAATTGCTTTGATTGAGACCCACAGTAAGAAATATACTTTACAATATGTATTGTATGAGACCCAGCATAGTTTGAAAACACTAAGCTAGATGATGCTAGGATCCATCCAGAGCTGATACTCTATGACTAAGGTTAATGACGCTGGTTTTGACACTGCAGGCATCTCTCATTATCTGAATTGGATCTCTTCTGAACATGCAGTAAAAAGTAAATTTTTAAAAAGTGGAACGCTCTATTTCATTGTTTTTAATGAGAAGAATAACAATGTGTTCTCAGCTCATCTGGTAACATTAATCATTTTCCCAAAATATTCCTAAAGTGCTGTTAAATACCTATGTAATAATCCATCAGGGATTTTGGCATAATATAAAATATTTAAAAGATCAGTTTTCCAATTAATTGACATTGAAGCTATTAGTGTTTTTGTGCACTACGAGCAGTGGTGTGCTGGAGCTGTTCACAGTGGCTTGGCTCACAAGAGCCAACTTTTCAAATTACAAGGAATATCTGAGGCAGTTTTTAAACAGTAGCTTGAAATAGGCTATGGTAGGAATATTTACACCACAGGAATCACCAAACGCTACATATTAAGACTTTCTTCCTCCCCCCAAATCCAGACCCAATTGTTAAACATTTACCAGACTGTAATCTATAGAGCTAGAGAAAAGAAGTCCCTATTTTGATATATAGTAGTTTCGGTCCTTTTTCTTCCAATAGTATCAATATTAACAATTGTTAATTACCATTGTAGATAAAGGTGTAAGTTCCAAGAATTACACTGAACTTTTCATATAACCTTTACAACCCTTCAATGTAGTTACAGTCCTATTTTTAGACCCTGAGAAAATAAATACATTGTGCAAATTGCCATAATTAGTAAATGTTGGAATTTGAACTTGGAACTGTTTGATGGTATATCCCATGTACTTTTTACTTTAACAAATCCTTATCTCCATCTGGAGAAATTCTACCAATACTTCAATATCCTATTCACACACGTCATTTCCATGAATTCTTCTCTACTACATATATTAGAATTGGCTTGTCATCCTTTTAACTCATCATCATGTCTGATTTTCTCATAGCATTTAGCATATGCTTCATTGTGTCCAAATTATATCTGCTTCTTACTCCCTGTCCTATTTGGACTCAAGAACTTTTCATAAATGGATGTAAGAATGAATGAAAGTAGAGGGTGACTGCTAATGGGTATGAGGTTTCTTTTGGGAGCAATGTAAATGCTATGGAATTAGATAGTGGCAATGATTACACAATCATGAATTAAAAATGGAGAAAGACGGGCTCTTCAATAAGTGGTGCTGGAAAAACTGCACATGTAAAAGAATGAAATTAGAACATTCCCTAACACCATATGCAAAAAAAACCTCAAAAATGGATTAAAGACCTAAATGTAAGACTAGATACTATAAAACTCCTAGACGAAAACATAGGAAGAATGCTCTTTCAATAAATTGCAGCAATATTTTTTGGACCCATCTCCTAAAGCAAAGGAAATAAAAACAAAAATAAACAAATGGGACCTAATTAAGCTTAAAAGCTTTTGCACAGCAATGGAAACCATTGACAAAATGAAAAGACACCCTACTGAATGGGAGAAAATATTTGCAAATGATATGACCAATAAGGGATTAATATCCAATATATATAAACAGCTCATGCAACTCAACATCAAAAAAAATAAAAATAAAAATAAAAAATGGGCAGAAGAACTGAACAGGTATTTCTCCAAAGAGGAAATGCAGGTGGCCAACAGGCCCGTGAGAAGATGCTCAACATTGCTAATCATCAGGGAAATGCAAATCAAAACCACAGTGAGATATCTCCTCACACCTGTCAGAATGGCTGTCATCAAAAAGAACACAGATAACAAATGTTGGCAAAGATGTGGAAAAAGGAAACCATTGTACACCATTGGTGGGAATATAAATGGGTGCCACCACTGTGGAAAACAGTATGGAGGTTTCTCAAAAAAACTAAAAATAGAACTAGCATATGACCCAGCAGTTCTACGCTTGGGTATATATCTGAAAAAAACAAAAAACACTAATTTAAAAAGATACATGCACCTAAATGTTCATAGCAACATTATTTACAATCGCCAGGATATGGAAGCAACCTAAGTGTCCATCAACAGATGAATGAATAAAGAAGAGGTGGGGTATATATACACAATGGAATACTACTCAGCCATTAAAAAGAATGAAATTTTGCCATTTGCAGCAACATGGATGAACTTGGAGGGCATTATGCCTTCCAAGACAGAGAAAGAAAGACAGACAATGACAGATACTGTACGATATCATTTATATATGGAATCTAAAAAATACAACAAACTAGTGAACATAACAAAAAAGAAGCAGACTCACAGATATAGAGAACAAACTAGTGGTTACCAGTGGGCAAAGGCGGGGAGGAGCAACATAGGAGTGGGGGTGCCGAGACCAGCTCGGCGACTCGAGGTGAGTGACGGGTGCCGCAAGCTTGAAGAAGACACAGACACAGACTGAAGAGAAAAGCGGGACCGGGGGGCTCAAGACCTCTCGGATCAAGAGCCCCGCTGACTCATCCCAGGCTGCTTTTATTGAGTTGGTGGGCTAACATTCTCAGGTTACACTCATAAACAATCCAAGGCCTCACATGACTGAGGCAATTATCTTTGTTTACTTCCTGGGTCTGAGTTGAGCAGATGTGGATTTGAGCTGGGGGTGGAGAGCAAAACAGCCCTGGGGGTAGGAGACCTCTCTCAGATATTGGGGGTCTGTGCCCCACCCGTGTTGGCCCCTCTGCGACTGTGCCTGTCTTAGGTTGTTCCTCCCTTGAGGAATCTTACCCGTCTCTGGCTAACCAGTCATCCTCCAGGGCCAAACACGGTGATATAAGGAAGGTTCTATGCACCACCCCTGTTGGCCCCTCTTGCGGCTGTGCCTGTCTTAGGTTGTTCCTCCTCTGAGGAATCTTACCTGTCTTTGGCTAACCAGCCATCCTTCAGGACCAAACAGGGTGATATTAGTCTCCACGCCCCGCACCCTCAGCTCCTCCACTGCTCAAGCAGGACATTCTGAATCCCATCGCTCGGCCCACATACTTCAACACTTTCAATGCTTCAAAAAGGTTCCCGAATGTCTTCCCACATGGGGGCAGGTAGGAGGTATGAACTATTGGGTGTAAGATAGACTCAAGGATGTATTGTACAACATGGGGAATATAGCTGATATTTTGTAATAGCTGTAAATGGAAAGTAACCTTTAAAAATCGTACAAAAAATCAAAAAAAAATTTAAGTTCAATTTAAACAATCACCAACGCATGTAGGTTAAATGGGTAAATTTTATGGTATTTGAATTATATCTCAACTTAAGAAGTAAGATACAAACATTTCCAAAAACCCACTTGGTTCAGCCATATGAAATTGCCATTTTTGTCTATCAAAAGTATTCACTCAGCAATTTAATAAGGTTTATTTTAATAGTAGTGAGTCCTTCCCACTAATACGATAAAAATGGGAAGTTTTCTAAATAGCACTAATAATTCTAATTGCAGTGAATTCTCAATTCTATATAAATACCATTGAAGAGAAAAAAGCAAGTAATCCCATTTGCATTATCCAGCTACCTCTCATAAATCCTCTTTTTCTTAAGCTAGTGGATCTTTGTTTGGTAGTTCATTACTGACAATAGGAAAACTCAATTCCAATAATATCAAGACTCACATGGATGAAGTCTCCAAACTATAAAATATACAAGATCTCAGAAATTCTTGGGTGAGTTGATCACCTACTGATAAAAAATAGGAAACTCACAATCTCTGGGTAGCAATGGTCACGAGTTCTGGTGCAGCCCTGAACACAATGTGGAAGCTGGTAGCACTTCTAGAAAATTACAACAAAACGTATGTAACTCAGGAAAGCCATTACACTGGGTAAATGTAAGTAATGGATATGTTGCTCAAAGAAAAACTAGAAAAGTTTAAATTGCGAAAAATGAGGAAACAAAGGCAGAGGAAAGAAAATACCCATAAGCTGAGTTGGGGTAGTGGACCGAGTAATTTACTGCAGGCACATTTAACTTGTGAAACTTTCTGTTTCCATAGAGAAAATTATTTGGGGAAATATTTGTTTCATATGTTATCAAAGATGTTTTCAAGTTAAGGTGGAAAGACATCATTTTAACTTTTCAGCTTGTCTCTTGAGCAGGGTGGTCACATTATCAGTCTCCTTCATTCACTGACAGAATGTGAAGTATGAATATCTAAGGAAGCATTTACGGAGAAGCACAGGGAAGAAGGCATTGTATTTTTAATTATTTATTTAATAAAAGCTACGGAAGAAAATAAAGGCTAATAAAAGAACATGAGGTGAAGGAAGGTCAAAGAAGGTGCACTTCATCTTTGTCATGGTGCTCTCTTACCCTCTCTGAAATCTGTATGAGATTTCCTTTAGAATGTTCTACTCTACAGTTATAGAGTAGAACACGAGGCATTAGCCTCTGGAATCCAGTTTGTTTACAGACTATGTAGTTGCTTAAACTCAAGCATAAGTTGACTTACTGCTATGCAGATTCAACTGTGTTACTTTTTAAAGCCTGCATCTTTTCACAACATAAAAGTTTATTTTAAAACCCCCAAATTAAAAATATGTGTTAGCCCTACTTCTGGACACAGCATTATCATTGCTTCCCATTATGTAATAATACCACTGGATTGTAAATTTTTTTGAAGGCAATTATTTTGTCTTGTAATGTTCTATCTTCTTTAGCGTCTAGGTTGGTAGTGGTTAGGTGATTGTGTCTGCATTTTTACCCATAGAATCCCTTGTTTCTCTTCTTGAAAGCATCCTGAGGTGACAAAGCCCTGGAATTTGAGTTAGGAAGCCTGAGGTCTTGATCTGTGTGCACATTACTTTCCTTGAACACAAAATGAGATATTTGAACTACTTTATTTCTGTGTCTAATATGTGTATGCCCATTTTCTGCTCAGATAACACCTTATCTGTTAATATTTCACTTTCAACGGATGTGCTTTCCTCTCCCCTGAAATATTCAGGAATGTACATAGTTTAAGGAGATAATTATATAAAAATGAAGATTCTTCTTTCCTTTCTAGATGATATTAATCTTTATCCTCAGTGAAAATTTAAATACTATCTATTTAAAGGGGAAATGCCGTATTCATAGTATGTCTTGATTACTAAAAGTCTTTGAACACAATCTTTCATTGCACGCTCTGGGGAAAATAACTTATTGTGTAGTTGAGTGCATTCGTAGCTGGCTAAATGGCCAGATACTCATAATACTGGTTAATCGAGGAAGATCTCTAGTAGAATGCCTCAGGACTTTGCCTTGAACTGATTCCACATTTCCTGTTATCAGTGATTTTCATATTTTAAAATTACGTGTCATAACTAGATGTAAGGATAAAAGAATATGTTACTACTCTGAAGTAAACATTTTTCAAATAACAGAGATTGTTATAATGGGCTTAAATCAACAAAAGAGAATTTAATGAGAGACATGTTAGGTAATTCTTGTGTCTAATTTTTGAAGAATCAAATACATAAAGTAGAGCAAGGAAAAATTTAGCTTTCTAACACCTTGAAATTAAATAAGACACAGGTGTTTCTGTTCACAACAAATTCAGCAGAAGTCAAGACTGTGTTGGTAGCCAAACAATCTAGTGAAGGATGGGTGAATGTCTGTCTAGACACTAGATGTGTTTGATCCCAGACCCAGAGAGTCTCCCGGGGTTTCAGTATATAGTCACAATTTAAAGGAGTAAAGTGTCATATTTTTAGTGTTCTATTTCAGAGGGAAAATAATTTATCAGATATAAGTTTACTCGATGTTTGTAGGAGTACAAGGAACAATAATGGTGTGTCTAATTTTAGGAATATACGTATTTGATATTACATTTCAAATAAAAATAATTGAATACTTTCCACTTAGTGAAAATATCTTGGTATATCTAGGTGCAGAGTGCAGCCTTTAGTGCAGTACTGTATGCTGAATTTACTGAAGGTTGGATATGGGGACCTAGAAGGGAGTTGATACCATCACGTGACTTCACTCTGCACACTGGTTGGTTTTTTTTTTTTTTCATTTCCATCTAAAATTGTATTACATCAACAGAAAGAAACAAAATAACCCTCACAAAACAAAACTCTAAAACCTAAACCAACTGAAAGACAGAAGATTATTATCCAGGTATAGCTAAAACCCTCCTGGAAACAAAACAAAACAAAAAAAACCTTAAAAATCCAAAGGAAATAGAAATGCCATCTTCAAAACTATTTATCCGAAAAGTAAGGCAACCACTTTGCAAAAAAACAATAGTTGAAGGAGGTTGCAGGAATGAGAAGAGGGAACAAGAGGATGATCCCCTAACCCTCCGGGGGCCAGTCCCAGTGCGCCTGGAGTCCACTCTGAAAGGACCACAACTCGGACTAAACCTACATCTCACCAACGTAGGCTCAGGCAGGCTGGGTGGGCAGCTGGGAGACCCAAGTGGGCCATGAGGGCTCTGCAAGTACATTAGGGCTGTTCCTCCATCTATGCCTTGGCAATTGCACTTAGAATAAAATCCAAGCTCTGCATGGCCACAAGTCTCTGCATAGTCTGGACCTGCTTACCTTTCCTACCTCACTTTGTGCTATTCTTCCTCTTTTCACAACCCTTCAGCTCTAGTGGTCTTGGAACGTATGCATGAGTATGGTCAGATTCATTTAATGTACCTAAAACAGATTGAAAAATGCCTGTAATAGGCAGCACGTGTACAGAAAATGCAACTCAAGTAACATTGGTATTGCTTTGTCTAGGAAAGATTAAGACATTTTGTAAATACAATATCTAAGTATGACTTATGCAGCTATTTCCCATAGTTGTAATCATCATCTTTTACCAGGGCTTCCTCAAAGCCAGGACTTCTAAGTTAACCAATTTTTACTTAAAAGTTTTACCCATAACATCCTTCCATTGAAAATGTGGCAAATCACTGATAATATTTGTCATGTCAATCAGTGCCAAAACAAAATGTGTATTAATTTTTGTTCTATTTTGTTAGTGAGCATGATAGACTGAACTAAAATGCCTATTTCATTCATTTAAAATAAAATCTTTCTAAATCCCTGGGGTTGAATGTCTGGATAGACTGAAAAGGAATGTGGGGAGAAAAGAAATTGAAGATACAGTATTGTGGCATGGTTTTGATTAAAGTGAACATTTTCTGAGCTTTGTAGTTAACGAATCTTGCATATGGAAATTATAGTTGCTCTTAGTCTGCTTTCGGAAGACTGATGCAAATATTAAAAAGTAATGAACTAACAAGATTGTTTGTTAATGCCACATAAAAGTGCTAATTATACATCATTTCCTGCCTACAGCTAAACCCAAGAGACATCTTCTAAGAAATTGTTAAATAAGCTTCTTCACTAGAAATGTGAATACAGCTGAGTGGCATGATGAATTTCCAGTAAAAGACCTCAGTGCTACCAAACCCTTACCAAAAAAAAAAAAAAGGAAAAAAAAGTAAATACAGAAAAAAATATAACGTTAAATGTATTCAGAGAGCAAAATTATTTTGCTCATGTAAAGTGACTCATTAATATATTTACACCTGATATTCAACATATGCTTTAAAGGGTAGATTTCATACTGAACTATATTTAGTCTATATTTGCAGGCTTATTATATTGGAAGGTAGTTGTGAATTTCAGTGTTATTACATTTATTTTTATTTTTATTTTATTTATTTATTTATTAGTGTCAGTCATGACAGTAATTCTCCAAAGTACGTTTGAAATGTTAGCCTGGTGTTTGGGTTTTAGGGTTCTAGCTATATTTCTACATTATTCCCATTAAAATATTTTTTATACAGGTGCAAGAGAGACTTCACGGGACTTTTTCTTTGTAGAAATACCATTAAAGCGACTGCCTTTTTTCAATTATATTTTTAATTTACTTTTTCATATGAATCCATTTTCCATGTCTAAAAGTAGCTTTTTAGAAGGTAATTTGTAGTTGAGAGCCTGCTGGTCTTTGATCATTTGCTGGGCATGTTGAATGACAATTATTTTTTAATTCTGTCAACATCGACATTGTGGTTTCTTTAAACTAGGCTCATGCTTTTTAATGATTTTCCAGTCTTATTGAACATGAATGTATTTAGATCCATTGGTTATTAACCTGAACCACAGCTAGTAGCTGCTGTTTCTATGAAGAAATTAGAAAAAGAGGTGCTCCTCTTTATAAGGGAGGACGCTCACACCCTTTCTCTCTGGGTATGCATCTCTGCCTTGCTTCGGTCTTAACTAAACAAACTGTTTCTCTGTGTGCTCTCCCACTTGTTGTGCTATGTCTCTAATAATAAACTTTGTGCCTGCTTTTACAAAAAAAGAAAAAAAAAGAAAAAGGTATCCACACTGGGTGGACAAATTAGAAAAATTTGCCTCTCTTCAGGTGTACTGCTTAGCAAGGAGAGTACAAACTGAATTTTGACCCCTACTTTTACCACTTTTGCTAGGATACAAACTGTGCCCTTGTGCAGGATACAAACTGTACAACCATATTCTTGGTGGGCTTGCTCTTAACAGTCATTTTAAAGTGTGATTATCATAATTAAGTCATAGAAAACAATTTATGCTCAGTACTCCGCAGTCGGCGTTAGGTTATATACAGTTTTAAAATGCTTACGTCACCCATGCTTGTCTTCACTTCCAATTTTTAAATTGCTCACATTCAACAGGAAACAGTGTAGAAGGGCAAGACACTGAGCCAAATATTGTGATAATCCAAGTACCTTTGTTCCTGCCTAGATCAGAAACATGACTCACCTACATGCTTCTGACATTTTTCTGGCTACAGTTAACATGTGCTGGTCCAGGTTGCTGGAATTAAAACAAGGATCATTGTAGTTCAATGGGAAATCAAGAACTTTGACGTTAGAAAGGATGGAAATATGAAAGGGTTGTTAAACTGAACTTATACCTATGTGCATCATGCTGCTTCAGCAAACCTGTCTGCATTTGACCCTTGCCTGCCTGAACCCACTTGTACAGATAGACCAGATCCCATTTTTTGCTCAGCCTCCTGACTCCTAGCCCCTCTTTGCACCAACCCAATTGCCCCCCAACCCCCACCCCACTGTTGCTCAATGTCTTGTGAAAACAAGTGTACAGCCAAATATCAGATCTTGGCTGACACCACTAAAGTGGGGCCTCATTTCGCAAAGGATCAAGAAACCATATGTTGCAAAAGCACAATGCTCCTGAGTTTGTCTTACTTAAACTATTTGACATAAACCTCTATAACTATTCCCATCACACCTGATTTTTTTCTCACTTTCTCTGAGTACTCATTTATTTAAAATTATGATTACAAAATACATCATTCTGTTTTCTATTATATTATATAATTGTTTCATTGAAGTGTAGAGCTGAAAGAGACCTTAGAAATCATATATGATCTTCTTTTTATCACAACTCCTAAATGTCATTACAAAAGTAGAAATGTTTATTTCAAAAATTCAAAAATATAGATAAGCAAAGAGAAAAAAATTGATCATACTGTCACATACTTTTGAAATTTTTCACTTTGCATATAAAATTTTCATTTTAAAAATTATATTTCTCTGTTATTGTTCTGATGATGGCATTATATCCTGTCATCTGAATGGACCACAATTTAATTGGACAATTGTCTATTTTGAAAAGTTTAGTTTATTTCTAAGTTTTTGCTGTTATAATGATGAGATGAGCCTGATTGTAGCTAAAAACTTATCCATATCCATGATTATTTCCTTAGGCTAAAGTCCAATAGGTGGGATTCTTGGATCAAAGAACACTCTGATTTTAAAGAATTTGTTTAATATTGTAACATGCTCTCACTAAATGTTCTTCCACTTATACTCCCATAAGTAATGTATGAGAGCACCCATATGCCTAAACCCTCCCCAACAATGGATATAACTATGTGAAAGAAACTTTGCCAATTGTGACAGATAAAAATGTATTTAATTAATACTTAAAAACTAATTATTTTATATGTTTATCAGCCATTTTTTTTCTTTTGTAAATTACCTGTTAATGTCATTTATTCATTTTGTATGAGGATATATTCTTTTTCTGTCAGCTCACAGATTTTTTACATGTTAATAACACTTAAACCTTTTTCTAGATATCCTGCAAATTTTCCCCAAGCTTTTCATTTGTTTTTTTAATTAATTAATTAATTTATTTATTTTATTGGCTGTGTTGGGTCTTCGTTGCTGCACACAGGCTTTCTCTAGTTGCGGCGAATGGGGGCTACTCTTCCTTGTGGTGCGTGGGCTTCTCATTGCAGTGGCCTCTCTTGTTGCAGAGCACGGGCTCCAGGTATGTAGGCTTCAGTAGTTGCAGCACATAGGCTCAATAGTTGTGGCTCATGGGCTCTAGAGCACAGGCTCAATAGTTGTGGCGCATGGGCTTATTTGCTCCATGGCATGTGGTATCTTCCTGGGGCAGGGATTGAACCCGTGTCCCCTACATTGGCAGGCAGATTCTTACCCACTGCACCACCTAGGAAGTCCTTCATTTCCTTTTAAATTCTGTTTATGATAATTTTGACACAGATCATTTTAATATTATAATGTATTCTGTTATGATTTCTGACTTTATTGTCATGAGAAGAAAGATCACGATTACATTTCACTTTCATTTTCTTCTAGTATTTATGGTCATTTTATTTTCTTATTTTCATTAATATCTTTAACACATTTGAAACATTTTGAAATATGTTATAACAAGAGGATTCTGACTCTGCCACAAAGTCACATTTTGTCCTTGGTCAAAGCACTAACTCTCTTGAATCTCAGTTTCTCCGTCTGTAAATTGAGAACCTATCAGACCAACAGTAGAGGTGGAAATTCTAAATACACACTCATGAGCACATGAGAACCCATTCTACTATAAAGTGTGTGTCTTCTGTCACTGAAGGAAAACAAATGTTTTCTTAGTAATCAGTGACTTCCACAGGTGTCTACTTGGTTTTTATTTTCTATAGCACCCAATGTAGAGCTACTCATATAGTATGAATTCAATAAATGCATGTTGAATAACTTTAATCTTCAAGCCCATGGATTTTGTGTTTTACACTCTGTTATGTTTGATTTTTGTTTGTTTGTTTTGACTAAATGAGCCTAAGATCCAAGACCTAAGGCCTCTTATCAGTTTCCAATTAAGGGTTGATTGACCTTTGCCGGCTCCACTGCTGGCTATGCTAAAAGGATAACAGCAACAAGTTAAATAGAAAGGGTAACATTTAGGCACTGGGATTGGCATTTTCCTTATATAACTTCACTTCATATCGAATGCCTAAAGGAGAAGTGAGCTTCTACACTGTTTTGAAGTGATATGTACATGGATTCATTTGACTGGTGATGTTAGCAGTGTTAACTAAAAATGAAGTTGGACAATTTGAGATGCACATATGTTGCAACTGGTTTGTGAAAATGCCTAGCACTGAAGCAATAAAGTTTATATAAATTCTGAAGAGATTTTTTTTTGTTTTTTTGTTTTTGTTTTTTTTATAAATTTATTTATTCATTTATTGGCTGAGTTGTGTCTTCATTGTTGCACGTGGGCTTTCTTTAGTTGTGGCAAGCGGGGGCTGCTTTTTGTTTCAGTGTGCGGGCTTCTCATTGCCGTGGCTTCTCTTGTTGTTCATGGGCTCTAGGCGCATGGGCTTCAGTAGTTGTGGCACACGGGCTCAGTAGTTGTGGCTTGTGGGCTCTAGAGCACAAGCTCAGTAGTTGTGGCGCACAGGCTTAGTTGCTCCGCGGCATGTGGGATCTTCCCAGACCAGGGCTTGAACCCATGTCCCCTGCGTTGGCAGGAGGACTCTTAACCACTGTGCTACCAGGGAAGCCCCAGAGATTGTTTTTAAACAGACGTCATTCTGTTAAATTTGGGATCATGTGTGATTTTACTGATAGGCTTTATAAGACTATCTCATAGGTATTTTTTAACTATGAAACATTATTTATATTTATTTTCTTCCGGATGTGACTTATTACAAGTATAAGATCTTTTTTTTTCTTTATTTATAAGATCTTTTTTTTAAAAAAAACATATTCTATTTATGGATAATCAACTTTTTAGTTAGGGCATTAAGTTCAACACATTTATTGTAGAGTATATTGCTAATAGCTTTTGAGCACCAATGAGCATTAACACAATGTGTAACAATTTTATATCTAAAGGAGGTATAAATATACCCCCTGGGAAAAATAATAGATTACTTGGTTTCTGGATGAAGTGTGATTAATAAAGCCAGCAATTCTACCTCAGAAAATTATGATTTAATGGGAGGAGTGAAAAGGCAAAATTAGAAAATGATCAGTGTATCTTGCTAGGGGAAAAAAAGATAGGAGTTTAAATTTAAAAGAAAAACAAGTTTGGGATCTGATATATTTGAGAACTTGAAGAGAGAATGCTCTTTTGTGAGCCTAATACATTGTATACCCACCTCACTAATAAAGTAACCTTGATGATGGTGAGTCTGCTTGTCAAGGCCAGTTTGGGGGATTGATGAAACCTAAATCAGAAAGGGCTTCCAGTTTCACATAGGCAGTATGAGATTGGCTGCTATCTAAAGAGAGATGATATTTATAGGAAGGAATGAAGCAGCAGAGATAGATTCATTTTTAGGAAGGCTGGATAGTGTTTCTCTAATCACTTCATCCCCACCCTCTCAAATGTGTGACTCCTACACAGAGCCCTTTTGGTCATGAAACACTTAATCCATACAACTGCCTTTTTTTCAAACTGCCCCTTTCTGTCTCCTCAGGATTATATTCTCCCATAACCAAATGTATTACTTTTCCCACAGTACTTCCAATAGGCAGCTGCTTCCTCTTGTAAAGCACTTCATCTCTTCTCAACTGACAGTGGCCCTGCCCCTCTCTATTTTTAATCCTCTGTCTTTCTCCATCTGTTTTTCTCTTTCTCACACGCGCAAGCACCATCCATCAACCTCCACATTCCCTGTGTTACTTTGCCTCGCCTCTGAGTCAAAGCTTTTACAATTAGGGTGTTAGATGAAGTCAGTTATAAATGTATATTTCCCAATAAACTATATAATTAAACACTATTAGATAGACAAAGCTCTTTATGATAGAAACGTTGGAGTTGTGTGCTTTATCATCTTATTTTACTTGGGGAAAGAGATTTTCAGAGTTGAGAAAAATGTGGTCTGTTTACCTCCATAAAGTATTGTAGGATACTAGTCCATTCTCAAAAAAGCAATGGTAGAGTCACTTTATGAAAATAAGTTCCATAGGTAGTTTCTTTGAGAAATTGGGATACTGAGAAAGCCTTTCTGAATGGCAGTAAGTTCCCAACGGTGGGTGAGAAAGCATATATATATTGGCAAGAGTAGTACCTTCTCAAGCACTTAAGAAAATGATTGCATGATGAAGCACGATTTTTCTGACTTCTCACATCTAGACTTGATTTGATAAATGCTATACATTTCCATTATTATATGAAAAAATGAATATCATCACAGAGAAACAGATGGGTTCTTTCACTTAATTTAGTCCCATCACTTGCTCTTTCTGTGGGAATATCACTCAATCCAGATCATTATAAAGAAGACATGCAACATTTTGTGATAACTATGGAATTAACCTATGACATGACATAGTGTTTTTGATCTGTCAAATTTCTTTTATCTCTGGTTTTGGCTCATTGATCTTGAAATAGAGTCATTTCACATAGTTCTGTATTAGGGCCTTTAAAAATCAACATCTCTCAGTAGCTCTTGATAATTCAAGGCCATTGTTACAGTACAATGTAATAGTTATGGAAGGATATCTTTCTCCATATATATATATATATATATAGATAGATAGATATAGATATAGATAACTTTATTACTTAGTTATTTAGTAATAGGCATGCAATAAACCACTTGTTCCATAGTAGATGAAGAGAACACTATGATCTCAACCTTAAGACTCCAGTGAAAATAAATTTTTGGTCCTGTTTAATATCTGTTATAATAATTCTCAGAAGAATAAGGTGTAATTTTAATGTTATTCTGGTTTATGAAAAACTATAAACTTTAAAAATTTTATAATTTGAACTTGAACATTTTCAGTATTGTACAGTTTGATAGGCTGCGTGTGTCCCTCTTCCAATCAGGCTACAGAAGTTGTAAACAGTGGAAAATAGAAATGGTTAATGAATCATACTTTGGGACATGGAAAAGGTCAAAGTTGTACAGTTTGTTATTATCTTCTAGAGAATATATAGGACATTAAAATTCTAATGCTACAGCCTTGTGACAAAAAATATAATGAGAACTATAAATAATAAACAGTACAACACGAATCTTCTTGTGACAACGATTATAGCTTAGAACAGGAAATACTCACCCCATTCCCATTACTATCAGGAGAAAGGGCTACTTTGTTGATGTTTATCTTACCCTCTTGTGGTTATGAGCTATTTAAGCCACAGAAAAGAAAGGGAAAACATATATGTTCGAGAGTGTTGAATATATTGAATTATGTGTACTTTCCAAAATGAATAGGATATTTTGGTGTAGGTTTAACATTAGCTCATATTGCATCAGAATAATTTAAAATTAGCTATTTTAAGGCAAATCATGTGTTTAAAATGGGTGTTTTGCTGTCATTGAGGATGCTGACACCTATGATAATAAAGTAATACAGTGTTTCCATTCAAAAGCTGTGAATAAACAAAAATGTTTGCATTTCACTTGCATTTAACAACAGGATCCCAGGCTTATTTGATACGTGTGTTTACTGAAACCTGTTATATAGGCACAGAGATCTGCATAAACTAAAGAAAATGTATTTATCCTACACCATAGAGGCATAAAGAAAACTTCAGTGCCTCAATTTGCTAATAGTTATTTTTTGTTGCATTCTATAGGTGTTCAGTGTTTCGAAATGGCATAGAAAATAACAGGCAGAGGGCATCAGGAAAGAGAACAGAGAGTTTAAAAAGAGCAGGTCGTGTTGGTGGCACTTTCTTGTTATCGTGAAATTGTCATGGATTGCTGTAATTGTGAGTAAAGTCTCTCTGAGCATTTATCAGAGCTACTTCCTTTGAGAAGGAAAATGTATCCTGTTCTGCTGTCACTTGCCACACCTTTTGGCAACTCTCCAGAGATGCAGCACTGCCGTTGACACAACAACTTGATTTCTTGTCAAAATATCTTTTAACATCTGGCTCAAAAGATATTTTTGATGACTATGAGCATGCCCAACTCCTCTGTTCATTAAGGCTGAAAATTCAATAAGTGTTTGGTACACTGGGACTACGCACGCTACCTCATAGTGAACAGCTGTCAAATGATTTGCTGAATGCTCTGTTCAACCCACTACAGTGAATTGATGGAACTCCACCAGCTTCAGGACATACAGGGTCAGGGGAATCTTAGCAAGCGCTATCCAGATGCTCCTTTTTTTTTTTTTTTTAATTTATCTTCTTTCTTTCTTTCTTTCTTTCTTTCTTTCTTTCTTTCTCTCTCTCTCTCTCTCTCTCTCTTTCTTTCTTTCTTTCTTTCTTTCTTTCTTTCCTTCCTTCCTTCCTTTCTTGGTTGTGTTGTGTCTTCGTTGCTGTGCGTGGGCTTTCTCTAGTTGTGGCAAGTGGAGGCTACTCTTCATTGTGGTGTGTGGGCTTCTCATTGTGGTGGCTTCTCTTGTTGCAGAGCACAGGCTCTAGGTGCATGGGCTTCAGTAGCTGTGGCACATGGGCTCAATAGTTGTGGCTCACAGGCTCTAGAGCGCGGGCTCACGCAGGCTCAGTAGTTGTGGTGCACAGGTTTAGTTGCTCTGCAGCATGTGGGATCTTCCCGGACCAGGGATTCAACCCGTGTCCCCTGCATTGGCAGACGGATTCCTAACCGCTGTGCCACCAGGGAAGCACCAGTTGCTCCTTTTAAGCTTTGCACTACCACCTGTAAATTTAGAACAATCTATTCTGAATCAAATGGAGAAAAAGAAAACTCATGGATCCATGTGTCCTTTTTCCCAGAGTAGTGCAAGAACCCACTGCTGGTGCTAAAAACACATGAATGGTTTTGCTTATAGGCTAGGTGCCTTTTGGATCTGTGGTCATTAACTGACTCCTTACATCACCTACATCATCAGCTCTGTGCATGAAGAATGCTCATTGGAAGAATCATCCTCTAGAGATATTACTAATTTAGTGGTTCTGCACAGACAGTGTCAATGTATTTTAGGGCCACTGTGTGAATGAAGTTGTATAGTGGTCAGAATGGCCATCCTACCACCTTGCATGCTGTACCCGTATGTTTGTCACTTGAATTTGAAAAAGCTCCCATGTGGACTTTTGATAGCCTCTGAGAGCCATCATGATAATGGGGTGCTGTAGCACTTATGAAGAGTACAAACATAGCAGTGTCAGAGAAAATAATTTCGCAGGAGTGAAATGTTTTCATTTGCCTTTAAAAGTTCTGAGTATACAATACCGTTTGTTCAGAGAACAGGTGAAGGGTTCAGCCTGGTTCCATCTTGTCCCGGGACTTCTATTAAGCCAGCCCTATCTATACCATGTACTTATCAATGGTGAAATGCTGAGAGACAAACACTAGTCTATGTTTGAAGCAATGGTGTAAAACTCTCCCATCCTCCCTGCCCCTTTTCTTTCCTGACTTTTCAGCCTGGTTCTGCCTCTATCTGGCTGTGAAATGTTGGCTCTGTTACTCCTACCTCAGTCTCATCTGGATACTTTTAGTGTTTGGGCCTTTTCCCTCTATTGTCTGGACTTGGGTCTACTTTCTGGACCTTATCTTCATTCATCCATCCTGCACTGAGCAACCCCCATAACCTTAGGTACGTAGGAATTCCCCAGCCTAGACTCTCCAAGTCTAACAAGAAGCCAATGCCCCCTCCCCACAGTCACAGCTGCTAGCCAGTGGTAGGGATTCAACTAAGCTACTTAGAAAACACTGGCACATTACTTTCATTTCCTTAAAAGTAGAAAACAAAACCCAAGGCTTCGGCTCCCAGAGTGGCATTTTAAAAAAATAACTCACATTATTTCAAAGTTTAGAATCTTTATTGATTTTCCAAGTATGTAAGGCACATTAGTGTTAAACAGGCTGTAAGAGGGTAAGGGGTTTCAAATATAAAAACATAAATGAGTAACTTTCACCTCTTTTCCCAACCGTGTTTTTTTCCCTCCTTTTTTTTTTTTTTTTTTTTTTTTTTAACCATCAGTTGTTCTCTCTGTTTGAGGATGCAGGAGCCGGCATTCCCCAGGAAGGGAAATTGGCAAAATAGGAAGGTAGTGGAGGACCAAATATAGGGGGAGGAGCAAAAGCGATAGGCATAGCGAGAAATGGATTGAAACTCGGAGGTCGAGGAGGAATGAAGCAATGAGCAGTCGTGCAAGAGGGTAAACTTGCAGTGCTGGACGACAAGGCCATAGGCCTTGGCCAGGTCTCCACGGGCTGCTGTGGGCCTCCCAGTGGAAAAGAAACACGAGCCAACCTTTCCTTGCCAGTCCCTCTCGTACTTCCTGGAGGCACCTCCATCATTATCCCCGATCTAAGGGTGGGGATATGTGGCGGAACTCTTACTTGAGGGCCCCTGGATGGAAAGAATCCTTGACCCCGTGGCAAAGTCATATATAACCTTGCATTACTGCCACCTCTCTCAGTGCCCCCATTGCTGACCCTTGTCCCTCCCACCATCAGTGCGGGAGGGCCGCCAGAGAATTCCCGGGACACATTAATAGAATCCTGTCCCCTCAGCCTCCGGCCTACCAGCCCCTCAGAGCTATTTACTTCTGCTGTTGCTAGGGACTCTTCCGCAACAGCAGGTGGTGGCCCATACGGGGGTTTGAGAGTTCTCAAACCATCCACAGGAATGCAGGATCCTGTTCTCTCTGAGGGGCGCTCCAGTTGCTCTCTTGCCAGATCGGTCAGTACATTGAAGGGAGGTCTCAGAGGGACGCGAGGGTGGCCCTGGGACTCCGCATCATCCTTCTGCATGGAACTCGGACACTGGAGGGGCATGGCGCGGCGCGGCTCCCGGTTCCCGTGTGCATCTGCAGCTACTGCTGTGGGTGAACCGGCGTGCCCTCCAAGGCTGGCCAAAACAGAAATAAATAAGTTAATAAAAATGAAAATGCGATGAGCAGAAAATATCTGAAATATATGATTAATAGAATTCGCTGGAATACACCGTGGGAAAAGGGAGAGCCCTTTCTTCTCCCAGGTGTAGTCAGCAAACAATTCTTTGATTCACTTGCCCTTCATCAGGCGGCCTCTTTAGCATCAGGTTTTGTGGTTTCCCTTTAGGGCTGACCTGTGGCTCCGCCCCGTTCCCCACATTCCCATCTCCTCAAGGCAACAAGGCAGCCTAGAAGACTAAGCTTCCTTAAAGACTGCAGTGCGCAGGCATGCCAGATACACAGAGGAAACACCAGCTCTTTCAGTCCCAGTAGGATCTACGATCCACTAAACCCATCATCCAGATTCCGGCAGGAGTGCTCTGGAAAGTCTTAGGAGGGAAAACATTTTTTTTTTTCTCCACACAAGCTGAAGAAAGGTTAGCTATGTTAACAAACACGCCAGTTTGTTTCTCTTTCATGAAGCATCATTCACCATTTGCACCAACTTTTGTTAAAATTTTCTTTCATTCAATCCATATCACACCCTAGAGTAAGAATTTCCTTATATTTAAACCCCACAATTAGACTAAGGATTTGCAACTTTTGTTTCAAAATTACATTTAAAACCCCGGTATTCTTAGTACCTGAATTTAAATCCTTCACGCTTTTGTCCATGATCCCCTTCCACATCCCCGGCAACCCACTCATCCCTGTCGTCTGTGTCGCACTTACACAGGAAAACAATTCAAAATGCCTTTTGCCTTCAAATTAAGCAGTTGTACTCACTTTTGTACTTACACATTTTCAATACAAGCCATGGAGAAATTTGATCAGCAAAGCCTTCTTGAAGTGATGGAAAAAACCAGCTGAACGCCCACGCAGGACAACTCAGTCTGGAGAAATGACTGGTGCTTCTTCCTTAGAGCAGCTTGGCAGGTCGAATGAAGCCAGGGACCAACTGCTTCTTTCTAGATTTGGAGTCCTCTTTCTGAGGTTACCAGTTGCTAGGGAAGGGCGGGAGAAAAGGAGCCAGGAGGAGGAGGGAAGAAATCTGTGACACTCCTCTGAAGCTAAATGTATGATTCCTTTTTGCACAGTAGTAGATGAATTTAAAGGCATTTGTTACTCTAACCCTGTTGCAGCCCGGTTGGAAAGACAAATCATTTCAAGATGATTTTAGAAGAATCATGGTGGCATGGTCTTTTGTTAAAGAGTTATTTCTGAAGTTTTATTTAGAAAAGGTAGTTGTCAAATCTCCTCTTCCAGGTTGGACTTACAAACATTGGACAGAGTACCACGCCTAATCTTGTAATTTAAATTTCCAGTTTAGGGGGTTCATACTATTAACCTGGTGGAGAACAGAGTTTGGGGGGTTAAATTGCTTTGCAATCTGAGTTGCACTTGGGAAGATGAAACAAGAATAGCACTATAAAAAATCCCTCTAAGAATCCTATTGGCTTTTACTTTTTAGCCCCTCAATTTGCAGTTCTTCCCTTCATCCTACCTTCTAGTTTATTGGCTCAGTATGGTGTGTGCGTGTGTGTGTGTGTGTGTGTGTGTACACATATTTCCTGGAATAGAGCTCTGGAAACTTCTCTGCAAGTGAGAGGGGAAATAAAAGGCATAGCAGACAACATAAATTTACAAATATTTGTTCAGATTTTGCCTTGGAACTCTTTTGCATAAGACCCTTTCTGTTCTTCCAGCCTAAATTTCATCTCCCTCCCTACCTTAAGCAATATCCTCCCTCAGCTTTCATTTTCTGCCAATGATCTACAGATTACCTGCTCTGAAATTACGATGGCCATCCCCTCATCTAAGAGTACTACTCTTGCTCTAAGATAAAGCAAAAAACTTAGCCAACTTCCTTAAATTCACCTAAGATTTGTGCTGTTCAGACTAGACTTCAAAGACCTTAAAATAACTTTCTTTATTCTCAATATCAGAATATGCTGTATATGCTGTTACATTTCAACATTTCAACAGCTATATATACATATATTTCAATTTGTATGTGGAATGTGTGTGTGCCTGCATGTGTATGTGTGCAGTGGGCAGGAACTAAGGAATGGTCACTGCTGCGAAGCAACAAACTCATAATAGAAATGACCTTTTGCATCTCTAAGTCCACACCTTCCTGCCAGGGTGCCTTGTCCCTGTCTATACACTACACAGTTTTCTTTTTCTCATTGAAAGATGAAAGTGGCATGTTTCCAAAACTTCTCCCAGAGGAATCTGTTCACTTGCTAGCATGGTCCACTGTTAAGAAATATCTTGATTCCCCAGCTTCAGTTTCTATTTTTCTTTAGTTTATTATTTCCTTGTCCTTATGTAAAAGAAAACATTATTAGCAATATAATTGTGGTAGAGCGTTAAAGCCCCTTCAACACTTGCCATATCAGAGGGAATAATGAAACTTGGGTTAATGCATGCTAATATTTGGTAAATCATATTTACATAGTTTATATTTGAGAGCTTGCATTTTTTTCCTGAATAATGGCAAGAAATCCCCAAGAAACCCTTTTATGACTATCAAACTATTGCAATCATTGGCTGTTTTTACCTAGAAATGCCTATTTAGTAAAGTATCACCTTAATTGGATTACATGAGAGTGAAATGTAATATAGACACCAAATAGCTGGGCATACTGACAAAGCCAATGGCACCTTAGAATTTCGCAAAACCATAATAGGTATTATAAATTTAGGGATTCTAGCTCAGATTTTGCCTTGCAATTTATTTGCTTTTGTGCAATGAATGTTTATTGAATATCCAATGCATGCATTCACTATTTGGTTTAGTGTGGATTATACCACAAAAGTTAAATATGCAATTGGTAGTGACTTCAAGAAATATTCGGACTTTCTGGAGAGAGAGAAAAACATCTATAAAAGAAGAATGCAATAAAAAAGAATAGACACAGACTATTAGCTATTTTCCACAATGGAAATTCAGAAGAAGAAGCTATAATTTTAGATGAAAGTAGTCTTGAAATATTTCATGTGGGGCTGGGGCTTGAGTTGTGTTATGAAGGATGGGTACGCTATTCCATCCTTCATATGGAGGTAGGAGTAGGAATGAAAGGAAAAAATTTGGAATTTTTTAGTTCAGATTTTTAATCCAAACTGGGCTCATATTTGGCAGAAATAGAAGTATACAGAGCCAATTGGACCCTCCAGAGATAGTAAGATCAGCCAAATAATTAGTAAAGTTGTACCCAGCAGGGAATATTTGAAGGCACTCAGATTTTATAGTTAAAGGTAAAACTAGAATCATCTCAAAACCTACTTTTTGACACAAAGCTGTTAGGCTATTTCAATTATCCACTGAGCTCTGAAAATGAAGTAATAAAATGTATACTTTTTTTTTGTTTCTTTCAGGAACTGTTTTGGGGAGGGAAAAATGGGTAATGGAAGTTGAGGATTTGCCAAAAAGTAGCGTAGTTGTGAAAGTAGTTAAGCTATAAATGCCTTTCATTACCCATGGCCTCTGATTTCATGACACAGCTCCATATATTACTCACATATCTCTCAAAAGGTTTTGAGGACTTTATTGAAATGCTAAGTGAGAACCATACAAGGATATATTTACTTTTGCCCAGCAATTATGAGGTCATTAAAAATGTGGTTGTACTGCCAAAATGATGTTGTTGGTTTTTTTTTTTCAAAGAAATTTTGCAGATGCATAAGTACAGGCAAAGTATCATTTAAAATGCATTCTTTCTCTTTTGCTAGAAAAAGAATCCAGGAGAGAGACATAAGGATGATTTTCTCTCTTTCCATCAGGCTAATAAGGAGGTGATGAAGAGATTGTCATGCTGATCTCTGGGGAGACAGTTGTCAAAAGATCTCATCCATTAACTCCCTTTCAAAATGTAATGGAGCCATGCCTGTAGAAAGCTCTCAGTTTAGGATGTCTAAAAGTACTTCTAGAAGATAGACCGGATATTTTTAGGGGTCTGTTGCTATTTAATTCAGTGTATTAAGAAGCATGAGATTAATGAAGGCATGGCACTACCCCAGAATGGGCCAGACAGAATAATTCAGTTGCACAACTATAGGCAGTACTCCTGTCCTCTCTGCCATCAGCTGTCCTGCAAACTCCGTGTGGTAAGTGACAAGGGTGAACAGGTGAGAGTGTGATTATTTCACTACCTATACTGGCAAAAGCAACTAACACATGCCTGACTGTTGGACCTATTTGTATGAAGATCAATTGACTATTATTGCTTTCCTCAAGTTCTTTGCTCTAGACTTTGAAATAATTGTTTTAAAACAGGTGAAGCAGGTAATTTATAGCAATGACTCCAAAACAGGTTATTTTCTTGTAGAAATCAGAAGCTATCAGAAAATCCTTCAACAGATCACTCTAATTTTTCTTGATCTCCTGAGAGGCAGAACCAGAAATTAAGTAACAGTGGGGCAAGCCAGATGAGGAAAGAGGAAAAGGAAACTGAGATTTTTTTTTACTACTTACTCTGTGTGAGATATTTAATTATATTTTGTCTCATTTAATATTCACAGCAAACTTTTAAGGTATTTTAAGGAGTATTATTATGTCTATTTTGCAGATGAGGATAAAGACAGTTGGAGAAGTTCAAGTAGTTTTTTCCAAGTCCTACAGCTAGTAAACTGCAGACAATATTGAGACACAGACAGTCTGACACCAGAGACTGTATTTCTTCCATTCAACTATGTGTCTTCCTGACTATAGTTCTAGGTGAATTGCATAGGTGGCTCAGATAAAACATGTGTACCGGATCCGAGTTTAGTTTATTTAATGCATGTACTCACTGACACTCATCCTAATATAGTTTTGCAATGAAGAAATCATCCAAACTGCAATACATCGCAGAAAGCCTGCCCATGCAGGAATGCAGCAAGTGATTGAAGATTAGGCATTTGGTGGCAGTCCAGCAAGAAGATGAGGACTGAAAATCCTCTCATGGAGCGACTGGGGTTGGTGACAGAGAAAAGGACTTAGCCATAGGAGAGCACTGAGTGACCATTACTAGTGAATTAATTTTAATATGTGCTCAGTATGGCCGGTAATAAAATTAAATTGATTTTGAGTTCTTGAATGGCAGATATATAGGGTTGCTCATACTATGTCTATGGCACTAAGGTAAGACTGAGCTTATAATCATGGTTAGCTCATCCAGCTTTCAGTATTGGAGCAAGTGGGAGAACATAGAGTTAATTGTGTGTGTGTGTGTGTGTGTGTGTGTGTTGGGTGGACTAGGGGTGGGAGTTAGGGTGAGGAGAGTTGAGTTTTCCAAGTGAGGTATTAATGGTAACTCTGGAGAATACTTTTCTGAATTAAGAAAATATATTAATTAAAAAATAAAACAAAATTAATATATTTTATGTTCACATTGGTATATATTATAAATTAAGATATAAACATGGACTAATAAGTAAAATGAGGAAAGTTAATGAAAAAAGTTGTTTTACAGTTACTCATTAGACCATAAATTTATAATAATTATACACACTCACACATGCAAAGGAATTGAAGGAATACTTAATTTTTTGAGCACTTGGTTTAAAACACAAAAAATTTTAGATTAGTTTCTTCTTGCTTATAATTAAGGCAATATAAATTCATGCTGAAAACATTTTATCAAGATTTATTAAAAATGAATCATATGTTCCAACTTGTGAAGGGCTTTGGTTCTAGAATCAGAGGAACCAGACTTGGGTTCGAATCTCAGCTTTACTACTTACGGGCTTTGTGACCTTGAGCAGGTTGCTTAACTTCTCTGAAACTCATTCTCTTCATTTGTAAAATGGAATTATAGAGAGAATTATATTAAAGCATGTGTGAAAAGTGACGTACAAACTAGGTGATTAAAATATAATCCCTTTCCTTGTGCCTATTTGACTCAGTTTTCTTATATGTAAAATGGGGATGATGGTACCTCTTACTTATTTCAAGGCTGTTGAAAAAATTAAATATGATAATTATATGAAATCGTCTTGCAATCTGTAAATCACTTTACATATGTTGGGCTAACATAACCATGGGTGATATTTCAGGGGCAAGAAGACTTTGGGGCACATTTTAAATATCACTGTGTAGGTAGCCACCTATTTTCCCTACCTGTAAGGCCGTTTTTCATTTCCTGAATCATTGAGGTAGGGAGGATTAAGCACAATATTAAAAAAACCCCATGGTGTAAAATGCTTTAAACTTTTCAATTGATGCTACATAAATCCCACCCATTGTTGTATTTAATGCAGTAGCTGTGTTAGAATAAAGAGTCTGCATTTTTGTATTTGACTGTATATTTAATTGGACTTCAGAATCTTGTGTTGCACAGCAGGAATCACTGAAAGCCCTTGTGATGATTAGAATGAAAAGCCTTAAAAAAAAAAAAAAGAAGATTGCTTGGTTTCCTGATAGTGCAGATTTGATTGATTGATTCTCTGAACGATTGGCTACTTTAGAGAAAAAATTAGCTTTTTCCCCGCTCTAGTAGTTGCCCCCCCGCCCCCCTCCCCACCACCTCTACCGCCACACAAACACTCCTCTCAAGTGGTCAAATAAAGAGCTTGCTGGAGAAAATGTAACATTTTCATAGACTGACTATAATTCAGTGTGCAGGAAAATTTGCTGATGAAACTCAAAATCAAAATAATAATGAAGTCCATCCCAAGATACCATTCTTAATTCTTGTCTGAATTATGCTGTATGCCTATGTTGCTGACATAAGTGTGTGTTCAAAAGTCTTGGATAATCACAAGTGCCCTGGAGTCATCTATTTGCCTTTAGTTTTGAAGTAGTTCAGATCCTCCATTTCCAGCCTTTAGAGAAATGAATTGATATGTGTGTTTATTTAGGGGAAGTGTTCATCAAAAGAAAAGATCAGGCTCTGGAGGGCCAGGCAATGGTAAAATGTCTCTTCTAAGATTACTAGAAGATAATGGAGGAATCTCACTCAGGCATTAAAGTTTCAACCGCTCTATAGCAGTATCTGAATCAAAGTGATGAACGCTTCCAGAGGCACTGGGTCATTCTGCATACGGCCAAACCAGAGCAAGGGGAGGTATGGGCTATTGCATGTTTCAGGTGACCTATGCACTTATTTATGTCTGTGGTTCCTTAATTTTATTGAGCAAGAGATTCACCTAAGGATCTTATTAAAATAGCAGGTTCACAGGCTCCACCTCTAAGATTCTGATTTAGTTGATCTGGAGTGAGGTCCAGTTATCTACAGTGTAAATCCTTAATGATTCTGATGTGGGAGTCTTTGGATCACAATAGGGAAATACTGACTAGATGGTCTTTTAGCCTTGAAGCCTAGCTTTTTAAGGATGAATCTGGCCTTCAAATGGATACTCTTATCCTCTAGGTCTAACCAACAGACTATAGGAGCACTAGAATATAAAACCCTTTTGACCATATCCCATGACTTCAGTTCCTTTTTGTTTCATAAACCTCTAAATATCATGATTAGTTTTGAACAGATGTGTTGAGTTTAGTTCATCTAGAGCAGCAATTCTGAAAGTGTGGTCCGGGGAAAACTGGGGTCCCCAAGATCCTTTCCAGGAGTCCACAAAATATTTTCATCATTATATGAAGACATTATTTACTTTTTTCACTCTCATTCTCTCACGAGTATACAGTGGAGTTTTCCAGAGGCTGCATGGTATATGATGTCAATACTTTGAGATTAATGAAATATGTGCTTCTATATTTTGTTTTAAAACTTTTTCAGTTTTAATTTCTAATATGGTAATTATTGATAGATATAACCCACCAAAACAAAAACTCTTTGGAGTCCTGAATATTTTTTAAGAGTGTAAAGTGGTCCTAGACCAAAAAGTTTTAAGACTTCTGTCCTATTTAACCAAACAGCTTTAAAATGTGCATCATTTAATGTCAATTGATGAAGTTGCTACCAAATCTCAAGGAAGTCTCAAACCTGATTAAAATATTCAGATTCCTATTTTTTTGCCCCTTCTTAAAAGTTCTCAAGATAGAATTGAGTAGTATAATACAAGTAAAAAATTCTTGGCTTATTGAATGCCTGCAGTATTATTACTACCACATATAAGCTACTGTAAATAAGGTAAAAATATGTTCTAACTTGAGCAGCTTACATTCATTTAGGGAAAATAAAAATAAATTGTATCAAGTGAATGTCTATGTAGAATGTTTCCATTAATTTTTTTAGAAATTAATCAAAAGCAAAGATGGGTGAGAAGCAATCTAATCACAGAGGGTTTCTCTGAAGAGGTAGAACCACAGCTCTACTTTGAAGGATGAATGAGACTTGAATAGGAAAAAAAAAATGCTCTCAAATTAAATCCATTCCTAAAACCTACTACAGTCAGAATGTCAAGGGATTTTAATTTTCATCCTTTATCTTCCTATGTTGCTTGATTTTTTTACGTGTTTTTTAAGAACTTTTATTGAGATACAGTTAACATACAATAAACAGTATATATTTAGAGCATACAATTTGGTATCCCAATCTCCCAATTCATCCCTCCCCAACCCTCCCCACTTTCCCCACTTGGTGGCCATGTGTTTGTTCTCTACATCTGTGTCTCTATTTCTGCCTTGCATTTCCTCTTTCATAGTTGTTAGCATTTGCCTTATGTATTGAGGTGCTCCTGTATTGGGTGCATATATATTTATAATTGTTATCTCCTCTTCTTGGATGGATCTCTTGATCTTTATGTAATGTCCTATCTTGTCTCTTGTAACATTTTTTATTTTAAAGTCTATGTCATCTGATATGACTATTGCTACTGCAGTTTTCTTTTGATTTTCATTTGCATGAAATATCTTTTTCCATCCCCTCACTTTCCGTCTGTATGTGTCCCTAGGTCTGAAGTGGGTCTCTTGTACACGGCATATATATGGGTCTTGTTTTTGTATCCATTCAGCCAGTCTGTGTCTTTTGGTTGGTGCATTTAGTCCATTTACATTCAAGGTAATTATCGATATGTATGTTCCTATTACCATTTTCTTTTTTTTTATTATTAATTTTATTTATTTATTTATTATTTTGGGGGGGGTACAACAAGTTCAATCAACTGTTTTTATACATATATGCCTGTATTCCCTCCCTTCCTTGACTCCCCCCCCTTCGAGTCCCCCCCACCCTCCCTGCCCCAGTCCTCTAAGGCATCTTCCATCCTCGAGTTGGACTCCCTTTGTTATACAACAACTTCCCACTGACTATCTATTTTACAGTTGGTAGTATATACATGTCTGTGCTACTCTCTTGCTTCGTCTCAGCTTCCCCTTCACCCCTGGCCCCTCCCAAACCTCGAGTTCTCCTGTCCATTCTCTGTATCTGCGACCTTGTTCTTGTCTCTGAGTTCATCAGTACCATTTTTAGATTCCGTATATGTGAGTTAGCATACAATATTTGTCCCTCTCTTTCTGACTTACTTCACTATGTATGACAGACTGTAGTTCTATCCACCTCATTACATATAGCTCCATCTCATCCCTTTTTATAGCTGAGTAATATTCCATGGTATATATATGCCACATCTTCTGTATCCATTCATTTGTTGATGGGCATTTAGGTTGCTTCCATGTCCTGGCTATTGTAAATAGTGCTGCAATAAACATTATGGTACATGTTTCTTTTGGGATTATGGTTTACTTTGGGTATATGCCCAGGAGTGGGATTACTGGATCATATGGTAGTTTTATTTGCAGTTTTTTAAGGAACCTCCAAATTGCTTTCCATAGTGGCTGTGCCAACTTACAGTCCCACCAACAATGCAGGAGAGTTCCCTTTTCTCCACACCCTCTCCAACATTTGTGGTTTCCAGATTTTGTGATGATGGCCATTCTGATTGGTGTGAGGTGATACCTCATTGTGGCTTTGACTTGCATTTCTCTGATGATTAGTGATGTGGAGCATCTTTTCATGTGTGTGTTGGCCATCTGTATGTCTTCTTTGGAGAAATGTCTGTTTAGGTCTTCTGCCCATTTGTGGATTGGGTTATTTGCTTTTTTGGTATGAAGCTGCATGAGCTGCTTGTATATTTTGGAGGTTAATCCTTTGTCCGTTGTTTCATAGGTAATTATTTTTTCCCATTCTGAGGGTTGCCTTTTAGTCTTGTTTATGGTTTCTTTCACTGTGCAAAAGCTTTTAAGTTTCATGAGGTCCCATTTGTTTATTCTTGATTTTATTTCCATGATTCTAGGAGGTGGGTCAAAAAGGATCTTGCTTTGATGGAAGTCATAGAGTCTTCTGCCTATGTTTTCCTCTAGGAGTTTGATAGTGTCTGGCCTTACATGTAGGTCTTTAATCCATTTGGAGTTTATTTTTGTGTATGGTGTTAGCAAGTGTTCTAAGTTCATTCTTTTACATGTAGCTGTCCAATTTTCCCAGCACCACTTACTGAAGAGGCTGTCTTTTTTCCATTGTATATTCTTGCCTTCTTTGTCAAAGATAAGGTGCCCATATGTGTTTGGGCTTACCTTTGAGTTCTCTATTCTATTCCATTGATCTTCCTTTCTGTTTTTGTGCCAGTACCATACTGTCTTGATCACTATGGCCTTGTAGTATAGTTTGAAGTCAGGAAGCCTGATTCCACCAACTCCATTTTTCCTTCTCAAGATTGCTTTGGCTATTCGGGGTATTTTGCGTTTCCATACAAATCGTAAGATTTCTTGCTCTAGTTCTGTGAAAAATGCCATTGGTAATTTGATCGGGATTGCATTGAATCTGTAAATTGCTTTGGGTAGTACAGTCATTTTCACGATGTTGATTCTTCCAATCCAGGAACATGGTATGTCCCTCCATCTGTTTGTGTCGTCTTTGATTTCTTTCATCAATGTCTTAAAGTTTTCTGCATACAGATCTTTTGCCTCCTTAGGCAGGTTTATTCCTAGGTATTTTATTCTTTTTCTTGCAATGGTGAATGGGAGAGTTTTCTTAATTTCTCTTTCTGCTCTTCCATTGTTAGTGTATAGGAATGCAAGAGATTTCTGTGCATTAATTTTGTATCCTGCTACTTTACCAAATTCCTCAATCAGTGCTAGCAGTTTTCTGGTAGAGTCTTTGGGGTTTTCTATGTATAATATCATGTCATCTGCAAAGAGTGACAATTTTACTTCTTCTTTTCCAATTTGGATTCCTTTTATTTCTTTTTCTTCTCTGATTGCTGTGGCTAACACTTCCAAAACTATGTTGAATAATAATGGTGAGAGTGGACACCCTTGTCTTGTTCCTGTTCTTAGAGGGAATTCTTTCAGTTTTTCCCCATTGAGATCGATGTCGGCTTTTGGTTTGTCATATATGGTTTTTATTATGTTGAGGTAATTTCCTTCTATGCTCATTTTCTGGAGAGCTTTTATCATAAATGGATGTTGAACTTTGTCAAAGCTTTTTCTGCATCTATTGAAATGATCATATGGTTTTTATCCTTCAATTTGTTGATATGATGTATCACGTTGATTGATTTGCATATATTGAAGAATCCTTGCATTCCAGGGATAAACCCCACGTGATCATGGTGGATGATTTTTTTAATGTGCTGTTGGAGTCTGTTAGCTAGTATTTTGTTGAGGATTTTTGCATCTATATTCATCAGGGATATTGGTCTGTAGTTTTCTTTTTTTGTGACATCTTTGCCTGGTTTTGGTATCAGGGTGATGGTGGCCTCGTAGAATGAGTTTGGGAGTGTTCTGCCTTCTGCAATATTTTGGAAGAGTTTGAGAAGGATAGGTGTTAGCTCTTCTCGAAATGTTTGATAGAATTCACCCATGAACCCATCTGGTCCTGGGCTTTTGTGTGTTGGGAGATTTTTTATCACTGCCTCAATTTCCGTACTTGTGATTGGTCTGTTCATGGTTTCTATTTCTTCCTGGTTCAGTCTTGGAAGATTGTATTTTTCTAAGAATGTATCCATTTCTTCCAGATTATCCAATTGATTGGCATATAGCTGCTTGTAGTAGTCCCTCATGATCTTTTGTATTTCTGAGGTGTCCGTTGTTACTTCTCCTTTTTCATTTCTAATTCTGTTGATTTGCATCTTCTCCCTTTTTTTCTTGATGAGTCTGGCTAATGGTTTATCAATTTTGTTAACCTTCTCAAAGAACCAGCTTTTAGTTTTATTTATTTTTGCTATGGTTTCCTTCCTTTCTTTTTCATTTATTTCTGCTCTGATCTTTATGATTTCTTTCCTTCTGCTCCCTTTGGGGTTTCTTTGTTCTTCTTTCTCTAGTTGTTTTAGGTGTAAGGTTAGGTTGTTTATTCGATCATTTTCTTGTTTCTTAAGGTAGGACTGTATTGCTATAAACTTCCCTCTTAGAACTGCTTTTGCTGCGTCCCATAGGTTTTGGGTTGTTGTGTTTTCGTTGTCGTTTGTTTCTAGATATTTTTTGATTTCCTCTTTGATTTCTTTAGTGATTTCTTGGTTGTTTAAGAGTGAATTGTTTAGCCTCCATGTGTTTGTACTTTTTGCAGTTTTTTTCCTGTAATTGATATCTAGTCTCATGGCGTTGTGGTCTGAGAAGATGGTTGATATGATTTCAATTTTCTTGAATTTGCTGAGGTTTGATTTGTGACCCAAGATGTGATCTATCCTGGAAAATGTTCCGTGTGCACTTAAGAAGAAAGTGTAGTCTGTCGTTTTTGGATGGAATGTCCTATAAATATCAATTAAGTCGAGATGGTCTAATGTATCATTTAAAGCTTGTGTGTCTTTATTTATTTTCTGTTTGGATGATCTGTCCATTGATGTAAGTGGGGTGTTCAAGTCTCCCACTATTATTGTGTTACTGTCGATGTCCCCTTTTATAGCTGTTAGCATTTGCCTTATGTATTGAGGTGCTCCTATATTCGGGGCATAGATATTTACCATTGTGATCTGTTCTTCTTGAATGGATCCCTTGATCATTATGTAGTGTCCTTCCTTGTCTCTTTTAATAGTCTTTACTTTCAAGTCTAATTTGTCTGATATGACTATTGCTACTGCAGCTTTCTTTTGATTTTCATTTGCATGAAATATCTTTTTCCATCCCCTCACTTTCCGTCTGTATGTGTCCCTATGTCTGAAGTGGGTCTCTTGTAGACAGCATATATATGGGTCTTGTTTTTGTATCCATTCAGCCAGTCTGTGTCTTTTGGTTGGTGCATTTAGTCCATTTACATTCAAGGTAATTATCGATATGTGTGTTCCTATTACCATTTTCTTAATTGTTTTGTGTTTGTTTTTGTAGGTCCTTTTCTTTTCTTATGTTTCCCACTTAGAGAAGTTCCTTTAGCATTTGTTGTAGGGCTGGATTGGTGGTGCTGAATTCTCTTAGCTGTTGCTTGTCTGTAAAGCTTTTGATTTCTCCATCGAATCTGAATGAGATCCTTGTTGGGTAGAGTATTCTTGGTTGTAGGTCCTTCCCTTTCATCACTTAAAATATATTGTGCAACTCCCTTCTGGCTTGCAGAGTTTTTGCTAAGAAATCCGCTGTTAACCTGATGGGAGTTCCCTTGTGTGTTATTTGTCGTTTTTCCCTTGTTGCTTTTAATAACATTTCTCTGTCTTTAATTTTTGTCAATTTGACTACTATATGTCTTGGCATATTTCTTCTTGGGTTTCTCCTGCTTGGGACTCTCTGTGCTTCCTGGACTTGGATAGCTATTTCCTTTCCCATGTTAGGGAAGTTTTACAATGTGTGTTTTTACTAAATAATAACTAGTTTAAAACAAAAAAATATTTTCTTAGAGATCTAAAGTAATATCCAGACTATTCGAGGCTAAAACTAGCTGAAACCCTTGCCTCAGGGTCTTAGAAATTAAGAAGGAACTGTTTTTCCAGTGGAATTAACTCAGATAATTGTCACAGACCTTTTATTCACCTTTGGCCTTTGACTAAAGCCATATTCAAAATTGTTACCAGTGTCTGGTTTCAAAATCATATTTTCCCTTTGTTTTTACTCTGTGTAGCCACCTCATTTTTATACACCTCTGAATATTTTTTGTTTGGTTGTTTTCTTTCCTTTCTTCTTCTTTTTAAAAATTTTTGACTCTGTTTTATGTATTTTTAACTGGTCAGATTATTTTGGACTGAAGGCTATGTGCTGAGACTCAAGCGCTCTCTAGGGAGCTTCAGCTAACATTACATATGGAATGTCCAGTTGCTGGATTGCTTGTGCTCAGAGCTCTGTAGGACCACTGGGAGATTTTCCAATGGCTCCGGAAAGGAACCAATGTCTTTTCTCTATTCAGTGCTGACAATGGCTTGCAATTCACTTTAAATTCTCCTTATGATGACCCTTTTTATTATATCAGGAGTAAATAAAAGCAGTAGTTCCTGATTTTGCTAAATTCATCAGACTTTATTTTTATACTGGAGACAAAAATCTCCTCCATTACTATATTTGGGTCCTTTCAGCTCTATTGTGTAGGTTCCTGAAAGACTTTCCCAAGGGTCATGGCTACCCAGTTGAAAAAAAACACCATTTCTATGCATGTCTACTATGCATCATATCGTACAATTGTTTGATTTCCATAAGCTTAAAATAACAAGAATTTTGATCTTCTGACATCTCCACCTTGTATTTCCAAGAAGTTTTCACTGTGATTTCACTGGACTTGATGAAACAGTAGGGGAAAGAAGTCTTAATTATGTAAATATAAAAATTATGAAAGGGGGATGCATACCAGACAGATTTGATGAAAGCTCACACTGCTTTTCAATATTTACTACTTGTCACCAAATTAAATTTCAGATTATATTTAGTAAGAGGATTACAACATTTAAACAAATAATAAGTTTACACAGCAAAACCTAATTATATTTGTTTAGTCTTGTACATTGGATCACTCACAGGAAACAGATTTGGAATCGCCAATATAAAGTTCTCAGTATTCATCATATCACACACCCTATTATTTGCTAACAGAAGCTACATTTTATATTCTGAACTACCTTCCAAACCCAAGCTAAGATGTGTTACATCTGAAAAGTCTTATTTTCCCCCATGGCTTAGGAGAATTCATAGATGATGCTAGTCAACTTTCTGTTATAAAAAAAATTACAGTACAAAATTAACTTAAAGATTTGGGGGAATATATTGTGGTTTAAATATAAAATGATTGCATGGCAATTACCTGACAACATACTGGAATATATCACCATAATAGTCAGGAAATTGCAATAAAAGGAAAATTGATGCTATAGAATCTTCAAAACGTAAAGGAGCAAGGAGAACTTATTAAGCAAGCGTGCCATTATATGTCATCCCTGTGAGCTTAATATGTGCATTAATATAAGTATAAATATATTCCATATATCTGTCAAATATTTAAAGGGTACATAGATTAAATACCTCACCACTGGTTGGTTTGTTGTTAGGTGTATATTTTATCTAAATTTTAGAACCCAGAAGCAGTGATGTGAAACAAAAACTAAAAATCTAGTGTCTAGAAAGTTAAACATACTAAAGGAGCTTATGCCAAGGTTATTACTAAACTAAACAATAAGTATCTTAAGAATTCTTCTTTAGGGAATGTGAAATAATGCATGGTATACTATTACTAGGGCTATAATTGCATTCTTGAGAATTGCAAAGTGTGGGGATAAAGACCTCCCATGTTTGCAAGTCAGAGAACACAGTTCTATTGTCATTTTTGCTGAAAACATACTTTTAACCAAAGTCTCTGAAATTGCTCACTCCTGCACACACATCTATTGAAGATTGTTTTGAAAATTGTGCTACCGACTTTTTAAATAGCTCATACTACATTGTGTGCAAGTGCCAGAGAAGGAAAGAAGAAAAGGAAGAAGATGGAAGGTGATATTAAGTGTAAAGCTTTTGCTTTGTTCTAACCCTTCTGTTCTAAATATGCACCCATCTTTTGCTCTCTGGTATGTGTAAGATCAGATAGGATCTAGAAGGTAGTGAGAGAAAATGGTAAGAAGAAGCAGGGAGAAATTCAGCCTCTACTCAAAGAGAAAATGTCAAATGTCTAATTCTTCTGAAAATTTTGGAGGAGATAAAAAATAAATGTCTGGTCAAAGACCAAGCTCCACAAATGTTTATTCTGTTGTTTATATGTTTTGTTTTGTTCTGAAACTTAAAACAGCTCTGTAAAAGCCACTGAATCACAAAGGGAGAACTGACAACTGCCAGAAGGTCAAAATTGATGACAAGGACTATAGAGAAAGTAATTTATAACCACTTGTTTTTTTTTCCAATTTCTGACCTATTGACATTTTGTTTATGATGGGACTCCACTTAATGCTATAAAGTTCAGTTTTACTAATTGTGAATTTTAGATGTGATTCTAGATAAAATTTAGTGTTTGCAAAGCTCTTTTTACTGCTATTTGTCAATTCTTACCTCTTTTAAGCAGGCAAGTAGAAAACAAGAACACACCTAAGTAAATAACCAGAATTATGGGAAATAGTAGTTGTAATTAATATTCTAGCTAGCTAAGGATACAAGTAGAAATGTTCTAACTTATCTAGGTAGGAAGCTACTGAAATTTTCACTTAGCATGTTTGAACATAGTGGTTAAGAGTAATAGCTCAGGAATTACCTGTGTGCTTTTAAATAGGTTATTTATCTTCACTGAACTTCAGCTTCTTCATCTATAAAATAAGGATAATAATATTGCCTACCTTATTGGGCTGTTGTGAGAATTAAATAAAATAATGCATGTAAAATACCTAGCACAGTGCCTGGTAAATAGTAATTATTCAGCATACTTGTTACATCATTTAGGAAGAAATTTCCCAGATTAATAATATAGCTTTGGGAGTGGCATTTGTTTTCATTATTGAAAATTAGGGAATGATTGCTGTCAACAACTGTAGGTGGATATCACGAGGAGGACGCCTTAGAATATTTTAGAGCATTTGGCCCATGAAGAAGTAATACAACTGCCACATCCATATATGTCCCCAATCCTAAAGAAATGAATTCTATAAGATAGAGAATATGGATTTTAAAAAATCAAAGAAAATTATCTACCAAAATAAGGATGTCTGACAGGGTACAAAGTTTACAAAGTGGAGACGAAGAATTTGTTTTCTTATAAAATGACATTTTTTTCTTTTTTGAATGTTTCTCATTGGGGATATAGATCACTTTCTAGACTGAGAGGTAATGATCATTCAGTTATACTGATGAGAATGGGGTAGAATCGAAACTGATCTGTTTGAAAGGATTTCATTATGCTTAATTTCTTATTACTTTATTCTAATAAAGCTTTTTACGTTCTCCTACACTTGTTTCCTTCTCAACAAAGTTGAGCTACCCTTCCTTCTCTGTAATCAACCACAATCGATATTTCAACATCAAATCATCAGTGGGTATATTTTTGTAAAGTACAGTATGTGAAAAGGGCAGTATATTAATTTGAGTTATGCCAAGAAATTGGTTAGAAAAAATGGATTTGGAGAAGGGGGAGTATGTTCTAGTCCAAGCTATGCCACTAACTCATTTGTGTAAATTGGGATGAGCCATTTGATCTCTCTAAACTTGAATTCCCCTATCTGTAAAATGAAGGAATTTAATATAGTCATTTTTCTGGTTTTATGATTCTAGAAGCAGAATTCAGAATTAACACGATTCATTATTAGCTGGAATTAGGTATACTGCTGTTCAAACCATGTTTGTTTTAGGCCTGTTATCTAGTCCTTTAAAGTCATATTCAATATAACCTATTGATAGATATAGACTTTACTTCTGTCTCCAAAATGGGAAAGTGCTATGATCTGAATGTTTATGTCCCTCCCCAATTCATATGTTGAAAACCTAATGCCCAAGATAATGATATTAGAAGATGGGATCTTTGGGAGGTGATTAGGTCATCATGAGTGAGATTAGTGCCCTTGTAAAAGAGGCCCCAGAGAGCTAGCTCATCCCTTACACCATGTGTAGGTGTGAAAACTTGGCAGTCTGCATCTTAGAAGAGCAGCTTCATCAGAATTCCATCATATTTGGCATCCTGATTTTGGACTTCCAGCCTCCAAAACTGTGAGAAATAAATGTTTGTGTTTATAAGCCACACAATCTGTGGTATTTTGTTTTAGCAGATTGAATGGACTAAAATAAAAAGATATAATATATGTCCCTCTATTACCAAGAGAGGAAAAACAAACAGCTAATTATTATCACAGTCCCCATAATCTCCTCAAATGAAACTTTTGATGAACACACTTAAACTAAATATAGTGCCTAATGAATAATCTTTTGCCAATAGAACTGTTAAATAGTACATTCTGATGGGTAGGACTTGATTCATGCCAGTAAGTTAACTTTTTCGAACTCAGTGGGTATAGGCCTTTCTGAATGGACTCAGGCAACAGATTAATATTTCTCTTGCAGATGAACAATCCCCTAGTCCCCTCAAAATTAAAGTGTTGTTTTACTAGTCATCCCACCAAAACTATGTCTATCTGCTCCTTGACAAATTGCTTACCTGATTCTTCAACTAGTATCTTACAATATCCTACATGAGAAACAGACAGTTTAACTCTTTTTCTTCTTCTTTCTTTCTTTCTCTTTCTTTCTTTCTCTTTCTTTCTTTCTTTCTCTCCTTTCTTTCTTTCTTTCTTTCTTTCTTTCTTTCCTTCATTTTGTCTTATAGCATGCCTATTTCACTATTTACCTTACACATTTAGGAAATGCACAAATATATTTATAGGACCTCCTGAACTTTTTATTGAAATCTAACTTACATACAATAAAATGCATCTTCATTGTTCCATTTGATGTTTTCACTGCTGTATATATCCATGAAATCACCATCTAAAACAAAATGCAGAGGAAAATTTCCATCATTGCAGCAGTTTCTTTCATGCCCCTTTCCAGTTTGTTCTCCTTCCACCCAGAGGGAGCCACTTTCTAATTTTTATCACTATAAACTATTTTGCCAGCTCTAAAATATTATTTAAATGTAATCATTTAGTATGCACTCATTTATGCCTACCTTCTTTGTTTTTGAGACATCCAAGCTAGTGCTCATTTAGTTAGTCCATTCCTTTTTATTGCTGAATAGTATCCCATTGTATAAAAGTAGCATGTGTTGTTAATCAGTTCTCTTGTTGATGGACCTTGGTGTTGCTTCAATTTGGGGGCTATTATTTATTTATTTATTTATTTATTTATTTGGCTGTGTTGAGTCTTTGTTGCTGCACACAGGCTTTCTCTAGTTGCTGAGGGGGGGGCTCCTCGTTGTAGTGGCTTCTCTTGTTGCGGACCACGGGCTCTAGGTGCATGGGCTTCAATACTTGCTCTGTGGCATGTGGAATCTTCCCAGAGCAGGGCTGGAACCTGTATCCCCTGCATTGGCAGGCGGATTCTTAACCACTGCGCCACCTAGGAAGTCCCTGAGGGCTATTATTAATAAATGTGTTATAAAGATTGCTGTACAAATCCTGTGTATGTATATATGTGTGTGTATTTATTTTAGTACAGACTTGAAATTGCTTTTGGATGAAAAGAAAGTATGGCTCATGTCATGTACAATGGTAACAAAAAATGAAAGGCAGTAGGCTTCTTTTTTTAATTAATTTATTCATTTTATTTATTTATTTATTTATCAGCTGCGTTGGGTCTTCATTGCTGTGCATAGGTTTTCTCCAGTTGTGGTGAGCGGGGGCTACTCTTTGTTGTGGTGTGTGGTCTTCTCATCGCAGTGGCATCTCTTGTTACAGAGCACAGGCTCTAGGCATGTGGGCTTCAGTAGTTGTGGCACATGGGCTCAATAGTTGTGGCTCACGGGCTCTCGAGTGCAGGCTCAGTAGTTGTGACACATAGGCTTAGTTGCTCCAAGGCATGTGGGATCTTCCTTGCCCAGGGCTCGAACCCGTGTCCCCTGCATTGGCAGGTGGATTCTTAACGACTGTGCCACCAGGGAAGCTGACAGTAGGCTTCTTATATTAATTTCAAACAAAGCAGGCTTAAGAAAAAGGAAATCATTAGGAATAAAGGTGGAATTACATGATGATAAAATGTCCACGTACCAAAAAATAGCAAGCCTTAATGTGTTCACATCTAACAACAGAGCATCAAAATATATAAAGCAAAAACTCATAGAACTGTAATAAAAAATAGACAAATTCATTATTATAGCTAGGAACTTCAACAGTACTCTTTCAGTAACTGATAAATCAAGCAAGCAAAACATCAGTAAGTATATAGTTGACCTGAATAGCACTATCAATCAACTTGATCTTACTGATATTTATAGAGTACTTCAACTAAAAGCAGCATAATAAACATTCTTTTTAAACTCACTAGGAACATTTGCCAAGATAGATCACTTTCTGGGTCATAATACTCACTTTAACAAATTTAAGAGAACATAAATCACACAAAGTCCTCAGAGTATAATAGAATTAAACAAGAACGATAAGAGAATACTGCCAAATATTTTGAAATTAAACACATTAATTCAATATTTCAATCAATTTATTTAATAAATGAAATGTGTCAAATAATGTCTCAAGAGAAATGAAAAATAATTTGAACAAGTGTACCCGAAACTAACACAACATTGTAAATCAACTATACTTCAATAATAAAAAAATAATAATAATTTGAAGTAAATGAAAATGTAACTTACCAAAACTTGCAAGATGCAGCAAAAGCAGTGCCTAGAGATAAATTTATAGCATTGAATGCATATATTAGAAAAGAAGAAAGACCTAAGATCAATACACTTAGCTTATATCTTAGGAGGCAAGAGAAATATGAAAATCTGAAGATTAAAGCAATCAGAAGGAAAGAAATAATAAAAATTAGAGTATAATTTTAATGACATTGAAAGTAGGAAAACAATAGAGGAAATCCATGAAAATAAATGCTGGTTCTTTGAAAAGGTAATTGATAAATCTCTAGCCAAGCTAACCCAGAAGAAAGTAGTCACAAAACAACAATATAAAAAAATAGTCATTACTACTATCTGAAAATGACAATAAAAGTACTGTGTACAGTTCTATGCTCATGAGTTTTATAATTTGATGAAATTAACCTACTCCTTGAACGACGCAAACTTCCAGTACTTACAAGGAAAAAATAGATAATCTAAACAGGCATATGTATATAAATATGTTGAATAAAAAAATGAATAGATTATGAAAAAGGAGAGCCCTCATTTCAGAGACATTCTACCAAATATTATGGAAGAAATAATGCCAGTTCTCCACAATCTCTTACAGACGTTAGAAGGAGAGGGAACATTTCCTAATTCACTTGCTGTATGAAGCAGTATTACCCTATACTAAAACCAGATAAAGATGTTATATGAAGAAAATGTATAGACTGCTATCTATCATGAGCATAGACGCAAAAATCTTCAACAAACTATTAGGAAATCGAATCCAGCAATGTATACAAATAATTTTGCACCGTGCCCAATAGGATTTACTTGAATTTTTTTAGTTCATTTCAACATTTGAACATCATTCAATGTAATTCAACACACCAGCATATGTTAAGAAGAATCATTTAATCATACAATTGACACGGAAAAAACATTTGACAACATCCAACATCCATTCTTGATAAAAAGTTTCAACATACTCAGAATAGAAAGGAACTTCCTTAATTTGATTTTTTAAAAATCAACAAAAACCCTACAGCTACTAAATGGTGAGAAACTGATCTCTTAACCCTAAAACTGGGAATAGAGTATAAAAAAAAATGAATGAACTCTAAATGCACATTTCTAAGTTAAAGAAACCAGCCTAAGAAGGTTACATACTTTATCATTCCCATTATATGACATATAGAGAGTAAAAATCAGCAGTTACCAGAGGACTGCAGGGAGGTAAGAAAAATTGAATAGGTGAAGCACAGGGAACTATTGAGAATAGAGGAACTATCGGATATGATACTGTAAGTGTAAATACATTACACTATTCTTTTGTCAAAACCCATTGAACTTCTAAGCACAGCAGTTAATCTAAATGTATGTAAATTAAAAAACATCCTTTATGATGTCAGGGAAGTCCAAGGGTAGAAGGCAGAATGTGACCAAACCAGCTCACTGTATTACAAATATATAAAACAACCTCACTGAAGGAGTTGGAGGAATAAGTTGCAGACCTAAGTAACTTTGGAAATGAGTGGTGTCTATACACTAAAGGCAAAAGAAGCTGTACAGGAACACTAAGCTCTAGTTGATAAAGTTCTTTCCCCTGGTGGTATGGGTAACAACTATGATATTTTTATACATGTACACAGGAATTGAACCATTAACTAAATAGATAGCGGATGGTGAGAGCCAGGATTGTCACTACTGGAGTGGAAATTTATAGTTAAGCAAGGGAAGGGGGCCAGAATGATGCATGTGGTGATGGATTAGAGTCAGAGACATCAGTATGATGTCTGCATGTAAAAAAATGTTTAGATATTTGTACATACATGTTTATTATGCAAACCTATATCCCTTTGCTTTGTTAACTGAATGATCTCAAGAAGATGGCAGTGAGCAGTGGCTTTAAGCAAGATCATAGTTCCCTGCCTAGGAATTGAACCTGGGTAGCCTGGGTGAAAACAAGGAATCTTAGCCTCTAGACCACCAGGGGCTAGAGGCTAGAAGCAAAGTTTCCCTGGCTATTGCCCCCGCTGAAAGATGATCATCTCAAGGAGGCAAAAACTGTAAAAACAGGTACAAAGTTTAATATTAGAGACATAGCACAAGTGGGAGAGCACAGAAACTGTTTATTTAAGATAGAAGCAAGGCAGAGATACACACCCAGAGAGAAAGGGCATGGGCATCCTCCCTAATGAGGAGGAAAGCAGTGAAGAGGTGGTTAAATCATTTATATAGGGCAGTTCTTCCGGCTCTTTGTTTACTTTTGGCCAATTATTGTTTTTTTTTCCACACCTGACCTGTCCTAGGT
Source organism: Hippopotamus amphibius kiboko (assembly GCF_030028045.1). Taxonomy (NCBI): domain Eukaryota; kingdom Metazoa; phylum Chordata; class Mammalia; order Artiodactyla; family Hippopotamidae; genus Hippopotamus; species Hippopotamus amphibius. Next base: position 25,627,765 of record NC_080203.1, read on the forward strand.
CTCTCCCCGACACGCATGTGCATATTTTGGCCTAGATGCATTCCAGTGCAAAAGCCTATAGGAAGGTTGACAACACCCATTACGGGGTGACACCCCCTCCCTTTTGACCTCCAAGGAGGCTTCTTGTGCATGTGTCGTCTAGGAGGTTTCTTTGACCTCAAGAATAACAAATATGTGGTCTCTTTATCTTGTATCCAAGCAGGACTCAGCTCCTCCTTGCTCTTGCCATTATCTCTGTCTTGGAGTATCTGTCCACAGGAGACAGATTCCAGCTGCTCAGTCTGGGGCCCATCTATCTCCTGCCTCATGAGGAGATCAAGAAGCAACAACACCCTAATAGCAATGAGCACATGTAGTATCCAGATCTTGTTTTATAACATCATTCTCCAATGAGGGAACCAGGGCCCCTTGAAGATATAGCTGAGTGGAGACTGTGACAAGAAATGTTCAAGATCAAACTGGATCATCTTACACTGCCATACAGAAATGAAAGGCCAAAAGTAAAATGAAGAGAAGACTAAAAACAGTACGTAATGCCATCATGATAGCTTACATTTTCCCCATCAGGGTAATAGTAGCAAGATCACAACTCTGGTCTTAGTTTGCAACAATTAGTTTTGTATTATTTTACTGAGTACTTCTCCATTGCACAAAAAAAATGTTAAGAAGGAAACATGTTGTAACCTTCTACTACAAAAGCAAATACAACATCTTCCTAAGCACCTGTGGGTCAGTGATTTTGTCAAGTAGTATCACAAGTTTAATATCATCATTCTAATTATAATTGCATTATTATCTTCACTTTAGCATTTATGAATACATATTGTTTAATATCTTAGTTTGGGATGTGAAACGCCTTGACTATGAAGAGAAAATCTGAGGAAAGGAAAACTGCCAAAAATATATTTAAATGTAATGTCTTAAGAATACAAAGAATCTCTTCTAGCTTACTCTTGGTCCCAGAGGAACAGCAAGAATTGGTAAAGATGACAAGGCTTAAAGCACGAGCTGCGCAAGCAGGTGGCAATCAGGAAATAGTCCTATGTCAAGAAGCTGAAAGCAGATGGCAAAGGTGTGCAGTTGTTAGGGAATGACTGTGAGACCTGCCAGTGAAACAATGAGATTTATTCAGGCAAAGTTCTTTGATGCATTCTTCTTAAAGTTTTCATAAGAAATTTTTTTTCCTTTGTTTCAAAAATGTTGTTTTAAACATACAAGTACTATTATCGATATGCTGGCACTTTTAAAGACAGACCTTGGACTAGGGTGAGGTGAGTGAGGCAGCTCGGGCGCAAAATTTAAGGATGTGCTTGCTCTCAGGCTCACAAAAGTGTCAGACTTTCACTGAGAACGAGTGTCTCATTGAACATACATCCTGCGCACCGCATTGGCCTCACTGTACTCTGGGTCTGGTTTTAAAAATTGACCTTTATGTGCTGGATGTTATCTGACTACTCAAGAGAAGGAATATAACATTATTTGACATTTCTAAGAAGGTTTTTGGTCACTGTGCATGTTTTGTAAAACATTCCACTAGGTGCTTCTGGAGTGTTATAAAAGAACAAATGGAGAACAAAAGCTAAAGTTCCACACAGCAGTACTTGATGATAGAGATTCACTGAGTGAATGGGCATTTAAAATTTGTATATCAGCTTAAAATAGTGTGTATTTTATTTCTATATCAGCTCAGGAATGTGTATAGGACTTCAAGTGAATTTCTGGCTTTAAGACAGCTGTGGGTTTGTTTCCTTTTTTAAAATTCCAACTTTAAATTAATACATGCACAGATTTGATTTGCTGTGGATAAGGATTGATTTGTTTAACTATGCCCCCATGAGAAACAGTAATACTACGCAGAGAGTGGAGAAATATTTGTATTAGTTTCACTTGAGATGATACTCTATTATTTGATAAACAAAACTTTGAGTTCCAGTCTTGTTTTGGACATTGCTGACTGAGGATTTGTCACACCATTTTATAGTTCTAAGGCTGAGCTTTTTTTTTTTAATCATTGTTAGAAGTCCAAAACAATGTTAAGAACATTCATAGACTTGTTCCTAGTTGAGTGGATATAGAAAAGCTAGTAACATATTAAAAAAAAACAATGGGTGATTGAACAATAGAAGGAACAGAGAAGTTAAGACATGTATGTGTGAGAGCCAGACAGCCAGAGACACAAACAGGGACAGAAAGAGACAGAGAGAGAATAAATTTCATGCAAATACATTTGTCTCTTTTCCTCTGAAGTCAGAAACCTCTTATTTTGTAACCTCTTTGGGACCCCAGATTTCTGAATGCTCCTTCTTTTCTCCCCTGCCCTTTACTCATGGATAACCTCAAGCAATATTTAGCCCTTGGAGATTTGGAATTGCTCATATTTCTGGGTTTGTTATCGCTCTGCTGAAATTCTCTCTCATTAGTCTCTTCCTGTTCTTTCAATGCCAAATCTTCAATTAGGTGCTAACTCTAATGCTATAGCTAACACTCTTATCTGGAAGTGCATTATGCTTGTTATGGCAAAAATTTGCAAGACTATTTCACTTACTAGAGTACCCCTTTCAGATATGGTTGCCAGTTTCAATACAGGACACCAAGTTTTATTCGATTCTCAGATAAATAGGTCTACTTTTGCCCCCAATATTGCAGGGGACATACTTTTATATTAAAAATCATTCCTTTGCTGAAATTCTAATTAAACTGGACATTTTTAATTTCTCAAAAAATTTTTTTGCTAGACCCACCAATCGTACTTCCAGGTAAAAGAAGAGAGCATTTATACAGGACTTATGTGCACCTCCTACTTTCACAAATCTTATTCAATTTAATCTTCATAACAACCGTGTGATATATGAATAATCATCTCCATTTCATAAATGAAGAAATCAGCTCAGAGATTTGCACAAGGCCATAAAGCTAATAGCTGGCACATTCAGGATTCAGCTCCTGCTCTGATATGAAACACAATAGGCCTTTCCCTCTGTAAAGCTGCCTCTCCCTCAGCCTTTCCTATTTTCCTTGCATAATAGAAAATAGATAAAAGGAAGGTTAGATCTCCTTACCTAATGTGAGTTTCAAATTCTTTTTCCCTATTTAAAATTTAAATTATGAAAAATTTCAAGCATTCACAAAAGAAAAGAGAATAATTTAGAGAACTCCCATGAACGCATCACCCAGCCTAAACAATTATCAACATTTTTCCCAATCGCGTTTCATCTGTTATTGTCCCTCTGCTTTTTTCAAGCAAGTACAAGACATCATGCCATTTAAACTCTTACCCTATTATTTTCACAAACTTGGTTCATAATTAAATAGTTGACTAAGCAACCATTCTTACTCAGCTTATGCTAGCAGTGTCTTTATTCCTAGTTACTCTGTGTTCCCTTCTGTCAGCCTAATTACTTACTTAATTTGGGATCAGGTTTCCCTTCCAAAAGTGGTACTCTAGCAATTTGAGCTACCTAATTTAGGATTGGGTCTCCTCTGAAACTGGTACTCTTTAGGAAAAACTTCACTAAAAATAGCTTTGTTTTCTTAGAATTAAAAAAAAAAATTCTTAAACATATAGAATTACACACACAATAGCACAGTTATTAAGGAATTGTTTCCAAATCATGACAAGATAACTTATATAGAAGATGGTTTAGGGGTACCCATGCACTTCCAAAACCTATTGAACACTCTAGGTTTGAAAATAAGTTCCTATTTTGGATAAAGTGGTGAAGTGAATTTCTTTCCTTCTACCTTTACAGAAATGAACTCATCGGGGAACTAAACGGTATATGGAATTTTGGTTTTAAAGGCAATACGGAAAAATGTTACCAGCCATATACAGTTAGAAGCAGTGCCTGGAAAAAAAGAAAAAACTGGTCTCCATCCTTAGTAGAGCATAATTAGAATGATGATAAAGTGGAATCAAGTTAGCCATCGTATAATTCTTGTACTGTATAACCCGCCACTGTGCTTAATCAGAAAAAAAAAAAGATGGGGGAGGGGGCAAAATGTACATTTTGCAAAATGCTTAGACATTCTTTAATAAATAAAGTTAATGCTGTCATTAGTGGCAGCTCTAAGCAAAACTTTTATCTTTTTTTCCTATGGATAAGCACTCTTTGGGGAGATGAATATTGCTGCAGTCATATTGTGCTTTCAGTTAATGAGATGTGGGTTCTATTTGTTAGAGTTTTATGGTAATGAAGCTTATAATTTACTGACAAACTGGCTTGCTTTCCAAACATTCTCTTATTGCACTTTTTTTTTCATCAGAAACATTGATGTGCTAATTTGTGTGTTTATGGCAGCAGATGTGCACCTTCACTAAAAGGCTGCCTGAGTGAGGGGAAAGGACAGGAGAGAAAAGCAAGAAGGGGAGCAGTGTTTAGAGTTTTCGATTGGTGATAAAATCCATACATAAATGAAAAAATGGCACAGTTTAGTTGAAACATCCATGAGTTCATTAAGTATGTTATCTGAAATATCAAATATTTATCACTAAAATTTGGTTGAGTTATAGATATGCTAAGTGCCAAATCCCTTTATCCAGTGTGAAAACTGAAGGGCAAAACTTGTCATTTAAAATTCAATAGCTGTAACAGGAAGTCATTAAATTTAAACTAGGTGAAAAACACTTTCCTCCCCTAAAAGGGCAGAAGATATTTTCTTTCTAAGTAAAGGCACATTGCAATTATTACCAGTGGCTTTACAGTACAGAATTTCTGAGTTCTGTTTTTTTCTCCAGCTCTGAAATTTTGACTTATAGGGGTAAAAACATTGCTCCCAACTTCCAACCCCACTTCTGTTACCGCCAGCTAAGTGAGGTGTATAACAGAAATCGTGGCATCTTGAGGGTTCCTTTAGTAGAAAATTGAAACATTCTAATCACATGTTTATAATTTGTAATAGAGGACATAAAACCAAGAAGATTTGCAAGCACCCTCATTAAACGCAAAACAAAGCACAAATCTCTGCGTAACACATGTAATGAGAAACAAATGAAGAGTGAGTAAGCTGTTTATAGTGCTTTCCATCTTCACGGGGGTTAGGAAACAAGGATGAGACTGAAGTGGAAAACATGGATTCACTGAGGACTAAAAACTGCTGGTCGAGAGAGGTAGTTATTGAAAATCCCAATCAGTTGAAAAAGTAGCTCCCAGAAGGTTCATTATAGTTACTTGAGGAAATTGAACACAAGAATCTCAGAAAAAACACTCTGTTCTACCTTTATGCTGAGATGCTTTTGGGTACGTGTGCCACCAAATAATAAACTCTTATTTTCAGTGAATTCCTGGACATTTCAAATCCATAGGAAACAGAGTGGTTGAAAAGTTCCAGAACATTTACAACAGGCATAGTCCCTGCCCTCAAAGACCTTGTAATCTAGCTGGAGAGAAAAAATAATTGTGTAACACGTACACATGAGTATAGCAATAAATGTCAAGGATTGAACAAAGAATTGTTTACATAAGAATACAATTTAACCAAAGTAGGGCATTTAATGATATGAACAGCCCTCATTCTTTTTTTTTATTCTTAAGCATCAACTTCTTATTAAGACCCCATCCAAACAGATGTATTTATTGCATGAGCTTTTTTGAGATCCCGTTTTATGTAGTGTCTGTCAGAGAGTAAGCACTCAACATTTATTTCTTAAATGCATCTCATTATTCCAGAATTTGAGAGCTATTCAAAAGAGCAGGCACCATTTCAACAATTAACACCTCTTAGCCCTCCACAAAAATTGAAGGAGAAAAAGTTTCTGCCTTCACAAACTCTGAGTAGTTGAAACTGTGAATGGGATGCCTCTTTGTGGCTAACGTTGGAAAGTGTTCTCCTCCTCTTTTTACTCCCCCTTTCCTTCCCTCTTTTTTTTTTAAAAAGTTCATCTTACCCACTTGAGCAGGAATGAAGACCTTCTCCACTCACATCCCCCATTTTAAGGCTATTGATTACAAAAGAAAAACAGTCATATAGAGGAATTAGTTTAATGTTGTTTATTATTTTCTTAATTACATATTAAGACTTCAACATATGGCATTTTAGAATTAAAAATAGAAACCTGAACTTAAATGTAATGGGTAAAATAAAAATAAAATCTCTCTGTTCTATATTATGCTCAGTTAGGGGTTGCTGGGAAATAATAATAATAGTAATAATAATAATGTTAGTGTTGGCAAAATTAATAATAGTTAATGTTTATTGAAAACTTACTATATGTCAGGCATTTCTCCATGTGATTTATGTGCAATCCTCATATCAACTCTCTGGATTAGATATTGTTATTGTCATCCCCATTTTATAGATGAGAAAGCTGAGGTGCAGAGAGGTTAAGTAATATACTAAGAATTGTTGAGGAAGATAAAGAAGAGAATTACTTTAGGGATGGGGTAGTATATGCAAGGAAGAAGACAGGGGAGATCATGGGGGTTTAAGGTGAGTATCATGGGTGTTTACTTTGAGAGATTCATAGTGCTGTCACCCAATGATCTGTATTTGTCTTAAAAATATTAAGAACTAGAGGTATTCTTCGAATGCCCTTAAAGGTTTCTGTTGGCCATCTGACATAGCCTGGGGTCCCCATCTCTACTTCAGGGTTAGCCAGGGAGCCCAATACTCCTTATTTGTGGATAGGGGCACCCTCCCCTGGACAGTGCTGGAAATGCACTGGGCTTCATGATCCTCAAGCAGGAGAAAACTGGGGAAGGACAAACAGGGACAAATTATGGAGGCATTTGAGTTTAGGTATTGAGGAGAAATTAGAGGTAGTATCCTGAAAACTGGGCTTTAGACAATTAATCTGACAACTGAATTCAGAATTAAAAGGGGAGAAATGAGAGGCAGTGAGATTAGTTACAAAACTCTTGGATTACAATGCAAAAAATCTATAAAAGGGGAATAGGAGCAAGAACATGGGGAATATTTATGATATTGTCTAGACATCATATCTAATGTTAAACATCTGAAGCCCTGATGTCTCTGTTTTGTAGCCTATGAACAAATGCAAAGTACAAGTGTCAATTATTTTTTGTTCTTTTCACTGTGTTGTGTTCTACCACATATGATACTTTTATGTGTTAATTATCTTTGATTCATATCACACAGTGTGACTGCTCTAAGAAAACGTAAAAGTATTCTACCCAATCAGAATATGGAGTCTTCATTTAGTGCAGAACATCTCATCTTAAAAAAATAATCATCTTAAATGTTAAATTTATAAGGCATATGTACACAAGATTTTTATTCATATAATTATTAGGAAATAGCTCCATATTGAAATGTTCTGAAAGCACTTAATGTATTACATCAAATACATTAAGCTAAGAGTGACACAGAATTAGAAAACATAATGATGTGATTTGTAATAAAATAATGTTACTTTTACTAATGAAAAGCATAGAAAATTCATATTATTAAACATAAGATGAAAAAGTCATTTTATTTGGGTACTGATTTTTATGCAACTACTGTTACATTAATATTAAAAATAATGAATATATATTTCATTCAAACCTACATTTTTCAGTAGAGTGAGGAGAGATTTAGGAGATGTGATGGAAAGAGATTTAAGTGGGACACAAGAAAGCAGGATTGTATATCCAACTATACCACTTACTGTGAGAACTTGGACAAGTCATGGCACCTCTGAACCTTATTTTCTTTGTTTGTAAAAAGAAGGGGGTTGGAGTAGATGCTGTCTAAGTTTCTTTTCAACCCTGATACTAAATAAGCATCTTGTAACTCTGGATGTTTTTTTTTTAAAACACTCTACATAATTACCCTGAAAATAATAAGATTTAAATGGCACTTAAGTGTTGAAACAGAAATGAAAGCTTCAGCGTTGATGTATTATGAAATTTCTGAGGGTCCCCATTCCTGTCTGAGCATTGATTCTTGGGATATTCCTTTTTCACTAATAACAATTGTATGGCCACAGTAAAACCCTCTCAAGGTAATTGTTAAGGGTTTATTGACCAACTGGAGGATATGTCTTTGTAGAGAGATGTGAATTATAAATATTTAAATTAAGATGGAATTTTTGTATAATCTGTACAGACCAGTCACTCAGCTTGGCATTATGACATGCATCATTAGCTCTTTGAAACTTGTGAAATAAAAAGGGCTGGTAAATAGACCCATGACTGGCCTAGAAAAGAGAATGGGTACCAGTTTCATGGTTTTAACCCCTTTCCACCTTCCTCTTTGGCTCTTTAAATTATTGTTTCTTAATATTATATAGGAAAATAAGCATTAGACCTGGAGGTTGAAGGCCTGAATTCAAATTCTCTTTTGGGTACCTACTGATTAGGCCCTAATTTTCTCAACTATACAATGGACAGAGATGATGAAACCAGCTTTACCTACTTCACAAGATTGTTGCAAATAAGAAAGCTGATGCAGGTAAGGAGGAGATCATCAGTGGACACAACTGCCGTTGAACCTGAGAGCTGGTCCCGGGCAATCAGATGTTCCTCACCCTCCTCCCCGCCCTTGGAATGTACATTCTGCCCACAGTTCCTTCAGTAGAAGTCACCTCAAGGACGCAGCCTTGAGAGAGTGAGGTGATATTGAGACCATTTGGACTATGTATGTGAATAAACCCCATTAAGTCCTCTATTTTGACTCAAGATTCTGGAGGTCTGGTGTGGAGATCTACTCATCATCTGGTCACCCAAGACTGTATGCAATTTCCCTTGCTTCTTAAAACTTCCATCTACCAACCTGAGGTGGGCTGCCTCTTTCTTCCATCTCTCTTAGCCCCCCATGCATGGGGGCCAGTTTCAAATTTAACCCAAGGAGCTCTTGAAGTCTCGAACCAACAAACGGTTTTTATAAACTGTGAAAAAAATATCACAATGCAATATATTAGTAACTCTCTGTTATGTGTTAAGGGATTATGCCTCGACTCTATGACAGGTCCCAAAGAGCTCCCAACAAAATGCTTTGATTTCTTGAAAGAAACAAGATGTTGAACTATGACCAGTTGATATAAAGCATCTCTGAAAAAATCTTTATCTGCCCATGAATTTTCTAACATCCTAATATATAAGCCTTCACTTGGAGATTTTAGAGTTTATAAAACATAATCCAGGTTTAAAATTTTGGATTGAAGCATTCAAATATTTATTTTTTCAAGTCACTCTAGGATCATGTATTCAAGAAAGTCTCGACTTCTCTGGTCAAGGAGCTATCTATGAATGAGTGTGCAATAGCACTCATGTTAGTAAAAAATATGAATAGTCAGCATTATTCATATTCTTCATTAGTTTTCCAACCTCAGGCTAGGTTGCAGATGAACAGAACATTATTGGTTTGGAAAAATATATATTGATGCAGTCAAGTAAAGACAGTGTGTGTTTTTACAAAGGATAATACTATGATATGAGAGAACTTTTAAATTGTAATTACGAACTTCTCACCCTCTAGGACAAACATCTCCCAATTATCTCATTTTGTGCTTCATCCATTATGCAACTCTGTCAAAAGAGTTCTCTTCCTCCAAGGCAATTGATTAACATTGACCAGTTTTTCCTCACTTTCAGTTCAAAGTAATGTAGTGAGATTAACAACACCATTATTTGCAGTGGGTTGAGTCTGCTATTTAATTAAAATAAAAGCTTTCTATGAAAAGCAGCTTGTTTGCACAAGCACAACAGAGTAAACTGATTCTTGAATTTTAATTTATGGAGAAGTGATTTTATTCCTTTTTATACAAGATAAGACAATGTTCCTTTTGCCATCAATGTGGTTTTTTTGTGTGTGTGGTGGTGGAATCAGAGGAAGATAGGGTAATTTTGTTTCATAAACTTTGTTGTAACAGAGAGAATTTGCTAATTTGACATGGTAGTAAAGGCTTGAAATTGTCCTAAATTATTGTGATGTGAGCCTGCAGTGCCTAATTATTTCTTTAATCATCATGTTTCTAATTGCATTCTGTATTTCTTGAGGAAAAAGAGGGGGCAAGAGAAAGATAAAATAAGAACGAAATCACTAAAAAGAAATATCTTTAACTACAATTTCAATTGCCTTTTTGTGACTCAAGTCAATATAGCATTTGTGGAGTCTTTTCACCCTTCCTCTCAAGTCACCATCAAAAATCTGCATGTTAATTGTGTTTGCACATATTTATCTGTAAATGTTAATAGATGGTTAGTATGTACAGCTTCCCAGAAAGTGAACAGATTCTAGAAGGTTTTGGAGATGCTTTGATGAGGTTTCCTTCCCAAAAGTTAAATTTACACTTTAATTATATATTTTCTATAAATGCCATCACGCATGAGCAATGAGAGTCTAGCTGTTTGAGAGGAAATAATGCTTTACAATAACTGCCTTTGGTTGACAAGTTAAGCAATTGATACATTTTTAATTATAACACCTTGGAGCTTTTAAAGAAGTATTGTAGCTTTAAGCAATGAGAACCTCTGAAGCAAGACTTTCTATTGCTTTTTGTCAGGTTGATATAAATTTGCCTCAGGCAGTGCTACTGGCCAAAAAACAATTTGAGTAGATTAAAAACCAACGCAGATGGGCTTCTATAAATTGAAAGTGATCAATTCATAGATAGTTTTCATTGTAACTAGTTTTGACCATTATTTAAAGTATAACGTATTATTTAACCAAGCTCTTTTATTAATGGCTCATTTTTATGAATTCCTTATTAATGACTCAGGAAGAGTTGGATGATCCTATGGAGGAGCTACAATTAACAAGTGAAAATAAATGCTAAGGTTTGCTTGCTAACTCTCTCCTTTTCTCTCTCACCTATGTCATCTATGATATATTTGTATTGCATATATCTGTATATATAGATATTTAACCGTATTTATAAGGTATGCATACAATATGCATCCATTTTTCTACTGGGCAAATGCCACTTTATGGCACAATCCTGATTGAATCTATAAACTTTCTTAAAAGCCTTGAAGACTGTAAAAACAATGTAGGGAAAAGTAAGAAGTAACCCAGTGCAATAATGAGAAAGCAGTCATGCTTCAGTGACTTCCTTGAAGTATGAATACTCCCTGGATATACTAGAAAGGGTAGCTTATAGGAAATAGAGAAAGAAGGCTGTGTCATAAGAAATGGAATTATAATTGGAGTACCATTTATTAAGGCAATAAATCACGATGTACATCTCTGCTCTAATTTAGTATCTCAACACTAGGAAACATTATGAAGTAAGCAAAGTTTACCTTTAGAGCCTGCAGCATCCTCTTCTAGTATTTCTTCCATATTCTTTGGAATAGCACTCTTCCCATATCCTCAATGGACATCTAACATCTTTTACTTTTCAACCAAGTTCAACCCTTATCAAAACTTGCTATGAAAGAAAAAGCTAAGAAATCTTTTTATCCTAAGGTATTTAAAGTATTCATTTCTATTCTTTCATTCAAAAAATATTTGTTAAGGGCTTATGAAGTGTCAGGCACTAGATACTGAGCAGGGGTTTAGTAGGGTCTAAGTGCTCACATGATTTTGATAGGCCCACTTTGCAAAGAAGATGGCAAAATTGTAAATACAAAATTACATGCAAGGCCTTGAAAGGGGCCTATGCAAATGTGAGTCCCTGAAGTTTAAGTTTTATTAGCTTCATAGCAGTATTTCCAACTCTGGCGCTAGTGATACAAGAATGACACAATAGACAGAAAGTTCTGCCTCCATGGAACTGGTATTCTAATGGAGGAGGTATAAAATAAACAAATATGTTCAATGATGTCAAATATAAAGAAAAATTGATAGTGTTAAGAGGTTTGCAAGTGCTGGGTGGCTGTTTTAGATAAGATTCTCAGAGAGTATCAATACATGTCAAGAAAGTGACATTTGAGCGTTTTATGATTTAAAGCATCCTTAATGATTTAATGGAATGAGCCTTGGTTGTAGGCAAAGAGAACAGAAAGTGCAAAAACCCAGAGATGAGAGTGAGTTTGGCGTGTTCCAAGGAATACGAAAAAGACAGGGTAAGGGTGGGGCAAGTCAAGGTAAGCCTTGTAAGCTGTAATAAAGTTTAGGTTTGTTTCCAGTAATGGAAAGCTTCCAGTGATGAAAAACCACTGGAAGTGTTGACCTAGGAATGCCTTGATTTACTTTTACACTCTGGCTTCTTTTTGGTATGAGGCATAAATTCTGATGAGGCTTAAAGTACTACTTCTCAGGTAGTTATCCCGTGGACCAGAAGCCCTTTAATTGTTGCAATCAGAGTCCCTTTCTGAGTTAAGAACAGAGCCCTTCTCCAAACTTGAGACTACTCCTTTTGCCCTATCCACCTCCAGTTACTACCATGCATTAATTATAGATTTTGTTATAAACTCAGATCTTGGTGCCCCATTTTCTGGCTGCCACATCTCATTGTCTACCTATGTGCCAAGACCTTTCAGCACTAACTAAACACCTAAATGTACCTCACTCTTCTTCCTGATGTTTACATCACCCACAGTTATCTCACTGTGACTTGTCTTAATATACATCCCAGCCAGTGCCCCTTACTGTCTTTAATTTACAGTCCATGAAATTCAAGTTCTGATACAATTGTTTGAAAAACAATCTAAAAGTGATCTAAGAAACATGTTTGTGTGTGTGTGTGTGTGTGTGTGTGAGAGAGAGAGAGAGAGAGAGAGAGAGAGAAAGGATGTGGCTATGTAAACATAATACTAATCAATTAGCATTATGTATGCTAACTACTTAGAATTTATGCCTACTTATTCTGAAAATAATTCATGAATGCCGTTAAATATACACCAGTTTAAGTTTGTTGTGTGTCATTTGATTAAAATAGTAACTGGTATATATGTATAGTCAGACTTAGTTTCTTATTCATGTACTAAAGTTACTTTTCGATAAGTTAAACAAAATAAAGGAATTAATGATATAAAATGGTATCAACATATCTGAAGGATAGCACATTTTCTTTGGGGAACCCAAACTGGATTGTGTTGATTCTTTCAGTGAACAGAGTGAGTTCCTTGATTTGGTTGGTGCTAGTCTATCATCTGTTGTTACAAAATCTTAAAGCCTGTTGCATAAAAGCTACACTATTTTCTTTTTCTAAGGAGTGGTTTTCTGAAATTTGTTTTATGATTTTGTTTCAAGCTACTTTACATTTTATGTGGCAATTCTTTACTTTATAAAAGCAATAATTACATAGATAGCTCTGGGGAGCTTGTTATGTTAATTGCATTATTGATTTGTAGTAAAAAGAAAATAGAAATGCAGTTATTACCTGAAGTGACAGAATAGAGTACCAATTTCTACTGCCATCACTGAAGCGAAATCTAAATTACCAAAAAAGGTGAATGTTACAATGAAGCAATAGTCTCTTCGACAAATGGTGCTGAAACAACTAGACATATACATGCAAAAAGATAAATCTAGATACAGGCTTTAAACCTTTCAGAAAATTAACTCAAAATGAATCATAGACCTAAATGTAAAATACAAAACTATAAAACTCTCAGAAGCTATAACATAGAAGAAAACCTAGATGACCTTAGGTATGGTGTTACCTTTTTAGACACAACACCAAAGGCATGACCCATGAAAGAAATGACTGATGAGCTAGCTGGACTTCATTACAATTAAGAACTTATGCTCTGTGAAAGACAATATTAAGAGAATTAAAAGACAAGTCACAGACTAGGAGAAAATATTTGCAAAAGACACATCTGATGAAAAGACTACTATCCACAATATACAAAGAATCCTTAAAATTCAAAAATAAGAAAACAAGTATTCTGATTTAAAAATGGTCCTAAGACTTTAACAGACACCCCATGGAAGAGGATACACAGATGGCAAATAAGCACATGAAAAGATGTTCCACATCATTTGTTATTAGGAAAATGCAAATTAAAATAATGAGATATTAGAATGGTCAAAGTCCAGAACACTGACAACACCAAATGCTGGCAAATATGTGGAGCAACAGGAACATTCCTACATTCCTCCTGGGAGTGCAAAATCATATGGCCACTTTGGAAGACAGTCTAGTGGTTTCTTACGAAACTAAATATACTCTTACCATAAGATCTAGAAATCACACTCCTTGGTATTTACCCAAAGGAGGTGAAAACTTATGTCCACAAAAAACCTACACATGGATGTTTATAGCATCTTTTCATCATTGCCAAAGCTTGGAAGCAACCAAGATGTCCTTCAGTAGGTGAATGGATAAATAAACTGTGGTACATCCAGACAATGAAATTTCATTCAGGGCTAAAAAGCAATGAATTTCAAGCCATGAAAAGACATGGAGACATGGAGGAACCTTAAATTGCATGTTACTAAGTGAAAGATGCCAACCTGAAAAGGCTACACACTGTGTGATTCCAACAATTTGACATTCTGGAAAAGGCAAAACTATCAAGATAATAAAAAGGTCCATTGTTGCCATGGTTTGGGGTTGTGAGGAATGACTAGGTGGAGCACAGAGGATTCTTAGGGCAGTGAAAATACTCTGTGTGATACGATTATAATGGATATATCATAATACTTTTATCCAAACCCATAGAATGCACAACACTAAGAGTGAACCATAAGGTAAACTATGGACATTGGGTGATTAGGACGTATTATCCTTAGTAAAAAATGTACTACTTTGGTGAGTAATGTTGATAATGAAGGGAGATGTGTATGTATGGAGATGGGAGCATGTGAGAATTCTTTGTATTTTCCTCTCAATTTTGTTGTAAACATAAAACTTCTCTAAAAAAGTAGTCTTTTTAAAAAAGGTGAATGTTGCATTGATTCAAATAATGTGAAATGAATGTGATAATATTCTGCTTTCATGCATGATATAGCTACAAAAAACCTTATGGAGTCCATTAAAAAAACTAATTTTTTACTATTCTAGCCTTAAAATATGAAATTGGATCATTTTCTTTCATTTTTTCTCAATGTGTGGAACAGGCTCAGTCATCCAGTATATTGGTTTCCTGTAGACATAAACATCAATTTGGTATGGACCAGGAAGTATGTACCTGGACATATCAGTCTTTTCTAAGTCTGACAGGGGAATAATAGATTGCTTTTCAGATCTAAGCTGTCAAAAAATTTAATTAAGAATGGAATCAGTTATATCAAGGTAAGAGCTACAAGTGCTGCCCTGTGAGCTGTTTAAAGTTAGACTATTTAATATAAGATTAGGCAAAGCAGGTGAAAACATTTTGCTAGAAAAACACAATGCCATGGTCTTAGTTCTGGTTTCTAACTCTGCACTGGCACATGACTTATTCTACTGATAAGCATCTAGATTAAAAAGGCAGTAGGAATGCAAAACTGAGAAACTCAGCCTAGCATCTAGTTCTATATATTAGGAATGTGCATAATAATGCCAGAAAGAGAACCGATTATAACACTCACAATTTTGAACTATTGTGATTCCAATAACTGTTTAATGCTATGTTATCTTAACATTAATAGCATCTACGCAGATTATTTTAATGTATTGAAATGACCAATCAGTTCATTTTCTTACATCCCACTCCAAAAGATATTCAATTGAAACATCTGTAAAACCAATTTGAGGAACATTTCCCTCTGCTATGTAACTTAATTTTATAATTTAATAAAAAATTATCAATTTAGTAGCCCAATGTAGAGACAGCTTGAAAAGTGATATGATACTGCCCACTTTCCTACAGCATGCATTTCAAGTACATCCAGCTGCTTATACAGTTGTCTCAAATTTTTTTTCCATTGAAATTCTTCTAAGTAGAGGAGGAGGATTTATATATTTAGTGACCTGGCAGTATAATTAAGACTGTCTCTAAGGCAGGCTTCTACAAATGGATTTTTGACAGGATGTCTATTTTCAATCAGTACATATGATGTAAACATGAATGTCTCCTAGTATGTGACTCTATTCACAACTATATTAATAACATACTTTGGGACTGTAAATTTGAGGTTGAGTTATGGCCAGGTAAGTTTCTATGAGTATCTTTTGTATTTGGCCATCTAACTCTATTGTCTTGTTATGATCAGTTAGCAACAAAATTCATCATGTGCTAATAGAAGATGTGACTTGTTACAAAAAAATGTGAAAAGTAATTTTTCAAGAGAAATCTTAGATTTGAATTTTCAAGGTAAACTAAAAGAGGAATGGTTAAAAGTTTGTAAAGCTCAATTGATTCTTCTGTATGTCTGAGTCACGGTTGAGCTCGATTTTATTCAAATTTCTCTTTCAAGATAGTGCCGTATCTGCCACTGTTTGGTGGTGTTTCATGTTAGCTCCAATCTAACGAGCAATTATAGAGAAGGAAGTGGCAATAGTAGTGCATCCTGTAGGAGACAAGTCAGAGTACCACGCATGAGAAAATCAGGCAATGGAACCAAGTGCCTCGTTGTTAGTAAGCCTGAAGTTTTATTCCCAGTACTTTTCCTGATGCTCTTTTTGACCTTTCGCAGGTTGTTTTTATCTCTCTGCCTTATATCCACTGTTGGAAAACAAGGGCAACAAATAGTCCCTTATGATGTGAAGGGCTGAAAAAAAGAAGGATGTCTTTCAAACTTTGCATTACGTGCCAAATAAAAGCAGCTTGAAAGCTTTGCCATGCTGTTATTAATTATAATGAGTAATTATTTTTACTAACCACTGTCACTAACCCATGGTCTTAGGATATGCTTGTGTAGTCAGCATACCAAGGATTGCAGTTCAACCAAAATATGAAGGGATTTCAAATCTGGCAATAGAAAGTGCATGTATCATAGCCCTTCTATGGGAAATGACCAGTTTGTTCATAGACTTGCCAATCAGTCTGGTCTAAATGAAGAGACAGTTTTAGGGTCATACTAAACCATCTATTACTGTTGGCTCTAATATCAAATGAGCAAGGAAAACAAACCCCTATTCAGAGGGATGAGATGGAGCTATATATAATGAGGGGGATAGACCTACAGTCTGTCATACAGAGTGAAGTAAGTCAGAAAGAGAAAGACAAATATTGTATGCTAACTCACATATACGGAATCTAAAAATGGTACTGATGAACTCAGTGACAAGAACAAGGACACATGTGCAGAGAATGGACTGGAGAACTCAAGGTTTGGGAGGGGGCGGGGGGTGAAGGGGAAGCTGAGACGAAGCGAGAGAGTAGCACAGACACATATATACTACCAACTGTAAAATAGATAGCCAGTGGGAAGTTGTGGTATAACAAAGGGAGTTCAACTCGAGGATGGAAGATGCCTTAGAGGACTGGGACGGGGAGGGTGGGGGGCGGGGAGTCAAGGAAGGGAGGGGATATGGGGATATGTGTATAAAAACAGATGATTGAACTTGGTGTACCCCCCCCAAAAATAAAAAAAATTTTAAAAAAACCCTATTCAGGTGGAAATTAGTTGAACACTCTTCCTCTGCTTTTCAAATCATCAAAACCAAGTCCTCAAAGCCTGACTGTTTCATAACTACTTCCTAATGGATTTCAGTACTTTTTGGGCTTTGTTTCTTGGAAGTATAGCTTCACATTTGTAAGATAAAGTGTGCTGGCAATCCAGGTGGCTTTAAAATGAGTATTTGCCTATGAAGTGGTTTTTTGTTGTTGTTGTTGATTGTTTTTGTTTTTTGTCCCCCAGCAACCCATGTCTTCCTGAAATGTGCAGTAGTGGTCTCTAACACTGACTTTTCCAGGTTGTTTAAAGATTCCTAGCAAAATGTGTGGTTTTTGCAAATGCACATCATACCAATACATTAAATTTTGCCAGGCTAGAATGCCCTTATGTTTATAATGCTGACTATTTATTTCTACTTTCCCTTCTCTTCTGATCTCACCAACTCTTATCGATACTCTACATGGGGAGGAAAGAAATTAAGGAACATTTATGGAAATGTGGGAATAGCCATGGAAGATATTTGAAAAATTTGTACCTCTGGAGTGGCTGCAATGATATTAAAGCCTTCCAAAAATTCCATTATTATTGCAGGCACCTGTGCAAGTTTCATTCCTTGGATGTCATCATTGAACTTTTCCTGTATCAGTTTTCACCAAAAGTTAAACTGATTATATCTATCTTTGGTTGTTTTATTGATTTAAGGTCCAAAAGGATACAAAGGAAAAGGATGGGATAAGGAGAGTATTGCATGTAAGTCTAAACTTTCTCAACCAAGAATATTCCAAATGAGAAATAGGAAATAGAAGTTGAGCATGCTATACAATTGGATCTTAAAGTGACTAGTCTTCATGGCGTTTTTCTAGAGAAGAAATATTTAATACATGTTCAAAAACCCTAATTAGGTGTTTGGGTTTGGCAAGGACAGTTTGATTCTTCAAGCCCTTCCAAATTTGGGGGCTTCTGAGAACATTAATATTGAAGCTGACGGAGATATGCAAGACAGTCGATTTGATGGAGAGGACTTTGTCATCATATAAGAAGGGAGGTAAAAATGATGTCTCATTGCTGGCTCCCCAAATTTGAAATTTCAAGCATTAAGTATGACAACTAATTTTGTAGTTTCCTTCTGTACTGCGGATTCCAGGAAAATATGAATATTTTCAACTTATTCTGACATTTCAAAATCAATTATTAAACACATTTTAACTAAAGCTTTTAACTATTTATTCTGTTTTTTAGTTCACACTTACATGGATCCTTAACAAATTGATATTTCTTTTGGCATAGAAAGAAGTTTTATACACAGACTGCGGTATTGGACTTCTGAAACCCTTATGGTTTCCATTATCATTTGCCCTGGTTATCATCTCATCATCATTATTATAGTTGTTGAGAAGAACACTATGTATTGGTCATCAATGCCAGGGAAGGATCTGGATTACATGCAAGATTAGCAAAGATCATTACAATGCCAGCCACCAGGTATAGAAGTCCAAATGTTTCTGCCCACTGCATCTTGGTATCAGAGTTCCCAAGGAAAACACAGCACAGTCAAGCACTGGATGGTCAAAGTTTTAATTCACCTAGAGAAGAGACAGAGCAAGATCACTTCCAACGTGGCCCAGGCAGCCAGTGAAAAGCAATGGACCTGCTAACAGCACTCATTCCTCAGCAGAAGGACCCCTCTTCCTCCCAAAGGAGTCTGAAATACTAAAAGCTGAGAGTGTGCCTGAAGGTCACTGAAGTACTGTCCTCACTTAAGCAGAGCAGAGGAACAGTTAGGTATTTCCATACAAGGAGATAAGCCCAGCAGAGGCTATGTGGGCTCTATATCTGTTAGTTAGGAAGTGTTCCAGGCCAAGGGGTCAAAACACTGTGCATATGAGACTGCCTTTTCCAACCATAATCAACCTTCCCTCAACATGGGAGATTAGGTGCCACATATTTATAGAATATCACAAATTCAAACAACTCTATTATAAGTTAATAACTCACACATGGGTTAGATAGATTACCTTTTTAACTACCTGTAAAGTAAAAAATATTTTCTAAGTAAACTGTGTTAACTTATAAGGTAATTAACTAGATTTACTTTAGTATGTTTAAAATAGTCAAGAAACTTTCTGAAGTTTCTTGGGTATGTATGTCATTGTGCTTTTGGACACAACATATTAACTACAAACAATTCTTATATATTGACTAAAACCCAGCATAGTATATAATAGCCATTTTTTTTACTAGCTTTGAATCCTGAAAATGCAAGTACTTATTTATTGATTAACCTGACAGCTTAATGCCTACAAGTTTATGAGACTATGTTAGATACTCTGTAAGAGACTCTGGGGCGACACAAAGATGAGTAAGACATAACCTCTCTAGACTCAAAGAACTTGTGGCCCAAAGTGAGATTGTGACAACCAACAGGCAAACCAGGCTTCTTTCAATACAGATTTCATATGTAATCTTCCTCTTGTTGAAGATGCTACATGACTCATTTGTTTTACAGCTGAAGACTAAAATCAATTAATATTTACAGTAATGGAAGAACAAAGAACAAGTCCATGCTGTTTTCTAGATTTCTGTTTTCAAACCCTACTTGATTCAATAGGAGCATCTACCCTAAGTCCATTAGTGTATGCAGTGAATATTTTACAAATGTTTGCCTTTAGAAGTCTTCTCTCTTCAGGACCATAGTGCCAGCCTTAGCAAATGCACAGCCCTATTTCTTCTCTTTAAGTGCATCGTCTTCTGTTTGTATGAATGACATTCTAATCCTCATGTTGCTTTACTGAATTGCTGAATCTCATCCTATTAACTGTGACCAGTTATTGACTGACCACAATATAACAAACAGTAGTGTCTCAGTGCATGGAACAGATTACGAAAAATAGAAATCCTGTATTATTTTTAGCACAAATAATACAGGATTACTATTCTGTTTCTTTTTTTTCTTTAAAAACTTTTATTGAGGTACAATCGACATACAATAAACTGCATGTATTTAAAGTGTACAATTTGTTTTTTTTTTTATTAGTAATGTGTATATGGCAATCCCATTCTCCCAATTCATTCTCCCCCCAACCCCCCCCCCCACACCGCTTTCCCCACTTGGTGTCCATATATTTGTTCTCTAAATCTATGTCTCTATTTCTGCCTTGCAAACCGGTTGATTTGTCCCATTTTTCTATATTCCGCATACATGTGTTAATATACGATATTTGTTTTTCTGACTCATTTCATTTTGTATGACAGTCTCTAGGGCCATCCATGTCTCTACAAATGTCCCAATTTCATTGCTTTTTACAGCTAGGTAATATTCCATTGTATATATGTACCACATCCTCTTTATCCATTCATCTGCTGATAGACATTTAGGTTGCTTCCATGACCTGGATATTGTAAATAGTGCTCCAATGAACATTGGAGTGCATGTGTCTTTTTGAATTATGGTGTTCTCTGGGTATATGCCCAGTAATGGGATTGTTGGGTCATATGGTAATTCTATTTTTAGTTTTCCAAGGAACCTCCATACTGTTCTCCATAGTGGCTGTATCAATTTACATTCCTACTAACAGTGCAAGAGCGTTCCCTTTTCTCCACACCCTCTCCAGCATTTATTGTTTGTAGATTTTCTGATGATGCCCATTCTAACTGGTGTGAGGTGATACCTCATTCTAGTTTTGATTTGCATTTCTCTAATAATTAGTGACGTTCAGCAGCTTTTCATGTGCATCTTGGCCATCTGTATGTCTTCTTTGGAGAAATGCCTATTTAGGTCTTCTGCCCATTTTTTGATTGGGTTGTGTGTTTCTTTGATATTGAGCTGCATGAACTGTTTATATATTTTGGAGATTAATCCTTTGTCTGTTGATTCGTTTGCAAATATCTTCTCCCAGTCTGAGGGTTGTCTTTTCGTCTTGCTTATAGTTTCCTTTGCTGTCAAAGGCTTTTAAGTTTCATTAGGTACCACTTATTCATTTGAATTTTTATTTCCATTACTCTAAGAGGTGGATAAAAAAAAAGATCTTGCTGTGATTTATGTTAAAGAGTATTCTTCCTATGTTCTCCTCTAGGAGTTTTAAAGTGTCTGGCCTTACATTTAGGTCTTTAATCCATTTTGAGTTTATTTTTGTGTATGGTTGTTAGGGAGTGTTCTAATTTCATTCTTTTACACATAGCTGTCCAGTTTTCCCAACACCACTCATTGAAGAGGTTGCCTTTTCTCCATGTGTATCCTTTCCTCCTTTGTCATAGATTAGTTGACCATAGTTTATCTCTGGGCTTTCTATCCTGTTCCATTGATCTATGTTTCTATTTTGTACCAGTACCATATTATCTTGATTACTGTAGCTTTGTAGTATATTCTGAAGTTAGGGAGTCTGATTCCTCCAGCTCCACTTTTTTACCTCAAGACTGCTTTGGCTATTTGGGGTCTTTTGTGTCTCCATACAAATTTTAGGATTTTTTGTTCTAATTCTGTAAAAACTGCCATTGGTAATTTGATAGTGATTGCATTGAATCTGTAGATTGCTTTGGGTAGTATATTCATTTTCACAATCTATTTCTTTCGATGAGCTAATTTTGCCATTAAAAATCACTTATTGTGGTTCCTTACCAATGTTCACTTTTTGTTGTTTGTTTTATTTTCATAAGATTTTTTTTCCTGGTTGTTGATTGAATGGTAGCTTACTTTTCCATTTATTTTTTAACAGGACCATAAGATTGTAATAGGGGCAGAGAGAGCACACAGCCTTTAGACCCTGAGTGTGGCTGGTTAGTGGTCCCACTCTGCCAATGGTCAGTCTGGCAGTGCTCTTTGCAGCAGAGAGTGGTGAGAGGTAGATCGCTGCTTTCTCCCTGCTGGGCCCTCCAGTCTTGGGGCCAGCGGGTGAAGGGGTGGGGTCTGGGGACAGGCTGGGGGCTGTGTCCTGCAGAGCTCCAGAGCCTTCACCATGGCCATCTGCTGGCCAGGCCCAGCCCTTGAAGCAGCAGTGAACCTCCCTCCC
Organism: Hippopotamus amphibius kiboko; assembly: GCF_030028045.1. Classification (NCBI taxonomy): domain Eukaryota; kingdom Metazoa; phylum Chordata; class Mammalia; order Artiodactyla; family Hippopotamidae; genus Hippopotamus; species Hippopotamus amphibius. The sequence goes on from NC_080203.1 coordinate 25,650,087, forward strand.
CATTCCTACCTCTGCAACCTAATGACAGCAGCCATCTCCATGGTCGCGGTCCATGGAGACCTCAGAAACTGGAGTGTATGGACACTGCCATTAAGGTAGCAGCTTCAACCAGCTTTAGTCTCTCTGTTCAAGTTTCAAAATGTGGTACAGCTTATGTTGGTTGTCTACTGCTAGGAGGTGGCCAGAGATTAGGGTTAAGTTGCAAGGACGTTGCACATCATTACTTCAGGTCCACCTCTGCGGTTGGGGCTATTCTCAAATAAGGGCAATTGTTATGACCTGATGGGTATTTGCTACAACATGTATTCCTATTGATCCTATACAAATGATTCTTTCCAGTTTAAATGAAAAGCCTGAGGGCCAGCTGGGTCCTGGGCACCTGGCTCCCTCAGTGGTGACATCTGTGCAGAGTCCAGGGACCTGGTCCTGAAGGCACCACCAGCTGAGATCTGCCTTTTCAACCGGGCTTGGGCACTGGCCGGAGGACCCAGACTAGGTGCTGGACAAATACCCCCAGGCAGGGTAACTGGCCCACACAGGGACCCCCTCCTCTTGGCCAGGACCTGGACCGCAGATGGCAAAGGTTGAGCCTTGGGACCTTGCCCTTTCTTGTCAGAACAGAAAATAACATTTGTTTTGGTGGAGGCTTACAGGAGCAGGGTGAACTGACTGTGATCTGACCTCAGGAACAAAGGATCTGACAGCAAGAAGTTTGCAACAATTAAATATGCCCATCCCTCATTTTTCCTATAAAAAGGCTTGCTGAAAGCTTTCGGGGCATTCAGGGGTTTTGGGGGCACGAGCCACTCATCTCCTTGCATGGCCCTGCAATAAACCTTTCTCTGCTCTGAACTCCAACATTTTGGTATTTTTTGGCCTCACTGTGCGTCGCGCACACAGACTTGCATTCAATAACAGGATCATAGAACTTTATATCTGGAAGGGACCTTAAAGAACATCTAACTGGTTCTCTTTATTTTACAGAAGGTAAAACTGAAGCAGAGAGAGAGAAAGGGAGACAAAGATAGAGAGATAAAGAGATTGAAACGCATTCTCAAGGCAGAGCAAAGGCCAAATTATGTCTCCCAATTCATAGCCCAGTGTACTTTTCTCCAGTGTGTGGCTGGTTTACATTTTGCAATGAGATTTATTAATAATGAGCAATCCCAGCTTCTCAAACACATTAAGTAACTACTGAAGTCTGAGTTACACTTACTTTTTTGGGAGAATGCTTTAGAGGGCTATCTATCTATCTATCTATCTATTCATTTGTTTTAATTGATTAAAGTATAGTTGACTTACAATATTAAATTAGTTTCAGGTGTACAACATAGTGATTCCATATTTTTATAGATTATGCTCCATATGAAGTTATTACTAAATATTGGCTATATTCCTTGTGTTATACATTACATCCTTGTATCTCATTTATTTTATACATAGTAGTTTGTACCTCTTAATCCTCTTCACCTATATAGCTACTCCACCCACCCTGCTCCCCACTGGTAACCAATAGTTTGTTCTCGGTATATGTGAGTCTGTTTCTTTTTTGTTACATTTATTCATTTGTATTATTTTTTAGATTCCTCATATAAGTGAAAACATGTAGTATTTGTCTATCTCTGTCTGACATTTTACTAAGCGTAATACTCTTCATGTCAATCCATGTTGTAACAAATGGAAAAATTGCACTCTTTTTATGGCTGAATAAGATTCCATTATATAAATGTATCACATCTTTTTTATCCATTCATCTGTTGTTGGACACTTAGGTTACTTATCCTGGCCGTTGTAAATAAAATGCAGCTATGAACATTGGAGTGCATATACCTTTTCTAATCAATGTTTTTGTTTTCTTTGGTTATATACCCAAGAGTGGAATTGCTGGATCATAAAGTAGTTCTATTTTTATTTTTTTGAGGAAACTCCATACTGTTTCCCATAGTGGCTGCACCAATTTATAGTCTCACCAACAGTGCATGAGGTGAGACACTTGTATCCACACTCTCACTAACATTTGTTATTTCTGGTCTTTTTGATAACAACCATTCTAAGAAGTGTGAGGTAATATTTTATTGTGGTTTTGATTTGAATCTCTCTGATGATTAGTGATGTAGAGCATCTTTTCATATACTTATTGGCCATCTGTATGTCTTTTTTAGAAAAACATCTACTGAGGTCTTTTGGTTATTTTTTTGAATCGGATTATTTTTTGTTTTTGTTTGTTTGTTTTACTATTGAGTTGTATGGGGTTTTATTTTTTAATATTTTGGATATTAAGACTATATTAGATAGATGGCTTGCAAGTATTTTCTCCCATTCTGTAGGATGCCTTTTTATTTTGGTGATTTTTTCTTTTGTTGTACAGAAGCTTCTTAGTTTGATGTATCCCCACTTGTTTACTTTTGCTTTTGTTGCTTCTGCTTTTTGTGTCAGATTCAAAAAACTATCACCAAGACCTGTGTCCAGGAGCTTACTACCTAGGTTTTCTTCTAGGAATTTTACTGTATCAGGTCTTACATTCAAATCTACTCCATTTTTACTTAATTTTTGTATATGGTGTAAGATAGTGGTCCAGTTTCATATTTTTGCTGTGGCTGTCCAATTTTCCCAACACCATTTATTGAAGAAGTTTTCCTTTCCCCATTTATATTCTTCATCCCTTTGTCATAAATTAATTGACCATATATGCATAGGTTTAATTCTGGGCTCTCTGTTCTGTTCCCTTGATCTATGTGTCTGTTTTTTTGTCAGTACCATACTGTTTTGATTACTGTAACTTTGTAGTACTGTAGTCTGAAGCCAGGGCATGTGATAACTCCAACTTTGTTCTTTTTTCTTGATTGCTTTTGCTATTTAGGGTCTTTTGTGGTTCCATATGAATGTTAGGATTATTTGTTCTAGTTCTGGGAAAATGTCATGGATATTTTGATAGGGATCACATTAAATCTCTAGACTGCTTTGGGTTGTATAGACTTTTTAACAATATTAATTCCTCCCATCCATAAATATGGGATATCTTTCTATTTATTTGTATCATTTTCAATTTCCTTCATAATGTCCTATAGTTTTCAGAGTATAGGTCTTTCACCTCCTTGGTTAAGTTTACTCCTAGGTATTTTATTCTTTTTGGTGTGAGTGTAAATGTGATTATTTTCTTGCTTTCTCTTTCTGAAAGTTCATTATTAGTGTATACAAAAGCAATGTATTTCTGTATATTAATATTTTATCCGCAACTTTACTGAATTCATTTCTTAGTTCTAATAGTTTTTTGATGGAGACTTTATGGTTTTCTAAATATAGTATCATGTAATCTGCAAATAGTGACAGTTTTACTTCTTCCCTTCTAATTTGGATGACTTTACTTCTTTTTTTTTTTTTTGTCTGATTGCTGCAGCTAGGACTTCCAATAATACAAGACTGAGTCAAAAATTATCCGCACTCTGGGTGTAGTCTGGCTGTAGAACTTCTACAGCCAGAGTGCAGATAATTTTTGACTCACCGTTGTATGTTAAAAAGATGTGATGAGAGTGGCCATCATTGTCTACGGCCATACCACCCTGAACGCGCCCGATCGTCTGATCTCAGAAGCTAAGCAGGGTTGGGCCTGGTTAGTACTTGGATGGGAGAATGGCCATCATTGTCTTTTTCCTGATTTTAGAAAAAATAGTTTTCTGTTTTTTACCATTGAGTATGATGCTAGGTGTTTGTCATAAATGGTCTTTATTATGTTGAGATATGTTCCCTCTATACCCATTATGTTGAGAGTTTTTTCATGAATGGGTGTTGAATTTTGTCAAATGCTTTTTTTTTGCATCTATTGAGATGATCATGTGATTTTGCCCTTCATTTTGTTAATGTAGTGTATAACATTGATTTATTTGCAGATATTGATCCATACTTGCATCCCCAGAATGTCTCACTTGATCATAGTGTATGATTCTTTTTATATATTGTTAAATTTGATTTGCTAATACTTTTTGGTGATTTTTGCATCAAAATTGATCATGGATATTGGCCTGTAATTTTCTTCTTTATTTTGCAGTGTTTTTCTCCGGTTTCAGTATCAGGGTAATGTTGACCTCACACAATGAATTTGGGAGTATTACCTCCTCTTCATTTTCTTTGGAATAGTTTGAGAATGATAGGTATTAACTCTTCTTTACATATTTGGTAGAATTCTCCTGTGAAGCTATTCAGTCCTAGACTTTTGTTTGTTGTGAGTTTTCTGACTACTGATTCAATTTCCATAATAGTAATCAGTCCATTCAGATTATCTATTTATTCCTGATTCAGACTTGGAAAATTGTATTTTCCTAGGAATTTATCCATTTCTTCGAGGTTGTTGAATTTATTGGCATATAACTGTTGATGTAGTATTCTACTATGATTGTATTCCATGATATCAGTTGTTATGTCTCCTCTTTCATTTCTTATTATTTTGTTTATTTTCTTTATTTGTCACCACCTTATGAAGAGGTGGGTCCATGCCCCAGGGGCTGGAGCAGGAGCCTGAGGGAGATGAGTTTCTCCCTGGCATGATGGTAGTTTCTCTCTTGGTTGGGGGCATGGCCACAACCCGAGGGGTTGCATTCACACTTATGAGCTGGCCCTGGGTCTCTGCCTTGTTGATAGGTGGGACTGAGTCCCAAGAGATGGTGCTGCACTTCTGAGGTCTTTGCCCTGGCCAGAGGCAGGGCTCTAGCCTGATCTGGCTCAGTTCCTTCCTTGGTATACTCTTGCACAGGGTGGCAGTGGGGCCCACACTGGCTTCACTTCTTCCCCAGGATGTGTGTGGGGTGTGTGTGTTTGTATACAAAGCCGATGGTGATCTCTATTCTAGCTAGAGGCAGGGTGGGGGCCTGAGCTGGTTCCACCTTAAGAGGAATGAGTGCTAAAGCAGGAAGGGCTGGAGCAGGAGCCTGTTGTGGGCTGACATGCTTGCTGGGGTGATCCTGGCAAGCTGGCCAGAGAACCGAGCAGTTTTCAATCTGCTGCCTCCGTGCTGGGACTGAGAGCAACAAGTCTGTGCACACTCTTCAAGAACAGAGTCTTGGTTTCTTAGAGCTCTCTGGTAAGACCCACTGGTTTCAAACCAACTAACGGGTCTTATTTTTTTGGTGTCTGGCCTCAGGGTTGGGGTGCTTAATTGGGGCTCAAACCCCTCACTCCTTAGGGACAATCCCTGAGCTTGTGGTATTCCCCTCCTCTTCTATGTCCCCCACTAGGGTACAGGTTCCAACCAGATCACTTTTCCTCCCTTCCTGTCAGACTTTGTGTGTATCTTTCTTTGCAGCCTTGGTTGTAGAAGAGCTGTTTTGCTAGTCCCCAGGTCAATTTCAGTGTGAGTCACCTATATGTGGTTGTAGTATTGGTTTATTTGTGGCGGAATAAGTTGAATCTTCCTACTCCACCACTGTGATCTCACCCCCCTGGAGGTCATTTTAGAAAGGTACTGAAAAAAAAGTTAAGATTTTGACAAGAATCTAAGCATAAGGTAGATGGTATACTGTTTCGCCTTTTTGTTCCTTTTTTTGTCCCTTACACACCATAGAAATTAGGTGTGGTTAGTTCTGTAATTCTGTGCGAAGGGCAGTTTAAGCTCCTCGCTTGTTGCTACCCTAGATGTTACAAATTCTAATTTCCATGGCCCATTCCATTTTCCTATAAACTGCTACTGATATTATTATACAGCTCTGGCTGTGCAGTGGGGTCCTTGGAAATCTGTTCAATGAACTACTTCCAAATGCAAGTCCAGAGACCTGCCTCCCCGACCAACAGAATTTCTAATGAGCTACAGCTAATCTTTGAACCACTTAAATTTAAATAGGTGCTTCAAGGCAAAGACACAATTTTTTCATGAAGTATTTTAATGTCCCATTATGATCATAAAGGCTTTCTTAGATATGCTTTACTAAAATAAAATCTGCCACTTAACCATCAGAACAGTACAAATTCTTTTCTCCAATTACCACCCATTCTACCCTTCCCTTCCTCACTACTAGGACTTTCAAATTGTATCCCACCACTACAAAACCTCATTTCACCCAGAAACTCATCTTTAGATAGCTTTGGGCTGTACTAACATGCATTATCCAAGAGGCTACCACCTTGCTGTCTGTCTTTACTGATATCCTGCTTCCAGGGAAAATCTACTATGAAGTATTTCATTTTGTAATTTTCAAAGTCCTAGTAGCTTTTAAGCTCTATAAAAGAAAAAAAAATGCCTCAGTGGTTTGTGTAGGGCAAACCAAGAGAACTGCTGACCAATATTCACACATCTCTACAGAACAGGTAGATGAACAATATTCTTCTCTGTTGTACAGATTGAAAGAGTGGGGCTATCAACCTTAATGTGAATTATTCTAATATCCTACAGAGAAGTAGAGGCCAGCTGAGGAAACGGAATCTGATTTTCCCAAGACTCAAATTAGCCTGGTGTGAATTTTACCTAAATTAGATATTTCTTGGCATCATATTTTTGCTATGTTGTACCCTTCAGTCCTCGCTATCTAAGCATTTTCTCCCCCTCTGTTCCCCTTCCTGACTTGTTTTCCCTTTGGGGAACAAATGAGAAATTTAATGTGGCTGAGCAAACAAGGTTGGCCTGAGAAAGAAAGAATGGTGTTGGGAGAGGTTGATGGAAAATGACATCACAGCCAGAAAAAGTATAGATAAGAAAAGGAAAAGCTCTTCTCAGTGACAAAGGAGGAGAGCTAAATGTAGCAATCTAGCTGCCCTAGTCTCTACTCTGACATTAGCATCAGGAAGTGTGCTGTAGGACAGGATTGCTGTACCTTTATATGTGAATTCATAATACTTTTGTGCCAAAGGCTCTGGTCCATATTTAAATCCCTAACATAATCAAGGGTCTAGCATCCTGAGCTAGCTGGACATTTTACAGAAAACCAGAGGCTCAAGTCTTTTATATTAAAGATTTGGTAGTAATAGGCCTAATATGCAGTTATCTTCTCTACAATTTTTATTTCAGGAGGAAATTTAGGAAATAGATTATCTCTTCTTTTGAGTGATAGATGTATTTAAAAAATTATAGTATACTAAGAGCAAGAAACTTGCTTGGGGTTTGGAGCTTTAATTCCAGCTCCAACATTTATTAACTGAATGGTCTTGGACAAACCATTTGAGTTTCTGAAGCTAAATTTTATTATTTGTCAAAGGAGAATCTATTTTGCAGTAATAAATGGGCATGATATTGCTATGTGAACTAAAAAATAATAGGAAAATAACAGGGATGGTATATAAGAGAGACAGACACCTTTCTGAGATCCTCAAATATTCCATATATATGGTCACTTACTCTGCTGGCCCTGGCAGCTCTCGATGGAAAAAAAAAAATACTACCAGAAGTGAAGTTGAATGAATTGGAAGTACAGGAAGAGAATCAGGATGTAATTATACTATGAACAGAGAGATACTTTAAAATTCCTTCACAATAACCCACAGTGGCATTGACTGAGAACTTAGTGTGGGAAGCATACTATATGTAGTGTTCTGCAGAATAGCATTGGAATGAGTTCTTTTAGGGGTTGTGGTCCTAACAAACTTAAAGGGTAATGAAAACAAACAGTAATTCAAATAAGAAAAAAGAAACCCTAAATACAAATAATACATAACAGTTAATAGAGTAAAGAATATGTAATTAATTATTCTAGGAAGGAATAATAGCTCAAATTTATTGAGCACATAATATAGGCTAGGCACTGAACTATATTATTATCTTCCTGGTCTCTCTTACATACTTCTGGACAAGACTTTTTAAGGATTCAACAAACAGCAGTGGATCTAAGCCATCTCTTCTTTTTTGTGTAAGTCCTTTAAAGGCAGCCCTTTTCTTTGCCATCTGAGTTCAGATATCAAGTACATGAACAATAAATAAATATTGAATTGGATCATCAGTGACCTTGCCAGATACAAATCTCGTATACAAGAGAAGGGAGAAGGCAGTAAAAGTATCAGAGAAGGCCATAAAGTAGAAGTGAGAAAGCATACAAGAGACTCTGTCTTTGTGGGGAAAGAATGCAGTATTGCAGGTGGATGAAAGGAAGCTTTTACAAATGTAAGGATTTTACATTATAGCTGCACTTTTCTTCAAAGTGTTTAAAGAAAGCATAACAACTCTAGACACAATGACATTAAAATGCATCACAGTTGTAGAGTGAGATTGGAAGGACTTAATGGAGGGACTCTCACTTGGAGGGTTTCAGATATTAAGACTCACTTTGAAATACAGACCAAACTTAAATAAGAAGCTGCAGCCCATATAAATGCAGCCCATTTTTTACCATATAAAAAGTTTTATGGTAGGTTCCTATCAATAATGAGTATGTGTCAAGATGTGCTGATCATCTGTTGCTATATATTTTAAAGTATTTTCCTATATGATCTTGCATAATGTTAAAAACCTGAAGATTTCAATCACTGTATTTTCCTCCTGTATACTCTCTAGGAAAGGGGCTTTTTAAATGCAAAATAGTATCAGCAGCATTTTCCTAAACTTTTAAAGGGGAGAAATAAGGATTTAGGAAATAGCATCCTTATAGTGACTACAGGCTACATAAATTATAGAAAATAAATCACTCATAAGAATAAAGTTCAAGTTGGAGAGATTTTAAGAAGGAACTAAGAAACAACACTGCATGAACTTTAATGTGTCATGTAGTGCGTCGAACACCTTACATATATTATCTCATGTAATCCTTACACTAACTCTCTAATGTAGATAATATTCCATCCTCTATTATACAGATGAAATGGAGCTTAAGTCACTTATCCAAGATTATAGAGTATTTTAGTGACCAAATTATACTATGTCTACCATATTTGCTGCTGAAACTCTGCAAAAGCAGTTTTGTTGAAATGGATACAGGAGCGCCACATTAATCTCAAAAGGATGCCAGAGTTTCCTCTCTCCAGGCTGTTTTTTATACCATCCCTTTCCACAGGCTGCACATGAGGAATACTCACATTATCACCCATAAGAGATCCTAACTCTCCTCTCTGTATAAAGATTTAATCAGAGCTGGCTTATAGTTAGTATTTTTTATTGGAATAGTATCTTGCTTAGGAAGAATAGTAAGAAATTTTCAATGATAGAGGTGTCACACATCTACTTAGGCCAACCAAGAGCAGAGAGTTTTTATGGGAGGCACAATAGGAAGATTTCTCAAAAGGACATTTCTGAAGCTAAAAGTCCGGTGTTTACTTTTGCAACTCAAAATTATTTAGGAGCTTTCTATATCACTGGTATTCAACTAGCATAAAATCTCACTTTAGTGAGTAAAGCATTAAAAACCTGCTGCATTATTCCAGAAAGGTTTATATTAATAAAAGGTGGCTAGGTTCTTCGTATCAATCATATAGTTACCTTAAGACTGGGATAAGTTGATGTTGAGGCTCAAAAATAAATCCCCTTTGAAGTCATAATATTTCTTTTTTATGTAGTTTTTATTTTTTATAAATAATACATGACCATTCCTTAAAAAGTCAAAGAAAGAAAGAAAGCAGTCTACCTCTCCACCCCATCTCCACCCTCAAGTACCATTCCCCAGGCTAGCAGCTTTCGACTGTTTTAGATGTTTCTTTTGATATTTATCTATCTCTAAAAAACATGCCAATACTTGCATTTTTTAATTTTTAGTTTTATATATGATCTCTTGACTTAGTTTGGGCTATGATGAATTCTCTTAAGCATCATCTTAAGCATCATTTTTCACATGCTTGATACTTTAATGAGATATAATTTTTAGGTTGAAAATGATTTTTTTTTTTGGATTTCGAAAATATTTCTCCAGTATCATCTACCATCTAGTGTTCCTGTTGAAAAAACTTATTCTTGCTTCATCTTTTGTATGCCACTTTGTTTTTCTGTTTGTTTGTTTTATTTCCTCTATGGACGCTTTTAGGATCTTCCCATCACCTCAGTTCTCTGAAATTTCACAATAATGTGACTTTGTGTAAGTTTTCTCTCAGTTATTATATGTGATTAGCACCTTCATTCTGGAAGTTCATGTCATTCAGTTATGGGAAATTCCATTCTATTGTTTTATTAATAATTTCCTCCCCTGTGATTACTTTTCAGGCTTTTGTAAATTCTATTATGAAGTAGGACCTCCAGAACTGATCTGTTTTTTCATATTTTCTGTTGTTTCCAAGGCCTGACATTTTACCTGCTTTCTGTGCAATTTTATCGACTTCTTCTTCCAACATTCTATTGATTTTCTTCATTGTTCTGTTCATGGTGACAATGAGGATGATGATTATGACATCCTGTTTTGCACCCTGTACTATCTCTGTTTCCTCTAAACTCCCTTTTTTGTTTGTTTTGGTCTATTTTCCATTTAGAAGTTTTCATTTTAGGAGTTTTCATATTTAGGAGTGAGACGCTGGAAAGCTGATTGCAGTGTGTGCATTTATATTATCTTTCCTGGGTCAGTCAACCAACCAAGGCAGAAATCCACCCACCAATCCCTTTCCTGGTATTTTAATCTTGGTTGCCAGTGCTCTAGAAGTTGAGAGAGAGAAAGGGCTGAGAGCATTCTACCACTCAGGATGTAGATTCCCAGATAAGATCCCAGTTTCAATCGTGGCATCCTCATTCTTAGCTGTGGCAATGATCCACAGGTCTAGAATCCCCTTGTTTCAAACTTCCCCATTTTATGTCAGAACAGGGATTATATCTGGAAGTCTTGGTACTCTTTATACAGATTATCAAACACTCCATTTGTAGGTTTTTTTTTCTAACCATGCTCGCATCCAAACCTTCAGAACTGCCTAGTGATTGTAATTTCTGACCTTGCCTATGTTCTGAATACAAATGTACTTATTTCATTGCTATCCTCCATCGCATTCTTTCACTCCTCTCAGAGACTTAGCTTTCACCTTTCTAAGTTCTATTATATCTATTACTACTCCGGGTTATTTACATCTCTCCTCTATTGTTTTTTTTTTTCTACTTTTTCTTCAATATTATGATTTTTATTTAATTTTCATTATTTTAAAAGGTTTAATCTGCTGTGCTTAACCAGAAGTCACCATCTTTATTCTCCCCTTTTGTAAAGCAAGTATTACTTAGTTTTGTTTTTTAAAGAATATATGTAAATCTTAGAAAACTTTTTAAAAATATTGAAATGACTCCACTTCTACCAGACTTTTAATGTGCTTTATGTTTTGTCTAAACTAAAAGGATCTATACCCCTCTAATGTCATCAGTGGGTGCATTTTCTCTCCACATTTCCAACAAGACTACCAGAGAAAATATTGCTGGCTTATCTGATGTGTTTGTAGAACATGGAAGAAGCAGGTGCCATATGAAGCAAGATATGTTCTGTTTTTAACATGCTTCATGTTAAGTAAGATTGTAGAGTAAGATTGGAGGTGCTTGCTGGAGGGACTCTGACCTAGAGGGTTTTGGATACTAAGACTCAGTTTGAAATCTCACTATGGTAATTTACATCTTACCTAGGCCAGAGGAATTTAAGAATCACCATGCACTGGCATTTATTCCAAACACTTTCTGTATTAAAGATTTCAAAGCTCTCTTCTAGAAATAGAGGTGCACACACAACTGGTCATAAAAGCTTCTGTCTATGTCAAATTGTAAATCGTTTTCTTTTTATAAATTTATTTATTTATTTATTGGCTGCATTGGGTCTTCGTTGCTGCGCACAGGCTTTCTCTAGTTGCAGAGAGTGTGGGCTACTCTTTGTTGTGTTGTGTGGGCTTCTCATTACGGTGGCTTCTCTTGCAGCAGAGCATGGGCTCTAGGTGTGCAGGCTTCAGTAGTTGTGGCACATGGGCTCAATAGTTATGGCTCACGGGCTCCAGAGGACAGGCTCAGTGGTTGTGGCGCACGGGCTTAGCTGCTCTGCGGCATGTGGGATCTTCCCGGCCCAGGGATCGAACCCACGTGCCCTGCGTTGGCAGGCGAATTCTTAACCACTGAGCCACCAGGGAAGCCCCTGTAAATTGTTTTCTTATAAGACCTTTAGTCTACACCTCAGCAAAACCTCTCTGGACACTATCCTGTTAGAAGCCTGTAGTATACGTAACTGGGGAGGGAACCATAGATGCATTTGGCATTCTTGTTGAGAAGACTGCACATTCAGAACAAAATTGTTGTGGTAGGAAATACTTGCCTCTTACCAGTAGCAAAGAGATTCTATTATTCAGCTATCTGAAAGATAAGGAAATCACAAAGATATTAGTAAAACATATAGAGATTAGTGTAGCATAAACAAGGAAGCAATGCGGGGGGACTTTTCAAAACAGAATACTTCATACCTGAGTCCATTGTCTTAGATACAGAAAGGAGAACGCTGCTGGAAGATGTTAAAAGATATATCTTCTATACTAAGTATATTAAGTACTCTCTCTATATATCTTAAAGTTTACTAGCACAAGTGAATGAGAATGTATTGGGAAAGCTCATCAACTATTGAAAAGCTTTTTTTAAAAATTTGGTGTAAGACTATTTCTATTTGTTATTGAACAAAGAAAATAATTAGGAATATTGAACTATTTATGCCTCTGGCCCCACCCCTGCCTGTGAACACATTTGGCTTAAAATGAAGGGACAGATGAACAGATGAATGCTTTTATGAAAATCAACTGTAGGCCAGAGAAAGCTTTGGTTAGAATAAATACTGACATCTGCAGATGGGATGAACTGCAGGGCAATGTTTAATATATCTCAGCTTTTCTTGTTTAACATTTATTGAGATTCGGCAATGTGCTGGCGGCTGTGCAGAATGTGAGCACAACAGGGTTTCTTTCTTCAAGAGTGGAGCGGAAAAAAAAATTTCCTGATTAGTTAAGGAGAACTTTGATATGAACATCATTTGTATGCCTTTGCCTGCTGAATTCAAGAAGCCCAGATTTATAAGATCAAATGAAGTTAACAAGTAAATGAGCATCCACTGCATTCTTATTGTGATGGTGGGATACAAGAAAAAAAATTAGTCTTACTAAGGAAACAGTACTGGTTCATATGAAACAGTAGGAGAGCGATATATTAAATAAAATGGAGGATGGTCTATCAGAGATTAAATAATAAGACAAATATTAAAGGAGGTCAAAGAAGGGAGAAGTAACTGTGAGCTAGAATATTCAAGAGAGAAGAGTTACGATGGAAATGCAAGTATATTGGCCTTCTAATATGCAACCTATCATACTCTTAAATTCCAGGATTTAGACCATGAAAATATAGCCAAAATATATTAAGTTAAAAAAAAAAGTTTTCAGAGAGTATATTTACTACATTCTTATTCCTATAGAAATAAATAATATCTGGGAAGAATATATTCCAAAGTGTTAGTGATTACACCTGGGAAAAAGATTATAAGCGACTATAACTTTTCAAATCATGCATTTCCATATCACTTATTTTTTTAAACAACCATGATTGTCTCTAAGACTCAGAAGAGAGTGAGGTCATTTCAGACTTCCTGGTATCTCACTTCTTCCTAAATTTCAAACAGATCTATAGTCCTGGATACAGTTTTACCTGGATATATGCTGGAAAGCAGAATTTCTGGGCCAGGTTTATGTATCAATAATTAGAAAATAGGAAATGGCGTAATGCAAAAGATATTAAAAGATAAATGGAGATTATCATGAACAACTTTATCCTAATAATTTTGAAAACATGGGTGAAATAAAAGAAATAAAATTACTGAAACTGATGCAAGAAAACATAAAACATCTTATTTATCTTATACAATTATTAATGGAGTGGAATCAGTATTTAAAAGTCACCACACAAGAACCACTAAACTGAGGCAGTTTTATGAGTATGTTCTATCAAGCATTCAAGAAATGGGCGGGGGAGGAGGAATTGGAAGCAGGTGGTAAAAAGCTACAATTCCACTTATAAGATAAATAAGTACTAGGGATGTAACACACAACATGATCAATATAATTAACACTGCTGTATGTTGTATATGAATGTTGTTAACAGAGTAATTCCTGAGTTCACATCAGAAGGAGAAAGGTTTTTTTTTTCCCCTTTTTTCTTTTCTTCTTTCTTTATAAAAAAAGTTATATGAGAAGATGGATATTAGCTCAACCTATTGTGGTAGCCATTTCACAATATATATAAATTAAACCATCATGTGGTACACTTTAAACTTATACAGCGATTTATGTGAATTACTTCTCAAAAAAATTGGGGGGAAAATAGGATATTCCACCCTTTAAAGGAACAGAAAAAGAGGAGAGAAAACTCCAAACCAATTTTATAAAAAAGCAGTATAATTTTTATACCAACACAAGAAAAGGATAAAATGAGAAAAGAAAATGGATTGGACCCCCCTATTCGTTAGCATTAATGCAGAAATTCCCACTAAGTTATTAATGCCTGAATTCCAGACATGTGTAAATTAGTCAAACCATTATAACCTAGGTGGATTTATTCCAGGAATGATAGTTTGACTCAACCTTATAAAATCTATTAATGTAATTTACTACATTTACAAATAAAGGAGGGAAAAACATACGATTAACTCAATAAAGACAGAAAAAATTTGGTAGAATTCAACATCCATTCATAATTTTCACATAATTTAGCAAACTAGAAATGGAAAGGAACTTCTCTAACTTAAAAAAAAAAAGCTATTTACAAAGTCTACAGCACAGCTGGTTTGGAAAACAGCTTGGCAGTTCCGCAAAAAGTTAAATATAGAGTTGCCATATGACCTGGGCATACATCTGAGAGAATTGAAAACATATGTACACACAAAAACCTGTACAATAATCATTCATAGCAGCATTATTCAAAAAAGCCCAAAAGTAGAAACACCCCAAATGTCCATCAGCTGATGATTTGATTCCCAAATAATGGTATATCTATATAATGAAGTAGTATTCAGCAATAAAAACTAATAAATTACTGATACTTGCTACAATATGGATAACCTTTAAAACATTATGTTAAGTGAAAGGTCAGACACAAAATACCTCATATTGTATGATTCTATTCATATGAAATATACAGAGTAGGCAAATCTATACAGACAGGAAATATATTAGTAATTTACAGGAACCAAGGGTTGGGGAGAATGGGTAGTGAGTAAGAGGTTTATGTTTGAGTGATGGAAATATTCTTGTGTTAGACAGTGGCGATGGTTGTACTCTCTGAATATACTAAAAGGCACTAAAATATATTCTTTAAAAGGGTGAATTTTATGATACATGAATTATATACGAATAAAATGTTTTAAAAATCTGCAACAAACATCATAATCTACAGTGAAGTGTTAAAAGCTTTCCCTTTAAAAATCAGGAATAAAATAGCTTGCATCCTATCACCACATCAATTTAACATGGTACTGGAGGCCCTAGCCAGTGCATTTGGAAAAGATATAGAAAGAACAAATAAAGTTAAAAGAGAAGAAACGAAGTCTAATTATTGCCTGACAGTATAAATGTTTATATAGAAAACTCAAAAGATTCAAAATAACAATCAGAAAAATTAAAATTATGAAAATGTAAAGAAAAATGTTCAACAATTGGTGCCAGAACAACTGGACATCCATATGCCGAGAGAGAGAGAGAGAAAGAGAGAAGGAAATGAATCTAAAGACAAACCTTATGCCTTTCATAAAAATTAAATGAAAATGAATTACAGGGCTATTTGTAAAATACAGAACTATAAAACTCCAGAAGATAATGTAGGAGAGAATATAGGTGACCTTGGGTTTGTCAATGACTTTTTAGATACAATACAAGAAGCATGATCGGGGAAAGAAAAATAATTGATAATTTGGATTCATTAAAATTAAAAACTTCTGCTCTGCTAAAGACAATGTTGAGAAAATTAAAAGACAAGCTGCAGACTAGGAGAAAACTTTTGAAAAAGACACGTGATAAAGGACTTTTATACAAAATATAAAATCTCTTAAAATTCAACAGTGAAACTAACAACCCAATTGAAAAATGGGCCAAATACTTTAACAGACACCTCAGCAAAGAAGAAATACAGATGACAAATAAGTATATGAAAAGATGCTCCATATCATACATCATCAGAGAAATGCAAATTAAACAATGTGATACCACTACACTCCTATTAGAATGGTTATAACACAAAAATCCAAAAATACCAGTTGCTGTTAAGGATACAGAGCATCAAGAACTTCCATGTATTGATGGTGGGAATGCAAAACGGTACAGCCACTTTGGGACACAGTTTGGCAATTTCTCACAAAACTAAACACACCCTTACCATAGAATATAGCAATCATACTCCTTTGTATTTACCCAAAGGAGTTGAAAACTTATGTACACACAAAAACCTGTACATGGATGTTTATAGCAGCTTTATTCATAATTGCTAGAACTTAGAAGCAACCAAGATGTCCTTTAGTAGGTGAATGGATACATAATAAATAATGGATAAATAAGCAACCAAGATGTCCTTTAGTAGGTGGTACATCCAGACAATGGAATACTATTCAGCACTAATAAGAAATGAACTATCCAGCTACAGAAAGACATGAAGTAAAATAAATACATATTGCTAAGTGAAAGAAGCCAATTTGAAACCGCTGTTTACCACATGATTCCAACTATATGACATTATGGAAAAGACAAAACTGTGGACACAGTAAAAAGATCAGTGGTTACTAGGGCTTCAGGGGAAGGGAGGGTGGGAAGAATACGTGGGGTTCAGGGAATTTTAGGGCAGTGAAACTCTTTTGCGTGATTCTGTAATGGTGTATACACATCATTATACATTTGCTGAAACTCAAATAATGCACAACACACAGCGAATCCTAAAGTAAACTATGGCACTTTGTTAATAGTAATGCATCAATATTGGCTCATCAACTGTAATGAATGTGCCACACTAATGCAAGATGTTAATAATAGGGGAAACTGTGTATGTAAGTGAGGGGAGGGCAATAGGGGAACTCTCTGTCCTTTCCACTCAGTTTTTCTGTATATCAAAAACTGCTCTAAAAATAAAGTATATTAAATTTCAAAATGCTCTGGCATTAAAAAAATATATAAAATGTTCTTTCAAGGAACCAGATATAAAACCACTATACAAAAATTCAATTGTATTTCTTTACATCAACAAGAAAAGACAGCATTTTCATTTTTAATAATGCTATTAAAACCCAGGAACAAATATAACAAAAGATATGCACAGCCTTTGCATATAAATTGATAAATACTTAATTAAAAGACATTAAGGATAGAGGATTCAGAGACTTGAACAGATCAATTAAAAAAATAGATCTAGTAGTGTTTCTCAACTCTGCATGCATACTAAAATTCCTCTGGAGGTGTGAAAAATCCCTATGCTTGACTACTTCTTAACCTCTTAAGAAGAAGTAAATCAGATTCTCCTACAAATAAAATTTTATTGGAACACAGCATTTCTAATGGACAGTCAATTAGAATTCAAAATATATGGGACTTCCCTGGTGGTCCAGTGGCTAAGACTCCAAGCTCCCAATGCAGGGGGCTCAGGTTTGATCGCTGGTCAAGGAACTAGATCCCACATGCCCCAACTAAGAGTTTGCATGCTGCAACTAAAGATCCCACATGCTGCAACTAAAGATCCCACATGCTGCAACTAGGACCTGGCCCAGCCAAATAAATAAGTAAATAAGTAAGTAAGTAAATAAATAAATAAATATTTAAAAATATGTGAAGAACTTCTCTGATTCTGACAGAAGACAGTCCAGCTTTTTATTAAAAAAAGTTGAAAGATGAAACAGGCAGAAAGAGGAAACAATGTCCATAAACCTGAAAACATGTTTAATTTTTAATCAGAGAAATTCAGACTAAAACTACAGTGCAATAATTTTTTTCCACATCAACCTGATTGAACTAAATTTTAATATCTGACAATAGGTAATGTTAGTGATGATGATGAGATACTGGAATTCTCATCCACAGTGGTAATGTAAATTATTACACCCACTCTGGAAAATAATTTAGCGTTACCAAAAGGGCATATCCTACAACCTAGGGATTCCACTCAAAATATTTCCTCCCTGGAGAAACTCTTATACATTTCTATTAGGAGTCATGTAGCAGAATGCTAGTAGCAACACTTATGGAGAAAATAAACCCCACAAAGTTCTGTCAATGGTAAAACAGATATATAAACTGTGGTATTTTCATATACAAGAAAATATTATATTGAATACAACAGTGACTACAGATGCATTCATCAACATGCATGAATTTCAAAAACATAACAATTCTGAGAGACAAAAATAAGCCAAAATAATACAAAAGATATGATTTCATATATAGAAAATTCAAAACGTGGGCAAACCTCAATAGAATATTTTTATGTATGCATATAAATGTGATAAAATAATAAAAAAAAGGCAATGAAATAATTAGCACGAAACTTAAGATGGTATTTACTTCTGGTGGAGAGAGAGATTAAAGAAAATAGGGGACATGCAAAGGGTTACAATGACACTGGCGATATTTTATTTCTTAAATTGAGTGACAGACACAAGCTGTTTATTCTATTATTTTTTACCATATATTTAATCCTTTGAAACCTATTAAGCCTTTCCTTTTTTCATATGTTTGTACTTCTTTTCGTAAATTCTTCTAACCTACATTCTAGAATCCAGATCTTTAACTCTCTCTTTAACTGTGTCTATTTTTCTGTTAAACTTATTCAATAAATTTTTAATTTTGATTAATACATTTTCAGTTCTGTATTTGTTTGGTTAATTTTTCAAATCTGCATTATCTCTTTTTATAGTGTCCAGTTCATTGCTACATTTAAAAATTTTTGGATTTTATTTTCACGACTATATTAAGCATAGTTGTTTTATGGTCTAAATTTGATAATTACAATGATTGTCATATGCTTCATCATTGATTATTTTCCATGCATTTTATTTGAAAAAATATTTTTAGAAATCATTTTTACTTAGAATGACATTATCTATCTCCAGAAAGGAATTATTTTCCTCCTGCCTGACATCTGGAGTCACTAGTACTTCGAGACCAACATATTAAGGTGTTAGAGTACTATCCACCCACTATCTTAGAGTGCAGCTCTTAGGGGTCCCAGGATAGAGTAGGAAATTTTACTTTAGGGTAATGTTTGTAAATAAGTCTATTAAAGAAGATATTTCCTTACTCAATTATTGTAATGCCTTTCTAACTAGTACCCTTGTCCCCTTTTCCCAGCCATTTTTAAACACTGCTGCCTCAGTAAACTTTCAAAAAACATTTGATCATGTCTCTTTCTGCTCAAAAATGTCCAAAGCTTCCTTTCATTTGCAGGAAAAATTCTAAAGTTTTTAGCAAAATCATTCATTTTTTCTGGTTCCAACCTGCCCTTTCAGTCTCATCTCTTGCCCTTACTCTCTCATCAACATGCTCTGCAGCTACATGGGACTTGTTAACTTTCTTTGAGCACACTATGTTCTTTCAAGTGTCTTTAACTTCATGCTCTTTACCTAGAGTGTCCCTGTGCACATTCATCACCTGGTGAACTCATTCCTAAATATCCTACTCAAATTCTCTTCCTTTTGAAAATCTTCCCTCATTAATAATATAGCATTGGTAAGAACGCAGGGTTTTAAAATAAACTACAACAACTAAGAAAACAAGTATAAGTTTAAACATTAATTGCCATTTAATAGCCATTTAATTACCAAATTTAATTTTAAAAATTGCCATTTATTTATTTTTTGGTACATCCTACTTGAAAGTTGTTTAACATATATAATCTTATAATTTAACTATTTATATGTTATTAACTTCTGCTTTGGTTAGAAACAGTATGCTTACATTTATGGTCTAGTTGAATCAATACATCTCCTCAATTATTGTATTTCACTGCTCTTCTGTGAAGCAAATTTTCTCTAAATATCACTTTTATGACTTTCTCCCATCTCATTCTAGCCAAGCTCTCTAAAATCAGGCTTTTCCCAGCCAAATGCACCACTTATTAAGATCATTAATTACCTTTCCCGAATATTTAATGTAAGGTATCTCTCCACCACGCTCTATCACTTTACTTTTTTTCTTCCAAGAGCTTTTGTCTTTAATTGTGTATATATCTAACTCATATTTGTCCCCTCCCACAAAAACTGGGACTTGTTTTTCACCACTCTGAATCTATATCCCCAAAACCCATAATCAGTGCTCAATTATTATTTTTCGAATGCTTCAGTGAATCTGTGGTATAAGACCCAATTAAATACAGAAGACTTTTGTTAAAATCAAAACATCTCTTGAATAAATAAAAACATAAAAGCCATGTTTTTTTTTTTTTTCATTTTTCTGCTCGACACACTAAAGGTATCCTTGCTAAAATAATCATTAAACTATCTTTAGTTGGGGTTATGTGAGAGAGTGTTGTGATTAGTTGGCTCATTATAGCCAAAAGTCTGTCTAAACTGATAATTTGACTTAAAAGACTCATAAAAAAAATCTTCCCTAGCTTCCAGGAAAAGTTAATTGCTCCCATTTCAAGACATTCCTAATACTACAACAAAATTGAAGCAAACCATATTGTTGAAAAGCATTTGGGAAATATATGTCCAAATGTAATAGTCACATAACCTGTTATACAAAACTTCCACCACTAGGAATGTATTGCACAATGATAAACATAAAGCTTTTTATTAGAGTATTGTTTGTTTTGAAGTAGCAACCACCTGAAAACCAACAAAATTTACACAAGAAGAGACTAGTTAGGTAAATGTAGCTTACATCTGCACAATAAAATGCCACTTAGTTATTAAAGAGAGTGAGGAGTGGAAAATCCCCAAGTTATTCCAAGTGAAAAAAGCAAGATGCAGAGGAATGAACATGTGTGTGTGTGCATGTTCATACATGTAAAAATTTTTTTGGAAAAAATATAAGAAACTGTGAATAGTGTTTGCCTTTGGGTAGGGGGACTGAGTGGAGTCACAGTATCACTTTTTATTTAATTCCTTTTGTACAGCATGGATTTATTTTATTGCATGCATTTTTTCTTTTTTAATACAAAAGTTTTTAAAATGAGAACTCTTGTTCTTTAAAAAACTAAAATTCTACTTTTGTAGCCTATTAAACTCTATCTGCTTATACACCAGTTTTTCCTACTTGACTGTGAGCAACTTAAGAATAGAACCCATCTTATTGATCATCACATACTCAGTGCCTAACACAGTGCCTGATGTTAATTGGCACTCAGGTAACCAAATGGATGATTAGATATTGATTGATATAATGGGTGGATGAAAGAATGAATTCATGAAGAAATGAATGAATAAATGGTAGATAGTAAGGTCAAGTTCATTAGAGGACAACACTTACAGTAGTTCAGATACTTCTCTATGGTTCCTCATGCATGTTTTGAGGATCCGTTGTGAACAGAAATTCAAGAAAAATACAATTGCTTTGTATTCAGAGGTGACCTATCTGATGAAGACTACAGAATGATATTAATTATGCATGGGAGCAATGAAGTACATTTCATCCTAGACTGCGTCAAAAGCAAGTCACTGTGAAATGAACTGAATGATTTAACAACACCCAATGCATAAAAGCTCCTCCTCACCTTAAAGGTCTTCAGGACAGCCTCTTAATTTGATTTCTGTTTTGTTGTGCTAACTTCATTTTATGGTCTTTAGTTCTCCTTATTACAAATATAATTTTTAAGGGTCAAATTAATTTAATTTCACTTTGGCTTTGGGATGCTTGAATGCAAGGTTGTGAAAATCACTAGCTTAAAACAGATGCTCTGCAAAACTTTATGCGAAGCCTTCCTAAGTCACCAGGACATCTATAGGAAACAGTGTGAGCAGGAGAGTTCACAGCTATGCTGGAACAGTAAGAAGAAATTATAGATGTTTCACACACTGTATCAACATTGGAAAATGACATTGTCCTTGCTCACACTGAATCCCCCTGTATCTCCGTAGCCTGCACAGTTTGTTTTACCCTTTCTTACCTCTCAGAATCTTGCCTATATTTCAGGACACCACTCAAATCTGCTTTCTTTTGTGGTGTTTTTCCTTACTGCCTCAACCAGGATTCTCTCTCCCTCCTCTAAGTTACTTGTTTAGAAGTGAACATGTCTTGAATCTCATACCATATTTACCTCTTTGACCATCTTAGCTCCTTAAGTGAATCATGAGCTCTTGGAGCACAGGGAATACGTGCCACACTACTTGATATCCCCATCTTCCTCTGCATCCTATCCTAAGAAGTGTTTTTTACTTTTATGGAGTCATGGACAACTTTGAGAATTTGATGAAAGCAAACTTCAGGGGAAATATGCCTATGCAGAGAATAAAACTTTCCATACCATTCCAGGAGGCCAGGACTATCTGATGTAGTACATGTTCAATTAATGTTGATTAAAATTAAGAAGGCAACACAGCTACAACATCAGCTTAGAGTTAAACTTGTTAGGGTTGTATCTCAGTTCTGCTGCTTTTTAACTGTGTGACCTTGGACAGATTGGTTACCCTTTCTGTGTCTTGTTTCTGTGATATGGGAATAATAATAGCACTTTTCTAAGCCACCGGGACACCTACAGGAAACACTGTGAGCAAAAGAGTTCACATCTATGATAGATTAGTAAGGAGAAATTACATGAGTAAAGTCAAATGAAAAAAAAAAGACAAGAGACTAAAAATAAAAACCACACTGAAGTTCTGAAAGTAAGTGGCTAGCAGTCTCTAGTGAATACATAAGGATGGAGTGAACAAACCAATGGGAATGAGAAACAGGAATGAGAATAGGAATTTAGCATGGTGCTGGGCTTATAGTATGCACTTAGTTAATGAGTTATCTTTTCCCCACATTCATGCAACTAAATCCATAATGGAGCCAGGATTCCAATCTGGGTTTGTCTGACTTTAGAACTAACAGGAACCATGAAGACCAAGGTACAAATACAGGCTTTGCCATTTCATAGCCATTTAAACTTGGCCAAATAAGTTGGATGGTCTCCAATACAGTATACATTTCCTCAACTAGCACATACAGTACTTAGTACCTTTGTTGTCTATAGATAGAATTAGGGAAATTACCTGAGACAACAAAAAGAGTAGAAGGAAGGCATAGTTTCTGTCCTCAAGGACTTTACAGTCTCCTTGTGGAAAGAAGATACTGGAGTGATAAATAATAAGTAAGGCTTAATAAATGAAGTGTAAATGATCTGTGAAGGCTGTAGCATGTGAATCAAAGGAAGCAGGCAAGTCCATCTGGAAAAGTTAACTGGGCTGACAGGGTTAGGTAAAGCTTTCTGGCATTGGTCTTTGCACTATATCCTTATGCATTCCATAGAGAATGCATTACCCACTTATTGTCAGATCCTCAGCCTGGCCTTCATTGTTAGTTTCTTATCATTTTTTTCATTTGATTTTATTCACCTTCTGAGACTGCTGTACAGGCTCAAAGCTGAGTAAACTGCTACCTCAGCATGTTATCACAAAACACAGTGATACATATTGACTCTCTGTCAACATCAAACTGATCTTTTAAATTGCTTTGATGACTTATAAGGCTGTGTTTAGTGTAGGTCTAGTTTCGTGGTATGATGACTAGGTCCTGATACCTGGAATGGAATGTACCAGTTTTCTAGAATAAGATGAAACATTTCACCAGTTAAAGAATCTGATTCCCCCTTTGACTTCTGTCCTGATTAGAGAAAAAATACACCTTCCACTCACCAGTAAAGACAATCCCAGTGGGTCAATAGATCGATGTAACATGGATAAACCCCTATTTTCTATTTCCATTCATGAAATTGAATTAAAGGCAATTCTTGAAACAATGGGATAAAAGATTAAAATGGGTAATTGGAAGGATGGCCCTTCAGGAAAGGAGGTTGTTATAGGGTGGACATTGTCCAAAAGAAGATTGGGAGCATCTACATAAAATCCTCTGATCTTCACTCAAATAAAGTCTAATTTCTCCTTGCTGAATTTGCTAATCTGTTGGTTTCTCAACCCATGCTGAGGTTAATCATCCAGTCTGCAAAAGTGCCCTCCTGTATTATCATCATACATGTTGTTCCTCCTGCCTGGAATGTCTATTCTAAACTCTTTGCTTATTTAACTCCTTATTCCTCAGCTCTTGGCTCAACAGATGTCTCTTCAGGGAAATCTACCCTGACCACCATGGTTATGTCAAATACACCTACTATAAACTCAAATAAAACATGTAGCTTTCCTTCACAGCACTTGGAACAGCTGCAACTTTATGTTTCTGCAGTTATTTTATTGTTTGTCTTCTCCCTGTTATATTATAAGTGCATGAGGGCAAGGACCTGAGCATATAGCATAGTTTCTGGCTCATAGTTGGTGCTCAGTAATCATTCGGTAAATGAAGGAATGGATTTCAGTTTTCCCTAATTAGATCATGTTAAGAATATCCTAGTAAGATGCAGGCATATGCTATGCTTTAAGAAAACTCAATGTACACAGATTTAAAACTTTCATTTGTGAAACAAAGAATAAGTTAAGAATGGAGGATTGTTTACTTGTTTTAAGTAACTTCTTGTCAGTGTTTGGGATCTTAAATTTAAAAAAATTTAAGGAATTAAAGTGAGATAATGAAACACTTTCAGTAGCTCTAGAAATAAGTTGGCATCACAGGTGAAATTAATGCCTACATTCAAATATACAAATCAGAGACTTTGTTTTCTTCATATGCTAGTCAACAGAAACCATGGGATTTAAATTGTTATTTGAGAGATTGTTTCAAGATGACAGAGTAGAAGGACTTGTACTCACTCTCTCCTGAGATAGCATCAGAATCACAACTAACTGCTGAACAATCATTGACAGAAAGACACTGGAACTCACCAAAAATGACACCCCACATCCAGAGACAAAGAAGAAGCCACAATAAGATGGTAGAAGGGGTGCAATCATGATAAAATCAAATCCCATAAATGCTGGGTGGGTGACTCACAAACTGGAGAACAATTATACCACAGAAGTCCACCCACTGGAGTGAGGGTTCTGAGCCCCATGCCAGGCTTCCCAACCTGGGGGTCTGGCAATAGGAGGGGGAATCCCAAGAGAATCAGACTTTGAAGGCCAGCCGGATTTGATTGCAGGACCTCCACAGGACTGGGGGAAACAGAGACTCCAATCTTGGAGGGCACACACAAAGTAGTGTGTGTACCAGGACCCAGGAGGAAGGAGCAGTGACCCCATAGGAGACTGAACCAGACCTACCTGCTGGTGTTGAAGGGTCGCCTGTGGAGACAGGGGCAGCTGTGGCTCACCGTGGGGATGGGGATGCTGGCAGCAGGGGTTCTGTGAAGTGTTCATTGGCATAAGCCCCCCCATAGTCCATCATTAGCCCCACCAAAGAGCCTGTAAGCTCCAGTGCTAGATCGCCTCAGGCCAAACAACCAACAGAGAGGGAACTCAGTCCCACCCATTAGCAGACAGGCAGATGGAAGTATTACTGAGCTCTGCCCACCAGAGCAACAGCCAGCTCTTCCCACAACCAGTCCCTCCCATCAGGAAGTACGCACAAGCCTCTTAGATAGCCTCATCTGCCAGAGGGCAGACAGCAGTAGCAGGAAGAGCTATAAACCTGCAGCCTGCAGAATGAAGACCACAGCCACAGAAAGACAGAGAAAATGAAAAGGCAGAGGACTTTGTATCACATGAAGGAGCAAGATAAAAACCCAGAAAAACAACTAAATGAAGTGGAGATAGGCAACCTTCCAGAAAAAGAATTCAGAATAATGATAGTGAAGAAGATGCAGAACCACAGAAAAAGAATGAAGAAGATGCAAGAAATGTTTAAAAAAGACCTAGAAGAATTAGAGAACAAACAAATGGAGATAAACAATACAATAACTGAAATGAAAAATATACTAGAAGGAACCAATAGCAGAATAATTGAGGCAGAAAAACGGATAAGTGACCTGGAAGAAAGAATGGTGGAAATCACTGCCATGAAATAGGATGAAGAAAAAAGAATGAAAACAAATGAAGACAGCCTAAGAGACCTCCGAGACAACATTAAATGCACCAACATTAGCATTATAAGGGTCCCAGAAGGAGAAGAGAGAGAGAAAAGACCCGAGAAAATATTGGAAGAGGTTATAGTGGAAAACTTCCCTAACATGGGAAAGGAAATAGCCACCCAAGCACAGGAAGTGCAGAGAGTCCCAGGCAGGATAAACCCACGGAGAAACATGCCAAGACACATAGTAGTCAAACTGAAAAAATTAAAGACAAATAAAATTATTAAAAGCAACAAAGGGAAAATGACAAATAACATACAAGGGAACTCCCATAAAGTTGACAGCTGATTTTTCAACAGAAACACTGCAAGCAGAAGGGAGTGGCAGGATATATTTAAAGTGATGAAAGAGAAAAACCTACAACCAAGAATATTCTACCCAGCAAGGATCTCATTCAGATTTGACAGAGAAATCAAATGCTTTACAGACAAGCAAAAGCTAAGAGAATTCAACACCACCAAACCAGCCCTACAATAAATGCTAAAGGAATTTCTCTAAGTGGGAAACACAAGAGAAGAAAAGGACATAAAATAATCAAACCCAAAACAATTAAGAAAATGGTAATAGGAACATACATATCGATAATTACCTTGAATGTAAATGGACTAAATGCACCAACCAAAAGACATAGATGGGCTGAATGGATACAAAAACAAGACCCATATATATGCTGTCTAGGAGAGACCCACTTCAGACCTAGGGACACATACAGACTGAAAGTGAGGGGATGGAAAAAGATATTCCATGCAAATGCAAATCAAAAGAAAGCTGGAGTAGCAATACTCATATAACATAAAATAGACTTTAAAATAAAGAATGCTGCAAAGGACAAGGAAGGACACTACATAATGATCAAGGGATCAATCCAAGAAGAAGATATGACAATTATAAATATATATGCACCCAATATAGGAGCATCTCAATACATAAGGCAAATGCTAACAACTGTAAAAGAGGAAATCGACAGTAACAGAATAACTGTGGGGGACTTTAACACCCCATTTACACCAGTGGACAGATTATCCAGAATCATCCAGACAGAAAATTAATAAGGAAACACAAGCTTTAAATGACACAACACACCATAAAGATTTAATTGATAGTTATAGGACATTCCATATCCAAAAACAGCAGAATACACTTTCTCCTCAAGTGTACACAGAACATTCTCCAGGATAGACCACATCTTGGGTCACAAATCAGGCCTTGGTAAATTTAAGAGAATTGAAATCGTATTAAGCATCTTTTCCAACCACAACACTATGAGATTAGAAATCAATTACAGGAAAAAAACTGTAAAAACACAAACACATGGAGGCTAAGCAATATGCTACTAAATAACCTAGAGATCACTGAAGAAATCAAAGAGGAAATCAAAAAATACCTAGAGAAAAATGACAATGAAAACACAATGATCCAAAACCTATGGGATACAGCAAAAGCAATTTTAAGGGGGAAGTTTATAGCAGTACAATCCTACCTCAGGAAATAAGAAAAATCCCCCCCCAAAAATCTAACCTTACACCTAAAGAAACTAGAGATAGAAGAACAAACAAAACCTAAAGTTAGTGGAAAGAAAGAAATCATAAATATCAGAGCAGAAATAAATGAAATAGAAACAAAGAAAACAATAGTAAAGATCAATAAAACTAAAAGCTGATTCTTTGACAAGATAAAAAAAACTGATAAACCTTTAGCCAGAGTCATCAAGATAAAGAGGGAGAGGACTGAAATCAATAAAATCAGAGGGTGCAGCAGCTGGCTGACCGGGAATGTAAGTGCGTGTGCTCAGGCGAGTGAGAACGAGTGAGGAATAGCAAGGGATAGAGGCATACCACTCACACCGCTGTGGCCCCAAGCTGGGCAACAGACCCTCCGGTCCCCCTTCAGTGGCCGTGGGGTTGCCAGAGGTCTCATTGCTGGGAACCCTCGCTGCTGCCACTGCTGTTCTGCAACCTCGGGCAGTGGCTTTGGTTTTGCTGACATCTGAAGGAGGATGACATTACATTGGAGTGAGCTGTGACACATTTTCAGCATTGGTTGCTGCCAACCTGGGGTAAGAAAACTCAAAGTTTAGAAAGGGTAAATAGGTTGGCCAAGGTCATAGAGCCAGAAAGAGGCAGAGCTGAAGGGGAAGATGAACTGCACATCAGGTGATCTTAGGTCAATGAGAATAGTTAACACCAAAGAAGACCTTGAAGAAGGGATCCTTTTGTTAGGAGATTTGAAGCCCTGTGGAGCAAATATGCATGGAGAGCTTAAAAGTGTGTTGGAAGATGGGGCAGCCTGCAGGGGCAACATCTTCTGCCTTCTCTGCAGCTGAGTAGCCAGGTGTGGAAGGAAGCTGCGGCTGAAACCCCGAGTCAGCCCTAAGGCTGCTCTGTCACACCATCTCATCTCTCCCCCCTAGGTCTCATCAACCTCAAGGCATTGCTTCAGCTCAGCTGTCATGGTCATCGTGAGAACAGCCTCATCTTGGGTCTCACTCTGGCTCTGGAAAAAGGCCCCAAATCATGGTGAAATGCCAAATTGCAAATGCCTTTTCCTTGCCTCACAATGATCCTGCAGGGAAGGCCAATTCAAATTATTCCCATTTACAAGAAAGAAAACCAAGCCTTGGAGAGAATCCCCAACTTGCCCAAGATCACACAGGAAAGCAAGAAAAAGGCTTCAGCTTGGAGCTCCCTCTTTCTCTGTGCTGGAGACAACCCTCACTGCTCCCCGTGCAGCCCTGCATGGTGTGGGGCCCTCTCCTCTCCAGAACTCGACCTCTGGAGTCTGGATTTCTTGACCAGAAGTCAAGTTGCAGGCTCTGAGCAGGGAACACAGAGTCCAGGATGCTAGACCACTAGACAGTCCTCAGCCACAGGAAAGATTAACCACAGAGAATTCTCATGGAGGCATCTATCCGAGTCTAAGACCCAGGTTCACCAGACTGTCTGCAGCTGCCACTGCTGGATACCTGGCAGCAAACTACAAACAAGACAGGAACACAAACCCACCCATCAGCACACAGACTACTAAAGCAATATTAAGCTCACAGATAGCCTAAAACACAACACCTGACATGGCCCTGCTCATCAGAGGGAAAAGACTCACATTCACACACCAGAAAGCAGGCACCAGACCCTCCCACCAGGAAGCCTACCCAAGACCCTGGACGAATCTCACCATAGGGGGCAGAGAACAGAAACAAGAGAAATTACTACTAGGCAGCATAGGGAAAGGAGACAGTAAATACCATAAATTAGACAAAAAGAGAAAACAAAGAAACACCTTGCAGGCAAAGTAGCAAGATAAAAATCCACAAGACCAAATAAATGAAGAGGAAATAAGAAAATTGCCTGAAAAAGAATTCAGAGTAATGATAATAAAGATGATCTAAAATCTCAAAAACAAAATATAGAAAATACAAGAAACATTTAATAAGAACCTAGAAGAACTGAAGAGCAAACAAACTGTAATGAACAACACAATAACTGAAATTAAAAATACTTTAGATGGCATAAACAGCAGAATAACTGAGGCAGGAGAACAAGTAAGTGAGTTGGAAGATAGAATGGTGGAAATAACTGCCACAGAGCAGGAAAAAGAAAAAAGAATAAAAAGAATGGAAGACAGTCTCAGAGACCTTGTTGACAACATTAAGCACACAGACATTCAAATCATAGGCATTCCAGAAGAAGAAGAAAAAAAGAAAGGGTCTGAGAAAATATTTGAAGAGGTTATAGGGGAAAACTTCCCCAACATGGGAAAGGAAATAATTCACCAAGTCCGAGAAGCACAGAAAGTCCCATACAGAATAAACCCAAGGAGAAATACACCGAGGCACATATTAATCAAACTAACAAAATTAAACACAAAGAAAAAATATTAAAAGCAGCAAGAGAAAAGCAACAAATAACATATAAGGGAAAACCCATAAGGATAACAGCTGATCTTTCTGCAGAAACTCTGCAGGCCAGAAGGGAATGGCAGGATATACTGAAAGTCTTGAAAGAGAAAAACCTACAGCCAAGAATACTCTAATCAGCAAGAATCTCATTCAGATTTGATGGAGAAAGCAAAAGCTTTCCAGACAAGCAAAAGTTAAGAGAATTCAGCACCACCAAACCAGCCTTACAACAAGTGCTAAAGGAACTTTTCTAGTCAGGAAACACAAGAGAAGGAAAAGACCCACAAAAACAAACCCAAAACTGTTAAGAAAATGGTGATAGGAACACACATGTCAATAATCACCTTAAATGTAAATGGATTAAGTGCTCCAACCAAAAGACACAGACTGGCTGAATGGATACAAAAACAAGACCCTTCTATATGCTGCCTACAAGAAACCCACTTCAGATCAAGGGACACATATAGACTGAAAGTAAAGGGATGGAAAAAGATATTCCATGCAAATGGAAGTCAAAAGAAAGCTGGAGTAGCAATACTCATATCAGACAAATTAAAGTAAAGACTATTTCAAGAAACAAGGAAGGACACTTCATAATGATCAAGGTATCAATCCAAGAAGAAGATAGAACAATTGTAAATGTCTATGCACCCAACATAGGAGCACCTCAATACATAAGGCAAATGCTGACAGCCCTAAAAGGGGAAATCGACAGTAACACAATAATAGTGAGGGACTTTTACACCCCACTTACACCAATGGACAGATCATTCAAACAGAAAATAAATAAGGACACACAAGCTCTAAATGAGACATTAGACCATCTTGACTTAATTGATATTTATAGAACATTCCATCCAAAAACAACAGAATACACTTTCTTCTCAAGTGCACGTGGAATATTCTCCAAGATAGATCACATCTTGGGTCACAAATCAAGCCTCGGTAAAGTCAAGAAAATTGAAGTCATATCAAGTATCTTCTCTGATAACAAAGCCATGAGACTAGATTTAAATTAAAGGAGAAAACTGTAAAAAATAGAAACACATGGAGGCTAAACAATATGCTATTAAACAACCAAGATATCACTAAAGAAATCAAAGAGGAAATCAAAAAATACCTAGAGACATATGACAATGAAAACACAGCAACTCAAAACCTATGGGACTCAGCAAAAGCATTTCTAAGAGGGAAGTTTATAGCAATACAATACTACCTCAAGAAACAAGAGAAAACTCGAATAAACAACCTAAACTTACACCTAAAACAATTACAGAAAGAACAAAAAAACCCCAAAGTGAGCAGAAGGAAAAAAATCATGAAGATCACATCAGAAATAAATGAAAAAGAAATGAAAGAAACAACAGGAAAGATCAATAAAACTAAAAGCTGGTTCTTTGAGTAGATAAATAAAATTGATAAACCATTAGCCAGACTCATCAGAAAAAAAAAAGGGAGAAGATGCAAATCAACAGAATTAGAAATGAAGGAAAAGTAACAATCGACATCGCAGAAATACAGAAGATCATGAGAGACTACTACAAGCAACTATATACCAATAAATTGGATAACCTGGAAGAAATGGGTAAATCTTTAAAAAAGTACACTCTTCCAAGACTGAACCAGGAAGAAATAGAAAATATGAGCACACCAATCACAAGTATGGAAATTGAGACTGATTAAAAATCTCCCAACAAACAAAAGCTCAGGGCCAGATGGCTCCACAGGTGAATTCTATCAAACATTTACAGACGAGCTACCACCTATCCTTCTCAAAATATTCCAAAATATAGCAGAAGGAAAAATACTCCCAAACTCATTCTATGAGGCCACCATCACCCTGATACCAAAACCAGGCAAAGATGTCTCAATAAAAGAACACTACAGGTCAATATCTTTGATGAATATAGATGCAAAAATCCTCAACAAAATACTAGCTAACAGAATCCAACAGCACATTAAAAAGATCATGCACCACGATCAAGTGGAGTTTATCCCTGGAATGCAAGGATTCTTCAATATATGCAAATCAATCAATGTGATACACCATATTAACAAATTGAAGGATAAAAACCACATGATCATCTCATTAGATGCAGAAAAAGCTTTTGACAAAATTCATCACCCATTTATGATAAAAACTCTCCAGAAAGTGGGCATAGAGGGAACCTACCTCAATATAATATAGGCCATATACAACAAACCCACAGCAGACATTGTTCTCAATTGTGAAAAAGTGAAAGTATTCCCTCTGTGATCAGGAACAAGACGAGGATGTCCTCTCTCCCCACTACTATTCAACGTAGTTTTGGAAGGCCTAGCCACAGCAACCTGAGAAGAAAAATAAATAAAAGGAATCCAAATTGGAAAAGAAGTAAAACTCTCACTGTTTGCAGATGACATAATAGTATAAATAGACAATCCTGAAGATGCCACTAGAAAACTACTTGATCTCATCAATAAATTGGTAAAATGGCAGGATACAAAATTAACACACAGAAGTCTCTTGCATTCCTATGCACTGAAAACGAAAGATCAGAAAAAGAAATTAAGGAAACAATCTTGCAACAAAAAGAATAAAATACCTAGGAATAAATCTAACTAAGGAGGTAAAAGACTTGTACTGAGAAAACTATAAGACACTGATGAAAGAAATCAAAGATGACACAAACAGGTGGAGAAATATATCATGTTCCTGGATTGGAAGAATCAACATTGTGAAAATGATTTTACTGCCCAAAGCAATCTACAGATTCAATGCAATCCCTATCAAGTTACCAATGGCATTTTTTACAGAACTAGAACAAAAAATCCTTAAATTTGTATGGAGACACAACAGATCCTGAATAGCCAAAGCAATTTTTAGGAAAAAAAAAAAAAACCAGAGCTGTAAGTATCAGACTCCCTGATTTCAGACTATACTACAAAGCTACGGTAATCAATACAATATGGTACTGGCACAAAAAAAGAAATATAGATCAATGCAATAGGATAGAAAGCCCAGAGACAAACTATGCTCAATTAATCTATGACAAAGGAGGCAAGGATATACAATGGAAAAAAGACACCCTCTTCATTAAGTGGTGCTGGGAAAACTGGACAGCTGCATGTAAAAGAATGAAATTAGAACACTTCTTAACACCATACACAAAAATAAATTCAAAGTGGATTAAAGACCTAAATGTAAGTCCAGATACTATAAAACTCCTAGAGGAAAACATAGGAGGAACACTCTTTGACATAAATCACAGCAAGATCTTTTTTGATCCACCCCCTAGAGTAATGGAAATAAGAACAAAAATAAATAATTGGGACCTAATGAAACTTAAAAGTTTCTGCACAGCAAAGGAAACTATAAGCAAGATGAAAGGTACCCTCAGAATGGGAGAAAATATTTGCAAACGAATCAATAAAGGATTAATTTTCAAAATCAATAAACAGTTCATCCAGCTCAATATCAAAAAGACAACCCAATCAAAAAATGGGCAGAAGACCTAAATAGGCATTTCTCCAAAGAAGACATATGGATGGCCAAGAGGCACATGAAAAGCTGCTCAACATCTCTAATTATTAGAGAAATGCAAATCAAAACTACAATGAGGTATCACCTCACCCCGGTTAGAATGGGCATCATCAGAAAATCTACAAACAATAAATGCTGGAGAGGGCGTGGAGAAAAGGGAACGCTCTTGCACTGTTGGTGGGAATGTAAACTGATACAGCCACTATGGAAAACAGTATGGAGATTCCTTGAAAAACTAAAAATAGGGTTACCTTATGACCCAGCAATCCCACTGCTGGGCATATACCCAGAGAACACCATACTTCAAAAAGATACATGCACTCCAATGTTCGTTGCAGCAGTATTTGCAATATCTAGGACATGGAAGCAACCTAAATGTCCATCAACAGAGAAATGGATAAAGAAGATATGGTGTATATATGTACAATGGAATGTTACTCAGCTGTAAAAAGGAATGAAATTGAGACATTTGTAGAGACGTGGATGGACCTAGAGATTGTCATACAAAGTGAAGTAAGTCAGAAAGAGAAAAATAAATATCATATATTAATGCATATATGCATAATATAGAAAAATGGTGCAAATCAACAGTTTTGCAAGGCCGAAATAGAGACACACATGTAGAAAACAAACATATGGACACCAAGGGGGGAAAGTGGGGGGGTTGGCGTGTGATGAATTGGGAGATTCAAATAGCCATATATACATTACTAAGAAAAAAAATCAAATTGTATACTTTAAATATATGCAGTTTATTGTATGTCAATTATATCTCAATAAATGTCCTATAAATAAATAAATAAATAGTTATTTGTGTTTAAACTGTCTTTCTCACTCTGCCTTGAGGGTGGAGACAGATTTATTCATAATGGTAACTAAATCACCTTGCACAATCCATGGCATATAGTAAATGTCTCTCTCTCTTTCTCTCTCTCTCTCCCCTTCCATCTATTGCTCTAGCCCTAGCTCTACCTCTATCATCTCTAACTCCACATGGAATTTACATGTCCAAACACATAGACAGTATATACATTGAAAAGTTCATCATCAAACGGAAATCAAACAACCTGGATTATAGTCTTCTAGGCTCAACTCTACCAATAAGTAACCATGCAATCTCAGACAAGTTGTTTAATCTCACTCTGCCTTATTTTCTTTAACTGTCAAATTTAGCTAATCATACCTGACTTGCATACCTGACTGTCATGTGAAGAAGAACAAATGAAATGGCAAATGTGAAAAGGTTTTGAAAAGTGAAAAGTGTCATTCAAATGCAAGTGTGATAGAGGGCCTGTGCTATGAGTAGCAGAGTATAGACTAGGCTACAGAAAGTGTTAACTTCAAACAAAATGAAGAAACTGAGGTTCATTCTCTGGAAGTTCAGCCCACATAGGCTAACTTGCATAATCATCCTCTTATCCGTCAGCAGGGTTCCTTCCAGCATTGAAAGAACCCTATAAATCTCTCACTTCCTCTCCTGCTCCACTTGCTGAATCAGCCTTTGTGAAAGTATCCCCTCCAGTGTATAATATTTTGAAGAAACTTCCGAGAAAACTCTGTGCCCAAAGAGTGCTGATTCAGCACAGCAAATGAGGTGACAGAGATGTATTTGGAATATTTCATTGGCAGGTACCTGGTCTGACCAAGCCTACACAAATAAGGAGGTACCTGTTTCACCAAAGGAAGCACATTGCATACAAATCACTATATGTTTCTGAATTTGGAGGCACGTGGCATATGGGATTAAAAGGTATCACCATCTTTCAAAGGCACAATCCTGTGCATTCAAATAGTCGATATTTAATTCATGGCACATAGGAATCCCCTCTCCTTCTTCTTATGCCTCCATACGTAACACAAAAGACTCTCGAAAATGTACCCTATAGTGTTATGTGTCACCATGTCACAGGACACGAAGCAGGAAGGTGCCCTTTTCTATAATGCATAACAAATAAATCAAAATTTTTCATAAGCGTGATTGAAGACAATTCTCTCTGACTTAAAAAAATTATTATTGTTATGCTGTAACTGCTTTACTCCCACACCTGGAGTTTTGACTGGCAGAGCCTTACATTTGGTGATTCTAATCTTTAGTAACAGAGTGCTTTCCTGAATCGTGTTCACACTTATTAGCTTCCAGACGCAGAAGGCAGTTTAAAGTATTATTTTCAAAGATATCACAATGTGACAAGAACACATGTGTGCCAGTAATAGGTGGTAGATTGGGGATGGTGGTGTTAGAATGCAATCTGAATGACCCTTCTTCAAACAAGCTTGCGAAAGAAAGTCACTCAAACTAATTAGACAACATCAGTAGATTACTTGCATTTTTCCTGGATACCACAGATATTTATCTTTTTCAAAGTAGATGAATAAAATGCCGTCCAGTTAATAATTAATTTGAAGTAACAGATCAGCTCTCTATAAGTATCAAATCTGAACTTTCCCACTGGTAGCTGGCTGAAGAGGAAAAAAAGAGACTTTTTTACTCAAAAATCATATTTCCATGTCTTTCCCATTCAAATGATGCACTTTTTTCATGGCGTGAAGAAAACAGATTTGTTGTAAGTATCTAAGGCAAATAAGGAAAAGCTTGAGGAGAATAAAGTTAAATACTTTTTGCCAAATATACTTTAACATTCATTGAATACATGTAGTGTTTCTATCAGGTTGATTTTCATGCAAGCTTCAAGTCAGCCAATATTTAGAATCTGCTAGAACTAAGAGTGCATTTGATTGTCCATCATTCCATCTCTGTTCCCATCTGCCTGTGAAGTCTAATGATTGTTGTGAAAGAGATCACAGCTGTTTTTCATCTTCATTTTGAGGCATAAATTTTTTATTCAGACTTACTATTATGTATTTTCATTTCCTGAAGTTATAGAAGCAACTTAGATGGAGTCATTTCCAGCTGGAAAGACAGCTCTTCCTTCTGAGGCACAGTTGGATGCTGTGATGCCTATTCCCAAGGTCTTACTTTGACAGTTGGCATGTAGATAGGCTATTTTTGATCTTCCTACCTTATTTTTCAGTATCCATCTTCTCACTCATCCCAACCCTCAATTTTGGCCTTCTCAATTAAGCACCTTTCCCAGATCTACATCCTTCTTTGCTAAAATATCCCATCAGGATCTTCTACAAATTTTCCCCTTCCCGCTGATTACAACAGGTCACAGGATCTGAGAACTTCCAGATTAAAAATCAACTCTATAAACTGTATAAAGTGTATTAATACAAGCAATGGGTTAATGCATTATTCATCCTAGAAATATTGCTTTCAAACAAGAATTCCCCAGTGGAATTACTCTAACTACAGAATCTTAGGCTTCATTGTCAAGTGTGGAGGATTATGCCACTCAAAAAGCAACCTCCCTAAGAGGCGAGCCGGGTGAACCTCCTTACCAGCAAGAGAAATAGTTTCTCGTAAAAGGCTACTGTGTTCTAAAGATGTGTGACTTCAAAATCAGAATGTAGAAACTAATTTAGAACAAGTAGCCTTACTTAACAATTAACACATTTTCTAATGGAGAAGTTTATCTGCTGCCTCATTATTACTCAGATTAAATTCTATCACAATAGTTCTAACAGAATAAAATATGTAAGTGCCTCAAAGACTACTGATCTCTTCTCTTGAGCTGTGCACTCATCCAATTACAAAAATGTTTTTTTTTTTCAAACTAGCATCATAAAGAATAAAATTTGAATCCTAACAAGAAGTCTCTTGGCATACACTGTTTTCTTCTTCTTATATAAAAGAGTCCTATGATTTACTGTATTTTGTTTTGTTTTTTAAGGTGGAACAAGGGGTATAGGAGTAGTTATTTTAACTTCTGAATAAGAAAACTCAGTTGAACTGGTTTTAGCATCCTGGGATACTTCCAGATTAGGTGATGATCTGGGAAGTATAGTTTGATTGTTAAAATAATGTACTTTTGCAAGAGTTAATGTATAATGGAACTCTTTAAATTCAAACTTTTCTATCCAGGACAGATGGTCACCATAGATACAAGGTTAAGCTATTTTCACATCTGATCTAAATTTGTTTTGTGGGATTTTGATCTGTTAGTGGTTTGTGATTTCTAGAGGCACCAGAGAAGCTAGTTTGAGGCAGGTGGTGAGACAAGCTAGGTGGTAAAGTAGAAAGCACTATTGGTTTGGATTCAGACTTTTGCTCAAATCTTAGCTGATAATTTTTCTTGTTGTGTGAGTTAGAGCAATAATTTCTATTTCTGAGCATGTTTCTTCTTCTTTAAAACAAGAAGGGTTACAACAACCAAATGGTAACATTTTCATGTGCATTAAATGGGAAAATATATGAAATATTTGTAACAGAGTGATCAATGTACAATGGGTACTCACAATATAATCATTACTTTCTATTCCCTCATCTTCATTTTTATGAGCTCATTCAAACTGAGGATTCTTATGTCATTATCTGAGAGCTGTAGGGTCAGCTTTTCCTGTTAAGCGCTAGAGAAGATTAGTGTTAATATTAGAGTCAAAGAACAAAATAATCCACAATAAGTTTTTTAGGTAAATAAAATGAAGATCAAGTTAGCTTGGGGTGGGTGGCAGGGGAAGTGTAAGGCACTGGAAATCTCTCACAAGTGTTTCCTGAATGTTGTATCCTTGTTATCTCCAAAGTGTATTGGCTCCTTATTGAAGTGACTCTGCACTGACCTTAAAGAGATGAATCACATGGGTTGGATGGACAGAAGGTAAGGTATAACAAAAATGTGGCCTAGTGATAATTTGGCTCAAGACAGAGTCCCAGGGTGCTTAGAAAAATCACATTGAGAAAGCAATCAAATGAAAGCAAAGTCTAACACTTGTGAGGTAATTCAGGCTGGCAAAATTGAGTTCACCTTTTATTCATAGACTCTTTTACAGCTTTCTGATATTTAAAGACATTTGTGGCCTGAAATGAGATTTTTAGGTTCAGCCTCCCCAATTTACTGTCCATGGTGTTTTTAAAAGAGATATCAGACTATAGCAGCTTTTCTGTGGTGCTGAATCAAACTTGGACTGATGTAGATGCTACTTCCTTCAATGATATTTCAGCCATTGTAGAGGTGACACAGCCTAGGAGCAGGTTTCTGAAAGATTATAACCATCACATACTCAGGAACCAAGCTCCAAAGGAAGTCCTTATTTTGTATTTCCCATCCACTGAGGCCCGTTTGTCTATTTACATGCACTGTTTCCCCTTTCAGTGAGGCTATTGTATGTATGGTGTGTGTCTGAATAAATAGATACAAAATATTATAGCATTCAATAAAGGCAATTGTTGGAAACATTGGAATGTGACTAAAAACTGTCTCCTGCATCTAATATATATAACTTTACAATGATGTAATGTCATTAGGTGATGTCATAATGATTACTGATGTAACATCAATAGTATATCTGACATTCTTCTTTCACCGCCCTTACCAAACCTGACAACCCTCATTGCTTAATGAGCAATTTACTGAGACATAGGCTAATAGGCTATAGGGAGATAGATTCTAGCCTTGGATTAAAAAAATCAACCTTTCTCTATAATCTGTAGCCTTCAGATCAATAGTCCACCTAACATCTGATGAAGAGTAATAATGGAGCTGATATTTCTTTACTTTCACTAGCTGCTGGGATACCTTAGGATAAAAACATAATTATTTTAATGCTGGAAATGTAAAAGTATTCATTTATTTTTAATTTTAAAGGTAGTTTACCACGTGGCTGATGAATGGATTGGCTGTTTAAACTTGGTCATAACTCAAGCAGGATGAGAATAAGAATAAAGCCCCAGGCCTTCATAGGAATGAATTTGAAAAGTTTATGTTTCGTTTCCTATTCAGGGTCGCATTGCACCTTCAACCTCTGCCGTGAGATTAGAATGATTTACAGGCACTGTTAGACCTCAGAGTGATTCCCAGAAGTTAACGCTAAGCATAGTATTTCAATAAACCACTATAGTAAGATATTTTATTATTATGGTTCTAAATGTCCTGCAGTGTACGGTAATTCAGATATAAAATGATTAAAGCAATTAAAGTCCATTATACTAAGGATTACTTTGTGCTAATGACACAGAGATTGCTAGCCTCAAGAAAGAATTCCCTCTAAAGTCACCCAGGAAGGAAGCTGAAGTAGGTGGTACTAAGACAAAGATGCTTTTTTTTTTTTTAAGATAAGTGATAGAGAACACATTGACAATTTCTCAGAATAGGGGAAAACAATGACTGTTTCAAATGTTTCCACTGATGGTATCTCAAATTGTTTTTCATTGATGGTCTGAATCAAGAGCATCCTGAGGTCAAGGATGAAATAAATAAGTTCAGAAAAAAATATTTCCCTGGAGCTCTTGGGTCTAAAGGTGATCTAAAGAGGATGAAGACAAACTTTCTCCCTCTCTCAAGGGTCTGGAGCTCAGCCACACCTAGGCAGCCCATAGGAAGTGAATCCATCCATTCCTCAATAAACTTTTATTGAAAACTTAGCTGTTCCAAGTCCCCTGTTAAAAGCATTGTAGCATGTCACTTAGAGGGTGAGCCCTCCAGATAGATAGCCTAGGTTTAAATTCTGGTCTATTAGTTAGAGAGAGAGCTTAATTTAATAATAATAGTGATAATAGTAGGAAACCAGTTTGAACATTTTATTTTATCTTTTTTTGCCTCGCTTTCCTAAACTTTAAAATGGAGTTGATAGCAAAACTTCCCTTACAGGACTATTGTGACATTGAGTTAGCATATGTAAAATACTTATAACAGTGTCTGCTATAATTATATTGTGGACAGAGAATGTGGCCAACCATTCCATTTTCTCCATTCAGAATGGAGAAAAGCAGGAAGCATTCTGTGCTATAGATACTAGCCCTAGATAGTTAAGGTGCATATATAAGGAGTAATTTCAGTGAGCCCAGATTCTTGCAACTTTCCATACATAGAAAAGTAGTAAAATCATTCGCATAAGATGTCTGCTTTCTATGATTAGCAGTAATCTTTCAAGATTTGACTACATGTTTTTTTCCAGAAAAAAAAAGAAAAACCCTATATATCCTGGCTCTTCCCTTACCTCTTCAGAGTTCCTCACAGCTATCTGAAAGGGTGACTTTCAGGCTAAATCCTCAGTAGGATCCTTAAATATAACTTAACTCACAACGTTTAGGTTGTGCATTTTTTTTTCAGTCAACAATGTTCTCTATAAATTTCAATTGTTTTTATTACACTGCCCAAATACCTATTCCTTACTAGGTCCTTAATTGCAGGAACATAGCTATTGAAGAGTGGGAGCCAAAATACATACATTTTCCTCCTGCAAATTTTACATCAAAACTTTTAACTACCAGATATTTGTTGTGCTCTTACCATATGTCAATCACCAATCTAGATATAGGTACTGAATATTTAATGATAAGACAGATAAGACCCTTGCTCTCATGGTTTTTCCACTTTAGCTGAGGGAGATAGACAA
Source organism: Hippopotamus amphibius kiboko (assembly GCF_030028045.1). Taxonomy (NCBI): domain Eukaryota; kingdom Metazoa; phylum Chordata; class Mammalia; order Artiodactyla; family Hippopotamidae; genus Hippopotamus; species Hippopotamus amphibius. Next base: position 25,690,959 of record NC_080203.1, read on the forward strand.
TTAAAAAAAAGGAAACCGATAAATGAATGTGATATTTCCAACCAACGATAAATGCTATGAAGTGATGTGTTATGAAGAAAAGAAAGAGGTCAACAGGATAGAGAATGATATGGGTGGCATAATATTAAATAAGGAGGTAAAGGAGAGCATATGTTATCATAATTTCACTCAGTCATTGGATGTCCACATTGTGCAAGGCACTGTTCTAGGTTCTGGAGATAAAGCAGTGAATGAGGCAAATAAGTTCCTTGCTCTCATGCAACTTACGTTCTCATCTTGGGGCAGGAATTAAAACAAATAAAGCAATGAAGAAATTTAAAAAAATAAGTCAGTAACACATACTATAAAGAATGGGAGTGGGATGAAGAATGTCTAGGAGAGTATTTAGATTAAATGGCTAGGAAGGACCTCTCTGGTTAGGTGTCACTTACTTGTGATCTTACAGACAAGGAACTGTCCTTGCAAAAATCTAAATATTTTATAGGTAGAGAGAATACAAAGCACACAGGTCCTGAGTTGGAAATGATATTTACATATTCAAGGAATAAAAACACAGAGCGCTCAGGTAGATCGAATAAGGGCCTTGCAGGCCATGGTTTAGAGTTTGGAGTTTATTTTTGGTAAAATGGGCAGACAATGGAAGATTTTTAAGCATAGGCATGAAGGATCTATTTTACTTAAAAAAAGTCACTCTGGCTGCTGCGTGGAGAACGTACTGTAGAAGGTCAACAGTGGGAGCAGGGAAATATATTAGGATGTGACAGTGGCTTAGGTTAGGTTGGGGACAGTGGGGGTGCAGATACCTAGATGGATTTGAGATATATTTTGAAAGAAGAGCTAGCAGCATTTTATGATGAACTAGAAGGAATAGAGTTTTGAAACATAAAGGAATCAAGGATGTTTCCTGAATTATTTAGCTTGAGTAACTGGGTGGACATATTAAATTTAAGATCCAAATAGAGTTGTCAAATAAGGAAAAGACAATTGTAACATAGATCTGGAGCTTAGGAGCAATGTCAGATCTAGAGCTAGAGATTTGGAAAGTCATTGTGTCCCATTCAGAGCAGCAGTAATTGACTGGCCATGGAATGTCATAAAACATGTTCATACTAAAGCATTGATTACCATAAAGCTACTCATACTAGGGTGGTAATGATTAATTATAGCCCAATCTTTTCATTTGTTCATTTTTGTTGTAGCAAGATGCACCCCAAAGAAGCTACTCCAATGCTGAGAATTTCCAGCCCAGCATCACACAGATTGGCCTTAAATTTATAGCCCAGATGAGTAAGGTGGTAGTGATAGTGGTGGGTTTTGGATCCCCCTTAAACTAGCCAACTGTGCTGTTCCACTGATCCATAATGGGCCAATCTCACAGAAGACCCACATGATTTGTTCCTAGCTTTATGTAGAATTTTGGACCTTTAAAAAATGCTCCCTGTTTTCTAGTCCACTTTCTTATTTCTACCTTGATCTTACTCCTTTTTTCCAAAAGTGAAGCCAGTTAAGCACTGGCGTCCTGTCATTATAACATTTGTCACCTTCCTGATTATCTCCTTTGAAAAATGCATGTTTGTCACTTATTAATTTATTTATTTTCTGATATTTGAACTACTGAGGTTATCTTTAGAATGACTTGAAAGTGGATATGCAGCTATTCACTTCCTCTCACCCTGTGAAATCTCCCAAAATGTGAGGCCCAATTCTCCTTGGGATGGAATATTTGTTATTTATTCTTAATTTGAAAAGTCAGAGTGTGAAGTGTCTAGATACTCACCTGTATGGACGCTGCTGGAGTTTTATTTTACAATGTGATGCATAATTCAGTGTGATGTATAATGTGGTAAAGATGTATAATGTGGGCATCCTGTTGAAAAGATAGATATAGATAGATGATAGATGATAGATACTTAAATTCAGAATTCTCTTAATAACACTATCATAAGAAGAAGGTTCAGCTTATTATATTTTTAAAATTGCCTGAAGTTTTCATTTTAACTATGTAGTTTTTGCTTTTGGCAGTTTGACATCCCTGATATTATTTTTAGATAGAGTTTATATTTAATGTGATTTTTTTTTTTCCAGTCAGAGATTTCTGCCAAAATATGAGAAATAGCTTCTCTCCTATTTCTTTTTTTCTTCTCCCCAAACAGGTTTGATTTCATTACAAAATGTGTCTGTAATTGAATTCCTCTTCCTGGGGGAGATGATAGGAAACTTTTCCCTCCTCACTGAAAGCTTGATCCAGTAGGCCCACAGAGTTGTACCTCTGCAGTATTCTCTGCTTCATCTTTCCCAAAGCCTGATCCTTGATACCAAAAAAAAAAAAAAATCCTTTTTCTTCCCTGACCGATCAGGGATTCTTAGACAAGTGCCACCTCTCATCTCTCTATATCCCACATCTGATACCATCATTGCACTGAAAACCAATATGAGATACAACCTGAAAATGCAGTGAGATGTGCACTCAAAATGTGGGCTTTTCAGGGAAGCCCAGTGTTGCAGTCCTTTACCTTTTGTGCCAAACTTCTCTCTTGTTAATGCTCAATTCTGGTGTAGTTAAAAGGAAATAGGTATGGGATTGGTTATTGAGGTTTGTAATAAGAGCCTCTATCAACTCAAAAAAAAAAATCTGTCAACTGCCAGTGTGACAAATGAGGTTCTAGAAGTTGTTACACACTAACCCCAGAGAATTAACATTTCCAGGGAAGTAAATTTTATTGTTCCTTTGACCCCATATTTGGAGAAATAATAGAGCTACAAGGCCTAAAAGTGCAAAGATTGTCCTGCTTGAAGGCTCAGTGGATAAAGTAAGGAGTCCTAACCCTGCTTTTGCAATGTCCGAAAACATCTACAGGGTTAAGATGTGTTGTGAGGTTCTTAAAACATTTTCAAATAGTTATTCATTCAAGGAATAAATGAAGAGGACTTTCACAGAATCAAACAATAACTGGAACCTCTAACTCCAAGAAGATTGGAGTTCAGCAAACTTAATTAATGGTAGAATTATCTGTTCATTTTATTGCCCATTTTCCCCACAGGAAGCCCCTAGATATTGTCATATCTGAGCTTTCTTGTTCTTGTGATTAAATTCAGTTTTAAGTCCTGTCTCATTCTATTATAAAGAATTTTACATATTAGGGATAAAAATGACACAAACTACATACCATTATATTTCAGAAAGAACATGTATTCTTGAAGAAAGGAATTTAATTTTATAATAATCTCCCATCTCCAAACCCAGCCAGGCACTAATCTTAATCACTCATATTATTGAATAAAGTGTGTCGTTTGTTTTGTTTTGTTTTTTTCCTCCACATATCAAGACACTAGTGAGTTTATTGCCTTTTTTGCTGATCTAATTGTCTGCTTGGATAATAATGTCCCCATGGTTATGACTCAGCACTTTTTGTTAAGGTCTTTTCATTCTTGTGCTCACTTATAAAGCCATAGCCTCAACTAATGTTAGCCTATCTGTTTTCATCTCTGATAAGTGTTATCTAAAATTCATCTATGCATTTAGGAGCAAGGTGACAAAATAGTGGTACACTCTTCATAAATCTCACATACAGTATGGCAGCATATGAGTCATTCTTATAAGTGGTGTAGACTTTATTGTCTTACATGACTTATGCTTATAGCCATACATAAATCACACAGAACCACCAGAGGAATTTTAGTGTTTAGTCATAATAAAAGAAGAGACTTCACAGATTGTCTCCATCAAGTCTGAATGAGCTCAAAGAAGGAAAGGATTCCCAATAAATAATTGGTTTCAACTTCATGTCAGCTAATGATAAATACTTCTATACAAAATTTGAACAAGGAAACTTCATTTTGTTTTAAATATACTCCAAGTCTATGAAATGGAGCCTCTGAAAAACTTGGAAAGGTTTCCCTTAAGCATTAGTATTATCAGCTTTAATTTAGAGAAGGGAAATAATCCTTGTCTAGGAGAGCTCATGAGGCTTTAGTTTAGTGTTAATTCAGCTCAATCAAGAGTTCTCCAACTCATTTGTTCAACAAACATTTATAGATAAACACTGGTGAATTTTGCATGCCAAAATATCATAAACAAAGTAAAAAAGCTAAAATAACTAATTGAAAAATTATTAGAAACTTGTTCATTCATTCTTTCATTTAAACCAGTTAAGAGGGGAAAAATAAAACTAATTTCTATAATATGAAAAGAGTTTCTACAAATGTCTAAGCAAAAGATAACTCAATTTTTTAAAGTGGCAAAGAATTTTTAATTCATATACTATTTGATTTAGCGAATTCCACCTTAGGGATCTATCCTGCCAATATAGTTGCACAAGTTTGAAAAAAACTGTTTATTTTCATTACGCCTTTGCTTATATTAGCTGAGTAATGAAGCAAACTGCATGTCCCTTAAGAAGTGAATGAGGGGAATTTAAATGATCATGGTACATCCATACAATGGATACAGTAATGTTTTAAAAAATCAGTTATATGTATATTTGCTTTTAAAAATAAGTTAAATCTATATGTGCTGATATGAAAGATCACCAAAATATATTATTAAATGAAAAAAACCAAGGTGCAGAAGTATTGTTATAGTATTTTCCTGTTTATTTAACATGGATGCAAAATGTAAAACTCTGGGATATCCATTCATAAACTATATCTGAGTTTTAGAAGTGACATTTGGGAAAGAGGGAGAGGTATTTTTCTTTCTCTTTTTTAACCCTCTAGATTGTTTCAAATGTTTACCTTGTACCTAGTAAATATGACATTTGAGAGGTTAGAATAATTAAAGGGGAAAATGGAGGAAATGAACTAACATTTATTGAGCATTCACTATTTCTCATGCATTTTGTTTTTGAAATGTATACATCTCTTATCCCTTCAACAACACTTCAAAGTAAATATTAATTTCCCCCTGTCACAAATGAGGGAACTAAAGCCTAGACAGGTTATGTTGTTTGGCTAGTGTCACATAGCTAGTTAGTGTTAATGACACTAAATGTGGAATGAGAGTAATCACAATAACAGCCATTAACTTTCAGTACTAATTATGTCAAAATGTATTGCATATTTGTGTTTCCAATCTCCAAATGAGCTAACTCCTATTTATAATTAATGAAACTGGAGTTCAAAGAAGCTATGTAATTTATTGAAGGTAACCCAATTGATATTTGAACACAGTTCAGTCTACTTCCAAACCCAAGTCCTTTCCACTGCCCTATATCATTTTCCATACATAAGGTGCCTGGAAATAGATCTGAGAAACAAGGATACAAATTAGAGGCTCTTACAATAGCCAGTGTGAAAAATTATCAAGAAGAGGAAAAAAGATATCTGAGCAAGGTTTAGAAGGTAAACTCAGTAAGAAATGGTGAGTAACTGGACATTTTGGTCCAGGTAAAAGGAAAAGTCAAAGATGACCGTGAAGTTTCTAGGTAGCTGGTGATGGCATTTGTCAATATAGGAGATGCAAGAGAGGAATAGTTTGGGGGAATGACATGGTCATTTTTTCATATGTTTATTTCCTGATGTATGTGGTATATCCAGGCAGAGATGTCTATTAGGCAACAGGGTGCACAGATTTAATGTTTCTCTTTGTTATTACTATCATCCATGTTTAAATGTCAGAATTATCTTTAATTCCTCCTCCCTCTCCTATCCCTCTATGTAAAGTCCTATACAGAAAAATCTACCAGTACAGTGTCTCTTGGATCTATTTCCCACTTCCATTTGCATTGCAACCCCTGATTCTGGCCCTCACTACTTCTTCCCTATAATTTTTCAATAGCATCTAAACTTCAATCAGATAAATAATCTCTCTCCTTTCTATCATTTCATGAATACTCTTTTTAAAGTACAGTGCATCCCCTGATAAAAACAAACAGAGAAAAAAAAGCAGCCAAGGCCTCTTAGTACTTACAAAATTAAATGCAAACTCAAAAACATAGCACTTAAAGTTCACCATGACCTGACACCAAACTTTCCTTCTAGTTTTCTGTTTTACTATTGCACTCATGGAAACAAACCAGACCGTTCAGAATACCTCTTAATCTTCCTTAAGGTCACTATATGCTTTCATACCCTGTTGTTTTTTATTATTAATGCATTCATTCATTTCTACATCTAGTCAACAAACACTTAAAAGGATCTATTTCAATGATGGTGGTAGAGATTGAAAGGCATGCATGAATTTAAGCTATATTTGGGAGTTAGAATTTACAGAAATTAGGCATTGAGGAAGAGAAGTATGAAAATTTATTTCAGTCTTCTGGTTTACCAGATTCGAGATATCTAGGAGAAACCAGAAGGGAACCAGCTTAGGGTGGGGATGGAAGATTATGAGTCTGGTTTTGCACATATTCAAATTGAAGTCCCTTTGGTATATCAGGGCAGAGAAACCAAATTGGCAGTTAGATATAGAAATCTGGTCTTTGGTGCCAGAAATCGAAATTGGTAACTCATTTGCAAACAGTTGTTAATGGAAGCCATGGGCATAAATGAGATTCACCAAGGAGAACATATAGAATAAAAGAAAAAATGGCTGAGAATGAAAACTCCAACTTTTAACAGGAGGGAATAAATTAGATGAGCCTATAAAGGAGACAGAGTTGTCAAAGCCAGAGAGGTAGGAGGAAAATTGGGAGAGTGAGTTTTCATAATGCAAAAATTAATAAATAAAAAAGAATCAATGATCCCAAAATGAAGGAGTGATTTATAGTACTCAATAATGCTGGAGGTTGAGTAAAATAAGTACAGAAAGTTTCAATTGAATTTAGGGACCTGAAAATCATTGATGATTTCAAGAACATTTTTACTAGCATGATGGAAATGCCAACACACGTTGAAGAGTAATAGGAAAGTGATTAAATGGGGCCAACAAGGTTGGGCACAAGATATGTGGCTAAGCCGAGAGAGAGAAAACTAAATGGGGTTGTGGAATTTTAGCATGCTTAAAATTTAAAGAGCATAGTCATGTTGGAGTGAGATGTTAAATAAGAGGTAGGAGAGGGAGGGAGAGAGGAGATGAACAACAGCGCAGTATTTTTGTAGCGTCTGGTAATAATTCTAGCAAATGCACAATGAATTTAACTATGATTACTATACCTATTGTCCAAAAAATGAAAAACCAAAATTATAAGTGAAAACAATGGATCCTCAAGCAAAACTATCAGAAATAGACTGTTTAACTTAGGATAATTGCAAAATAAATATCTTTAATGAAGATTCCCTCCTTTTTTCATGGGACTCCATACATAGCATTAGTAACTTTCAAGGATTTTGTGCTTATGTCATCTTTCATAAATGACTGTGTGGTAGTAAAAGGAAAATAAAGATGAGTGCAATATGGAGTAAAATATTTGATGTCTTAATTACCATGAGAAACTCTTTCTCTACACCCCATTCTAATACTTAGCACTCTTAATTATAATTATCAGTCCCTCCCACTAGACCAGTACTATCCGACAGACATATAACACGTCATATATGTAATTTAAAATTTTCTAGTAGAAACACTTAAGTAAAAAAAAAAAAAGGTGAAATGATGTTATGTTAATGTATTTTATTAAATTATGTCCAAATTATTATTTCAACATGTTATCAGTATATAAAATTAGTAATGAGATATTTAACATTTTTTTTATTGTCTTCAAAATCTGGTATGGATTTTTATACTTATAGGACATCTCAATTCAGACTAACGACATTTCAATTGCTTAGTAGTCACACATATATAGTGGCTACCATATCAAACAGCACAACACTAGACAGTGAGCTTCTTAAATATCCTCAAAAGTTACTGAGTAGGTACTCACAAAACCCCTATTTCCGCAACCCCAGCTCAGAGTCTAGCACGTAGCAATTCAATAAATGAATAAAATAGATTTTATGTCACCCTAGGATTGCCTTATCAAGTATAAGAAGGTCAGTTTTAGGTATTATGGAAAGGAACAAAAATGAAGGGGAAAGGACAGGAAGTAGTATTTTATTTATGTATATGTGTCTATTATAAGGTGTTGGGAGGGCAGCAAGATGTTCACCTTTAACTTGTTTCTACTAGTTTGGCATCTAAAACATCAGATAGGAAAAATTCTTCTGGAATGTTCTCCCTTTCTTATGCAAAATATGTTCATGTAGTTTTTTTGTTTTGTTTTTCTTTTATTACCCCTGCTAGATAATAGGGGTATTTGAAGACAGTATTGCTTTCTGGTTCATCTTCTTATCCCCTACCATGTGAACAAAAGAATACTCACTCCATAAAGATTTGTGTCATCCTTTAGAGCAGGGGTCCTCAAGCCCCTGCTTAGGGGGAACTGTTAGGAATTGGGCCGCACAGCAGGAGCTGAGAGGAGAGAGAGCGGGTGAAGCTTCATCTGTCGCTCCCCATGGATCCCATTACCACCTGAACCATTCCCCGCCACCTCCCACCGGTCTGTGGAAAAATTGTTTTCCATGTAACCGGTCCCTGGTGCCAAAAATGTTGGGGACCACTGCGTTAGAGTAGATTTCCTCAGGTCTGCCTTTCTTCTTACAGTTTATTCACTATAACCTATGAGGAATCTGCCTGCTGCTGGCATAGTTCTCAAAGATGATAGGTAGAGGTGATGTCCCTTAAGATAACATAGTGCCAAAAATGTAATTTTAATGCAAAGTGTATGCAAACAAAAGTTACCAAGAGGAGGTTTTGGGGAAACTATACGGGACAAAAAGGGAAAGTCACTAAAACCAAGTATTCATTTTTGTCAGGGACCTGCACTATTCTTGGAAATAAGATGATTAGAAAATATTTTGTTTTCTCCTTTATGTTAATGTCTTTGAGCTAAGTGCATTTTTATATGAAGAGTGAGGACAAGTATAAATAAAATTCTTAAATACTGTGATTTACTCTTCTCTCCACAGTTAGTAAAAATTCTTTTCTTGGTTTGTGTGTTTACTTGTTTATTGCTTTTCACCCCCACCAAACTGTAAGGCCCATAAAGCAGAGTTCATATCTTTTTTTATTAACCAATATGTACCCAATGTAGTACAATGGTGGGCATATAGAAGCTGCTCAATAAATATATATTGAATTAATGAAGGAATGGGATATTTATCACATGGCAATAAAATTCATAATTTTTGCAAGTGGATGATCAAAATTTAACTTAGAAGTAGGGAAAACACAAAGTATAATGATTTTGAAGGCTTTTTCTTGTAAGTAAACATGATTTACTGAATATTTTTCCTCAAATAACTCTAAAGAATCTGCTGAATTTCTGATTAAGTTCTATTTGTTTTACATCTATGATCTATGGAACTAAATAAACCCTATCCAATTATTTTTCATTCACTATATACAATAGCACACTGCTTAAAAAAAAGAGATGAATGATGATGTGACTTCATGTTTTACTTTGGAAGCATAAGGCTTGTTATTCTTTTGCATGTGAGCTAGAATGTCACTGACCTACCTAGATGAAGTTTAGTTAGAAGTTAATCATGAAAAAAGAACTGTATTAAGCAAGGTCCTCTAGAGCTGTTGGGAATTGGAGACGGGAGAGCTGATGCTATAGTTTCTGAGTCCAAAAGCTTGAGAACTAGAACAGTTGATAGTTTAGTTCCAGTTTGATTCCAAAAGCCTGAGAACCAGGAGAGCTGATGGTGTGAGTCTGAAAGCTGACAGGCTTAAGACCCATGAAGAGCCAATATTTCAATTCTAGTCCTAAGGCAGGAAAAGATCCATGTCCCAGATCAAGTGGTCAGAAAGGAACAGTTCCTTCTTATCCAAGATACAAGCATGTTCAGCCTTTTTACATCAGGGAAAACAATCTGTTTTGCTCGGTCTACCCATTCAAATGTTAATCTCATCCAAAAACACCGTCACAGATACATCCAGTGTAATGTTTGACTAATATCTGAACACCCTATGACCCAGTCAATTTGTTTTATAAAATTAGTCATCACAGGTACTCCCAAAAAGGAACTCAAGATATTATAAAGAATATTTTTTATTATTGCTGCATTGCTCTGCTTAGCTTAGTTAAATCTTGGATCTTTATTAAAACTATCTTGTAAATCTAATATGTTAAAGTGAACTAGTGGTTCTATAGAGTCCAGCTAAGCTTATCCACAAAGAACAGTGTGATTATGTACTATGATAATTTTTTTTGTTAGAAAGAGCTATTGCATAATTGTTAGAAAAGAGCCATTGCATAATTACATAATTTCTTAATATCTAGTAAATTATGGAAATTACTTGCCTGAGCCTTCTCTATTAACCCACAAATAGGATGAATTTAATATCAGGAAGCAGTGGTTGTGATTGACACTAGTAATGGAAGTGATACACATAGGCTATAACAGCAATTGTCTAACAATTTTTGTGGCTGATCTTAAAAAAAAAAAGGTTACTGTGAACTCCAGTATTTAGAACAAACAAAAAAGGAGAAGCGCCTGGTTGAAGCAGGAGAAATGGAGGGATGTGCAGTCCTGCCTCCACTCTTTACCATCTCTTATACTCAAGCCAATTCCAAAGCTCCTCCACAGAGTTCTGGGGTTACATAAAACACATTTTGATGATCACTAGATATTAAGGTAGTCAAATCGTGACTATTGTAAATATGCTGTAGAAAAGAGGTTACAATAGTGGGTTCGCTAGACTTTTTCTCACATGGCATCTGAAGTCTAGAGAAGATTTGTTAAAAGCACGAGGCTATGTCTGATATATTACAGGGTCTTAAAATGACACAGTATTTTACTTGCAAAGGATTGTGGGTACACACAAATAGAATCTGTACCATTTTTTAAACTGTACTGACGTGTGATGAGAAAATTCATGGGAACAGAGATAAGAAGATTGACCTAGCTAGGAAACCAGGCCTGGATCTTAGTGTGACCTAACTTGGACTAGACTTTTGATTCCTGTCTAGGTCTATCCCTCAAAATAATCTAAGTAAGTTGCTTATAAAAGTTAAACTTCCTACTCTTTTGTCCATACTGATTTGCCTCTGTGGGTTTTAACAATTATTACAGAGTAATGTATGATAAAACAGATTCATACGGATTATTAGGAAGATGAGTCCTGGTGAATTGAATAAATCATTTTCACTGTGTTGTAGTTGATATACAAATTTACGTGCTATAACTTAATTGCTATAATTTTCCTTTTAAGGAAATTAGAGTTGTATCTTGGATTCCAGATAATGATTTCTAATAGACTATCTTTAGTTTGAAAGTTTTCTTTTTCCATTCATTGTAAATACTGATTTTTATATAGTTGAATTGTTTTAACCTTGGCCCTGGTACTTAAATATATTATAGAAAATGAAGAAACAGAGGCTATAAGGTAAAAATGTTTCACCTTAACTGTACCAAACTGGAGCACTCTGTATTATGGCACAGAACAAAGGCTGTTCTATTGACTGCAGTAGGGGTCTCCTCAACAAATGTTTCCTGTTAGGACAAGAATTTAAACTTTTGCTTTTTATTTGACATAGTCCATCATTCTCTTAAGTTCAATATTCTATACCATTGACTGTACTTAGAGCTTTTCTGAGGATCTTCTGAATAGTGTAATAATTGAATTGGATCTGTCTTTCTCTTATGAAAGCTCTTCCAATTCATTTCATTGATTTAGTTTTTATTGACTTAATTCTCACTAGGATCTGGCTTGGCTCTAAGCCCTCTAAGGGGAGCTTATACATATCAAGAAGATATGTTTAAGCCTTGGCTGTGGTTTTAACTAATTATACAGATGTCAGGTACTAATGTTATAGTTGTTGGGGATGGAACTAACACTTGCTAAATATGCTTACCATTAAAGTGAGCATTCTTTTTATGGAGTTGTATTTAAATACATCATATCTGAGATTGTTAGCACATAGTTTAAGGCAAATCAGTGTCAGGCAGTAGGAAGAACATGGGCTTTGGAAGTAAATAAACCTGGTCTTGAGTCTCAGCTCTATCACGTAATGGTTGTGTGGCTGTAAGTAAGTTACTTACCCTCTCCATTTTAATTTTCCTTATTGATATAATCATGGTACCACACGCTCATTCCTCAGCCCCCCTCCATACAAACATACTCATTCACTTAAAAGAAAACAGAAAATAAGCAAAAAGTATTAAAAACATAAGACACACTCTACTTTTATTGCTTCTCCATTATTATTTGCCCTTGAACTTTGAAAAAGTTTTAATTTGTTTCTAAATGAAATGTGAGAGAGGCCTTTTAAATGTCCATGTCACTTTATTCATTCACAAATGAAAATTTAAGTATACTTATTAGAACCCATTTAAGAATATAAAGGAACTTACATTACAGTACTCAGTATGTGCCAGAAATTTAAGCCTATGAATAGCAAAACATTTTAATATAATGGCTTAAATAATCTTATTAAATATATTATTGCCATCATACTGTTGGTTGGAAAATAAACCTAGTCCTTATGACTGAAATGCAACTATTCAAAGATTAAAAATGATTGCTTTTTTCCCAGGTGCAGTTTGGAAACAGAGTTAATTGCCAAATGCCAGAAAGCACAAACTATTATACATTTTAAAAGATTTTCCTTGCCATCAATATAGAATGTTGAATTCAAATGAAAAGCTGGTAATAGGAAATAAAATTAGCATGGAATTTTATACTAGGAATCTAGTATTTCATTCAAACTTTTTCTTCTTGCTGTTCAGGCTGTCAATTTTGAGTGGTTAGTCTACTATGAGTACATGTCAGATACTACTAACAGAAAGCTTAAAGGTTCTTGATTTCTCTACATTTTCAGACTTATGAATGTGAGGCTGTGTAGAGCTTTAGTTTAAAGACAGCTGATTAATTTGAAATTCTTGTCTTAAGCCTGCAAAATAGAAAAGTAGTATTAAACTGAGTCACAGTTGAATCTTTAAGAGATTGTCGCTTTCGCAGATGGGTTCCTTACAGAATGCAAAACCAAATAAGGTGCTTTAAATTTTAACAAAACAATTATTTTACATAATCTTCAACTAGGAAAAGGGAATATGTAAAGTAAAGAAATACTTGTAATCAAAAAGATCTCAGCTTTTGTCCTCCATTAAAGAACTTTTAAAGCAACACAATCATCCCTGGAGAGCCATTTGGTTTAATGCAGGAAATTATTATTAGTTAAGCTACAATGGTAGAGGAGAAATGGAAGGAAATAATATTTGAGTTAGTGAAATAATAAAGCATTAAAAAAAATAACTGTACTATATCTTCATAGGTGTTTCCAGATAATAATGCCTTATAATTTTCAAATGTTTTACAACAAATATATCAATCACTTGTCAGTGCAGCATGCAGCTACCTCTAAGGATAGAATTGAGGAGAATTTTAAATGTATAAAGCAACTCTATGTAACAATTAGTCAGAAACAATAAAAGAATGCCACAGGAAATTAGAGTACACTAATGTACAATTCTTGTACACAAGCCAATCCAACATCATTTTCTTTCATCTCTGGAAATATTGCCATTGAAATGCTTACCATTCAACTACAGATTTATTCATTCTAAAAACTCATCAATTTTAGAGACAGTATATTTAAAATGTTTTAATGACAAGATTCAAATTTTCAAATGTATTTTCTTCAAATTTTATTTGAAGAAATATCTGTCTTTAGACTCAGAATCTTGAATCGGGTCTCATTTTATTTTAATTAGCTAGAATGTCCTCATCTCCAAAATGTGTTCAGATTTGGTTGGATAGAGTGTGGGTGGGGAAACATGAAAAGTTCCATTAGGTTTAATAATACATTTCAGGTTTATAAAGCTTAAACTTTCTTTAAAAAATTATCACTACACATATATGTGAATATGTTTATGGGTTTGTGTGATTTTCTTTTAAACTGATGAGCTAGGTTAGTGATAACAATTTAAGAAAATATAACTTGCTTGCGTACATGAAATTGCTTTATAGTGTTATATACGGGGATGAATAGAGTTTGAAATAATTCTTAAATTGCTAACACCGGGGTCCCTAGTCAAACTTTCCAACCTCTACTGGCTTACACTTGATTTGCTTTAATATGGGTTGTGGGAAAAGAAAAACTATTGGGACTTCATTTAGAGCTGCCTGGCAACAGACAGGTAGGAAGGACTTCAAATTACCATTTTTCATTACTGGAGGGTCCCTTAGGACTACATTGGAAAGAATTCTGTCTATCCCAGATAAGAGTCTCCTAGCAGTTTAACGTGCCAATCAGTTGTGCTCAGCAGCCTAGAATCATTGTATTGCAGCTATTGAATAGTTCCAGACCATACATTTCAAAGGATGGAGAATGTGATATGTGACATACTTCCAAAGAATAGTGATGAAGAGCATTAATATGCTGATGATGGAAAGGGGGGAATGTAAGAGACTAAATTCCGTGGGATCGACAGTGCCTTAGAATGGGAAAAAGTACACAAGCATCAGGTACCTCACAGAGTCTATGATTATGTATCTGCTCTAGCCATACTGTCCATTCAACATTAAATTGCACAATTTCTCTTCTTTTCACTATTAAATAGCAACCTCTGGAATCAGAGGGCACACAAGCCCATTTAAGAGAGACAGTGATAGAGGCTAGTTAGCTTCTCTTTCATCTCAGGTTTAGTATATGCTCTGTCCTGAGAAGTCACCTTTGAAATCAATCTAGAATAAGATTAACTAGAGTCTGATTAACATATGTGGTTACTACCATAATTTGAAAAAAATAAAACAAGATTCTGAATGTGGTATCTTTAAAATAAGGAAATGAGGGGGGAAAGTGTACTTTTCTTTTCATCTTGAGGGAGGGCCCTCCTCTTATAAGGTAAAGCAACCAGCATATCCTCTTTCTTGAAGTGGCTAAGTAAGATGTATCACGTATGTTATTTACATGCTCTTAGGATGGACCACAGTTTGTCAAAGAACAGTGACATAGTTCTAGGGTAAGAGTAAGACCTTTAGAGATCCAAAGCACTAAAAACAAAATTGTTCACCATTCCCATCCTCGATATGTAATTAAAAATGAGTTTAAGGAAGTCCCATGGTGACTACCTTGATGATACCAAATTATTTTAAAAAAGTCTTTTGGTGACCCTGTTTTGCTGGTGCCCTTAGCATTTGTACCTGCGTATTAGGTAATTCAGCATATAATTCTGAATATTACAGCTCAGTAGACTATGACCAGGCCAGCTGCCCTGGTTAAGAGAGAGAGTGGAAGGGTGAGGATAGAAATATTTTCCATCGGATGTGCACGAATGCCCCTCTGATGAGGTGAGAGTTAAATGAAGTAAGAGTTAGCCATTTGGATAGCTCAGGAAGGGTTTCCTAAGCCTAGGGAACAGAAATTGTAAATGTTTTAAGCCTGGAGCATATTAGAGATATTTGAGGAATAGCAAGTGGCAGAGAAAAATGAGCAAGAAGAATGAAGGAGGAAATTTCAGGTTAGAAAAACAGTGTGAAAAAAGCTCAGGGGTAACAGATGGCTCTCCTGCATCAGGATTACTTCACTTCTGAAGCCAGACATCCACCCTTAAAGGCCACTTAGAATATCAGTCTGTAGCTAAACCTGTGTCCAGTATTAACTGCATAAACATAGCTTTTTGATCTCTCTGAAGGTCATTAAGTAGACTGGGAACACCGGGGAACCCAGATGGCTAACATAAGTAACATAAGGTTTACATGAAGGAGACAAATGAACAAAAACTAGAATTCTGAAAACAACAAGGCAAATAAAGAAAGACACTCTTGCTTTTTAAGCACATGGCAACCAATGCTATGCTATCAATTCAGAAAACTCACAATATTATAATTATGCATAAAGTATACAGAAATTGATGGATTCTATTAAAATACAGAAATTTGGAGCAGCACATGAAGAAGACTAATGAATAGTAACATCCATTGACAACACTGGTAGCTAACACATTTTTATTATCTCACAATGTTATTTGAGTACAGTGGCATATGGACATGGTCAGAAGATATATGGCCAGAAAATAGCACTGAGTGTATTATAAAATATTAGCAGAATATATGGTAATAGCACAGCCATGGTGGGAATAATGAATTTACAATTTTAAAGCATGATCAGATAATCACTTTGTCCAATTTTTGTCTTCACTTAATTGGGGACTGGATAGACCAAACTGACTAATTGCTTGGATTTGGAAGGCACTATATAGCATTATGTTAGCAGTAATCATGCCAGGTTCAAACAATTGGTGAAAATTGGTCAACAGAGTGGTTTTAAAAAGTCAAATTGATTGACATTGTGAAATTATAACCTAAATATCATCTTCCGCAATAGCTAATATGTTTCAATGAAAATACTTATCCACTTATGCAGATATAAGCATGTAGCTTTTGTTTTCCTTCTTGGATCAAGAACCTAGAACTGTCCTATAAAACAATCTTACATTCTCATGTAATGCTTTATACTTTTTCAATACTTTTATATATATATATATATATATATATATTTACTTCCTAGATGAGATCTCTGTGACCTTCCTATTTAAATGAAAGCCCTAGGCCTTCCTAGGTGGCACAGTGGTTGAGAATCCACCTGCCAATGCAGGGGACATGGGTTCGATCCCTGCTCCAGGAAGATCCCACATGCCGCGGAACAACTAAGTCCATGCGCTACAACTACTGAGCCTGCACTCTAGAGCCCATAAGCCACGACTATTGAGCCCATGTGCTGCAACTACTGAAGCCCACGCACCTAGAGCCCGTGCTCCACAACAAGAGAAGCCAAGGCAATGAAGAGCCTGCGCACCACAATGAAGAGTAGCCCCCACTCACCGCAACTAAAAAGAAAGCCCGCACACAGCAAAAAAGACCCAACACAGCCAATAAAATAAATAAATTTATGAAAAAAATAGATAAATAAATAAATGAAAGCCCTATTCCCTATGTATTGCTCTACCTTGATTACACAACTTGATTCCCTTAACTGTGCTCTATTTTTCTGTATACACTTATAACTTTCTACCATACTACCTCAATTACATATTTAATTTTTATTTTCTGCCTGCCTGCTTTAATGTGTAAGTTCCATGGCAACATGGCTGGGTGAGTTGCCAGATATCACAAGGAAAATCAGTGACAGTGAGAGTGAACTAAAGCATAGCATCCTGATTCCCAGATGTAGATTTCCCCTAGAGAATCCAGCTTCTCTTTTGGCAGTCATTCGCAATTCTGGATGCACACTGGAATCACCTTTGGTGCTGTAAAAAAAAAAAACTATAATGCCTAGAAACTCCACAGAAAATTGAGATGCATATTGGACATCAGGATTTTTATTTCATTCTCCTGCCTCAATAAATTCCATTTTTTTTATTTTATTTTATTTTATATTTTTGGGGGTACACCAGGTTCAATCAACTGTTTTTATACACATATCCCCATATTCCCTCCCTTCCTTGATGCCCCCCCTCGAGTCCCCCCCACCCTCCCTGCCCCAGTCCTCTAAGGCATCTTCCATCCTCGAGTTGGACTCCCTTTGTTATACAACAACTTCCCACTGACTATTTTACAGTTGGTAGTATATATATGTCTGTGCTACTCTCTCGCTTCTTCTCAGTTTCCCCTTCACCCCCCGCCCCCTCCCATACCTCGAGTTCTCCAGTCCATTCTCTGTATCTGCTTCCTTGTTCTTGTCACTGAGTTCATCAGTACCATTTTTAGATTCCGTATATGTGAGTTAGCATACAATATTTGTCCTTCTCTTTCTGACTTACTTCACTATGTATGACAGATTGTAGTTCTATCCACCTCATGACATATAGCTCCATCTCATCCCTTTTTATAGCTGAGTAATATTCCATTGTATATATATGCCACATCTTCTGTATCCATTCATTTGTTGATGGGCATTTAGGTTGCTTCCATGTCCTGGCTATTGTAAAGAGTGCTGCAATAAACATGATGGTACATGTTTCTTTTGGGATTATGGTTTTCTTTGGGTATATGCCCAGGAGTGGGATGACTGGATCATATGGTAGTTCTATTTGTAGTTTTTTAAGGAACCTCCAAATTGTTTTCCATAGTGGCTGGACCAACTTACAGTCCCACCAACAGTGCAGGAGAGTTCCCTTTTCTCCACACCCTCTCCAACATTTGTGGTTTCCAGACTTTGTGATGATGGCCATTCTGATCGGGGTGAGGTGATACCTCATTGTGGCTTTGACTTGCATTTCTCTGATGATGAGTGATGTTGAGCATCTTTTCATGTGTTTGTTGGCCATCTGTATGTCTTCTTTGGAGAAATGTCTATTGAGGTCTTCTGCCCATTTGTGGATTGGGTTATTTGCTTTTTTGGTATGAAGCTGCATGAGCTGCTTGTATATTTTGGAGGTTAATCCTTTGTCCGTTGTTTCATAGGCAATTATTTTTTCCCATTCTGAGGGTTGCCTTTTAGTCTTGTTTATGGTTTCTTTTGCTGTGCAAAAGCTTTTAAGTTTCATGAGGTCCCATTCGTTTATTCTTGATTTTATTTCCATGATTCTAGGAGGTGGGTCAAAAAGGATGTTGCTTTGATGTATGTCAAAGAGTGTTCTGCCTATGTTTTCCTCTAGGAGTTTGATAGTGTCTGGCCTTACATGTAGGTCTTTAATCCATTTGGAGTTTATTTTTGTGTATGGTGTTAGGAAGTGTTCTAATTTCATTCTTTTACATGTTGCTGTCCAATTTTCCCAGCACCACTTATTGAAGAGGCTGTCTTTTTTCCATTGTATACTCGTGCCTCCTTTGTCAAAGATAAGGTGCCCATATGTGTTTGGGCTTACTTCTGAGTTCTCTATTCTATTCCATTGATCTTCCTTTCTATTTTTGTGCCAGTACCATACTGTCTTGATCACTATGGCCTTGTAGTATAGTTTGAAGTCAGGAAGCCTGATTCCACCAACTCCATTTTTCCTTCTCAAGATTGCTTTGGCTATTCGGGGTCTTTTGCGTTTCCATACAAATCGTAAGATTTCTTGCTCTAGTTCTGTGAAGAATGCCATTGGTAATTTGATCGGGATTGCATTGAATCTGTAATTGCTTTGGGTAGTACAGTCATTTTCACGATGTTGATTCTTCCAATCCAGGAACATGGTATGTCCCTCCATCTGTTTGTGTCGTCTTTGATTTCTTTCATCAATGTCTTAAAGTTTTCTGCATACAGATCTTTTGCCTCCTTAGGCAGGTTTATTCCTAGGTATTTTATTCTTTTGGTTGCAATGGTGAATGGGAGAGTTTCCTTAATTTCTCTTTCTGCTCTTCCGTTGTTAGTGTATAGGAATGCAAGAGATTTCTGTGCATTCATTTTGTATCCTGCTACTTTACTAAACTCATCAATGAGTGCTAGCAGTTTTCTGGTAGAGTCTTTCGGGTTTTCTATATATAATATCATGTCATCTGCAAAGAGTGACAATTTTACTTCTTCTTTTCCAATTTGGATTCCTTTAATTTCTTTTTCTTCTCTGATTGCTGTGGCTAACACTTCCAAAACTATGTTGAATAACAGTGGTGAGAGTGGACACCCTTGTCTTGTTCCTGTTCTTAGAGGGAATTCTTCCAGTTTTTCTCCATTGAGAACAATGTTGGCTTTTGGTTTGTCATATATGGCTTTTATGATGTTGAGGTAATTTCCTTCTATGCCCATTTTCTGGAGAGCTTTTATCATAAATGGATGTTGAACTTTGTCAAAAGCTTTTCCTGCATCTATTGAAATGATCATATGGTTTTTATCCTTCAATTTGTTGATATGATGTATCACGTTGATTGATTTGCGTATATTGAAGAATCCTTGCATCCCAGGGATAAACCCCACTTGATCGTGGTGTATGATTTTTTTAATGTGCTGTTGCAGTCTGTTCGCTAGTATTTTGTTGAGGATTTTTGCATCTATATTCATCAGTGATATTGGTCTGTAGTTTTCTTTTTTTGTGACATCTTTGCCTGGTTTTGGTATCAGGGTGATGGTAGCCTCGTAGAATGAGTTTGGGAGTGCTCCACCTTCTGCAATATTTTGGAAGAGTTTGAGAAGGATAGGTGTTAACTCTTCTCAAAATGTTTGATAGAATTCGCCTGTGAATCCATCTGGTCCTGGGCTTTTGTGTGTTGGGAGATTTTTAATCACTGCCTCAATTTCTGTACTTGTGATTGCTCTGTTCATGGTTTCTATTTCTTCCTGGTTCAGTCTTGGAAGATTGTATTTTTCTAAGAATGTATCCATTTCTTCCAGGTTATCCAATTGATTGGCATATAGTTGCTTGTAGTAGTCTCTCATGATCTTTTGTATTTCTGAGGTGTCCATTGTTACTTCTCCTTTTTCATTTCTAAGTCTGTTGATTTGCATCCTCTCCCTTTTTTTCTTGATGAGTCTGGCTAATGGTTTATCAATTTTGTTAATCTTCTCAAAGAACCAGCTTTTAGTTTTATTTATTTTTCTTATGGTTTCTTTCCTTTCTTTTTCATTTATTTCTGCTCTGATCTTTATGATTTCTTTCCTTCTGCTCCCTTTGGGGTTTCTTTGTTCTTCTTTCTCTAGTTGTTTTAGGTGTAAGGTTAGGTTGTTTATTCGATCATTTTCTTGTTTCTTAAGGTAGGACTGTATTGCTATAAACTTCCCTCTTAGAACTGCTTTTGCTGCGTCCCATAGGTTTTGGGTTGTTGTGTTTTCGTTGTCATTTGTTTCTAGATATTTTTTGATTTCCTCTTTGATTTCTGTAGTGATTCCTTGGTTGTTTAAGAGTGAATTGTTTAGCATCCATGTGTTTGTATTTTTTGCAGTTTTTTTCCTGTAATTGATATCTAGTCTCATGGCGTTGTGGTCTGAGAAGATGCTTGATATGATTTCAATTTTCTTGAATTTGCTGAGGTTAGATTTGTGACCCAAGATGTGATCTATCCTGGAAAATGTTCCGTGTGCACTTGAGAAGAAAGTGTAGTCTGTCGTTTTTGGATGGAATGTCCTATAAATATCAATTAAGTCGAGATGGTCTAATGTGTCATTTAAAGCTTGTGTGTCTTTATTTATTTTCTGTTTGGATGATCTGTCCATTGATGTAAGTGGGGTGTTCAAGTCTCCCACTATTATTGTGTTACTGTCGATGTCCCCTTTTATAGCTGTTAGCATTTGTCTTATGTATTGAGGTGCTCCTATATTGGGGGCATAGATATTTACCATTGTGATATGTTCTTCTTGGATGGATCCCTTGATCATTATGTAGTGTCCTTCCTTGTCTCTTTTAATAGTCTTTACTTTCAAGTCTAATTTGTCTGATATGAGTATTGCTACTCCAGCTTTCTTTTGACTTCCATTTGCATGGAATATCTTTTTCCATCCCTTCACTTTCAGTCTATATGTATCCCTTGGTCTGAAGTGGGTTTCTTGTAGGCAGCATATAGAAGGGTCTTGTTTTTGTATCCATTCAGCCAGTCTGTGTCTTTTGGTTGGAGCATTTAATCCATTGACATTTAAAGTGATTATTGACATGTGTGTTCCAATGACCATTTTCTTAATTGTTTTGGGTTTGTATTTGTAGGTGTTTTCCTTTTCTTGTGTTTCCTACTTAGAGAAGTTCCTTTAGCACTTGTTGTAAGGCTGGTTTGGTGGTGCTGAATTCTCTTCACTTTTGCTTGTCTGGAAAGCTTTTGCTTTCTCTCTCAAATCTGAATGAGATTCTTGCTGGGTAGAGTATTCTTGGCTGTAGGTTTCTCTCTTTCAGGACTTTCAGTATATCCTGCCATTCCCTTCTGGCCTGCAGAGTTTCTGTAGAAAGGTCAGCTGTTATCCTGATGGGTTTTCCCTTATATGTTGTTTGTTGCTTTTCTCTTGCTGCTTTTAATATTTTTTCTTTGTGTTTAATTGTCGTTAGTTTGATTAATATGTGTCTTGGTGTATTTCTCCTTGGGTTTATTCTGTATGGGACTCTCTGTGCTTCTTGGACTTGGTGAATTATTTCCTTTCCCATGTTGGGGAAGTTTTCCACTAGAACCTCTTCAAATATTTTCTCAGACCCTTTCTTGTTTTCTTCTTCTTCTGGGATGCCTATAATTCGTATGTTGGTATGCTTCATGTTATCACTGAGGTCTCTGAAGCTGTCTTCTAGTCTTTTTATTTTTTTTTCTTTTTCCTGCTCTGTGGCGTTTATTTCCCCCATTCTATCTTCCAACTCACTTATGCGTTCTTCTGCCTCAGTCATTCTGCTGGTTAGAGCATCTAGAGTATTTTTAATTTCAGTTATTTTGTTATCCATTGCTGTTTGTTTTTCTGAGTTCTTATGAACTGTTTCTTGTACTTTCTCTATTTTGTTATTGACATTTTGTATCATTTTTACTATCATTACTCTAAATTCTTTTTCAGGCATTTGTCCTATTTCCTCCTCATTTATTTGGTCTTGTGGGTTTTTTTCCTGCTCCTTTGCCTGCATGGGGTTTCTTTGTTTCCTCATGGTTGTCCAAGCTTTTGGGGTTGCTTGTCCTGGTGATAGATGTGTTTATAGAAGACTGTTCAAGCCTCAGACTAATGTCCAAGTATTGGATTAAATGAATATTCAGTCTAGGAAACACATACATGTATAATACACACAATTATTGAATCCGTTAGGACATAAGGCTCTAGAAAGATCTGACAGAACCCCAGTGTGCTATCAGATATTCAAAGAGAAACCCAGCAGAAATTGACAACTGAAACAGAACAAATCAGAGACAAAAGCAAAAGCAAACAAACAACAAATAACACCTTACACATACAAACATCAATCCAGGGAGATTTTGTAAGCTAGGATCAAATATAGTAATGAGCTGGAGTACCACCAGAGAGAATGGAGATTCTCAGAATGTAATTAGACAACTGTACTAAGAACTAAGATACAGACAAAAGCCTAATATTAATACCAAGGCAGCGCATCATCTGGAGAATAGAGCAAGGAGTCTGAGCAGACCGATAGTGTTGCTTATAAGTATGTTAAGATAAAATACACTTAAAATGGCTGGAGGAAAGGGGAACAGAAGAGCATAATGTGGTTGGAAATATGCAAAGAAAAAGAAAGGAATAGAAGTGTATAAAAGAAAGGGATGAAAGGAAAGTATGAAAGATATTTTGTCCGTACTACCAAAAACTTAGCTAGATATAGAAGTATATAAAAAGGCAAAAAAAAAAAAAAAAAAAAAAAAGAATAAAAAATATCCTTAAAAAATTATGTTATAAAACTTGTAGATCCCTTAGGGCTAAGATTGTATTTAATAAATCAAAAAAAAAAAAAAAAAAAAAAGAGAGAGAGAGAAAAAAAAAAAAAAATCCAGAACTGATCCCAGAATGGACCAGTTCAATACGTATTGATACTACTATTTCTGTTTCCTTAGCGTCTCAGCTGTAAGTGTCCTTCTCCTTGCCTTGGGTTTTTTTTTTTTTTTTTTTTTTGTGTGTTATTCTGTGACCAGCAGAGGTTCCTTTATTGTTCGTCTGTAAGCGTCGGTGTGTGGGGAGGGGGAGGGTACAATAGTGGCTCCTTCTCCTGGGAGTGAGTGAGCAGTGGCGCACTGTTGTTTCAGTCAGGCTTGGAGGTGCCTGTTGCAGAGGGCGCTGGTGGCTCAGGCGTACACAGAAAGTCTTAGAGTTGGGCCTCTCTCGGGGTTTTTTCTTTTTGATGCTGGTTTTTTTTTTGTTTCTCTCGGCAGCCTCCCTGCTGCTGGCGTTGCAAGGAGTTTTAATCTAGCCCCGCCCGAGTGCCTGAGGGTGCTTGTTATCCCTGAGTGCCTTAGGTGGCCCGCAGGGCGTCTCTCCACTGCCTGTTGCAGAGGCACCGAAAGAGAGGGAGAGGCTATGCGCGTGGCTCCTCCCCCGCGCCCGGGAGCCTGCAGCCTCCAGCCGCCATCATGGCCGGGCAGCTCTCAGGGACAGGCACTGCTCTCCGCGGACCTCTTCCCTCCTTTGTTCTCAGTCCGTGACCCTACCGGCAACAATGTTTCTCCCCCTGAACCCGCTCTCCGGTTCCCACGCTCCCGCTCCTGGTCCCTCCGTTCAGCTGCGGATCGATGTCGCGGTCCGGGAACGCTGAGCTGCGCTGCGGACCGTCCGTATGTTTCTCACTCCCTCCCGTCTGCTACAGCTCCGCCGCTTCACCCTCTTTGAGCCCTCGTAGATGCCTCCCTACTGGCTATGTCGGGCTCCCCGCTGCCCTTTCTGGTGTCCGAGGCCGTCTGCTGGTGTTCAGCTGGTTCTCTGTGGGAATGACTGCGTCCTTCCGTGCATTCCCAATGCAACTGTGGAGAGGGATGCACTCCACGTCTCTCTACTTCAATAAATTCCATTTTTTGACAAACATTTCAACAGTATACTGGATGGGATCAGACACACCTGGGTTCAAATCCTAGTATCTATTTTATCTTGGCAAGTCGTTCAGCCTGTAAACCTCAGTTTCCTCAGCTCTCAAATCGGGTTAATAATACCAAATTTGCAGGAGAATTGCCAGCATCAAATCAGATAATGGGTATGAAAAAGTCTGACAAATAATGTACACTTTCTATTCTACCAATCTCTGCTGTTTAACTGGAGGATTTTATCAATTTATATTTAAAGTATTGCAGACAAATATCCACTCCTCCCTTTTTCTATTTGTTTTCTATGTCATACCTTTTTTGTTCCCCAATTCCTCTATTACTGTCTTTTTCATGTCTATTTTTTTGTGTGCTGTTTTAATTCCCTTCTCATTTCTTTTAGTGTATATTAAAATGTTTTTTCTTACTGGGTACTTCAAAGTTAAAATTAATATCTTGATTTTTAACCTAAATTATTTTATATCTATTTATGCTTTGAATTAATAGCAACTTAATATACATAAAGTTGCTCATATATAACTCCATCCCTCCATTTTTATGTTATTATCACAAATCATTTTATTCTTTTGTGTTCATTAATATAGATTAATAATTAATTTTATCCATTTGTCTTTTAATTTATATAGAAAAAAAGAGGAGTTACAATCCCAAAATATTATAGTAGTAGTTTTTTTATACTTACCTATAGAGTTATCTTTATGAGCGTTCTTTATTTCTTCATATGGTTCCAAGTTGCTGTATAGTGCCATTTCATTTGAGCCTAAAGGATTCCCTATAGCATTTCTTACAGGGTAGGTCTACTAGTGACAAACTCCCTTGGCTTTGGTTTATTTGGTGATATCTTTATTTCTCCTTCATTTTTTAAAAAAATTTATTTATTTATTTATTATTTTTTAGGGGGTACACCAAGTTCAATCATCTGTTTTTATACACATATCCCCGTATTCCCTCCCTCCCTCGACTTCCCCCCACCCTCCCTCGAGTCCCCCCCACCCTCCCCGTCCCAGTCATCTAAGGCATCTTCCATCCTGGAGTTGGACTCCCCTTGTTATACAACTTCCCACTGGCTATCTATTTTACAAAAACAGTGGTTAGGTGCCACAAAGTAGGTGGCAGTACCTTAACCATATGCATGTTGTCTGGCCCAAGGGCCTCTTCCATCCTTGTCAAGGGGAGTGCTAACCTTCTCTTCTTTCATACAACACTATTTCTCCTTCATTTTTGAAGGATAGTTTGTGTATATCAACTTGTTTTTGTTTTTGTTGTTGTTTTTCTTTCAACACTTTAAATATATTATATCACTGCCTTCTGGCCTTCATAGCTTCTGATGAGAAATTAGCTGTTTATTTTATTAAGGATTATTTGTATGGGGTGAGTTTATTCCCTCTTGCTGCCTGAAAGATTCTCTTTGTCTCTCAACAATTTGATTTTAATGTGTCTTGGTGTGGATCTCTTTAAATTTTTCCTTGTTGAATTTCATTGGATGTGTAGGTTTGTGTCTTCCATCAAATTGTGACATTTTGTCCATTGTAACTTTTTAAATATTTTCTCTCACCTTTTTTTCCCTTTCTTCTCTTCCTCTGGGATTCCAATTGTGTATATATTGATATATTTAATGGTGTCCTACAAGTCTTATAAGCTCTATTTACTTTTCTTTATTCTTCTATCTTTCTACTCCTTAAATTGAAAATTTTAAATTGGCTTATCATTGAGTTCACTGATTGTTTCCTCTGCTTGGTCAAATCTGATGTTGAATCCCTCTAATATCTTTTTTTTCAATTGTTATACTTTTCAATTCTAGAATATCTATTTGGTTCCTTAATATAATTCCTACCTCTTTATTGATATTTTCTATTTAGTAAAATATTGTTCTTTGTTATTTTTATTTTGTCTATGTCTTCCTTTAGCTCTTTGAATATGTTTAAAATTGTTGATGTAATGTCTTTGTGTAGTAATTTCAATATTTGGACTTCCTCAGGGATGGTTTCTATGAATATATTTTTGCCTGTAAATGGGCCACAATTTATTTTTTCTTTTCATGCTTCAATTTTTGTTGAAAAGTGGTTATTTTGAATATTATAATGTGGAAACTCTAGAAATTAAATTCTCTCCTCTCTCTTGGGCTATTACATGCTCTTTTGTGATTGTTGGGTGTCTATTTGTTTGTTTAGTGAATTTTCTATATTAGTTTTGTAAAATCTGTAGTTTTATTGAATATGGCCACTGAAAGATCTGTCCCATTGGTTTAGTATCAGCTATTGATTTGACAGATTGCTTGATATTCCTGGAATCAAGAAAGAAAGAAAGAAAGAAAGAAAGAAAGAAAGAAAGAAAGAAAGAAAGAAAGAAAGAAAGAAAGAAAGGAAAGAAAGAAGGAGAGAAGAGAAAGAAAGGAAAGGAAAGGAAAGGAAAGGAAAGGAAAGGAAAGGAAAGGAAAGGAAAGGAAAGAGGGAGAAGAAAAAGATAAGGAAAGGGAAGTTAAAAATAGAACTCTCTTAGTGTTTGCACATTGAGTCTGTATTGGGGAATTTAATGCTTAGCCAGGCAGTTAGCCAGGCAGTTTACAACTCTGCCTTAGCTATTGCTTCTTTTTTTTTTTTTTTTTTTTTTTAAGTATTTTTTTTGGGGGGGTACACCAGGTTCAATCAACTGTTTTTATACACATATCCCCATATTCCCTCCCTTCCTTGATGCCCCCCCTCGAGTCCCCCCCACCCTCCCTGCCCCAGTCCTCTAAGGCATCTTCCATCCTCGAGTTGGACTCCCTTTGTTATACAACGACTTCCCACTGACTATTTTACAGTTGGTAGTATATATATGTCTGTGCTACTCTCTCGCTAGCTATTGCTTCTTGCTTGCATGGTAAGGTAAGTCAGAGTTGAGCTCTCAGTGTCTTCTCAGGTCTTTTGTAAGCATGTCTCTGTCACTGGACAAGCCTATGGCCATCTACGTTCCCTGGGATATGCAGATGTTTTTCAAAGCCCTTATTCCTGGAAGCATGTCTTTCTCTATCCTCTTTAAAGCTTTTTGGTCTATTTCCTATTTTGACTGTTATCCTTTGCCCCTAGCAGCAGTGGCTAATAAATTTACTTTAATGCTGCCCAGAATGCTGCCTCAGCCCTGGGAAGGTTTTGTGGCAGGAAAAATTAGTTTAATCCCTTTGGCCCATTTCTTAGGGAGGCACCAGACAGGTCAAAACACAGAAACAGAATTCTTTGAGAATAAGTTCTGTATGAGTTCCTCTGATACCAGTAATCTGCAACAGGAATGTAGGTGGCTTTTCTTCAAAGTAGACTGCAGAATGGGGGATGTTAATGGAGTAAGTTAAAATATCACAGAGTTCTCTCACTTGAAATCATAATTTTCTTTTTCTTCATTAAGCACTCCCCTGGTTTTTATAAGTTTTTTATTTAATTCCTGAGTTCTGAGTAACTTGATTCTGACAATTTTCCAGCTTAGAGTTTTTGTGGAGGGATAGGGTTTTGAATTTCTCTATTCTTCAATTTTCAGTAACTTCATTTGATAAGGATCACTTTTAATCTATACATCAATTTGAGTAGAATTCCCATTTTCACAGTGTGAGCCTCTAAATAAGAAACATGAATTTTCTCTCATTGAGATTATCTTTAATTTCTCTCAGCAATATTTTGTAACTTTCAACATAGAAATCTATCAATTATTTTGTTAAGTTTATTTCTAAGTATTTTTTTCTTTTGCATGATATTTTGAATGAAATTATTTTCCTATTTTTATTTTCAGATATTCTATTGCTAGTATATAGAAATAAGTTTCATTTTTATATACTGTTCTTGTATCCTGCAACTTTTCTAAATGTACTTTTTAGTTCTAATTGTGTGCGTGTGTGTGAGAGAGAGATAGAGAGAAAGAGTATTTTTTTTTAGGATTTTTTATATACAGAATCATAACAATGAAGACTTTATTGCCTTTTTCTTTCTAATCTGCATGCTTTTTATTTCCCTCTCTCTTTCTTTTTTTCCCTTATTGAACTGACTAAAATCACCATTGCAATGTTGAATAGAAGGGGCAGAAGCAGATAACTTTGTCATATTTGTTTTGTTCTCAACCATAGGCAGCATGCAGCCAGTCTTTCACCATTAAGCATGATGTTGGTTGTAAATTTTTTTTTGCATTTTTTTTAATTATTTTTTTTTTGGGGTACACCAAGTTCAATCATCTGTTTTTATACACATATCCCCATATTCCATCCCTTCCTTGACTCCCTCCCCCTCGAGACCCCCCCACCCTCCCTGTCCCAGTCCTCTAAGGCATCTTCCATCCTCGAGTTGGACTCCCTTTGTTATACAACAACTTCCCACTGACTATTTATTTTACAGTTGGTAGTATACATATGTCTGTGCTACTCTCTCGCTTTGTCTCAGTTTCCCCTTCACCCCCCGCCCCCTCTCATACCTCGAGTTCTCCAGTCCATTCTCTGTATCTGCATCCTTGTTCTGGTCACTGAGCTCATCAGTACCATTTTTAGATTCCATATATGTGAGTTAGCATACAATATTTGTCCTTCTCTTTCTGACTTACTTCACTCTGTATGACAGATTGTAGTTCTATCCACCTCATGACATATAGCTCCATCTCATCCCTTTTTATAGCTGAGTAATATTCCATTGTATATATATGCCACATCTTCTGTATCCATTCATTTGTTGATGGGCATTTAGGTTGCTTCCATGTCCTGGCTATTGTAAATAGTGCTGCAATAAACATTATGGTACAAGTTTCTTTTGGGATTATGGTTTACTTTGGGTATATGCCCAGGAGTGGGATTACTGGATCATATGGTAGTTCTATTTGTAGTTTTTTAAAGAACCTCCAAATTGTTTTCCGTAGTGGCTGTACCAACTTACAGTCCCACCAACAGTGCAGGAGAGTTCCCTTTTCTCCACACCCTCTCCAACATTTGTGGTTTCCAGACTTTGTGATGATGGCCATTCTGATTGGTGTGAGGTGATACCTCATTGTGGCTTTGACTTGCATTTCTCTGATGATGAGTGATGTGGAGCATCTTTTCATGTGTTTGTTGGCCATCTGTATGTCTTCTTTGGAGAAATGTCTATTGAGGTCTTCTGCCCATTTGTGGATTGGGTTATTTGCTTTTTTGGTATGAAGCTTCATGAGCTGCTTGTATATTTTGGAGGTTAATCCTTTGTCCGTTGTTTCATAGGTAATTATTTTTTCCCATTCTGAGGGTTGCCTTTTAGTCTTGTTTATGGTTTCTTTTGCTGTGCAAAAGCTTTTAAGTTTCATGAGGTCCCATTTGTTTATTCTTGATTTTATTTCCATGATTCTAGGAGGTGGGTCAAAAAGGATCTTGCTTTGATGGATGTCGTAGAGTGTTCTGCCTATGTTTTCCTCTAGGAGTTTCATAGTGTCTGGCCTTACATGTAGGTCTTTAATCCATTTGGAGTTTATTTTTGTGTATGGTGTTAGCAAGTGTTCTAATTTCATTCTTTTACATGTTGCTGTCCAATTTTCCCAGCACCACTTGTTGAAGAGGCTGTCTTTTTTCCATTGTATACTCGTGCCTCCTTCGTCAAAGATAAGGTGCCCATATGTGTTTGGGCTTACTTCTGAGTTCTCTATTCTATTCCATTGATCTTCCTTTCTATTTTTGTGCCAGTACCATACTGTCTTGATCACTATGGTCTTGTAGTATAGTTTGAAGTCAGGAAGCCTGATTCCACCAACTCCATTTTTCCTTCTCAAGATTGCTTTGGCTATTTGGAGTCATTTGCGTTTCCATACAAATCGTAAGATTTCTTGCTCTAGTTCTGTGAAAAATGCCATTGGTAATTTGATCGGGATTGCATTGAATCTGTAAATTGCTTTGGGTAGTACAGTCATATTCACGATGTTGATTCTTCCAATCCAGGAACATGGTATGTCCCTCCATCTGTTTGTGTCGTCTTTGATTTCTTTCATCAGTGTCTTAAAGTTTTCTGCATACAGATCTTTTGCCTCCTTAGGCAGATTTATTCCTAGGTATTTTATTCTTTTGGTTGCAATGGTGAATGGGAGAGTTTCCTTAATTTCTCTTTCTGCTCTTCCGTTGTTAGTGTATAGGAATGCAAGAGATTTCTGTGCATTAATTTTGTATCCTGCTACTTTACTAAACTCATCAATGAGTGCTAGCAGTTTTCTGGTAGAGTCTTCAGGGTTTTCTATATATAAAATCATGTCATCTGCAAAGAGTGACAATTTGACTTCTTCTTTTCCAATTTGGATTCCTTTTATTTATTTTTCTTCTTTGATTGCTGTGGCTAAAACTTCCAAAACTATGTTGAATAATAGCGGTGAGAGTGGACACCCTTGTCTTGTTCCTGTTCTTAGAGGGAATTCTTCCAGTTTTTCCCCATTGAGAACAATGTTGGCTTTTGGTTTTTCATATATGGCTTTTATTATGTTGAGGTAATTTCCTTCTATGCACATTTTCTGGAGAGCTTTTATCATAAATGGATGTTGTACTTTGTCAAAAGCTTTTTCTGCATCTATTGAGATGATCATATGGTTTTTACCCTTCAAGTTGTTGATATGATGTATCACGTTGATTGATTTGCATCTATTGAAGAATCCTTGCATCCCAGGGATAAACCCCACTTGATCATGGTGCATGATTTTTTTAATGTGCTGTTGGAGTCTGTTAGCTAGTATTTTGTTGAGGATTTTTGCATCTCTATTCATCAGTGATATTGGTCTGTAGTTTTCTTTTTTTGTGACATCTTTGCCTGGTTTTGGTATCAGGGTGATGGTGGCCTCGTAGAATGAGTTTGGGAGTGCTCCGCCTTCTGCAATATTTTGGAAGAGTTTGAGAAGGATAGGTGTTAGTTCTTCTCGAAATGTTTGATAGAATTCACCCATGAACCCATCTGGTCCTGGGCTTTTGTGTGTTGGGAGATTTTTAATCACTGCCTCAATTTCCGTACTTGTGATTGGTCTGTTCATGGTTTCTATTTCTTCCTGGTTCAGTCTTGGAAGATTGTATTTTTCTAAGAATTTATCCATTTCTTCCAGGTTATCCAATTGATTGGTATACAGTTGCTTGTAGTAGTCTCTCATGATGTTTTGTATTTCTGAGGTGTCCATTGTTACTTCTCCTTTTTCATTTCTAATTCTGTTGATTTGCATCTTCTCCCTTTTTTTCTTGATGAGTCTGGCTAATGGTTTATCAATTTTGTTAACCTTCTCAAAGAACCAGCTTTTAGTTTTATTTAATTTTGCTATGGTTTCCTTCCTTTCTTTTTCATTTATTTCTCCTCTGATCTTTATGATTTCTTTCCTTCTGCTCCCTTTGGGGTTTCTTTGTTCTTCTTTCTCTAGTTGTTTTAGGTGTAAGGTTAGGTTGTTTATTCGATCATTTTCTTGTTTCTTAAGGTAGGACTGTATTGCTATAAACTTCCCTCTTAGAACTGCTTTTGCTGCTTCCCATAGGTTTTGGGTTGTTGTGTTTTCATTGTCGTTTGTTTCTAGATATTTTTTGATATCCTTTTTGATTTCTTTAGTGATTTCTTGGTTGTTTAAGAGTGAATTGTTTAGCCACCATGTATTTTTATTTTTTGCAGTTTTTTTCCTGTAAATGATATGTAGTCTCATGGCGTTGTGGTCTGAGAAGATGCTTGATATGATTTCAACTTTCTTGAATTTGCTGAGGTTTGATTTGTGACCCAAGATGTGATCTATCCTGGAAAATGTTCCATGTGCACTTGAGAAGAAAGTGTAGTCTGTGGTTTTTGGATGGAATGTCCTATAAATATCAATTAAGTCGAGATGGTCTAATGTGTCATTTACAGCTTGTGTGTCTTTATTGATTTTCTGTTTGGATGATCTGTCCATTGATGTAAGTGGGGTGTTCAAGTCTCCCACTATTATTGTGTTACTGTCGATGTCCCCTTTTATAGCTGTTAGCATTTGTCTTATGTATTGAGGTGCTCCTATATTCGGGGCATAGATATTTACCATTGTGATATGTTCTTCTTGAATGGATCCCTTGATCATTATGTAGTGTCCTTCCTTGTCTCTTTAATAGACTTTACTTTCAAGTCTAATGTGTCTGATATGAGTATTGCTACTCCAGCTTTCTTTTGACTTCCATTTGCATGGAATATCTTTTTCCATCCCTTTCCTTTCAGTCTCTATGTATCCCTTGGTCTGAAGTGGGTTTCTTGTAGGCAGCATATAGAAGGGTCTTGTTTTTGTATCCATTCAGCCTGTCTGTGTCTTTTGGTTGGAGCATTTAATCCATTTACATTTAAAGGGATTATTGACATGTGTGTTCCAATGACCATTTTCTTAATTGTTTTGGGTCTGTATTTGTAGGTGTTTTCCTTTTCTTGTGTTTCCTACTTAGAGAAGTTCCTTTAGCACTTGTTGTAAGGCTGGTTTGGTGGTGCTGAATTCTCTTCACTTTTGCTTGTCTGGAAAGCTTTTGCTTTCTCCCTCAAATCTGAATGAGATTCTTGCTGGGAAGAGTATTCTTGGCTGTAGGTTTCTCTCTTTCAGGACTTTCAGTATATCCTGCCATTCCCTTCTGGCCTGCAGAGGTTCTGTAGAAAGGTCAGCTGTTATCCTGATGGGTTTTCCCTTGTATGTTGTTTGTTGCTTTTCTCTTGCTGCTTTTAATATTTTTTCTTTGTGTTTAATTGTTGTTAGTTTGATTAATATGTGCCTTGGTGTATTTCTCCTTGGGTTTATTCTGTATGGGACTCTCTGTGCTTCTTGGACTTGGTGAATTATTTCCTTTCCCATGTTGGGGAAGTTTTCCACTAGAACCTCTTCAAAGATTTTCTCAGACCCTTTCTTGTTTTCTTCTTCTTCTGGGATGCCTATAATTCGAATGTTGGTATGCTTCATGTTATCACTGAGGTCTCTGAGACTGTCTTCTATTCTTTTTATTCTTTTTTCTTTTTCCTGCTCTGTGGCGTTTATTTCCCCCATTCTATCTTCCAACTCACTTATTCGTTCTTCTGCCTCAGTCATTCTGCTGGTTATAGCATCTAGAGTATTTTTAATTTCAGTTATTTTGTTATCCATTGCTGTTTGTTTTTCTGAGTTCTTATGAACTGTTTCTTGTACTTTCTCTATTTTGTTATTGACATTTTGTATCATTTTTACTATCATTACTCTAAATTCTTTTTCAGGCATTTGTCCTATTTCCTCCTCATTTATTTGGTCTTGTGGGTTTTTTTCCTGCTCCTTTGCCTGCATGGTGTTTCTTTGTTTCCTCATGGTTGTCCAACCTTTTGGGGTTGCTTGTCCTGGCGATAGAGGTGTCTATAGAAGACTGTCCAAGCCTCAGACTAATGTCCAAGTATTGGATTAAACAAATATTAAGTCTAGGAAACACATACATGGATAAGACACACAATTACTGAATCCATTAGGACATAAGGCTCTAGAAAGACCTGACAGGACCCCAGTGTGCTATCAGATATTCAAAGAGAAACCCAACAGAAATTGACAACTGAAACAGAACAAATCAGAGACAAAAGCAAAAGCAAGCAAACAAACAAATAACACCTTACACATACAAACATTAATCCAGGGAGATTTTGTAAGCTAGGATCAAATATAGAAAAGAGCCAGAGTATCACCAGAGAGAATGGAGATTCTCAGAATGTAATTAGACAACTGTACTAAGAACTAGGATAAAGACAAAAGCCTAATATTAAATACCAAGGCAGTGTGTCATCTGGAGAATAGAGCAAGGAGTCTGAGCAGACCAATAGTGTTGTTTATAAGTATGTTAAGATAAAATAAACTTAAAAAGGCTGGAAGAAAGGGGAACAGAAGAGCGTAATGTGGTTGGAAATAAGCAAATAAAAAGAAAGGAATAGAAATGTATAAAGATAGGGATGAAAGGAAAGTATGAGAGATATATTGTCCATACTACCAAAAACTTAGCTAGATATAGAAGTATATTAAAAGGCAAAAAATAAAATAAAAAAATAAAAAATATCATTAAAAAATTATGTTATAAAACTTGTAGATCCCTTATGGCTAAGATCGTATTTAATAAAGAAATAAAAAAAAAGAGAGAGAAAGAGAGAAAGAAAAAAAAAATCCAGAACTGATCCCAGAATGGACCAGTTCAATAGGTATTGATACTATTTCTGTTTCCTTAGCATCTCAGCTGTAAGTGTCCTTCTCCTTGCCTTGGGTTTTTTTGCATTATTCTGTGACCAGCAGAGGTTCCTTTATTGTTCGTCTGTAAGCATCGGTGTGTGGGGAGGGAGAGGGTACAATAGTGGCTCCTTCTCCTGGGAGTGAGTGAGCAGTGGAGCACTGTTGTTTCAGTCGGGCTTGGAGTTGCCTGTTGCAGAGGGATGCTGGTGGCTCAGGCTTAAACAGAAAGTCTTAGAGTTGGGCCTCTCTCGGGGTTTTTTTTTTTTGTTGCTGTTGTTGTTGTTGTTTTTTCTCTCGGCAGCCTCCCTGCTGCTGGCATTGCAAGGGGTTTTAATCTAGCCCCGCCCAAGTGCCTGAGGGTGCTTGTTATCCCTGAGCGCCTTTGTTTGCCCGCAGGGCGTCTCTCCACTGCCTGTTTCAGAAGCGCGGAAAGAGAGAGAGAGAGAGGCTATGCGCATGGCTCCTCCCCCCCGCCCGTGAGCCTGCAGCCTCCAGCCGCCATCATAGCTGAGCAGCTCTCAGGGATGGGCACTCCTCTCTGCGGACCTCCTCCCTCCTGTCCTCTTGGTCTGTCACCCTACCGGCAACTATGTTTCTCACCCTGAACCAGCTCACCAGTTCCCACGCTCCCGCTCCCAGACCCTCCGTTCAGCCGCGGATCGACATCTCGGTCCGGGAACGCTGAGCTGCGCTGCGGACCCTCCGTATGTTTCTCACTCCCTCCCGTCTGCCACAGCTCTGCTGCTTCACCCTTTTTTGAGCCATCGTAGATGCCTCCCTACCGGCTATGTCGGGCTCCCCGTGGTCCTTTCTGGTGTCTGAGGCCATCTGCTGGTGTTCAGCTGGTTCTCTGTGGGAATTACTGCGTCCTTCCTTGCATTCCCAATGCATCTGTGGAGAGGGATGCACTCCACATCCCTCTACTTTGCCGCCATCTTTTCTCCCTGGTTGTAAATTTTTAATAGATCCCCTTTATTGGGTTAACCAAGTTCCCTTCTGTTACTAGTTAGTTGAGGGTTTTTATTATGAATTAGTGTCAGATTTTGTCAAATGCTTTTTTTCTCTTTGTTGAGAAAATAATGTGGTTTTGTCCTTTTTTTCTATTAATAAAGTATATTACATTGTTTTTTTTCAAGGTTAAAATAACATATTCCAGGGATAACTGGTCATTATATGCAATGCTTTTTCTTTCAAAGTTTTATGGATTCAGATTGATAGTATTTTGTTGAGAATTTATGTATATATTTTACTATTTGTTTTCTATACATTTTACATCCTTTTGTTGCAACATTTTCTCTTTCACTGACTTCAATTTGTTGCATAGATATTCTTTGCTGTGTTATTTAATTCCGATTTAATTTGCTATTTGTTTGTTTTTACCTTTTTTTTCAGTTGTTTTTCTTAATGGTTGCTACCTGGTGTATGTCTTAGTTGGCTAAGGCTGTCATAACAAATACTGCATACTGAGTGGCTTAAAAAACAGAAATCTATTTTCTCATAGTTCTGAAGTGTGGAAGTCTGAGATCAGGATGCCTGCATGTTTGGGTTCTGGGGAGTGCATTTTTCCCAGCTTGCATACAACCACTTTCTCATTGTGTGTTCACATGGTCTATCCTCAGTGTGTGCACTTGGAGACAGAGATAAATATCTCTCCCATCTTCTTTTAAGGCCACCAATCCTATTGGATTAGGACCCCACTCTTATTATCTCATTTAACCTTCATCATTCCTAAAATCACTTCCCTATCTCCAAATACAATTAAACTGGTGGTTAGGGCTTTAACACATGAATTTGGGGAGGGGGACACAGTTTAAGACTCTGTGGTTTACAATATTCTTTTTTACTTATTACAATCTACTTCAGATTGATGCTAACTTAATTTTAGTAAATGTATATAATTTCCTCCAATGTAGCTCTATCCTCACCACACTCCTCTGTGTTATTGTTGTATATATCTTTATATGTTATGAAGTCAATAATAGAGTTTTATAATTATTGCTTCATGCAATTGTCATTACAAATAATTATAAGAAAAAAGTGAAAAATACATTTATACTCCTTTATATTTACACATTTACCATTACCAATGCTCTTTATATCTTTGTGTCATGTTGTTTCTTTTCATCTTGAAGGACTTCCTTTAGCATATTTTGCAAAGCAGGTATGGTAGGTACAAATTCTCTCAATCTGTGTTTATGTAGGAATGTCTTTTTTGCATCTTCATTTTTGAAAGAAAATTTTGCTGGATATAGAATATTTGGCAGGCAATATTTTTCTTCCTATACATTGAATATGTCAACCCACTGCTTCTGGCCTCCATTGTTCCTGATTAGAAGTAAGCTGTTAATCTTACTTTTGCATGTAATAAGGTTTTATTCTCTTGCCACTTTAAAACACTTTTATTTATTATTTATTTATTTGTTTTTGGCTGTGTTGGGTCTTAGTTGCCACATGTGGGATCTTCCTTGAGGCATGCAGGATTTTTCATTGCAGCATGCAGGCTCTTCGTTGCAGCACACAGGCTTATCTTTAGTTGTGGCAGTGAGTTTTCTCTTCTCTAGTTGTGGTGCACAGGTTCCAGAGCCCATGGGCTCTGTAGTTTGTGGCACGTAGGCTCTCTAGTTGAGGCATGCAAGCTCAGTAGTTGTAGTACATGGGCTTAGTTGCCCCACAGCATGTGGGAGCTTAGTTCCCTGACCAGGGGTTGAACCTGCACCCCCTGCACTGAAAGGTGGATTCTTTACCACTGGACCACCAGGGAAGTCCCTCTCTTTCCACTTTAAGAACTTCTTTGTGTCCTTGTCTTTCTTTTTTCTTTTTCTTTTACTTTTATTTTTTTTTGGCCATGCGTCATGTGGGATCTTAGTTCCATGACAAGGGATCAAACCTGCCCTCCCTGCAGTGGAAGCATGGAGTCTTAACTGCTGGACCACCAGGGAGGTCCCTGTGTTGTTATTTTTTTAAAGATATTTATTGGATTATAATTGCTTTACACTATTGAGCCAGTTTCCACCGTACAACAAAGTGAATCAGCTGTATTTATACATATATCCCCTTATCCCCTCCCTCTTGAGCTTCCCTCCCACCCTCCCTATCCCACCTCTCTAGGTCATCTCCCTGTGTTATGCAGCAGCTTCCCACTAGCCATCTATTATACATTTGGTGGTGTATATATGTCAATGCTACTCTCACTTTGTCCCAGCTTCCCCTTCACTCCTCCCACCCTGTATTTATAGGAGTATAGTTGTTTTACAAGGTCCCTGTGTCTTTGTCTTTCAACCTCTTATTTACATGTCTCTAGGCATGAGTCTCTTTATGTTTATACTATTTTGATTCAGTTGATTTTCTTGGATGTGTAGATTAATATTTATCCTCAAATTTGTAAATGTTTTGGTTATTATTTTTTCAAATATTCTTTCTGCCATTCTTCTCATTGTAAGAATTTCATTATGCATATGATGGTAAGGTTTGTGTTGTCCCCAGGTCTCTGGTACTCTGTTTATGTCTTTGTTTTTTCTATTCTTTGGATCCTTTTTATTGATTTATCATTAACTCCAGTGACTCTTTCCACTGTCAGCTCAAATATGCTATTGAGTCATTCTAGTGAATTTCTCATTTCAGTTATTGTACTATTCAAATATAAAATTTTCATTTGGTATTTTTAAAAATAAATTTTGTCTTTATGTTAATACCTTTTACTGAGTCATTGTCAACCAGGTTCCCTTAATTTTTAAAGCATAGTTTTCTTTATTTCTTTGAACACATTTATAATAGATGGTTTGAAGTCTTTTTCTGCTAAGTTCAACACCTGGACACCATTAAAGACAGTTTCTCTTGACTGCTTTTCCCCCCTGAGTATGAGTCATATTTTCCTATTTCTTTCCATGTCATGTAAATTTTTGTTGAAAACTGATTATCTTAGAAAATTTAGCTTAATGTCTATGGATTTGGATCTTTTATATGGATTTTTTTTGTTGTTACTAGTTTTTGTTTGTTTGATCTATTTGTTTGGTACCTTGCCTAGGCTAATTCTGTAAAGTCTGTGTTCCATGTATTGTGTGGTCATTGATGTCTCTGCTCTATTTTTAAAAAGGTATTTTGTTGCTTTTATTTTTAATACTGCTTTCATAGGGGTTACTTCTGGGTCAGCATAACTTACTGCAAAATCAGTGATTGATTAAACTTTATGTTTAAGCTTTTTAAGTTTAAGATTTCCACTCTTTGTTAATGTATCTGAGTGTTGACTGGGGTACACATTTTAATTTCAGTCAGTGAACAAGTCAGTCCTTGTATAGTCAGTTCTTTCTGGGTACACAAAGCTTCATGTTCACCTAGGGATGAATAGCCTTCGCTGATTGTCAGCAAGATTACAATTGGCTTTGACAATACCTCTGAGCATGAGTTTTTATTCTCTTTGCTCTAAATCAAGAGAGCTGCCTTCCAGGAAGAGACTGCCAAGTCCTCATTGTATACCTTGCACTTGCAGAGCTATCAAGAAATGGATCTGGGACTTGAAGATTGCTGCAGCCCCAGGTTAAAATGCCATATACTCCCATTGTCTTTATTAAGGTTTAGTTGTTTTTCTTGAATAAATTTTTCTCATTATGTTGTATGCCTTTGGTCAATTTCCAGAGTCCTAAAATATTTGGTTTTGATGAATTTGTCCAGTTTCACCCTGCTTTCTGCTGAGCTCCTTACTTTGCTATTTCACAAGTCAAGTAGCATATGTCTTCTTGTTCCTTTTAAAGGACAAAAGTGACGAGTTATTATCAAATGGTTATTTCAATTTAGTGGACATGATTTGATTGAATCATTTGTCATAGCAGTTAAGAGATAGTATAACAATTGATTTCTATATTCTCCATTTCTGCATATGAATCTCTAAAATCTTGTTGCTGCTTCACACATTTCAGACCTTTATAATGTTATACCCAAAGGTTATTTTTATCACCAGGAATAACTTATAGGTCTTTATAAAAATATGTCCTCTTTTCCAGGATTTCTAAGATTTTGTTTGTTTGCTTGTTTTTGATTTTTGCTATGTTGCTGCAGGCTTGGAGAAATATCTGACACCCTAAGAATATGCAAATATGTAGTTGGATTTAAAATATGCAGGGCTTTTTAAAAAGTTTTGCCAAATTTTCCTACCTTGATCCATAAATAGCTGAAAATACTAACTAAATAATAATACTAATATAAAGCTAGAAGGGACTCTACTGTGTTCATAACCTAGCAAGCATCTTCTGCTAGTAAGCCTGTCCAAGAAAAGCCTTTAAAGAACTAATTAAAATGTTACAGCCTAGAAAACTTTCCACGCTACAATGGGAATAGTATGAGGGAAACCCGTAAATAAATCTGGAAACAAAGATTAAAAGAGTAGACTTATTTAGGCTCTTCAGATATTGCCCCAGTGTATTTCCACATAGAAATAGCCTAGTTCTATATAGTTGCATTATTTTTTAAAAGATTTATTTTATTATTTTTTATTTATTTATTTTTGGCTGTGTTTGGTCTTCGTTGCTACACATGAGCTTTCTCTGATTGTGGTGAGCGGAGGCTACTCTTCATTGCAGTGTGTGGGCTTCTCATTGCAGTGGCTTCTCTTGTTGCAAAGCATGGCCTCTAGGCACGTGGGCTCAGTAGTTGTGGCACACGGGCTTAGTTACTCCGCGGTATGTGGGATCTTCCCTGCCCAATGATTGAACCCATGTCCCCTGCATTGGCAGGAGGATTTTTAACCACTGTGCCACCAGGGAAGCCCTAGTTGCATTATTTTTAACATAAGAGTCCAGGCTTATTATTTATTTCTTGTTGGGCAGTGAACAAACTGCTCTAGAAACAATGGAAGTTTTTTTTTTGTAGAGGAAAATGGTTTGCAGAAAGAAACTTTTAAAATAATAATTCTAAAAACACAACCAATCTGTTTGTGTTGCCCACTATAACTGGTGGAGCCAAATCAAGAAAAATAATGAAGAATTTATTTCAAACTAATTGACAGTCCATTTCTGGGCCCCTTAATTCTACTTTTTATTCTGTATTATCTGTGTGGCCATAATTTTTACTACCAGGTGCTATTTTTCTAATTGTGAGTGAATGAATCTTTGAATTTTAGAATTATAGAGGCATCACTGTATCCATTTAGTTAGGAAAGCTCACATATGTAAAACTCTACGCCCTCCACCATTGACAACTGTAAAGCAATCTTTCTCAGGAGTTTTCTACTTCCATTCCAAATGAATGCCTTTTAAGTATAAGGCACCTTGAATAAGCTCTCAACAAATCATGACTGTAGGTAATTCAGGAGATTTTTAAGGATTATCATTCAAAATTACCAAACTGAACTACAATATAGGAAATTCTCTCTCTCTCTCTCTCTCTCTCATAACATAAGGGCTAACAATTCTGCCCCTGCCTACTATGTAGTCCTGCCATTGTCTTTCACTAACTGTGT
Organism: Hippopotamus amphibius kiboko; assembly: GCF_030028045.1. Classification (NCBI taxonomy): domain Eukaryota; kingdom Metazoa; phylum Chordata; class Mammalia; order Artiodactyla; family Hippopotamidae; genus Hippopotamus; species Hippopotamus amphibius. The sequence goes on from NC_080203.1 coordinate 25,731,842, forward strand.
GAACTTTTATATCAGTTTTTCTCCTCTGTAAAATTAGCAAAATAGTACCTAACTCATAGAGTCATTGAATAATATATAAGGAACTTAAAACAGTGTCTGACACATGGTAGGTGCTTTGAGAAGTACATGCTGTTTTTGTTAAATAATCCTTCATTTTGATGTTACTTGCACCACAGATGAAGGACATGCCCTATAGATATTAATCTTAGTAAAACTGTACGAACACCATTTTGACATGGAATTCAGGTATCTGAAGCATTTACAACAAAAACAGGCAATTTGAGTTTTCAGCAAATTTGACCAGGCAACATTATCAAAAGTCCACTTTGAGGTGTAGATAACACAGATGGCCTCTCTATGCTGAATATGCTAACTGGAATTTACTAAATGTTTATTTGACATTATGCTTTGTGATTTAGACATAGCTCTGTTTGCAAAGATACTTAAATAATATTTAAATGGTCAATTTAATCAACCTTCAATTTGCTTATTACATAGAACTTAAACCTACAATTCAACTTAGCTTTTTTGCCAATTGAAAAAAACTATTTCTCTGGTACCTGGAAAAGTGCCTAACAGACCCTAGCAGGCACTTAATAGTTATCGAATGGATGGATGGAAGGATGGATTCAATTTGAAGTAATGTAGACAAATTGAAAGTTTTATTTGCGTCAAATTCAAAGTTGGTTTTATATGTAAAGTTAAACCAGTGTTAATGCATTTCCACAGAAGTTAGGTCATAGAAAAACATATAAAACATATATTTTTATCAGTTCCTTCCTGGTTTTTGGCAAAAATGATATGAGGGAGATGAGAAACAAGACCCCGTGATTTGACAGAATACTTTTCTAAAAGTTGTACACGATAGTCATCTTATAGATATAGTTGAGGGAACATGCTACAACTGTTTTTATTCTGCATTATGCATCTCCCTCAAAACTGAGTGTCCCTAAATATTCCCATTTTGGCACTGGTCCAAAAAGAGAGTTGTCATGTCAACTTTAAACCAGTATACTATGTCAAGAATGTCACCAGATATTTGACCACAACTTTGTGTGTCTATGGTGATGTGAATGTGACACCTCTTAACTTACTTGCAATCATCTATTACTCTGGAACACGCAGCTTCATAAAGTCCTGAATTAATCTTCAGGGAGAAGAATGCCTAATAAAGAACACAATAATGTGCAGCAGCTCTAGCAATAAATTTGATGAAAGGTTTCCTGAAAGCCACAGCAAAGGGTAAATGAGTCCACTTATTAGCTCTGTGTTGGTATTATTTATGTTCTGTGACCCACAGGGAGATGAGAGATTTTATTTTGCTGCCTGGGCCTCCTTCCCAGGGCTTCAGCATGTTGGCACTTTGGGACCAATGTTTGTATACTGAGTGGGAAATTTTTTTTCTTCTCAGGAAATGTCCTTTCTTCAAAAAATAATTTTGCAGAGTGCTTTGTTGTTGTTGTTTTGATTTGGTTTGGTTTTTTAATTTTAATCTTAGGCTCTTGTTGTTTGGGAGCCATGGTGTATTTTGGTGGCTTGGAGGTTTTGGACAGAGTTTTAAGGGAAAATGAGCTTATCACACATGATACTTGTAAAGATTCTATGTGAAGCATATTTGGGGAGTAGAGAATCAAAGTGAATAAAGTGCAAGTTTTGTTAGATATCTTTCCAAGAATATTCTGTCTGGTTTTATATCAATTCAATGTCTGATAACTGTAGAAAATATGCCTTTTATTTTTACTAGTGTTTGTTGGGTATGTGCATATTCAAAATTCGAATTTATGTTTTACAGTTAATTTTTGATTGGATTCTTTTCAGAGTTGAGTTGAAGGAATGACTATGTTTTATTGCTCTTTATGTTCATAATTGAATTCTTTTCATGGGGTAGTTGAAGAAGGACAAAAATGACCCAGGAAAACTTTGGCTTTACATCCCTTATCCCTTTAAGAATTTTGCATTGATCATTTCCCTTCATTTCCAAACCGATGATTACCGAGGGTCCTTAATACCACTCCCTGAATGTTGTGTTCTTGCTTTTCATTATTGTCAGCACTGCCATCAACTGATCTTTGTGAGTTTCTTTTACTGTTCTTGCTGTTAGCAGTTTTGAGAAAAAGAAGATGATGCCCATTGGGGCTTTACCTGAGTATTTGAAATTGTATTTTATGATATTATTTTTCTCTTTTGATATTACATTTTAATTATGTCCAGAGTTGGAGGTGGGGGGAAGAGAGGTAGACAGAGAGATGAAGAGAATATGGTTATTACTGCTAATCATTATGGGTCAAGTTTTCATTTTGTATTAATCCCCTGTATCTCCTATATGTCCCTGTATTAACTTAATAAGATAGTGAAATCACAGAAGCTAGTCATATAACTCAGATGAGAAGAATTCAATGCTATTTAATTCAAAATATAATTCAAGTGATAGTTCATTCATGGAACATTTGAAAATGAAATATATTCTCCTACTCTAGAATAAACACTTGGGGTTGTGAGAATTAAAAAAAAATAAAGAAGGAAAGGTACACAACCTAAAGAAAGAGGAATACAGGCTCTGAGTAAATTCAGTGTTTTATTATTACAAAATTCTAGAATTTAAATGTGTTTCTCTCCATGGAATTAAACAAAGCTCTCTTCAAAGTTCAATTTATTGACATTGACTCAATCAACAAATGTATATTTAATGCCAATTTGTGTAAGGCACTGTTCTACATAATACAGAGGAGAATAATTCATGGCCTCTTGCTCTCAAGAGGTTTACAGTCTTTCAACATAGGAAGAAACAATCTTAATATGAGGTAAAATTAAATATAGGTTTAAACAAGGTTAGTTGCATATGCAATTTTCTATGAAAAATGCAAGGAAATGAGGAACTCATTATGAAAGTACAGACTAGGAAAGACATTCAAGAGCAGTTGTGTATGAAACTGAAAAATAAGTAGTTTGTTAATTCAACAAGTGAAAAGTTCGAAGTTCATTTCTTTCTGGAGTGAATGGAAGAAGAGCAGGCACAGAGGTAAAAATACATATCATGTTAGAGTAGAAACAAGTAGATCCTTTGAGATAGATTCTATGGGACTGGCAACAAATTGGCACTTTGGCAATGAAAAGAAAGTGAGAGATGAGACCCTGTTTTTAGGATAGAAATAGTGTCAAGAGAAGGATTTCAAAGTAAATGAAAAAATTAACTATTAATTGGTGTACTGCAAAGAGGGAAGCAGCTGTTGACTGTTGTAGTATCACTTTGTGTTTTATTGCATCAACATAAGTGCTCAGTTTTGAAGAGAGACAGCATCTCTACAATATCACTGTTCTTAAGAAAAATTATCTGAAGAATAACTTAGTTGGGGAATAGGGAAAAGACTGAGTCTTTGAAATGGACAATGGCCTCCTATCTGGTTTAGGAAAGAAATTGTTTTATCAATATTTTCTACAGCAAGTTCTTCATAAGGATCACATGGGGGTAGTTGGGAGGAGTATTAGATTAAGGAAATACATTTGTAGATATCTGGATTCAACAAGATTAAGTGTCTTATTCCTGCTGCTCATGGCCTTTTGTTTTGTTTTGTTTTGTTTTTTTGCCTCAGTTTTTTTTTTTAACTTTTTTGGGGGTACACCAAGTTCAATCATCTGTTTTTATACACATATCCCTGTATTCCCTCCCTCCCTTGACTCCCCCCCCACCCTCCCTCGAGTCCCCCCCACCCTCCCCATCCCAGTCCTCTAAGGCATCTTCCATCCTCGAGTTGAACTCCCTTTGTTATACAACAACTTCCCACTGGCTATCTATTTTACAGTTGGTAGTATATATATGTCTGTGCTACTCTCTCGCTTCTTCTCATCATGGCCTTGTTTTTAATACATAGTAGCACTGAATCTTCTAGGGAAGAATGTTCAGTGAAGGCGCCTCTAAGTAGAATTTGACAAGTAGACATTTTTTTTTCTGCACAGCATCTCACAGAACAAGTGTTCCACAAGAGAATATTTTGGGAAACGTGACCTTATATAAAGAAAGGGGAAAAAAAACCTGCCTAAAATATTTACCAACTCTATGTTAGTCTCCAGCTTGAAAGTTTCATTCAAAAATCATGTTGTGTGCAATACTTTAATTCCCACCCTGAAGTTAACATATTATCTCTTGCATTGCCCATTTGATGGCTAACAGGTGTAACATTCTTACTACATTCATGCTGCTTAAAGCTCCTAAAGAAGAGTTGGAAGTAAAAGGATTAAAGTTCTTATTCTGCAAAATTTGATGGCTCCCTGGTGGGATTCATTTCCAAAGAGACTGGATATCTAGTATTTTATCTTTCTAGCAAATTAGAAACATCCAGGCCCAAAGCACATGAAAATGAAAAACTGTGGGAGGAAGAGGATGGGGAATGTTTACTTAGAGTTTGTATTTCTAAATCTGTTATGTGTAGCAAAGGAAACTGTGCTTTTTAAAAACTCTCTGCTTGTGCTGTTTTTGAATCCTGGTTAGTGTTTCATTGTCTTTAGATCTCTGTAGTTTTAAGCTGCTGTAGTTTTGGTTAGGGTTAGTAGAGAGTAGTGTGTCATCAAAATGATAGACTGTTTAGTTATTGCTTTTGATTTATGTTATGTATGAGATTTCTTTAACAAGAAAATGGGATAACAGAAGACAATGTATGTCTGCTCTCAATACCCCTAGCAAACAGTTGGATAGGGAGTCCACCATGGAAACTTTTTTTTTGGCATGTTGATGAGTTTGATATCAGTCAATCTGCCTAGTGGGACTCATATACTAATACTTTAATTTTATCTTGAAACCAAAAAGCCTAGCCATAGCTACTTTCTGGGGTGCTAATATATGTAATAATGCCTTGCACACACCATCCTTGCTGCAAATAAATTAAGATAATTGATGAAAACTTGTTTATTAAAACCATAGCTCCCCAATATCATCACTCATTGTTCAGAGATGTTAAGTTTCACAAGTGAAGATGCTCCTCTTAATGGCTTAGGACTGTTCTATCTTCTTCAGCACTGCAATAGGAAGTCTTGTTCAGAGGATGATACCTCATACAGAGTAAATATTCATGCCTGAATATAAGAAGAAAGAAAGGGAGGAAATAAGGGAAGGGGAAGGGAGGAGGGAGAAGAAAGAGAGAAACAGGGAGACAGAGAGTATGCATTTGAGATTAATTTGCACCTTTCATGAAATGACCCTTCAATGATGGTTCTACGTGATTAAACCAGGTTTAACTTTCTAGTTGTATAAGAAAATGTATGTCATTAAAAATCAAGCGACATAGTTTCCATTGTAAAGAAGAGCATAACATGAGGACAGAGAGCCCTTGACAACATGTTAGCATAACACAGGAAAGTAAGTTTCAAAACATTTGCAGAATAATTCACTATATAAACCATGGTACAAATCAAGATTAATATTCTGGAAGATTGATGTTCTTGTACATATACATACAAGAGTGGTCTTAGAGTAGCTGGCATTTAGAGATATAGGGGCTTAAATTAGCAATATTTTGTGGAGAAAATGATTTGTAACTCTTGGAATCATGGTCTAATAAATTCATAAAAATATCTGGTTATAGATTTCCAAGGTATTCTTTGGGAATGGATATATTGTAAGGCAGAATTAGCATCATTTCAACTAAGTTTGTCTACTCATTTGTAAATAAGAGATATGCCAGTTTCCCCAAAGGAAAAAAAGAGTTGAGAGCTTGAAGAACCCAAGTGGGCTCTTGCAGGAAAAATTACTGATTGTGCAATATTTGGTGGAGAAAGTTGGTGCCCTGTTAACAATATGAGAAATGGTGCTATAAATTAGTCCAAACATCCCTTCCATTGAGAGGGTTATTTGATGTTATCTGTCCATACAAAATTAGTTTTCCCCCTGTAATTTTCCGTAGCTTAGTGGAAATAATTCTTTTAGAATTCAACGTATTACGTCCTTATCATTGAATCAACAAAGTATAAATTTACAGAAATACTTGTTATCCCTCACCTTCTTCTTCCCATGCCCTCCTCTATTTTTCTTTATCCCTCCCCATCCTCCTTTTCCTTTTCCCTCCTCCTTTTCATCTTCATTTTCTTCATTTAATAGCAACTATAGCTGCCATTTTTTGAAAATAGACATTGTTCTAAGTGTTTCTAGATATTCTTCATTCATTCTACAAACACATATTGAGCACTTCTAAGACACAGAAACTTTTCTAGGAAACAACATCCTTGCTTACATAGAGCTTACATTGTACTTGAGGAAAGGGATAAACATGTAAAGGAACAATAACTATAGATTATATTAGATGCTGTTAAGGATGTAAACAGGGTGATGAGATAGTATAACTAGGGGAGAAGTTAAGAAAGATCATCTTGAGGAGGTGACATCTGGACTGAAATGAAAAAAATAGCCATATAAATCCTGGGGTAAAACCATTCCAGGCATGAGGTACAATGGAGTTTAGGTTGTTAGAGAGGGAGGCCTGTTTGGCTAGACCTCACTGAGGGAAAATGACATGACATAATGGGGAAGTAGTCAGGAGCTTGATCACTTAGAAACCCTAGAAAGCAATTAAAGAGGAAAAAGAAGAGTTGAGAGGAAAGAGAGGAAAACAAAAGAGAAGGATTCCAACCACATCAGGGTTCAAGGTTACACAGAGAAGGTTGAGCTCTCAAAGGAGCCTGAGAAGTGTCAAGGAGCTTAATAGTCAAGAGAATATGGTGTCCCAGAAGTGAAGAGAGGAGAATGCTTCTGGAGGGCATGGTCAGCTGGGTTGAATGCTGCTGACAGGGCGATGTGGAGGTCATTGATAACCTTGACAATTGCTATTTTAGTTCTTAGTGCAGAAGTTTGAAATAGACTAGTAAATTAGAGATGATGATGTGAAAACATTTAATCCTTGTAACAAAGCTGAGGACTATTACCATTTAACGGATGAGAAATTGGTGGAGGAAGGATCAAAACTAGGGTCTCCCTGATATCAAAGATTCCTGCCCTTAATCACTACATATCAGGAATTTAGGTTTTAGAGAAGAAAAAGACCCAGAATTTGAATAATTTAGTCTATTGCATCCATGCTGCTAGCGATCACTTAATAGAATTCATAAGATAACCTACTCCAAAACCAAAACAGGTAGTTAAGCTGTCTTTAGGAATTGGTAGGCTTCAAGGGGATGCTGGCATTATTCAATATATCAACTTTTATTTCACAAAAGGCAACTTCTGCTGAGTCTTATTCCCTGCTTGGATGGTGGAAGCAGGGCTGTCTGACATTCTATGGCATTGAATTTCCAGTTTTTAGTTCTTTTTCAGATTGGCAAACAGTTATTGACTTCAAGCCTGTGCTAGTACATTACAGAGAACATAAACCTCTGTTTTTACAGTTGATATTTCACCTTATGATTTTGGAGATGTGCCTGCCTATCCACAATGTGCCAGATGGCGTTGAAGCACTGATTACTAACTACTCAAGGGCAAATCCATGCACAGAATAGAAATAAACAGAAATTGACAAAAGAAGTCCTTCCTATCATTATAAATAGCAAGACATTCTATAATGTCCTTAATTGCTGTGCGTTCACAATTATATTAATTACAAGTCTCTTTTAAGATTCTTCACAGGGTAAACCTGTAATGTTAATTATGCTGCCATAGTGGCAGTACCCCAATATTTTAGGCAAAAATAAATTAGTATGCTATGAACAGTCATCTGCCACTTCACACCTCAGATGATCATATGTCATCTCTGTAAAATCATTGATGGTAAAAAAACTCCCTTAACTTACATCTTTAGGATGATCAAATTGCACACATAATGGAATTTTGCACTGGAAATGGTTTTGATTTCAGTAAAGAGTGGATGTCCCTTTGATGAACTTCCTGAGATAATCAAGTCATTGGTGCACCATATAGAAAATTGACATTGAAGATATATCTTACAGATGGTCCCATGGTTATTGCAAAAACAAAAAATTTGATACAATTGTGCTTTGGCCACACAACCTAAGTATATCTGGGAATCATCTATTTGAAAACATTGGCAAGAAGATGCATTTAGTGGCCTGGACCTGATTCCTATATTGAATCACAACTATACTGGAATGTAGTACTTGTCAGACTACTTGGTCTCACTCGTTAAAGGCGAGTTGGGGTGATGGTAACTAATACTAATTGAATGCTTATTGTATGCCAGCCACTAGGCATGGAGGAGTCTTCTGTGTTTATCTAAAACTAATCACCACCACAACCATACAAGTTCAGTATTATTAGCCTCATTTTACACAGAGGGAGAAAATAACATGCATAGACTCTCATAGTCGGCCAATGTCAGAAATATAATGCAAGAGCTATGGACATTAAAATGTAGATTGTATATACATTCTTTATCTAGAATCCAGATTGATTTCACTGGATTACAAAACAAATGGCTAATAGTATGTTCTCATATCAAACGTACCCATATCCAAAATTGCAAGGTATACAAAACATACAATAGTGTTGCATATTTTTAATATAACATTTTCCTAAAAATAAAGGAATATAGGTTTATTGTAGAAAATTCTGGAATTTTCTGTAGAAAATAGTAGCTAACATTATTAACAGTGGCTGGGCAATCATTATGGATGAGATACTCTGATCATTTTTCTCTTGGATTGTTTTGTTTAATGTGCATGACAACCAGAAGCAGAAGATGTTACTGTTATTTCCTTTCTACAAATGAAGCAACAAAGGTACAGAGCACTTAAATCTTTTTCCTAAGGTGCCACACTTGTAAGTGTGAGTGAAGATTCAAACCCAAGCAATCTAGCTTGAGTCCACACTTTTCACCACTACACTGCTACTAATTTTACCCAATAGCCATAGAAAACTACTGACAATATTTTGATTCATTCCCTTCTAAGTGCTTATACTTTAAAGGTAGTTGCCAGAATTAACTTTTAATTTCCTACTCCCAATGCTGTATTAAAAATCATAAATTTGTCTCAAAGCTCATTTTTTTCTAAGCTCAAAGTTATACCCCAATATACATAAGGATATCATATCACCAGAAACTCTCTACAGAATTTAGAACAACAAAAGTAGTTTTAAGAAAACATCATTGTATATCCTATCCTATCCATTTTTATCCTATGATCAGGGTGCCTTACATTTATAAAAGGCAAAAGTTCATGGCCCTGATTTTCCCAAGTTTCCAATCCTCTGCTCTTCTCTCTGTATTTTTGTTATCCTGTAAAGCTCCCAAGGCTTCCATTAGCCCCGTGCTGCCCCTCTGCTTATGCTTCACAAGCTTTTGCCTTTGGGCAGCCATTAAAAATGATATATATTCTGCCAGAAATCAGAATATAACTAACAAGAAGCACTGATCAAAAATGTTTTCCCAGTGCAGGAGCCTTGATCCCCATATGGGACTCTGTCTACAAAAATGCAACTTCACTAACAGTTTGAAGTCAGAAATGAGTTTTCCCTGGCCTATGTTCACTGATATCAGATCTTCTGGCTCTCTGTGAGAAGTTACTCAAAGTACCTGTAAGATGTGTTTTCAGTTTTAAATAGCAACTCTTTAATCTAAATTGAATTATTCTCCAGTATAGAAGCATACGTATTTTTTTTACAGGCAGGACGTGATACCCCAAATCCTAGTGTTTATCCATTGAATACTAATTGTGGTAGAAAATCTGAATTTTTGTGTATCTCAACATCTGAGGAACCAATAGTGCTAACCATTCTATGTGCTTGTCATCCCCCCTGTACTAGTCAGCTTGGGCTGCCATAACAAAATACTACAGACTGGGCAGCTTAAACAACAGAAATTTATTTCTCATAGCTTTGTAGGTTGGGAAGTCCAAGATCAGGAGCTAGGTGATTTGGTTGCTGGGGTGGACTCTCTTCCTGGCTTGTAGACAGCTTCCTTCTTACTATGTCCTCACATGATAGGAATGTATATGTGTATATATGAGAAAGATAGAGAGACTTCCAATGTCTTATAAGAAGACTTACAAAGACACTAATCCTACAGGATTAGGGCCCCACATTTATGACCTCATTTAACCTTAATTACCTTTTATAGGCCATATCTCCAAATACAGTCACATCAGGTGGTTAAAGCTTCAAAATATGAATTTTGAGGGAGACATAATTCAGCTTATAGCATCCCACTCTTGACTCTCCAAAATGCATGTCCTTCTCACATGCAAAACGCATTCATTCCACCCCAATAGCCCTAAAGGTCTTAACTCATTCCAACACCAGCTCTAAAGTCTAAAGCCCGAAGTCTCACCTAAATATCATCTAAATCAGATATGGGTAAGACTCAAGATATGATTCATCCTAAGGCAAAATTTCTCTCCAGCTGTGAACCTGAAAAACCAAGCAAGGTATATGCTTCCAAAATACAATGGTGGGAGAGGCATAAAACAGACATTCCCATTCCATAAGGGAGAACTAGGAAAGAAGGAAGGGGTGATGGATCCCAAGCAACCTCAAAACCTAGCAAGGCAAATTCCATTAAATTTTAAAGTTTGAGAATAATTATGTTTGGCTTTTTGTTCTGCCCTCCAGGCCCACAGGAGTGGCAATGCCACCCACAGGGCTCTTCAGGGTGACCCTGTCTATTCAGGTCAGAGGGGCATCCTTGCCCCTTTGGGTCTCTTCAAGGGTCCCACCCTCTGAAACTGAAGACTTGGACTGTAGGCCTCTACTGGGAGTGGCAACCCTCATGATCTGTGAATCTCCTTTGGGGTGATTGGGTGATTCTTCTCTTCTCTTGGAGGATAGCTCATGTTAGCAGACTTCCTTCATTTGGTTCCATTTTCCCTTTTTTCCTTTAGACCCAGCTGGCAGCATTTCTGCTGGTATAATCCCATTGCTGGCTTCTGCTGTGGTGACTGATTAAATTGGTGTGTACACATACTAAGCTCCTTATCAAATGGTTGTTCAGTCCCATCCTTAATGTTCTTTTCAGAACAAGCTTTCTCATTTTTTGTAATATGTATAGGTTGAGAAATTTCCAAATCTTCTAGTTCTGGTTACTTTTTGCTTAACAACTCTTTCAATTTATCTCTCCTCTTGCATTTTATTATGTCATAAAAAGCAGCAAGACCACACCTTTAACACTTTGCTTAGGAATCTCCTCAGTTAAATATTTAATTTCGTCACTCAAAATTTCTATCTTCCACCAAACATGAAAACACTATTCAGCCAAGTTCTTTTTCACTTATAACAAGGATTGCCTTTCCTCCAGTTTCTAATAACGTATTCTTCATTTCCATCTGAGACTTCATCAGAATGACCTTTTGTTTCCATATTTCTCCCAACAATCTTTTCATGATTATATATTTTCTAAGAAGAGAAAAACTTTCGCTACATCTCTCCTTTTTTCTTTCTGAGCTCTCACCAGAATTACCTTTCACGTCCATATTTCTGCCATATTTCATGGCAATCCAGGCTTTTTCTAGCACACACCTTAAAATTCCTCCAGTCTCTACTCATTATTCAGTTCCTATGCCATTTCCACATTTTTAAGTATTTGTTACAACAGCACTCCAGCACTCTACTTCTCAGTACCAAAATCTATATTAGTCTACTTGGGGTGTCATAACAAAGTACCACAGACAGGGTGGCTTAAACAGCAGAAATTTGTTTCTCACAGTTCTGGAGGCTGGGAAGTCCATGATCAAGGTGCTGGCTAATTCGATTTCTGAGGAAAGCTCTCTTCTTGGCTTGTGGATGCTGCGTTCTTTCTGTATCCTTACATGTGATAGAGAGAGAGAGAGCAGAGGGGGTGGGGATTGCGCTTTCCAGTGGTCTTTCCATATCAGGACCCCATCCTTATTACCTCATTTAATCTTAATTACTTCCTTAGAGTCCCTATCTCCAAATAAAATCGCATTAGGAATGCAGTTTCAGCATATGAATGGGGGGGCACAATTCAGTCTATAGCATCCCCCTCAATCCTACGATCTCAAACCATTTACTAATGAAAGTTTACACCTGTGTGTTCCAGAATGTTTTTCAGGTATTTCTGCCCTGTCTTCTTATCTTGCTCTTCCCTGAAACTTCTACTTGTCTGAACTCTAAATATCTTCATTTTACTGGACACAGATATCATTACAAGTGACCACTACTGATGCTAAAATCAGCCTTATGGAGGGGATGTATTTATCTTCATGTCTAAGATAAGCTCTGGTATCTCTTACAGCTTGCAAGTATGGTCAGAACTCAGATATAACTCCTTGAAGCTAGATTTCTCCACAACTGCTGCCCAAGATATTGGCTACCCCAGAAACTGTCCACTTCCTTATACTGCTGGTGCTGCCACTGATTTTGCTGCTTCCATTGACACTCATATCAAAAAGTCTGGGCTTGGGAATGACATTTGTATCTTCCATGATTGCACATGATCAGAGGCAGCTACCTTGAAGTCCAGGTTCTGAGAGGTGAGAAAGTCCAGCCAATAAGTTGAAAGGCCTATTTCATTTCAACCTCCAGGATTAGCCAATCCTCTTAGAGGAAAAGAGCTGCTCACTCATCAGGATGTGGTATTGCTCCTGTGACCAAAAGTACACAAACACAAACTATTGCATTGGTATATAGCCAAGCTTTGAGATTTTCTGTTTTGTTCAAGGTCGCTGTTATACATGAATCCTTTATTAGCTGTCTATAATGGCTGCAGCCAAACTAGAGAAACTGGCCCAAGGCTCAGGAAGGAAGAAATGTCAATATTAGTATGGTATATTGACTAAAATTGTTCTAATGCTTTGGACCTTTGCCCCTACATATATCCCAGGGCTGCAGTGAGTTGCAACACATGATAGCTGTTGAAGACTCCTTTTCCTAGACAGAGCAGTGCTAAGAGGCCTAGAAGATGCCCCCTAACCCCTTGAATTCACCCTGGTTTCAGTTTGGCCTGTACAGGGAAGGTGAATGGCAGCAAACATGGAAGTAATCAGGCTTGATTCATTGTGGCAACTCATAGAGCTTGATTATAAAGTAGGAACCAAAATGGTAAGTAAAGAAAACAATATAGAGCAGGCTACAAAGAAGTCTGAGATTTTACACTGTTCACTCATTATACCTAAAGCTCTAGTTGCCAGCATTGTGCTCCAATAATGTCCTTGAATTTGATCAATTACATTTTCACAGCTTTATTGAGGTATAATTGACAAATAAAATTACATATATTTAAGTGTACAACATGATGATTTGATACACATCTGCATTGTGGCAATCAAGTTCATTAACATATCCATCACCTGACATAGAACATTATTTCTCCATAGAAGTGTGGGAAAGGGAGAGAGCAGAGAATCACACTGGAAGTTTAACTGGGCTACTAAAAACCTTCTTTAACATTGTTTAGATGTTTTTATGTTTGTTTTTTTTCATTTGCACATATTTCATATTAAGCTTTTTTTCAATATATTTAATATTGCTGCTATTATTCTTTTTTTTTTTTTTTGGTGCGTGGGCTTAGTTGCTCCGCGGCATGTGGGATCTTCCTGGAGCAGGGATCAAACCCGTGTCCTCTGCATTGGCAGGCGGATTCTTAACCACTGCGCCACCTAGGAAGCCCTGCTGCTATTATTATTGAATCTTTTCCCCCATTATGGCTTCCAAATGTTTATTGTTGGCATGCATAAATTATAATGATTTTTTGTAGATTTATTATTTTTTCTGGCCACAGTTCAGAATATTCATAATTTCTGGAGATTTTTAGTTATTCAGTTCTCAAGGCATAAAATTATTTTATCTGTAAAAAAACAATATGTTTGTTGCTGCATTTCCAAAAGTTGTATCTATTAATTCTTAGCTAGAGTGTCTGGAATCATATAAAATAATAGGAGTGATAGAAAGCCCCTGTATTGCTGATACATAGGAAGGCTTTTTTAATGGGAATTTGTTTCCTGTTTCTATGTCAAGTATTACACAGGCAGCTAGTTTATTATAGATGTTTCATTTAAAAAGAAAGTAATAGAAAACTCAGCTTAAACTGAGATTTAAAAATAGGGCTATTTTTAAAATATTTTCATTTTTCACATAAATGAAAAATTAGAGGTGGGGCAGGCAGAATCCAGTTATGGTAAAGTAATATCCTTAAGGACAAATTTTTATGGTATTGTCCTTGAACTTGGCTTGACATAAGATGGCTATAGCAATTCAGGTTGCTACATCCAGACAGTGAAATATTCAAAAGGAAAAAGACTGTAGATTCTTCAGTCTCTTTCTTAGGAATAAAGACACTTTTCATCAAAGCCCTCCAGAAGAATTTCCCTCATATTTTATTGGATAGAATTGGGTTGAATGCTGATTTTTAAATCAGTAGTTAGCAAGGAGAGTGGAATTACCCTATCTGACTTAGAATAATATTTTAGAGTTGGAATAGATATTGGCCACACCGACCATGAAAATATGTTGTTTTCATTATATATCATTTTTTCTAGGCAACACACTTCTACTTCTTTTTGATAGTGTAATAATCTTAATCTATAAATAATGATAGCCAGTGGGAAGAGCACTAGATTTGAGTCAGAAATAGATACAATAGATAGATGATAGATAGATAGATAGATATAGATAGATAGATAGATAGATAGATAGATAGATAGATAGATGATAGATAGATAGAGATAATAGGTAGATATATACAGATATATTAATTGTGAGAAATTTTTGGTGGAGTCTTTAGGGTTTTCTATACATATGATCACAATATCAGCAAGCAGAGAAAAGAAACCTTCTGTTTTGATTTGGATGCTTTTATTTTCATTTCTTGTCTAATTGCTCTGGCAAGGATTTCTAGTTCTATGTTGAATGGTAAGAGTGGGCACCCTTGTCTTCTTCCTGGTTTTAACAGGAAAGCTTTCAGCTTTTTACAATCAAGTATGATGTTAACTGTGAGATTCTCATATATATGGCCTTTATTATGTTGAGGAACACTCCTCCTAACCAATTTGTTAAGAGTTTCTATCATGAAGGGACATTGGATTTTTCAAATGCTTTTTTCTGCATCTATTGAGATGGTCATATGATTTTTAATTACTGTTCTATTTAATGTGGTGCATCACGTTTATTGATTTGTGTATGTTGAGCCAGCCTTATATCCTAGGGATAGATCCCACATGATCTTGTTGTATTACTCTTTTAATATAATTTTGAATTCTGTTTGCTAGTATTTTTTTGAGAATTTTTGCTTCTATATTCATCAGGGATACTGACCTGTAGTTTTATTTTCTTGCACTCTCCTTATCTGGCTGTGGTATCATGGTAACGTTGGCCATGGAAGTGCTCTCTTGTTTTCAATTTTTTGGAAATATTTGAGAAGGATTGGCATTAATTCTTCTTTAAATGTTTGGTAGAATTCACCAGTGAAATGATCTAATCTTGGGCTTTTCTTTATTGGGAGGTTTTTGATTACTGTTTCAATATCCTTACATATTACCACTCTATTTAAATTTTATATTTCTTCATGATTCAGACTCAGTCTGAAATGTATTTCTTCTAGGCTATCCAATTTGTTGGCTTGTAATTTTTCATAGTAGTCTCTTATGATACTTTGTATATATGCAGTTTTAGTTACAATGTTTCCTTTTTTATTTATAAATTTATTTTTTTCTTCCTTCTGCTAACTTTGGGCTTTGTTTATTCTTTATTTTCTGGTTCCTTGAGGGGTAAGGTAATTTACTTGTTATCTTTCTTTTTTTCTTAATGTATCTTTTTATTACTATACACTTCCTTCTTAGAATTACTTTTGCTGCATCCTTTGTTTTAGTACATTGTTTTTCCATTTTCATTTGTTTTAAGATATTTTTAAATTTCCATTTTGATTTCTTTTTTGTCCCATTGGTTGCTCAGGAGTGTGTTGTTTAATTTCCATTCATTTGTGAATTTTTCAGTTTTCCTTCTGTTATTGATTTCTAGTTTCATACTATTGTGGCCAGAAAAGATACTTGGTGTGATGTTGGTCTTCTTACATTTGCTGAGGTGTGTTTTGTGGTCTAATATATGACCTATCCTAGAGAATGTTGCATGTATGCTTGAGAAGAATGTATATTGCTGCTCTTGGGTGAAATGTTCTGCATATGTCTGTTAGGTCTATACCCGGGGTTTCCTTACTGATTTTCTGTCTGGATGATTGTTGAAAGTGGGATACTGAAATCCCTTACTACGTTTGTACTGTTGTCTATTTCTCCCTTCATATCTGTTAGTATCTGCTTTGTGTGTTTAGAGGTACTCATATGTGGGGTGTGTATACATTTGTAATTGTTATATTCTCTGGATGAATTGACCCCTTTATCATTATATAATGGCCTTCTTTGTCTCTTGTGATAGTTTTTTACTTTAAGTCTATTTTGTATAATATAAGTATAGGTCCCCACACTCTCTTTTATTTTCCTTTTGCATGGAATATCTTTTTACATCCCTTCACTTTGACTCTATATGTGTCCTTAAAGCTAAAGTAAGTTTCTTGAAGGTAGCACATAGTTAGGTCTTGGTTTTATTTGTGTGTGTGTGTGTGTGTGTGTGTGTGTGTGTGTTTTAATCCATTCAGCCATTCTATGCCTTTTGATTGGACAATTGAATCTATTTGTATTTAAAGTGATTGTTGATAGTTAAGAACTTACTAACACCAACTTATTGCTTTCTGCTTGTTTTATAGTTCCCTTGTTTCTTTCTTCCACTTTTGCTGTCTTTCTCATTGAATTGATTTAACATTGTGATATGTTTTTATTCTCTTCTCTTTATCTTTTGTGTATCCACCATAGGTTTTTGCTTTGTGGTTACCATGAGGCTTACACAAAACACCTCATGATATAGCTATTTTACACTGATAACTTATTTTTTACTTTCCTCCTCTTTTATGTTTTTGATGTCACAATTTATATCTTTTTATATTGTGTATCTATTAAAAAATATTGTAGCTGTAGTATTTTTAGTACTTTTTTTTTCATCCTTTATACTAGAGTTGGGTGATTAACACACTACCATATTACAGTATTAGAGTATTCTGAATTTGACTATGTACTTAACTTTACCAGTATGTTTTATGTTTTCATACATTTTCATGTTACTAGTGTCCTTTTATTTCAGCTTCAAGAATTCTTTTCAGCATTCCTTGTAAGTCAGGTGTAGTGGTTATAATCTCCTTCAGCTTGTTTGTTTGCAAAATCCTTTATCTCTCCATTTCTGAAAAATATCTTTTCTGGGTAATGTATTCTTAATTGGCATTGTTTTTAGCAGTTTGAATATACTGTCCCACTCTTTCCTGGCTTGCAAAGTGTCTGCTGATATATCCACTAATAGCCTTATGAGGATTCCCTTATATGGGAGAATTATTTTTCTCTGTTGCTTTTAAAATTCTCTTCTTGTCTTTGATTTTACACAGTTTTATCATATCGTGCCATTGAAAAATATTATTTGGGCTTGACATTTTAAAGTGATCTATTAGCTTCTTTAACTTGGATGTCTAAATCTCCCCCCAGATTTGGGAAATTCTTAGCCATTATTTCTTTAAATAAGCTTTATGCTCATTATCCCCGTTTTCCTTTCAGGACTCCAAAAGTGCGTATATTGTTTCTTTTAATGTTGTTTCATAATTCACATAGGCTTTCTTCATTCTTTTTTAAAATTCTTTTTTCTTCATGCTTCTCTGAATGAATGATTATAAATGACCTATCCTGAAGTTCACTAATTCTTTCTTCTGATTGGTCAAATCTACTGTTGCAAATTTTCAATTCAATGTATTCTTTTTATAAAGTTTATTTGTTTTTATTTATTTATTATTGGCTGTGTTGGGTCTTCATTGCTGCATGGGCTTTCTCTAGTTGTGGTGAGCAGGGACTACCCTTTGTTGTGATGCACAGGCTTCTTATTGCAGTGGCTTCTCTTGTTGCAGAGCATGGGCTCTAGGCATGCAGGCTTCAGTAGTTGCAGCACATGGGCTCAGTAGTTGTGGCTTGCAGACCCTAGAGCACAGGCTCAGTAGTTGTGGTGCACAGGCTTACTTGCTCTGTGGCATGTGAGATCTTCCCAGACCAGGGATCGAACCCATGTCCCCTGCATTGGCAGGCAGATTATAACCACTGTGCCACCAGGGAAGTCCAAATCAATGTATTCTTTAACTCTAGGATTTCTGATTTTTTAAAAAATGTTTTCTATTTCTTTGTTGAACTTCTTTTGTTCATGCATTGTTTTTCTAATTTCATTTATTTTCTATTTGTGTTTTCTTATAATTCACTGAATTTCATTAAGAGGATAATTCTGAATTCTTTGTCAGACAGTTCATAGAGCTCCATTTTTTTATGGTCAGTCATTGGAGTTTTATTAGTTTGTTTAGGTGGAGTAATGTTTCCTTGATTATTTGTAATCCTTGTGGCCTTGTGTTGATGCCTGTACATTTGAGGAAGTAGGCACCTTTTCCAGTCTTTACAGACTGGCATTGGCAGGCAAAGTATTTCACAAGTCAGCCTGTCCAGAGATTCTGGTTGGATCATCTGGTGGTGTCTGTGGGCAAGCTTGCTGTTGGAGTCCTTGGGTGGGGGGTCTGGTGCCTGGGTAAGCAGGTGGGCAGGCCTGGTGTTTGTGTACACAGGAACCAACCTGGTGCCTAGATTCATGATGGCATGTAGCAGCCTAGGTTCAGGACTGGGGTAGGCCTGGCACTTGGGTCTATGGTTATGGGCCTAGGATTGAGTCTGTATAGGCAGACCTGGATCCTGGTTCCACAGGGAACAACCAGTACTGGGGATTTCATCAATTTTTTATATTGATTTTTAAGGGCACTATATACATAATGGATGTTAAATGATATTGAAAATATTTACCTAACCTCTTTGTTTATATCCTCTTTCATTTTTGTATATATTGACATATAGAAATTTTAATTTAATTTAATATTTTTTATTTTTTTCTAATTGTATACAGTTCTTACAAATGTTTCTTTCTTTTCCTTCTTCCTTTTTTTGGGGGGGTGGGTGTGTGGCATGTGAGATCTTATTTCCCTGATGAGGAATCAAACCTGCACCCCCTGCATTATAAGTGCAGAGTCTTAACCACTGGACCACCAGGGAAGTCCCAGAAATTTTAATCTTGGCATATAAGCTTACTCAAAACTATTGCTCTTTTCCTGTCTTTATTTTAAGAAACATTCCTTTTCTGCCATCCATGGAAAACTTCCCTACACCAAGATCAAATCTTTCACCTGTATTTCTTTCTCTTTGAGTAGTTTAATTTTTTACATATTTTTTCCATTCAGGAATTTATTTTGATATAGCGCATGAGAAAATGAGTTAACTTTTCCAACTGTTAACCAATTTTGTGAAGACCATTTGTTGACTAATAAATCTTTTACCTTCTTATTTGAAATGGTCCCTTTATCAGTTGTAAGTACATAACTATATTATGTCTATTTCTAATGTATTACATTGATCTTCATATCTATTCTTTTGCTAGTAAAATATGTTATGAGCTACAGAATACAATGAACCTCTGTTATTTATTGTCTACTATGGCAGTTTTTTTAATTCTGCTGTTGCAACTTTAATTTTCTTGAAACACTTCCTTATTTTGGCTAGCATTCTTTTTATATATACCTCTCTTTGCATCCCTTTTTAAAAAAATCACATTCTTATATTCCCTAATGACTTGTATCTCATCCTTACATACCATATTAACCCATTAATGATACTAAACATTATTCTAAAATATTTTTCTGGGTTTTTTTAAGATATTGCTTTAAAAGTATCCTCTTTTGCAACTCCCAAATGTTATCTTACATGAGCTAAACTATTGTTTAATGTTTCCAAATTAAATTTTTACTCTTTTTCCTTTCTTAAATAAAGAAGGTTTGCCCAAATTCAGTGTTTACCAACAGACAACACACATGGATTGCCCTTTGTCCTGCATGCTTTCCATATAAGGATGAGTGAAATCACTTCTCAGTTGTGTTGCCAGAAAGTAAATGAATGGTATATAGCCTACTCTAATTTCTGACGACTAGCAAGCTTTCCTTTAGTGCAGTTCTATTCTACTCACTTGTGATTATTTCACACCCCTAATAGCTTGACACTTTGGCAATCCAAACTACCAGTAATCAAAATATGAACCCTGGGCCAACAGTATCAGCATCAACTGTGGACTTGTTAGAAATGCAAATGATCAGACTCTGCCTTAAACCTACTACACACAACTACTATCCACCTTGCTATACTATCTGTGATCTTTCCATCTCTGCCCTTAGCTATAGGTTTTTCTTATAGGAAGAGCACTTTGCTATCACACTATTGCCAACCCTATACATACAGAACTCACCAGGGACCATCCTATCATATGTCTTTCCTAGTTGTTTTCTGGCATTGATAGGAAAGAGAATTGTTGACATTGCAGAATAAAAAAGGCAGGACCTAAAAGTTGATCTACATACAGAACATAGTATCTAGAGAGAATGACAATAGAATATATTTGGTGTTAGTATTTGTCCACATGGAGAATCTGAGGTGCAGATGAAAGGGGCATGGCAATAAATCTGGTTTTTAGGAATGAGGTACAAGATGGTGACTTTATCTTCAAAATTAAGCAGGGCAGAAGCCCAGTTATCAAATCCAGGCTTGAATTAGCATAGGATCATTCGATACTGATTCATACTGAAATAGAGCTCCCTAAATCTATTTTGCTTAAATTTTGGGTTAGTTCATATCTGTGAGTTTTCAACCAAAGACCAAGAGATATACATGATGGCTGTTGACACAGGGAAACTAACAGAGCCTGACAGATTTAAGCTTTCTATGGTGAAGCTCTATTTTGGCTTGTGTTCGCCAGAAAACAGACCTGATGCAGAAAATTTCCCTGCTATTGTTTTAACAGAGAGTCCAAACTCAGGGAGAAGAAGTGAGGGACAAGGAGAGAAAACCAGGGAAAGAAGAAGAGCTAATATGAGGAGGTATTATTAAGCTGACCACTGCTAAAGGTGATTGTCTGATTCTTGGAACCGATTACCTGTGCCACTCTATGTTATACAGACTATGTATAGATTATCCCTGCAGGGGAAGGGAGTGGAGAGAAAGCAGAAGCAATAATTTGTTTACTTGCTCCTCCCATTGGTGAAAGGTTTTACTCATGGGGCTTTAATTCCTCAGTTGGAAGTAAAGCCCCATGAGTTGACCATACACAGGCAAGGGCACTGACCCCATGGCAGTGTTTATGGCAATATTAACAGGAAATCCTGGGGCAGGATGCAAGAGGCATGCTGTGAAGGCAGGATGCCAGAGACTCCAAGGTTGCACCTGTCAAAAGGTGGCCAGAGTCAAGGTGACCATATAACTTATAGTCCACATTGGAACACTTGTAAGAGTGAAAGGGGGGCAATGTTAATAATTAAATGAGACAACAGGTTTATAAATACTCCCAGTGAAACCAAGATGATGTGTGGTCATTTAATCAGGCAGGGTGGGAGAAAAAACAAAAAAACAACAACAACAAAAAACAAAAAAGAGAGAGAGAGATGACCATAGGTGATTCAGAAGAAATTTGAGACAGTTTCTCTCATTCATAAATACGAAAACTTTTACGTAATGAATAAGAGGGCTTTGTTCGTTTGTTTGTTTGTTTAGCAAACTTTTTCCCCCAGAGTCTTAAGCAGAAGGCAACTATGTGGAACAAATTAAATCAGAGCTGTTCTTGTTGAAGTGGGAAAGTAGGACTCAAAGAGCTGCCTTTTTGTTTCCTCTCAACAATCTAGCCCCTGTTTCGGAGAAACCTTTAGAGCAATGCTGTCCTGTGGAAATGTAATGTGAGCTATAAGTGTGAGAAACAGAAGTGATTTTAAATTTTCTAATAGCCATGTTAAAAATGTCAGAAGAAATAGGTGCAGTTAATTTTAGTGACATATTTAATTAACCCACTATATAAAAATATTAGCTTCAATATAGGAAAATGATTAATATCTACATTTTGAACTAGATCTTCAAATACAATTGAAGACTGCACATCTCAGTTTGGACTTGCCACATTTCAAGTGCTCAGTAGCCGCATGTAGCTAGTGGTGACCTTGGCGAGGTAGATAGCAGTACAAGTGCTCATGAGAGCACAGTTTGAAACATTTTGTGATAAAGGGATGCTTTACCAAGGACTGCTCATTTCTTCCCAATGTATGACTAACCATAAAAATAAAGTTTTCAAGTTTTTCTTATTAATTCCAAATGGATAGTGAGAAAAGATATAGGAGGGAAAAAAGGTAAATTTTTTCACTAAATCAGTTTTCATATTTGGGAAGAATTGTCCATTTTGACATTCTTACCCAATGAGATTCTTGAGGGAAAAGAAAGACATATTTGTTTAATGGAGTCAGATAGTCTTTAATTTTAATACCATTTAAGTAATATGAAAGAGCACTGATTATGACCTCAATTTGACTGAGTTAAATCCTTTTCGGTATAATAGTTCTAGCTCTTAAAGCTTCAATGCATAATAGAATGTACTTTATATGACTGTTTTAAAAATCCATAAGAAATCCACATTTTCACAGGTGGAGCTTGGGGGAGAGGGAATTGGATGAAGGGGGCCAAAAGGTACAAAATTCCAGTTATAAGTACTAAGGATATAATGTACAACATGATGACTATAGTTAATACTGTTGAATGGTGTATTTGAAAATTAAAAGAGTAAATCCTCAGAGTTCTCATGACAAGGAAAAAACCTTTTTTTTCTTTTTTTGTGTGTCTATATGAAATGGTGGATGTTAATTAGACTCATTGTAGTGATCATTTTACAATATGTATGAGTCAAATCAGTATGCTGTACATCTTAAACTTCTATAGTGCTGTATGTCAATTATATCTCAATAAACTGAGGGAAAAAAATCAAAATTTTACTTTTCCGCATCTGTCTGGTAAAAGCTAAATGAAATACTCGTAATGAGGGAACTAAAAGAAATCAAATAGAAATCTTCCCCTTTGTGTTTCTATGCACTTACCACTAAATGGCAAACTCTAGTCTATTCTGTTTTACTCTTCATAGGGTTTTATTTCCAGTTAATTTGTTATTTTACCAATCATAGGGATAAGTCGCTCTAGACCACCGGTTTCCAACTTTTTAAACTTTATAGAAATAAATCTTAGGAACCCTTTATAGAAATAAAATATTATAAGTGTATTATGTTCAACAGATAAAAGCAGATCTTTTCAGGAGAGGCCACTTTCTGGTTTAATTTTCCTCCTTGAGGATACTGCATAACCGTAGGCTTTCCTGAGCATGGTTTGACAAACATCGCTTTAAACCATGAGCATCTTCTCACCCATTCCTTTTAAAATCAATAGCACACATTTTCTAAGTGGTTGACATAAATTATGTTTGGAGAACCAGCCTGTGAATACAATGTGTGTGAATCCAAACTGCAAGGCTCAAAGATGGGACAAATTGCCTTGGTCACATTAATACCTTTCTCAGTTCCATTCAGTTCAATTCAAAACTGTATTATTGGATGCAGGCATGTTCAACAAACTGTGTGAGATGGTAAGAAAAATAAAAATGAATTAGACAAGGCCTGTCTTCAAAGAAAGTATCATCTTCTGAACAGTTCAGTAACTGATTACATAGCTAAATTATAAGGTATGGGTAATCTAGATATTCAGTCATTTAACAAATATTCACTGATGCCTAGTATATTAGAGAAAATGCACCGTGTGAAGCTGGAAATGAAAGGATGGAAAATTGAATAAGTGCATTTTCATCCTCAAAGAACCCATATCAAGGAAGAGAGAGTAAAAACCTATATCTTGGTGCTGATTCATGCCTTAGGTAATTGCTATTATTGTGTAAAATATAAGGTATACTGTTTTATATATGTGTGGATTACATTCTCTGCATTGTTTAATCTTATGCTCTGCAAGCAACAATAGCTTATTATTGCAGTTTGCTTTGTAGTGTTAGTGGTAGAAGCAGTGATTATTAATTTTTTATATCTGTGGGAAATTGGAATGGCACAAAACCTATAATATTAAGATTCTGTTGTTGACTTATTATAGTAATGGCCCAAATTTAATGAGTAGAGTTAATGCTTCCATTTATCAGTTTTCACATTTCAACTATGTGTTTCCCAGGAATCAAAATAAACAAAACAATCCACTGAGCACTGAAAAAGGTCATGAACTTGATCCAAAACACCTCTTTTAAGCCATCATGGAATAGCCAATTGACTTTGCATTATTTTCAAAAGCATGTTTGCTGATTTAATGATTTTTGTTAACTGCTTTATTACAGCTGATACCGTAGTATATATGAAGCTGCAGCTAAGGAGAGGTATATTAGAAGAGGTTGATAGACTGAGCAATGAGAAGGGCGAAGATAGAGACAGCAGAATCAACAACTTTTTTTTAAATTAATTTATTTATTTAATTTTATATCAGAGTATATGATATCAAATATCCCTCTGCAGCTAAGTAATTCCAGATAGGCTTCAAGGAACAACAACAAAGAAAAAGCATAAAAATTGAAGCCCATACAGTTGATCTTGCTTCTATAGGAGTAGATCCTTAACTCAAATAGGGCACTAATTGATGGCATATTTTATTGCACATTGGAAAAGTCTGAAGTGGAAACCAGAATCCCTTATCTACTGAACTGGCCTTCTCCCCCAGTCCTCCCCACTCACCTTGCAATAAGAAGCAGGTTCACTGGGGCTTGACCAGGCACTTCAAAAAATCCCCAACTCCTCTGCTACATTTTTCAGAATGAAGGACATCTAGCAGTTGCAGCTAACATTAAGATTTAATTTAGGAAGAAAGTGGGAGAATGTCTAAGAGTGTGGTTTGATAAACTGTTATCCAACAATATGAGAGAATGAAACCTTTTGAAGAATCGAAAGTCTGCTTAGTAGATATTTATCATAGGCCATACATACATCACTATTATTCATAGAATTAGAATACAAATAAAGCAGATTTAGTACAGACTATGTGCTGGGCATAATGTAATCTTCCCTTGTTGACTGAGGAAACACTTCAGTATAGTGTATATCTTTCAGGCTATAATTATTAATATAAGTTCTAAAATAGAGCATTCCACTTGGATTTTCTTGATTTAGACAATTTTATTTGGTTTATGAGACACAGTTAAATGAATAGGAACAAAATTTATTGATGAAAATCCATCATAATTTGTCATCTGAATACTGGGTTTCTGTCCTCATGGCCATGAAACAATGAAAAGATAATTTACATCAAAATGAATAGGTATATATGTATTCCCTACTGAATTAAGATTTGGCTGTACTTTTCATCATTTACATTTAACTCTAAAATATTGTAATAATAACATATTTTCATTCTACCATTGACCTCATCCACAAGGAGACAGTTTGCCAGTATTATGATTCACTATGCATAAAACTCAGAAGGCTGTTGTAAAATCTTTAAATCACAAATCATCATGGATAAAAATGAATAGTAGAACCAAAATGCAAGGTTATAAAAACTACTATCAACAAGTAAATGTCATGAAAATATAAATTATTTTTCACTGAGCAGGATAACAACACGAATAAGAGAACATGTAATAAATAATTTGTTATGATAAATTCAGTACAATAAAACAATCCATTGAAAGCTTGTGATAAAATATTCAGTGTACAACATACATAAATATACCTTAGCACTGTTTAAAAGTCCCCTTTACTTTAACAAGTCACGTAAATTGTCGACAGTGATTTAAATAATTATAAGAAAACTGAGTCTCATATTTATCCCTTTATCATGATCTTTTTTTTAATTCAAAAGACTAGAAAGCCTTACATTTTAAAATTATATGAAATGTTTGGAAGTCCCCAACATATTTCAAATCTGATACTTAATATTACTTTGGTTATGATGGTCTTTATGATAAACAGCAGTACTTCAAAAATCATAGCTTCCATGACATTTTCTCTTATTTGGGGGGAACCTAAAAGGAGCAATAAAGTCTTCATCTTGACCATCTGCCTTCATTACTTTGTTAATTTGTTTAGATGAATATTAAAACCAATGCCTGCAAGTATTTACCAAATCAGTACTTGTATGATACAAGCCAAGTATTTCCCAGCCTGACCTTACCATATAAAGCACCTGGGGCCTTAAAGATGCAGATTTCCCAGTCCCACCCCAAGCCTACTCTATCCAAATATCGAGGTAAGGAGCCTGGAGCAAATCTGAGACACTGCGCGAAACAAGTGCCTAAACAGACTTTTATTTTTGAATACCTGGACTAAAGGAGGAAGTAGTTTCCATGAAGTTAATGGAATAAATGATTTAATATACTTTTATTGAGTGTTTATTCAATAGACCATGTGGCATAGTGGTTCTCAATGTTGCACAGATTCTGGAACGAGACTTCCTGGATTCAAAATTCTGGCACTGCAACTTACTAGCTGTTTGACTTTGCCTGTGTTACTTAAACCTCAGTTTCCTCCTCTGTAAAATGGGGATAGAAATTTACCTACTTCATAATGTGAGGATTAAAAATGTGTTCTTATGTGTAAGAAGCGTAATATCTGGCACAAAAATGCTGAATGAATGCTAACCACTGATGTATTGGCTGCTACTAGTGACTGCTAGTAATGTAGACCATGTGCTATGATTTGGTTTGGGAAGACCTGGTTAAAATGAAGAGCAACTTTTTAGTAACTCCTAATTTAGTACAAGATCCAAGTAAATAGATGTACTAGTTATCTTGCTGCGATAACAAATTGCCACAAATTTAACAGCTTTAAACAACATCCTTTTTTTCTTCATAGTTTTTGCGGGTCAGAAGCCCAGGCACAATGTGGCTCAGCTGGGTTGTCTGCTTACAGTTTCACAAGGTCAAAGTCAAGGTAATCAACCAGATTGGGCTTTTATCTGCAAGCTCTGAGAAAGAATCTTGCTTTCAAGTTTATTAAGGTTGTTGGCAGAATTCTTTTCCTTGAGGCTGTAGAAATGAGATACCTATTTCTTTGCTAGCTGTTTCTAGAGAGGCCACTCTCTGTTCCTAGAAGCTGCCTGTCTTCTCCTGTGACCCTTTCCCTCTGTAAACCAGCAATGATGTGTTGAGTCCTTCTCATTCCTGGAATCTCTCTGAGCTCCCCTTCTACCTTTCTTTTCTGCTTTTAAGACCTAATATGATTATATTGGACCCATAGTGATAATTTGGAATAATCTACCTAAAGTCAGATGAATAGTAATAATTACATCTGCAAAGTCCCTTTTCCCATGTAACTTATATTCAGGGCAGTAGCCCCAGGCAGTGGAGATCATGGTGGCCCAAATTCTGTTTACCTCAGTGAGTAATTACCATATATAATATTTAGTCTAAAGGGTATATAATTTTTTGTTGAATGGATTGGATTAACATGCCAGTTCCCTCATGCTTACTAGTGATCTGAGTGTTAGTTTCCCTCATCTATACTGAGAGTTGAGAATACACCAACTCTTATGACTCTTATGAGGATGTACAAGTAGTATATAAGTTCAATGGGAGCAGAAAAGGGTGATAAATTCTGCCTGGAAGAGTAAAGGAACACTTTATACAGGAAATACCATTTAAGTCAGAGGATAAAGAAAATATAGGTGTGTAAGGCTGCCTGTTTTATAGCAGCCACTAACATGTATTTAAAACGTATTATATGTCAGAGGCTGTGCTAAGTATCTTATGTGCTAAATGATAAATGAGTTCTACTAACCCTAGAAGGCCCATAGATAGGTTTTCTTAACTCCACTGTAAAACATGATTTTGATCAACAGTGTTCAAATAAGGAGTGGGGGGCACATATTGGAATCGCTTGGGACACTTTCAAACAACTATGCCAAAATATATACATATCTGGAGGTGTACACAAAAAGATTTAAATTGTGTTTGTATTCTCTCTAGAGGATCTAGGGCAGGGGCTTGAGGCTTTCCCTTTTCACTTTGTGGCAAACACTGCTTTCTTGTCTCCCCAAAAGCCATACTCCTCTTCAGTAACACATTTTTAGCTGGACACATGGCTGTCGTGACTAAAGACTCCATTTCACAGCCTCCTCGAAGCTAGATTTGGCCATGGGACTGAGTTTCATCTACCTCTATGATGTAAGCAGAAGGGTTTTCTGTAATGCGCTAGTTTGTTAGGGATGCCATTACAAATTACCACAAACTGAGTAGCTCAAACAACAGAAATTTTATGTCTCACAGTTCTGGAGGCTAGCAGTCCAAAGTCAAAGTGTCAGCAGGGTTCATTCCTTTTGAGAAGAGCGAGAGAAGTATCTGTTCTAAACCTGTCTCCTTGGCTTATAAAGGACCATGTTCTCCCTGTGTGTATGTATGTCTCTTGTCCAAATTTCCCCTTTATATAAGGATACTAGTCATTTTGAATTACGGCTACCTTAAGGACCTCATCTTAACTAATACATCTGCAAATACCCTATTTCCAAGTAAGGTCACATTCTGAGGTCCTGGGGCTACGACTTCAACATATGAATTTAGTACATGAATTAACCTATAATGTGATTTTTCTGAAGTCTTTAAATGGGATGTGCAGGTAAATACTTTTCTTCAGCGTTTCCTCTTTCCTCTAAGATAGAATACAAACGTGATGTCTAGAGCTCTAGATGAGGCGGTAATGGAAGTCACACATGGCAGAGCAACCAGATAGAAGTCCTTGAAAATGTAGAGGCAGCCTAACCATCCCTGAACTACTAACCTCCAGATTTGGTTTACGAGAGAAAGAAATAAACTTCTATCTTGTTTCAGTGACTGTTACTTTGAATTTTCTTTTACATGCAAATGAACAAATCTCAGTGCATGTTTTAAACCCCTTATTACGTTTTGAATTATTTTTCCACATGCATGTAACTAAATTAAAATATTTCTATTTTCTTTCATTTAGTGAGCTCTCCTTGTATATTAAAAACATGATTTAAAAAAAAATTCAACTGACATTTATTAGTTTGGTGAAATATGCCATGGTTTCATATCAAAACTTCTTACGCAAACGATTTTAAAAAATCAAATCTTCAGGAAAGCTTTTATTTTGTCTTCCTTGTGTAACTGATATGTAAATATTTCCCCATTTCTCTTTTGGTGATTTTCTTATATTCACCTCATGAAAGATAGCACTTATCCATGTCATTGATCCTTTATTAGAGAAACATTTATTTTGCAGTTTCAGACCCTTTGTAGAATGGAAAAGAAACTTTCTCAGCTACCTTTTTTCTTTGCCTTTGTTTTCAATTAATATGGTAAGTAGAAAATAGTACCCAATAATAGGTTAAGACAGATAAGCAGTGGGCCCTCTGTGATGTAGGTAGCATCACATAGCAAAAAGCTGTGGGATACTTTTTGCTATTGCAAACTTCAGCTGCTTATGTAAGAAACATTTTAATTCTATATGCCAGTGGTTCTTATCATCTTTTGGGTCATGAACCTATTTAAGAATCTGTTCAAAGCTATGGATTCTCTCCACCAAAAATGCACATACCTGCAAAAATTTGCATACAATTTCAGGAGGTTTACAGACTCTAAAAATTCATCCAGGGACACCAGTTAACAACCCTTGCTCTGTACAATCCTGAAACATATCTCCAGTACTCATTTCTTTGTTTCATTGCTAACCTAACCTTAAAAAGTAAATTTTGAAATGCGGTGGAATTGTGCCAAACGTAGGACAATTTTTAAATTAGTGAAGTCTTTTTTTCTGGAAACCACGACTTCCCTTTTCCGATCCTTTCCCTCCAGTGTTTCTCTCACCTCACTTTTTCAATACATTGGTACTTTCGTATAGGAATCAAGAATCTTTATTCATTTTCTTATTAAAATATGTTTCCTAGAAGGGACATGATAAGGCACTTGTACTAAAAATATAAATGTATAATGAGAATTAAAGTGATATCCCTCCCATAGATATTTGCCCTTTAGCAGAAGACAAGGAATATGGTGCTGAGTAAATTCCTCTCTAATAGTAGATACAGGCATCTGTGTGCAGGTGGGTGATGTACATCATTGGAAGACTTTGGGGGAGCCTATTAATCTTTGGGGAGCCTATTAACCTTGGGGAGCCTGTGAATGCAGCTGACCATTCTTTAATATGAAAACCTGACCCTGAGGTAGAATAATACTTTACAATGCAGGTTTTACTTCATATGTAGTGCTGTGATGGTTTTTCAATTATTTTGAGCAGTTGTTCCTCTAATTTATTTAAATTTTTGTAATAATTAAGCCATGCCCTAATGGTATTCTATTGCACTTTCTTTGTAGAGATTATAAAGTCAGTACATTTTAAATCTCGGTAACATTTCCATTCAATGCTTGGTACTTCAGAGTCACTGAATGCAAGATTATGTGTTTACCTGTCAGGAACAGTTTTATTGCAGAATTTCTTTTGCATAAAATTATGGTCAATTCCTCCAGGAGTCAAAATATAATAGTACTAGTCCTGCTAGCTTAAAGAGAAAGCATAATGATGACATTTTGGCTCAATATGTAAGTGCAAAAGTATTCAATATACCATAGTATTTCAAGAATGCTCATTTGCTTTACTGATGAAAATCATTCCACTTAGAATATTCCATTTAGATTATTTTTATGATTGTTCCATTGTCATGATGCAGTAAAATGCAAAGTGAATAAGTAGAATGGAAATTCTTAAACATTAGTCTTTAAAATTCAGCAGACTACCCTTATATACAAATGGAGGTCTAGCCAATAAGAAGGCTCTTCTTTCATGTCCTTCTTAACAGCACAGTCTTTAAAATATCTGCTTGGAATGTTACGTCAATCAAGACAGGCTAGGTGATGCAAAAGAAACAAGCAACACCAAAATCTAAACGGCTTATATATTAGTTTTCTATCCCTGCATAACAAATTACCCCAAACTTGGAGACTTGAACAATTCCCATTTATCTCACTGTTTCTATGGATCAGAAGTTCTGATATAATGCACCTGGTTTCACCAGGATCTCACCAGGTTGAAATCAAGGTGTCAGCTGGGTCTGTGATCTCATCTGAGGCTTGAAATCATTTTCCAGGCTCATTCAAATCATTGGCAGAACTCAGTTCCTAGCAGTTGTAAGCTGAGGTCTCAGTTTTCTTGCTGGCTGCCCGTTTGTGATTCTGAGCTCTTAGAAGGTTATCTTCAGGTCCTAGCACGTGGCCCTCTAACAACATAGTAGCTTGCTTCTTCAATGACAGCAGGAAAGTTTCACTCCAACCTGCTATAGGGGAGTCTGTGTAATGTATGAGGGTGAGTGAAAAATTATCTGCAGTCCGCTTGTTATTAAAACTTCTGTTGGCTGCACTATCTTATCAGCATTTTCCGTTCTGCTGTGCTGTGCATGTGTGAACATGTTACATCAGTTCATCTGTAACTGCGGTGCGAGCAAAAATGGATGCCCCACTTGTGATCTGTGCAAAAGAAGAGCAGCGTGCAGTGATTCATTTTTTGTGGTCTGAGGGTGTACCTGGTGCTGTTATTTATCGAAGACTTTGTGTGTAGTATGGAGAAAGTGTTTTGCTGTGAGGAAGTGTGTGTAAATGGTTAGAGAAGTTCAAGGAAGGTCGCACAAGTGTTAGCCATCAAGAAGGAGCCGGATTCACTTCTGTTGAAGAAGTGAAGACAGAGGTGCATTTGCAGCTTGCAGCTCAGTCTAAAACATTTTTTAATGAGGGAAAACGAAAGCTTGTTGACAGATGGACAAAGTATATTGAAAAGAAGGAGATTATGTCAAAAAATGATGCATTTGTCTTTTCTAAAAGTTAATTAAAAAAATTCTACAGGCAGAGTGCAGATAATTTGTGACACCCTCGAAATAAATGTGACTATCCCATTACCTTCGCCATATAAGGAAACTAATCAAAGCAGTGACTATACCATCATAGTCATAGGTCCTCTCACACTCCAGGGGAAGGATGAGACAGGGCATGTACACTAGGGAGCAAGATTATTGAGAGCCAGTTTAGAATTCTACTAAGCAGTTTATCATGACAAATGTTGATTTTTTTGCTTCCTCCAAGTCTGTTGCAGGTATGCGTGACTCTCAAGGGCAGCCATCCTTCACAGTTAGAAATCCTGACCGCTTCAATCTTTTGGCACTGCTACATCTACATGACACGTCTTCCTCAAATGCCTTGGAAGGGGAAGAAGCACTAGAGAGATAAGAACCAGCAATTAAATATTTCTAGCCTGAAGTGATATATGTCACTTCCACTCACATTTTATCAGCCAGTGAGAGTCAAATGGCTCTGCCTAACTTCAAGAGAGAAGGGAAATGGAATCTCCCCACACACCTGGAAGTAGATGATAATCAGATGTTAGTAAACAGTAGAAATGTCTACTACAAAATTTTGATATCTGTCTCAGGTTCCTTTCTCATAGGTGGGTCATATATTAGTGTAGGATAAGTTCTTTTTGTTCTTAAAGAGCTTTTTTGAGTTATAATCTACACATCATAAAGTTCACCCATTTAGAGTCTACATTCGATGATTTTTAGTATATTTACCAGATGAGTTCTTGAATGTGTTATTTTTATAAACATTTCTTAACTGTCTACTGTGTATGTAACAATATTAAATCTAGTGTAGAAAAAGAGAAAAAAGAAAATAAATAATTTTTTTTACATTGAGATCACAGTCCATTTATGGAGGAGAGAGTAAACATATAGGAAATCAGTAGGGAACAATCTCAAGTATTTATGTATGAAAATACCCAAAATATGATTCCAAAGTGGGAAGGGAAATTACATTCATTGAATGTCTACTATTTGACAGCCACAATGCCAGATGTCTTATATATACTATCTCATGTAAGCTTCATAATAATACCTTTTTTTCCATTTCTTAGAACTGTGGAAGCTAAGGCTCAGAGAAGTTAAATGTCTTGCTCAATTTCATGCAACTAGAAATTGAGTCAGCATTCACTCAGTTCATTCTTAATCTAAAACCCAGGTTTGTTATACTACACAACATTGTCATACCAAGATATAAACCCAGTGGAGTGACGCCTATCTGGGAGTATACTGGTAGAACACCATCTTGCAAAAATGGCTAGACATAGGTTGGTAAAATGGTGTTTCCTCTGTGTGTGTGAGCATGCATACATTTGTGCCTGTGTGTATATTGACTGCACTTCACTTACCTTCAAATAAGTAAACATTACAACTTCAAACAACATCTGGACACTCTCAAGAGTCCTTCCATTTACTTTTCTGTTATAAAGCATTGGTGTATGTATTTGTTCAATCAGAAAGCATTTATAGAGAACTGGCAATGTCCCCAAGTACCTACTCTGCTAAGTACTAAGATAAATATAATTTGAATTTGTTTATCAAGAAATTGCTGCAATAAAGATCGTATAAAATGAATAGAGGAAGTACATAGTGCTATTGAAGCTAAGTAGTTAGAGGTAGTCGGTACTTAGAGGCAGATCAAGGAGTGCTTCGTGAAAAAATAATGTGAGAAGAGGAACCTGAAAAGTAAGTAAAATTTTTTGGGCAGACAAGGGGCTAGAAAGTGTCATTTGTGTAGCAAAAATGGCATGATCAAAGTAGCAGAAACAGGAAAGCAAAGATAATATTGGGGAAAATATAAGCCAACATGGTTTCTGGAACACAGGGAATATAAACCAGAGTGGTGGAAAATCATAGAAAGCTTTGGATGAAATGTTAAATAAATAAAAGTACACTTGACAAGGACTTTATGACTTTCTATTGATCGCAGAACACTTTTAATACCTCTAAGGGGGAAAGAAGAGATCCAGAAATTAGGGAAGAGAATTGGACTCAGCATCCTTCAAGATGAAGCTAATGGAATACAGCTTTGTAATGTAACCCTGCGTTGTGAGGAATTCCTCCACCACTATAGGCTTGATATTATATTGACCAGATTTTGTGCCTCTGATATAGAGCTGTTGAAGGATTTAGGCAAGAAATTAATCCTCATAATGTGAAATGTGTCTAAATTTTTAGGTACTTGGGGAGATGTAAATTGCCATCTGAAATCTGAGACCTGCTCTTACTCCCAAGGTTTACTCCTTTCATGTAGCCAGCAGCAGAAACCTTGTTGAGGAGAACACACTTTTGACTCACAGTAGATATCTGAAGGTGTGCATTCTATAAGACATATAAGGAAAGTTAGGACTTGTTTCTTGAGGAAGAAGTAGCATATCCTGGGGAGAAAAAGGCAGGAGAAGGGACTTTTACAAAGAAGACATTCATCAAGATAGGGACTACGATATGACCATCTCTAGGTCCATCTTGTTGCTGCAAATGGCATTATTCCATTCTTTTTTATGGCTGAATAGTATTCCATTGTATATATGTACCACATCTTTTATTTATTTATCTATCTATCTATTTATTTATTTGCTGGCTGTGTTGGGTCTTTGTTGCTGCACACGGGCTTTCTCTAGTTGTGGTGAGCAGGGGCTACTCTGTTGCAGTGTACAGGCTTCTCTTGTTGCAGGGCACGGGCTCTAGGTGCATGGACTTCAGTAGTCGTAGCACGTGGGCTCAATAGTTGTGGCTTGCAGGCTCTAGAGCACAGGCTCAGTAGTTGTGGTGCATGGGCTTAGTTGCTCTGCGGCATGTGGGATCTTCCCAGACCAGGGATCGAATCCGTGTCCCCTGCATTGGCAGGCAGATTCTTAACCACTGCACTACCAGGGAAGCCCATTACCACATCTTTACCCATTTCTCTGTCGGACATTTAGGTTGCTTCCATGCCCTGGCTATTGTAAATAGTGTTGCAGTGAACATTGGGGTGCATGTATGTTTTCGTACTATGGTTTTCTCTGGATATATAAAATAACTAGTAAGGACCTACTGTATAGCATAGGGAACTCTACTCAATATTCTGTAATGGCTTATATGGGAAAAGAATCTAAAAAAGGGCGGATATATGTATATGTAAAACGGATTCACTTTCCTGTATAGCAGAAACTAACACAACATTGTAAATCAACTATACGCTGATAAAAATTTTTAACAAAGACAGGGACTACAGGAAGAAGGACAAAGGGCTAACATGAGGAAGGAGACAGTGGCCATGTGGGATACCCCGAATATCCAGGCAGTAAGGTCTCAAGCATTTTTTGCATGATACAAAGGGAAGAGGTGGCTACACTAGATGTATAATGCCCACAGTTCCACCCCCTTTTCTTTGTATAGTTTGAATATAATCTTTCTTTTTACCAAGAGTGTGTGTATTTGGAAGAGGGAGCAAAGGAGCCTGCTTCCCTCTCTGCCACAGTCACTGAGAGGTGTCGGAAACAGCATCATTGGGTACTGAAGGGTGACAAGTGTATCCATCTTCAAACAACATCCCTGTTAAACAACAGCTCCTCCCAATCCTGGCTTCCAGGCTAGATAAAGATAGCCTAGATACCTTATGTGACAAAACAGAAGAACTTATCACATTGGTTAAATTCATGGTAGCTCTTGTACTATCTGTGAACCCTGGCACACTTCCTGGCTAAGTCTGAACCAAATGATTCCCTAGAAGTGAGCCAAGAGTGCCTCCCACCCTGGTCGCCAAACTCTTATCAGCATGCTGCCAGAAGACAAAGTGGATTCCCCCAAAACAATAAAGGTGCTTGTATTAACCTCTCATAGTAAGAGGGATGTGGTAAAAAGGAACCCTCACATTGGCAGTAGAACTGGAGCTCTGAGTTGTTCCATTTGTAAATAGATATTCCATGTAGAAGTCTGGGATTTTATAGTATCACCTACATTTCTTAGGCCAATTCCTTTATTGAGGAGAGGGTGGACCATAAGCATTTGCGATCATTCATATTCTGACAAATAGTTTGGGGTTTTTTCATTTGTTTGTTTTAAGAAATTCAGATCAGTCCTTGATAGAAAAGTCAAATCTTTTTCCAATATGCTGAGATTGATTTAGAGACCCAAGCAAGCACAGACAGGTTGGTAGCCTTTTCTGTATCTTAGATTGATGGTCTGTGATACACAGCAGGGGAAGACACTATGACCTGAAGTTGACATAGCTATTAGATATAGAGGATGAAGAGTGTTTCCAGGGGAGTTTAAACTATACCTGGATGACATTAAGGGGGTGTGCCAGGAATGGAATTCTTCACAATTCGAGAAATGAAGAAGGTTTACAGAGTGTTTGAAACAACATACCATCTAGGTGGTATTAGTGTAGATGTATATATTCTTTTTTGGTAAATTGTTTTATTGCCTTAGAATAAATTTTTCACAGTGTAGAGAACTCCAAGGAAGTGCTTATTACTTTTTTGACAACTTAGAAGGAGTTATGGGAAAAGACCTCTTATATGCAACAAGATGGTGGACATTATTATGAAAGACTGTAGAAAAAAGCACCATAGACTCAGGTTTTATGAACATCCTGAGAATCCTTTCAATAATTTTACTACTGATTCAAGTAGGTTCAACTGATTCAGGTAGAGGAGAAAAAAGTTTAAGATAAATTTAAGTCATGGATACTTGCAGTCCAAATAAACTGGCCGATATGGTATCTTAGACTGAGCTCAATCTTGGTGGCTGAGAGAGAAGAGCCATGGAAAGACTGATTGGGGTGTTGATGGCAAATACAAATGTTAGGCATCTTGATCCTCAGTTCCAGAGAATGCCATGGTGAGCTTTTCTTTTTTGTTTGCTTTTGTTTTCCTACCAGCAAATGGGTATTTAATAGTAAGCTGTGTGCTCCCGGAAGATTACTCCCCAATATCAATTGGATTTTGATGTATTAATTATTGAATACTGGGCAGATTTTGAGTGTATGGTGTTGCTCTCTAATATGGCTAATGGGTTCATTTGCCTGATAACCCTTCAAGTAGCATGACCTTGTTGTGTTGTTCTTTTGTTTCATCTTGTTTTAACATAAGAAGTTGTGGTTAAGGTGGATCAAAAAAGATCTTGCTGCAATTTATATCAAAGAGTGTTATGCCTATGTCTTCCTCTAAGAGTTTTATAGTGTCCGGCCTTACATTGAGGTCTTCAATCCATTTTGAGTTTATTTTTGCATATGGTGTTAGGGAGTGTTGTAATTTCATTTTTTTACATGTAGCTGTCCAATTTTCCCAGCACCACTTATTGAAGAGGCTGTCTTTTCTCCATTATATATCCTTGCCTCCTTTTTCATAGATTAGGTGACCATAGGTGAGTGGGTTTATGTCTGGGCTCTCTATCTTGTTCCATTGATCTATATTTCTGTTTTTGTGCCAATACCATACTATCTTGATAACTGTAGCCCTGTAGGGACCTAATTAAACTTGAAAGCTTTTGCACAGCAATGGAAACCATAAACAAGATGAAAAGACAATCTTCAGAATGGGAGAAAATATTTGCAAATGAAGCAACTGACAAATATATTTTGGAGTTCATGCAGCTCAATATCAAAAAAAACAAACAACTCAACAAAAAAAATGGATGGGGGACTTCCTTGGTGGTGCAGTGGTTAAGAATCTGTCTGCCAATGCAGGGGACATGGGTATGATCCCTGGTCCGGGTAGATCCCACATGCCAAGGAGCAACTACGCCATTGTGCCACAACTACTGAGCCCGAGTTCTGCAACTACTGAAGCCCACACACCTAGAGCCCATGCACCATGATGAGAAGCCACCACACTGAGAAGCCTGCACACTGCAATGAAGAGTAGCCCCTGCTCTCCGCAACGAGAGAAAGCCTTCATGCAGCAACAAAGACCCAACACAGCCATAAATAAATAAATAAATAAATAAATAATTTTTTTAAAAAATGGGTGGAAAACCTAAATAAACATTTCTCCAAAGAAGACAAACAGATGGCCAAACACCATATTAAAAAATGCTCAGCATCACTAATTATTAGAGAAATGCAAATCAAAACTATAATGAGATATCACCTCACACCAGTCAAAATGGCCATCATCACAAAATCTACAAACAATAAATTCTGGAGAGGGTGTGAAGGAAAGGGAACCCTTCTACAGTGTTGGTGGGAATGTAAATTGGTACAACCACTATGGGGAGCAGTATGGAGGTTCTTTAAAAAACTAAAACTAGAACTACCACTTGACCCAGCCATCCCACTACTGAGCATATACCCAGAGAAAACCGTAATTCAGAAAGATACATATGGGCTTCCCTGGTGGCACGGTGGTTAAGAATCTGCCTGCCAATGCAGGGGACACGGACTCAAGCCCTAGTCCGGGAAGGTCCCACATGCCGCAGAGTGACTAAGCCCATGCACCACTACTACTGAGCCTGCACTCTAGAGCCTGTGAGCTACAACTATTGAGCCCATGTACCTAGGGCCCGTGCTTTGCAACAAGAGAAGCCACTGCAATGAGAAGCTCGAGCACTGCAATGAAGAGTAGCCCCCACTCGCCACAACTGGAGAAAGCCTGTGCACAGCAATGAAAACCCAACACAGACAAAATTAATTAATTAATTAATTAATTTAAAAAAAGACACATGTACCCCAATGTTCATTGCAGCACTATTTACAATAGCTAGGACATTGAAGCAACCTAAATGTCCATCAACAGAGGAATGGATAAAGAAGATGTGGTACATATATACAATGGAATATTATTCAGCCATAAAAAGAAATGAAATTAGGTTACTTGTAGAGATGTGGGCAGACCTAGAGAGTGTCATACAGGGTGAAGTAAATCAGAAAGAGAAAAACAAATATCATGTATTAACACATATCTGTGAAATCTGAAAAAATTGGTATAGATGATCTTATTTACAAAGCAAAAATAGAGACACAAACATAGAGAACAAACGTATGGATACCAAGGAGGGGTGGGTGGGATGAATTGAGAGATTGGGATTGACATGTATACACTATTGAGGGAACTCTACTCAATGCTCTTTGGTGACCTAAATGGGCAGGAAATCCAAAAAAGAGGGTACATATGGCTGATTCACTTTGCTGTACAGTAGAAACTAACACATTGTAAAGCAAAATACTCCAATAAAAATTAAAAAATAAATAGAATTAAGGAAACAGACATTCAAAAAAACAAAACAAAACAAAAACAAAAACAAAACAAAACAAAAAGTTGTGGTTAAGGATCCTGGAAATTAGCTAGAAATCCATTATCAGGGAACTTTGACTGATCAGCTTCTGAATTCCCTGAGGTTTGTTTAACTCTTTACTGACTGCAGTGGGTGAAACAGGAGGTAAGAGGACAGTGACTTAGACAATAAAAACTCCATCCCTTCCTTCTCTTCCTTTTCTGAACTAAATAATCACTTCGAATGCAAATCAATTTAGCAGTCACATTTTCTGTGGCATATCTATATCTATATCATCTATCTATCTCTGTCTCTATCACTCTCTATATAAAACTGCTTATATTCCAAGGTAGGATATAAGAAATAATTAATTCTGAAGTAAATAAATAATGTCTGCTTAAGAAATAATTAATTTAGGGGCTTCCCTGGTGGCACGGTGGTTAAGAATCCACCTGCCAATGCAGGAGGCGTGGGTTCAATCCCTAGGTCGGGAAGATCCCATATGCTGTGGAGCAACTAAGTCCGTGCACCACAACTACTGAGCCTGTGCTCTAGTGCCTTCGAACCACAACTACTGAGCCCACAAGCCACAACTACTGAAGCCCACGAGCCTACAGCCCATGCTCTGCAGCAAGAGAAGCCACTGCAATGAGAAGCCTGCACACCACAAATAAGAGTAGCCCCCACACCACAAATAAGAGTAGCCCCCACTTACTACATCTAGAGAAAGCCCAAGTGCAGCAACAAAGACCCAACACAGCCAATACATACATACATACATACATACGTTTATTAAAAAAGAAATAATTTAGAATGATTTAATTCCCTAAAAAAGACATCTGTTATTCATATCCTCCCCCCCCCTTTTTTTTGAGAATTCTGGGTGCTATGCTCTACTCTTCTTCTCTTTACTAACTCTGATTCTCCCTGTTTTACAAATGGGAGGAATTGACTTCCACAAACATTGAAAAGGTGCTGGCAGCCAGTTGGTGACCAGGAGAGAAAGTGAAATGATTACCTGAACTAAATTCCACTTACCACCAAGTTCCAAAAAAGAAAGAATAGATGTGTTTTTAAAGAGAATCAAACAATTAAAACCTATCTTTGTGTCTCACATGAAGAGGAATTCTGCGTCTGCCAATGCTAATGCCATCAAAGTGAAACCTTTTGATTGTTCAAACACATCATGCAGCTCTGTATTTACACATATAATAAAGGTCAAAACAGTAACTTATTATCAGATGTCATTTGTATTTGAACAGCCAGAGAGACTGTTTATCTTATTGAGCCTTTCTACTAATTTGCTTTCCCGAATGTGGAACGTGTGATGTGCTATGTAATTTCATTTGGGCAGTTGCAGAGGAAAACCAACCAAACAAACAAACTTGGGCCATATATTGGCAAGTGAGTAAGCAACTGTCTTGGAGAGGCATTAAGGTTTTTAAGCCAGAGGAGTAACTGAGTGAACTTTCAGTAATCTGTAGAGGCAGCCGATTTCTTGGAAAGAGAATGGGCTTTGGAGTTAGAAAGGTATGGATTCAAATCTTGACTCTGTCTACAGAGTGAATGACCTCAAGAAAGTTAATTAACCCAGTGATTCTAAAACTTCCAGGTTTCAAGAAACAGTAACATACAAAATAGTGTTACAGAATCACATGCGGTCCCAACTTTTTAGTTCACTATGTAAAGTCACAATAAAACACCACAAACAAACACATGAAGAATTATCAGTTATCACCACCATCTATGGCAGATGCCTATCCAATACCCATTTCCCTTTCTTCCTCGTCTATAGAATCTCAGTTTTGCTCAGGGAAGCAACACAGTCAGCTAAAATATTATACTTAACAGTCTCCTTTGTACCTAGGAAGAGTCATAAGACCCAGTTCTGAGCAATGAGATGTAAAGGAGAGTCTCCTGGGATTTCTGGAAGACTTCTGCATTCCTGTTACAGAGGCCACTGATTCTTCCTTGTTTGTCTCCTCCTTTTTCTTTTTTTCCTTACTTGGACATGAGGCTGGGGGTGGAGCAATCAGCCATCTTGTGACCATGCAATAGACATAAAAATAAAAGTTGTATGCTAAGGAAGTCAGAGGATGAGGAGAAGATGAAAAGGAGCCTGGGTTCCTAATGGCATTGTGGAGCCAATTTATCAGATTTGGATTACCCACTTCAGGTTTGCTCGTGAGAGAAAAATACTTCCTACTTTTTAAACCATTATTTTCTAGGTTTTTGTTACTAATGATGGAACATCACCCTAACGGATATATTACCATTTTGTAAAATAAAGGATATTTCAATACTCAAAAGTTTCTTACCTTCCTTTCTCCATAAAAAAATCTTTTCCTTTCTCTATATTTTTCCATCTCCGGAATCCTATCAAGGAGTTTTTAGTCCTATGCCACCTTGGTTTATGTATTCTTTCTCCTATATGAGTCTTCCCCTACTTTAAGATATTTCTCTCAGCTGAGCAATCCCCCTCAGGATTTTTCTAAATAGATGTTCCTGTTGATGCTTCCAAACCTGTATTCTCATGGGCTAAGAAATAATGAATATGTCCTCTGCCATTTGTTCCTTGAAACTTTGCTTTTCCTTTACTTGAGAATTTTCTAGGTTTTGTGTAACTTGTGAAACAGAATGGAAGAAAGCATCCTTTTCACTACTTCTTTCCCTGAAGCATTAGTATCTGCCTTGAGAGTTGAATGTTGCTCTCTTATTTCACTTCTCCTTTGAAGCAGTCCCAACTGAGTTGTATTTCAAAGAGCATTTTATTTTTATATTTTGATGGTATGATATTTAGAGAATGAAAATTTATGAGTTATAGCTTTATTGTGGATTATATCCTTTGTCCAAGAGTTTAAAAGGTATTCATTGTCTAGATTCATCTTTTACCTTGAATTCTATTTTTTAAAGTAATAATAGTGTGAATCCCTTATGATTTAATATGACTGATGTACCTATGTATAACATCAAATTTTAACTTTCTCCTACTGTTTACTTTAGAAACGTATCTTATAAATACCATAAAGATGATTTTATCTCTAAATCCAATCTGAGATTCTTCTTAATAAGGTGATTCATTAAAAAAAATTTTTTGGAACTGAGAAGCTTATTCTTATTTTATCATTTTATGCTTTCTCTCATATCTATTTTTAATAGAAAATATTTGCTTTTTATTCTATCCCTTTGTCATCTGAAAAGTACGCATTTTGTTTTTATTTATATTCATAGTAAACATTGATCATTTTAAAACATACTTGAACCTATCAGTATTTAATTATCAATGCCATAAATGATATATTATTTGTTGAGGTCACCCACATGTTCATTATTTTTATTTTTTTTCTTCTCCCTTCTGGAATAACATCTTTCTTCTCCATTTTCCTGGTTATTTACTTATCTCATCTGGTATTTAAAATTTTTTTCTACCTCTTAGGCAGCTCCAGCTTTACCTCAAACTAACCCAATTTCATCGCTTCATACATATGGTCCATGCCATACAGAATTTTACAAACCAGAAACAACAACCCAGAAACACAAACCAGAAGTAGATTTACAGAGGAGGAATCTCTTAAATCCATTGCCTGTTATTCTTAAGTGTGGAATAATTCATTTCACTGTCCCAACTCACAGAGGGGTTCAAGCCATTGTCTGCTAAGCTCCTTCTAAAGGTTATTGGGTGAGATCTTGGCTGATGTTGAACTAGGAAAGAAACACCCCTGGGTGAATTTCAGCTGAGCTCTTAAATAAATATCATAGTAATCAGGGCCTTTAAACTTGCTCTTCCTTCTACAGTGCTCATTCCCTAGATACTTACATGTTCACTCCCTCATTTTATTCATATGTCCCTTAAATGTCACCTCCTCAGCGAGATCTTCCCTACACCTTTATCATTCTCTCTCCCTTTACCTCGTCTTATTATTATTCCATATCTTTTATCATTGCCTGAATTTCTATTAATTATCTATTAATTTATTAATTGTCCATCTTCCCCCATTTTACCTTTCTTTTTTTTTGGATGGCTATATTTGCAGAATCTAGAACTATGACTGATGCATATGAAGTACTCAAAAATATTTGTCGAACAAATTAATTTTCACTTTTCTCTTGAAGTGGCAAACCCATAAATATAGGCTTGAATAGAGTAAGTGTCATAGCGGAAAAAATGAATAAAATACCAGGAAAAAAATCCAAATATAGTGTTTGACACACTTGATACTCTAAATCAGTCTATAGGTGTCAAATTGTTGGAAATAATTAATTTAAAAACTATAATGGTGTACTACTCTCATAGCTCTTCCATGCCTAGCCTTCTCCTGTGTTTATTTAACATTCTCAGATGCAAAATACCACCCCCTAGTTCCTTTACTAAAGTCACATTATATATATATTAGAGCTCAGGATAGATAAGAATTGAAGAATGGCGTATGGTTGCTGTTGGATATACTATCTCTGACCTCCCTAAAAAGAAGCTACTGTGAAATAGAGGATATTTTCCCTTCTTAAGATCAGTTAAGTTTCCATCATTCTCTGCCTCAAGGCCTCATTTAAACTTTCCTTAATTAGAAACTATTCCTATTGTGTGACAGAACTTTGACCACTATTTCAGATCTGTTGATATTTTGCATGACTTACTGTACCTTTATTACTTATTCAGTGGGAAGTTTGGAGAATGTGAACATGTAAGTCTACTAAAACTGTTAAAAAAGGGAAATTATTTTGTCAGATTTTCAATTTATAAAGAACTCTCTGGCAGTAGTGTAGAAGATAAATTCCAAGGAGTTGATATTAGAGGGAAGATTGGTTAGGAGGCTTTTGCAGTATAACAGAAGTCATTAAATTGTGAATTAATGATACTGTAGTGAACGTGGGAGGGAGAGGGCAAATTTGAGAAATATTTAGAGGGAAAATCAACAAAAAGTTGTAATTGATTGGATGCATTGAGGAGTAAAGATAGATAGATTGGTACTAAGGATGACTCCATATTCCTTCTCTTGAAAGATAGGGAAACTAGAAAGGTCAATGACCAAGGTATGGAATACATAAGAAAGGGTAAGCTTAAGATGAAAATAATCAATGCCATTTCAGATATATATTGAGTTTAAAGGGCATTTGAAATTCAATTGGATATAGTTAATATATAATCGGACTATAAGGGTTTGAAGATCATGGAAGAAATTAGGTGTAGAGATAAAGAACTTAGCTGTCATCACCTTTCAAGTGACAGCTAAAATCATGTAAGTGGGTGAGATCACATAG
Source organism: Hippopotamus amphibius kiboko (assembly GCF_030028045.1). Lineage (NCBI taxonomy): Eukaryota > Metazoa > Chordata > Mammalia > Artiodactyla > Hippopotamidae > Hippopotamus > Hippopotamus amphibius. The sequence continues at coordinate 25,776,038 of NC_080203.1, forward strand.
TGGGATTTTGTAAAAGTGACAAATGAGTTAGGAGAAATCCCTATAAAATATCCTTATTTAAAGAGATGGGTGGAGATGATAAGAAATAATAGAAGGAGTATAGATAATAGCCCAAGGTGTTGAAGAGAGGCGTGCATGACATTATGGGAAAAGAAAGGTGCAGGGAAGAAGTGAGTAGTCAACAGTTAGTTATACACATGCGGTAAGTTTGTGAAAATTCACAGAGCTGAACACATGATTTTGCATTCTGCTATATATATATTATATTTAAATATAAATTTATATTAAAATTGTTATCATCTCCTATGGGTCTTGATGAGAGGGAAAGGGTTAGCATTGCTGAAGCCAATGGTCATTAGAACTAAAATTTGGTTTATTATTAAAAAGGAAGACAGTGAGGAATGGTTATAAGGTAGCTAACCAACATGTGGGAAGACATTCAGGAGTCTTTCTGAAACCTTGAAAATGTTAAAGTATGTGGGCCGAGCGATGGGATTCAGAATGTCCTGCTTGAGCAGCGGAGGAGCTGAGGGTGTGGGGTATGGAGACTATGGGGGCATAGGCAGAGGGTTGGCCCTCTCTGGGGGCACAGCCCCTTTCATATCACCCTGTTTGGCCCTGGAGGATGACTGGTTAGCCAGAGATGGGTAAGATTCCTCAGGGGAGGAACAACCTAAGACAGGCACAGTCGCAGAGGGGCCAACAGGGGTGGGGCACAGACCCCTAATATCTGAGAGAGGTCTCCTGCCCCCAGGGCTGCTTTGCTCTCCACGCCCAGCTCAAATCCGCACCCTGCTCGGATCCACACCTGCTCAAATCGGACCCAGGAGGCAAACAAAGATCATTGCCCCAGTCATGTGAGGCCTTTGATTGTTTATGGGATTAACCTGGGAAGTGTTAGCCAAGAAACAAATAAAAGCAACGTGGGATGAATCAGCAAGGCTCTTGATCCTAGAGATCTTGAGCCCCCCGGTCCCATCTTTCTCTTCAGTCTGTGTCTGTGTTTTCTTCAAGCTTGCGGCACCCGTCACTCACCTCGAGTCGCCAAGCTGGTCTCGGCACCAACAGTCTCTGTTATTCATCCCGGTAAATAATAAAATTTGGTTTAAAAGGCTTGTTAGACATAACAAAAGAAAAAATAAAATTAAATAAATTTAAAAAACTCCAAATTTTCTTATTTAGTAGCACTACCTTTATGTGAACAGTTGAATTAGACTTTTAACATTTTTACTGCACGTAAAGGAAATTATGATAATTAGGCTGCAATAAGAAATGTCATTTAATTCACCATGTCACTGATTCTCCACCCTATCAGACTCAACAACTCCTATAACTAACATTTTATAATCACCCTTATACTCTCCTGAAATGGAATTTGTGATGTAACGTACTTTCATACATAACTTTTAAAATGCAATGCCCTAATTGTAATACAAAGGAGAAATAAAAGTAAACCAATTTTTGAAAATATAATATGCATTTTAATATATAAATGCTGAAGCATGAATATATAGAAGGTCTAATGAAGGAGTAAGACACTCGCATGTACTTATGATGAATACATTTGGTTTTAAAAGTAGGAGAAGGAACAGAAGCTAGTCCTTATAAAATGTACAGAAAAATGATAATGAGGAAGTTTATGCAGATGCTAAATTAAAAACCAGTGGTAGAATAAGCAATAACAGAGTACAATTAATGGTATATGATGAAAGAAAGGAAGAAATAGCCTTAATTAAAGTAGAGATAACATGTCCCCCCAAATTACATACTGTGGAAGTGGAGAGAACTAGGAACTATGTTATTCTTGCAAATAGTCTAAACACCATAGATGAGGCATACTAACCTTTTACATTATGACATGGCACGTGGTAGGCATGAGGTAGCAACAAAACAATATCTCCTTTTAGAAAATCCTTTCACATGTCAAGGCCATGTTCTCTCTCTAGTACTTGAAGAAGTTTTGGAGATGTTGACTGGTAGATCTCTGTGAATAGTATCATATTAAAATTCAAAAAAACCAAAAAAGAATGTAGAAATAAGTAAACAATTTTAATATTTTTCATATTATAGATTTTATACCCTTGTGTTATGAAAATCAAAAATATATAGGTGGACTTCCAAACTCTGGTCCAGTGGTTAGAAGATGTTAGAAGACGCCATTCCTGTCTTCACAACAAAGAAAAAGCTGAACAAACTGAACATCAACAAATTTTCTTAGATCCATCAGAGAACTGAGAATTGAGGTCATAGGGCAAACTGCTGCCCCCTAAACTGGAGAAACAGAGGAGGACACAGAGAATCACAATTCATAGGACAGAAGTCCAAGATTAGAAACTTCTGCAGGAAACAGTACCATAGTATTAATTTAGTGCACTAAATTTTACTGTAAAAACCCAGTAAAATAAAATTAACATCTTCAAGAAATCTGAAAATAAAGCAAGAGTTCCTAAAGAACAATACCTTGGATACAATCACAAAATAAGCCAATTTAAAAAAAAGCATTTCAAGATGGTATTTATAGCTACCATCTAATTAGAGACTGCAAATCTTCTCTACAAAAAACAACTACAGAGCTGGAAAAAATTGACAGAACAACCATTTCAATGCTTTATAAATCTACCAATGGTTTACAATTTTAGAAGCATGTATGGTTGAAAAACTGATGTAATTTGAGTAAGAACAGTGGGAATCTGTGGTGTTCTGGCCCACACCTGTATTCAGCTGAGGCTGGGGTTCTGTCAGGACAGGGCAAGCCATAAGGACCAGCATTTTCTTTTCTCTGATAGTAGGGGTAGGAATGATATTTTCAGAGGCACGTGAACAGGGCAGGACCATTGGTTCTACTATCCTGAGGTTACTGTAGTATGTGGGGAATGTGTATTCCTGGCTGAAGATGCATGCATGAGAAGTAGAGATCAGACTTCTCTGATAATCCCACATAATCCTGGTCAACTTTGTGGCTGCACATAGAAGACCCAAAAGAGCCAGTGGAATCTAAGTGACCAGGCAGGCTTAGAAATGGTCTGAATTTTAAATGTCCTCACCTACCCATACACAGATTCATTGGCAGAAAATGGAATTTTGCTGTTTCAAGATAGTCATTATAACCTCTGTAGAATCATTATCTAACCATTAAGCTACTCAGATACAGGAAGTCTCCTAGGAAGTCAGAATTTAAAATAAAAGCAAGAATATAAGTAAATAAATACACACATGTATTTAAAAAATTGAGCTGAACAACAGTATCAATAAATGGCAGGGAATACAGATTTCATAGATTTAACCTAGGCAAGTTATTAAACAAGTAAATGGCAACAACAAAAAACTTTAGAGGGAAAATTAAGATTCAGATTTCTTTTAATACATCATCTAAAATGTTTACTTCTCAACAAAAAACTTGAGACATTCAAAGAAACAAAAAAATGTACCTCAGACTCAGGGGAAAAAAGTCAATCAATAGAAAATTGTCTCTCTAAATGCTGGATTTAGCAGACAAGTGTTTTAAGGCAGCAATTATCAATGTGAAAACATCTTTAAAAAGCATATTTAAATAATTAAAGGAAAATATGACAACAGTGATTCAACAAATAGAAGTTCTCAAGGAGAATTTAGTGAACTTGAGGATAGATCAATAGATATTATCCAATATGAAAAACAGAGATAAATATTATTCAAAAAAATAGCGCCTCCAAGAGCTGTGGGACAACATCAATTGTAACAAAATGTGAGTTTCAGAAGGATAGGAGAGAGAGAGAGATTTTTTAAAAATTAAAAAAAACAACTTTATGTAAACAAATGATATCAATTAGATGAAAAGGAAAAAGTCCTAGAAAGACATCAATTACCAATGCTGATTTAGGAAGAAATAGAAAATACAAGCAGAATAATAATAAGTAAAAAAATTAAATTCATGATTAAAAACCTCCCCCTAAAGAAATGTCCAGGACAAGATGGCTTCACTGGTGAATTCTATCAAATAAAGAAAAAAAAATAACCAATTTTCTATAAACTCTTTCAGAAAACAGAGAAAGAAACACTCTATAACTCATTCTTTAGACACAAAAATCCTTAAGAAAATTTTAGCAAACCAAAGTCAGCAACATATAAAAAAAGGTTTATGCATCATGACAAAGTGGAATTTGTCCCAAGAAGGCAAAGTTGGTTTAACATCTCAAAATCAATGAATGTAATATACAATATTAACAGAATGACAAAAAATACATTACCATCTCAATAGACACAGAAAATCATTTAATAAAGTACAACACCCTTTCATTATAAAAACACTCAAACAACTAAAAATGGGAGAATACTTCCTCAAGCTGATAAATGGCATCTATGAAAAGCCCACATACCTCTTAGTGAAAGACTGAGTGCTTTCCCACTACAATTGAGAATGAGACCAGGATATATGCTTTTGCCAGTTCTATTCTACATAATATTGGAGATCCTGCCAGTAAAATAATGTAAGAAAAAAAATTAAGAGCATCCAGATTAGAAAATAAGTAATAAAACTGTCTTTATTCATAGATAACATGATCCTGTATATAGAAAATCCCAAGGGAACCCTCCCAAAACTAGTAGGACTAATAGACAATTCCAACAAAATCAGAGAATATAACATCCCTTTACAAAATCAATTGCATTTCTATATACCAGCAACAAACAGTAATAAAATCAAGTTAAGAAAACTATTTCATTTGCAGTAGCCTCAAGGGAATAAAATATTTAGGAATAAATTTAACATGAACATGTCATGGATTGAGAGATTTAAGATCATCTGAAGGGCAATTCTGTCCAAGTTGATCTAGAAAGGCAACAAAAATTCAAAAATTTTAGCAGGCTCTTTTTTTTTAGAAATTGACAAGCTGATCTTAAAATTCAGATGGAAATGCAAGAAACCAGAATAGCTGGTACAACCTTGAAGAAGAGCAAAGTTTGAAAATTTACACTTCTTTATTTCAAAACTTCTTCCATAACTATAATAATCCATACAACACGGTACTGTCAGTTACAGACATGCAACAGAATTGAAAGTCCAGAAACAAATCCTTATATTTATGAACAATGGATATTAGGGATTTCCCTAGTGATCCAGTGGTAAAGAATTCACCTTCCAATGTGGGGGACCTGGGTTCAATCCTTGGTCAGGGAACTAAGATCCCACATGCCGTGGGGCAACTGAGCCCGTGCGCCACAACTAGAGAGAAGCCCATGCATTGCAAACTACAGAGCTTATGCGCTCTGGAACCCACGCACCACAACTAGAGAGAGAAAAACTGAAGATCCCGCGTGCCACAACTAAGACCGAACACAGCTAAAATTAAAATAAATAAATAAATAAATAAATAAATAAATAAATAAATAAATAAAATTTAAAAATAAATACATACTTAAAAAAAACAATGGATATTGGACAAAGGTGCTAAAGCAATAAAATGGGAAAAGGATAGGCTTTTGAACAAATAATGCCAGGACAAAAACCACTACCTTACACTACACACAAAAGTTAACTCAACATGAGTAACATATCTAAATGTGAATGCTAAAACTATATAACATAAAGCAAAATATTTATAATCTTAGTCTGGGCAAAAATGTTTTAGATACATCACCAAAATCATGGTCCATAAATTTTTTAAAAATCATAAATTAGACTTCACAAAAATGAAAAATGTTTGTCCTTCAAAAGAAACCATTAACAAAATGAAAAGAGTAGTCAAAAATTGGTAAAATGTTTTTTCAAATAATATGTCTGATAATACAATTTTTCAAATAATATATCTGATAATATATTCTGATAATATTCAGAATATGAAAAGAATCCTTGACACGCAATAATGATACAAACAACACAATTTAAAAATGGAAGAATAATTTGAATAGACTTTTTACTATGAAGATGATAAACTAATGGCTAACAAGCATATTTAAAAATGCTTGACATCAGTAGCTATCAGAAAAAGCAAAATACAACCACAGTGACATACCATTTCATACTCTCTAGAATGGCTACAATAAAAAGATCGACACTATCAAGGGTTGTCAAGGATATGTAAAAAGTGAATCTCTCATGTATTGTTGGTGGGAAGGTAAAATGGTACAGCCACTTTTTCAAATAGTTTGATAGTTCCTTAAAAATTATACATAAATTTACTGAGACCCTCCTAATTCCATACCTAGGTATCTACCAAAGATAAATTAAAACCTATGTATATGCAAAAATATATATACACACATTTTCATAGCATTATTGTTTATAATAGCCCCCAAATGGACACAATCCTAATCTGGTGAATAGGTAAAAATGCTGACCCATGCTATAACATGGATGGACCAGAAAAACATCATGTAACAGTAAAAGAAGCACAATGCAAAAGAGCACATTCAATGACTCCATTTATTTTAAATGTCAAGGCACTGACTTCTAAGAGTTCTCATCAAAAGGAAAAGCTTTTTTCTTCTTTTTCTTTAATTTCATATCTATATGAGGTCATGGATGTTCACTAAACTTATTGTGATAATCATTTCATGATGTATGTAAGTCAAATCACTATGCTGTACACCCTAAACTTTCATGGTGCTGTATGCTAATTATATCTCAATAAAACTAGAAGGAAAAAATATCAAGGTAGGGAAATTTTATAGATATAAAAAGCAGATCAGTAGTTACCTAAAGGTGGAGATGAATACAGATTTTAACTCCAAATGGTAATAAGGGAACTTGATGAAATATTCAAAACTGAATTGTGGTGATGGTTGCACAACTCTGAAAATTTATAAATTTATTAAATATAATTGAATCATATCCTTATTATAGGTAAATTTATTGATATATAAATTATATCTCAATAAAGCTGTTAAAAAGTGGGTAAGGATTATCTATAAGGACTAACAATTTTAAATGCAAGCCAAAAATATTATTAAGCACCAATGACTATTCAAGGCATTAAGAAAGAAAGTCAGAGGGTATGTTGTTAGACACTTACTAAGTCATTGCTCTATGTAATGCTAGTTTATTCACCTAGCTATACTTAAATGTGTTTCTGGTTTTCATGACCTTCTCTACCTTGCCATAAAGAGATCCACACAATGTTAGATAGAGGAAGAAAAAGCAAGGTCACTCACAGTGAAGCAGCTCAGAGGGAAGAAGGAAGAAAGGAGGGAGGGAGGAAGAGACCAGTATGTTTCAGTTAAATACTTAGAAGATTTTCATTTTAACAAGGGGAAGCAAATTATGGTGGCAAGTGTATGGACTCTGGAGCCAGTTTGTTGTATTCATAATACTGTCTCTCACCTTTACCAGTGATATGACATTGGATAAATCACTAAATTTCTCTGCACCTCAATTTCCTTACAAATAAAATGAGAAAATAATATATTAAATCCTTCCTAGGGCTGTTGACAGGATGAGATGTGTTAACATGTGCATAGAAGCTACAACAAAAGGTAACCTAGCACAGAGTAAGCACCATACTCCAATTAGCTGTCATTACTATCTCTAGAGAATAAGACTGCCTTAGCCAATCACTGGAAGTGCGTCCTGGCACCTATAGGTCCGAGTATAAATGGTTAACTTTTGGCTAGGCAATGGTAGACCTATTCCTCTAATAAACTTTTCCTCAGAATTGGAAAATCTCCCCCCAAAATTTTCAAGTACTTATTACCTACTACCAGCTTACTGCATAAGCATTTGAAATTAACTTATGTGTCAACAAGCAGGGTATGCAAAAAATAATGAATGAGGAGGATTCAGAATCAAATTTCTTACACTCATATTGTCACATTCTACAGACATTTGTTTTTATGTAACTACATTCAATAACCTACAATAAAACCAGCATTTAAAATAGACACAAGATTATATGGTAGTTTTATTTTTAGTTTTTTAAGGAACCTCTATAGTGTTCTCCATAGTGGCTGTATCAATTTACATTCCCACCAACAGTGTAGGAGGGTTCCCTTTTCTCTACACCCTCTCCAGCATTAATTGTTTGCAGACTTTTTGATGATGGCCATTCTGTCTGGTGTGAGGTGATACCTCATTGTAGTTTTGATTCGCATTTCCCTAATAATTAGTGATGCTGAGCAGCTTTTCACGTGTTTATTGGCCATCTGTATGTCTTCTTTGGAGAAATGCCTATTTAGGTCTTCTGCCCATTTTTTGATTGGGTTTTTTGTTTTGTTGATATTGAGCTGCATAGGCTGCTTGTATATTTTGGAGATTAATCCTTTGTCAGTTGGTTCGTTTGCAAATATTTTCTTCCATTCTGAGGGTTGTCTTTTCGTCTTGTTTATGGTTTCCTTTGCTGTGCAAAAACTTTTAAGTTTAATTAGGTCCCATTTGCTTTCGTTTATATTTTCATTACTCTAGGAGGTGGGTCAAAAAATATCTTACTGCGATTTATGTCCAAGAGTGTTCTGCCTATGTCTTCCTCTAAGAGTTTTATAGTGTCTGGTCTTACATTTAGGTCTTTAATCCATTTTGAATTTATTTTTGTGTATGGTGTTAGGGAGTGTTCTAATTTCATTCTTTTACATGTAGCTGTCCAGTTTTCCCAGCACCACTTATTGAAGAGGCTGTCTTTTCTCCATTGTATATTTTTGCCTCCTTTGTCATAGATTAGATGACCATGGTGCATGGGTTTATCTCTGGGCTTTCTATCCTGTTCCATTGATCTTTATTTCTGTTTTTGTGCCAGTCCCATTCTGTCTTGATTACTGTAGCTTTGTAGTATAGTCTGAAGTCAGGGAGCCTGATTCCTCCAGCTCCATTTTTCTTTCTCAAGATTGCTTTGGCTATTCGGGGTCTTTTGTGTTTCCATGAAAATTGTAAAATTTTTTGTTCTAGTTCTGTGAAAAATGCCATTGGTAATTTGTTAGGGATTGCATTGAATCTGTAGATTGCTTTGGGTAGTATAGTCATTTTCACAATATTGTTTCTTCCAATCAAAGAACATGGTATATCTCTTCATCTGTTTGTGTTGCCTTTGATTTCTTTCATCAGTATCTTTTTTTTTTTTTTTTTTACATTGGGTCTTTTTTATTTTTTTTATCAGTATCTTATAGTTTTCTGCATACAGGTCTTTTGCCTCCTTAGGTAGGTTTATTCCTAGCAATCCCACTACTGGACATATACCCAGAGAAAGCTGTAATTCAAAGAGACACATGCACCCAAATGTTCATAGCAGCACTGTTTATAATAGCCAGGATATGGAAGCAGGCTAAATATCCATTGACAGAGGAATGGATAAAGAAGATGTAGTACATATGTATAAATGGAATATTACTCAGTCATAAAGAGGAATGAAATTGGGTCATTTGCAGAGATGTGGGAAGACCTAGAGACTGTCATACAGAGAGAAGTAAGTCAGAAAGAGAAAAACAAATATCGTATATTAATGCATATATGTGGAATCTGAAAAAATTGGTATAGACGATCTTATTTACAAAGCAGAAATAGAGACACAGACATAGAGAACAAATGTATGGATACCAAGGGGGAAAGGGGTTGGGTGGGAGGAATTGGGAAATTAACACATATACACTATTGATATTATGCATACATTATACAACTGATGGGAACATACTGTATAGCACAGGGAGCTCTACTTAAGGCACTGTGGTGTCCTAAATGTGAGGGAAATCCAAAAGGGAGGGCATATTTGTATATGTACAGCTGATTCATTTAGTTGTGCAGTAGAAGCTAATACAACACTGTAATGCCACTATACTCCAATAAAAATTAATTAAAAATAAATAAATAAAATAAAATAGACACAAGGGAAAGAGCCATCAAAGCCCTATGATATACATCTGTCCCTTAAAAGCCTTTCAGTGTCTTGTTACCACTTATTCATACCTGGACTCATTCATAAACTTAATTCATTCTATTCTTTTTTACATTTAGTAGTAATAATTTTTTTTCAATTATTTCTATAGCTTAGGAAGCTGTGAGGTGAAAAATAAACTGATGATTAATTTGGTACTTGGCAGCGTATATATTGTGATGTTTAAAGATTACACTCATTAAAGTAAGGCTGGGAAACTAATTGTGATCTATGTTGTCAACTTCCCGTGATTTTGATATTTTGCAGCTTCTATTTTGTAAATGTTGTGGAAGATAAAAAAAGCCTTAAATAAATGACTATAAAATTGTTTTACACTTTTTCAAATAATCAATTAGATGTCCCAATATTTTATAGTGAATAATTTTTCCTTTTACTGCTGTTTTGTGATATAACATTTATTATACACTAAAGGTTTATATTTTATTCTAAGCTATGTATATACACATAATATTTCTATTTATGGAAATATTATTTTTAAAAGATTTATAACATTTAAAAATATGCAATGAATAACCTTTCACTGATACCCATTTATAAATCGGTTAATCTTATGTTTTTATTCCTTCAGTTGAACTTGATGGGTTCAAAATAATTTTTTACAAACCCATAATGGCTGGAGATTCTGATTAGAATTTAATTAAATTTTAATTGTGGAAAAATAGTCATTTTTGCACATGTATGTATGGGTTTTCCCATACAAAACTTGGTAGATGTTTATTTACATTTGTCTTCACATAGGTCCTCTTCGTTTCTTATTAAACTTACATTCCTAAATATTTTGTAACTTTTCTTCTAATGTAGAATATCATTTTCCAGTCCATCTTCTAATTGGTATTTGCTACAATACTGAGAAACTATTGATATATATATATATATATATATATATATATATATATATATATATATATCTTCCTAAGCTATAGAAATATATATATATTATTACATGAAGCCCCATTACTGAACTCTTTATGTTAATAGAGCTTGCACAGTCTAGGGGTTCACAATACAGATTCTAGAACCCCATTTTAGTGTGACACTAAGCTAGTCATGTAACTTCATTAGTGCCCCTGTTTCCTTATTTGTTAAATGGGGATGGTAATAATAGTACCTATTTCATAGTTTTGTTATGAGGTTAAATAATTTATGTAAAATGTTTAGAATGTCTTGTATGCATTAGTAATTGTTACTTCTATTCTCAGAGAGCATCTAGGTACATAATCTATCTGTAAATATTTTAACTGTCTTCATCTTTCCAATAGTTCTACCTTTTATTTATTTAGTTGCATCTTCTCATATTGGACAGAATTTCCTAGCCAATATTAACTAACTTTTCTTGTTCCTAATGTAAAGGGATTATCTTTATTGTTTCGTAGCAAGTGTGGTGTTGTCCATTGACGTAAGAGCTATTAACTATTACAGAATATTGTCAGTATTCTTTCTTTAGTATTGGATATGGAATGGAATTTATCAAATACTTGTTAAGTGCCAGCTAATACTATCATACCAAACTTGACTTACTAACATGAAACACGTTGATTTCTTTACATTGTCATCTTTAGATTTGTTGGGGAAAGCATTTTGATAATTTATATTTTCCAAGCATAAGCATTCTTTAAATGAAATTTTCAAATTTGTGGCCTACCTAAGGTGAAAGTATAACTCCAGACTTAGATGCTTGTATTTTGTGAAGCTTTGTTTTCTTTTGCTTTTGTTTTTTACTCTAAGGAAGTTACTTAACCTAGCTTTCCTTCAGTTGCCTAACATCTAAAATGTTGCCTATTTTATAGAATGTTTGAGAAGATTAGATGAGCTATCCCCTAAGGGCTTACCACAACAACTGGTATATAATAAAAGTGTGTTTGTATTATCCATTCATGTCTCATATCTTCATTGTTCTATGTGTGCTTAACCTGTATAAAATGAATCTGCTTTTTTCCCATTCAATGATTTGTTGTTTTAAATTCTTCATCGAATATTAATAGCTCTTCTGCTTTATTTGGGTTTGAAATTTTCAAAAAATAATATTTTCTACTTTTATGCTTAGCTTTGTATATGTAGTCTTTACAAATAGTCTTCTGTATACTTGATGCCATTAAGTCTTGTTTTCTACATTTCTATAGGCCATGCTTTTAGACTAAAGGCAAATGAAATGATTTATTCAATACATATTTTCTGAATTATTCCAGACTGCCTCTGCCATCCTAGACTTTGAGGCTAAGGAGTAAGTAATACTATTGAAAAATATAAATTTTGTCCTCAAGGAGCTTATACTTTGAAATATATTGAGCTTACATGTATCTACTTACAGTATTTTTTTGTTTAATCTGCCCAACATAAGGCAGCTGCTTTATGATATAATATGATTATGTATTAAATTAAGAAAATAAGAACACTTACCTAGTGTATATGTTCATAAGTTTTGTGTACTAAGAATGTAAACACTTTCTGTGTTAAGGAGTCTTCATTTAGTCACATCTAAAAGTTTTGCTGCTCTGCCAACTTTGATGACTTATGTGTGGTGGTTGGAAAATATTGTATCTTACTATAACTACTCAAATGGAGGCTTAGTTAGATATTTCTTTCTGTATGAGTGTATATAAACATCCTAAGTTTAAAAAGAAAGACAATTTCTCTCTCAGTGACCCTAGAGATTCTGTAAATATGTTTGAGCTCAAAAATTTAAAATATTTTCACAGGTCCTACTGAATTAACAAGCTGGAATTTAAATTTGACTACAATAGCTGTCTTTGTTTAAACCCCTACATCGTTACTGAGATTTAGACAGTTTCTTTAGGATAAATACATCTAGTCATTATTTTTTCCGAAGAAATATCAGTTTCCCTCTAAAATATGAACTTTTACTCTCACTTTTCTGATTTCACTCCAAAGAAATATGTATCCTCTTCAGGAACGGAGAGACAATCATGACTTATTAAAAATATATAGAAGAAAAGGAAGCAAGATTTCTAACTTGTATTGAGTAGTTTACTTATATTACTGTTACTTTATGCTCAACCTATCCTGACATTTGGGTAAGTTACTAGTACAGGAAGGAAGTTAGGCAATTCATGATTAAATTAAGTCTCAAGCACATGCAATTATAGGGTGGCATTTCAGAATTTCATTTTCTAAGTTTGTTATGCAAGTGGCTTTCTAGGGATGTTTTCCTCACTGCTTATAAAAAATCAAGTTGAGGAGAAGGTAAACTTTTCCACTTCTTATTTTTCAATATTACTTTGATATATTAATTAGGTATAACAGATCCCTAACTGTCTAGCAACTAAGCCTAACGAGATTTCTCTCTTCTTCTTTATTTTCTTCCTTCCTTCTTTTCATCTGTCCTCACTTCCTTCCTCTACTTAATTTGCTCTTTTTTATTTTATTAGGATGATTTTGTGTTACAGTATACTGTTTTATTTTTCTTGCTTTTGTTTCTAAATTATATGTAAGATTTTGATAGTCAGTTCATGAAGTTTCATGACTGCCCACATTACTCACCATTAACAGATAAACCATTTTAGAATAAGACACAGATAAATTGATATCCAAATAGCCAAGCTCTTTATTCTAATACATCATTATCTTTCAGTTATAGACTATTTGTTTCCTCCCAAAATAAATGTGTTGAAATCCTACACCCCAGTGTGATGATATTAGGAGGTAGAGTCCTGGGATGTGATTAGATCATAAGGTTGGAACCCTCATGAATGGCATCAGTGTCCTTATAAAAGAGACTCCAGAGAGTTCCCTCACTCCTGCCCTGTCAGGAGTTGTCTATGAACCAGGGAGCAGGCCCTCACCAAACAGGTAATCTGCTTCTTCATTGATCTTGCATATCCCAACCTCCAGAACTGTGAGAAATAAATGTTTGTTGCTTAGTCACTCAATCTATAGTAGTTTGTTATAGCGGTCCAAACAGGCTAAGACTATATGTGTATATAGTATATAGTAATTCCACATATATTCCTTATTTCTACCTTATAATAGTAAAACTACCTAGTAGTCTTTTACTATGTCAGGTATCATTAGCTCTTTCCTTCATACTAAGAGACATTCTCAAAGAGATTATGTGTCATGTCAAAGTCCACAGAACTAGGACACAGGCTGTCTGTTTTTAAATCCAGTGCCTTTTCCCAAGTAATAGAATTTTCTCTTAGAGTCTACTGAATATCAACAGGTATGAGAAAGTTGGATGAAAAGACATTTAAGTGTTTTCTTTCTTATAGAACTACTAAAAGACTTTCTGTATAAACAGGCTTTGTAAATCTGCAACAGGGATAATGTATTATACGGCATTTATCATGTTTACCCAACTTCGGAAACTCTTTTTTTATGTGGCCCATCTGTTAACATGTCCAGAAAATGTTTTCTAGAGCATAGTTCAGTAAACACTGCACAAGGCCAACACACTCTCTGCAATAATATCTTACAGATGTGTGGTACTTTGCACTTTGCAAAGAACATTCATACTAAATTCTGTCTTTTAAAAACTATCATACTCAATACAACCCTATGATGAATTTTGTACTCATTACAACACTTTGATGAAGAAAGAGGTGACTTACAGTTGGGACATGATAAGAACAATTAATTTTTTTCCAACATCAGCTGGACATATTTTACTTTGAAGTATAATTGAGTTGCAATATTATATTAGTTTCAGGTGTATAGCATGGTGATTCAGTACTTTTATAGATTATACTGCATTTAAAGTTATTACAAAAAATGTCTCTGATTCCCCATGCTGTACAGTATATCTTTGTTGCTTACCTATTTTATACACAGTGGTTTGTATCTCTTAATTTCATAACCCTATGTTGTCCCTGTCCCCTCCCTTTTCCCCATTGCTAACCATTCATTTCTTTCCTATACCCATGAGGTTGTTTCTGTTTTGCTATATACATTTGTTTGTTTTATTTTTTAGATTGCACCTATAAAAGATAACATACAGTATTTGTCTTTCTCTATTTGACTTACTTCACTTAGTATGATAATTTCTAGGTTCATTATTGCAAATGGCAAGATTTCATTCTTTTTTATGGCAGAGTAATATCCCATTACACACACACACACACACACACACACACACACACACACACACACACATCACATCTTCTGTATCCATTTTTCTATTCATGGACATGGGTTGCTTCCATATCTTTGCTATTGTAAGTAGCGTGCTAAGAACTTTGGGGTGCATGTATCTTCTTGAGTTGTTTGCATTTTTTTGTATATATACACAGGAGTAGAACTGTTGGATCATGTGGTAGTTCTACTTTGGGGTTTTGGGAAACCTCCATACTGTTTTCCACAGTGGCTACACCAATTTATATTCCCACCAACAGCGTACAAGTGTTTCTTTTCTCCACATCCTTGGCAATATTTTTTATTTGTAGACTTTTTAATGATAGCCATTCTGATAGGTATGAGGAGATATCTCACTGTTGTTTTGATTTGCATTTCTCTAATAATTAGCAATGTTGAGCATCTTTTCATGTGCCTGTTAGCCATCTGTGTGTCTTTGGACAAATGTCTATTCAAGTCTTCTGTCCAATTTTTTAATCAGGTTGTTTTATTTTTCTTATATTGAGGTGTATGATCAGTTAATATATTTTGGATATTAACCACTTGTCAGTAGTATTATTTGCAAATATTTTCTCCCATTCGGTATGTTGTCTTTTCATTTTGTCAGTGGTTTCCTTTCCTGTACAAAAGTTTTTAAGTTTATTAGGTCCCAATTGTTTATTTTTGCTTTCATTTCTTTTGCCTTAGGTGACAGATACAAAAAAAAATGGCTATGATTTATGTCAAAAAGTGTTCTGCATATGTTCCCTTCTAGGAGTTTTATGGTTTCAGGTCTTGCATTTAAGTCTTTAATCTATTATGAGTTTATATTTTTATATGGTATGAGGAAATGTTCTAATCTCTTTTATATGTAGGTGTCCAATTCTCATAGCACCACTTATTGAAGAGATTGTCTTGTCTCCATTGTATATTCTTGTCTCCTTTGTCATAGATTAATTGACCATAGGTGTGTAGGTTTATTTCTGGGCTCTCTATTCTTTTCCATTGATCTATGTGTGTGTGTTTGTGCCATTATCATGCTGATCTTTTGATTACTATAGCTTTATAGTACAGTCTAAAGTCAGAGAGAATGATACCTCCAGCTTTGTTCTTTTTTCTCAGGATTGCTTTGGAAATTCAGGTTCTTTTGTGATTCCCTATGAATTTCAGGATTATTTGTTTTAATTCTCTGAAAAATGTCATGGCTATTTTGATAGGGATTACATTAAATCTGTCAATTGCTTTGGGTACTATGGACATTTTAACAATATTAATTCTTTCAATCCAAGAAAATGGGATATCTTTCTATTTATTTGTATCATCTTCAATTTCCTTTATCAGTGTTTTATAGTTGTCAGAGTATAGGTCTTCACCTCCTTGGTTAGGTTTGTTCCCAAGTATTTTATTCTTTTTGATATGACTTTAAGCAGAAGTTTTTTTTTGCTATCTCTTTCTGATAGTTTTTATTACTAGTGTATAGAAAAGAAACAAATTCTGTATATTAATCTTGTATCCTGCTGCCTTTCTGAGTTCATTTACTAGTCCAGCAGGTTTTCAGTTGTTTGGAAATTAAATAACACACTTCTAAATACCCATGGGCCAAAGAAGAAATAATAAAATAATTAGAAATCATTTTTCTCTGAATGACAATGTCCAGAACATATCTAGTTTTGTAGGCTGCAATTAAAGGAGTAAAGGGAAATGTGTAGCACTAAATATTTACATTAGAAAGAAAAAAAGATTTCACGTCAACAACCTTAGAGTCCACCTTAAAAAAATTAGAAAAGAACAAAATAATTAAACAGTACAAAATATTGCCTTATGTCCTTCACCCAAATTCCTTAAATGCTAATTCTTTACCATACTTGCTTAGTCATTGGTTCTTCCCCTCTCCTCCTCTCTGCAACATTTCAGAGTAAATTGAATGTATTATGCCCCTTTACCTTTAAATATTTCAGTGATAACTTCCTCTTCCTCTCAAAGAGAGAGAGAGAAACAGAGAAAAAGAGAGAGAGAGAGAAAGAGAGAGAGAGGGAGAGAGAGAATTGTCTTCTATAACCACAGTACAATTATGGAACCACTCAAAGATTACACATTACATTTAGTTGCATATGTCTTTAGTTTCCTTTAATATGGAAAAGATTATTTCTGATTATTTTCTCATTTTTTTTAAAAGGCAAAAACTGAAAGCTCAGCAGAAAGTTAAATGATTTGCCAAGGTCACAGCTGATAAGTGCTACAGCCAAGGCTGAATCATCTTTTGACTCGTTTCTAGTGCTATTTTTCAGCTGAGATATATTGGTGTGTGTATGTGTGTGTGTGTGTGTGTATTCTATAGGTTTCTCACCTATGTGCCCAATGTCAGCTACTGTATCTTACCAACCCCATCACCTAATGCAGTGTAGTAAAAAGAGTTGTCACTCACTTGTTGTCCACATTTGACTATAGGTTAACAAAGTGACCTATATGCTTGCATACAACCAAATTTTAATTAGAATTCTTTTCATGTGGCTGATGAGAGTTAGCTTCCTTTTCTTTGATTGTAATGAATTTTTAACAGAAAAGATCCTTGGTAAAATAACTTTATATGTGTATCAAAACACAGTTTGCTAACAAAGGGAACGCTATGGCTGTGTGTCCAATGCCTTGTTCCCTTACTTAAAATAATTAGGCTTCATCGAAGAAAAATTATTTGTTTTAAGGAACTTACCTAAGTGAGAAATTGTCCTTGTGAGTTTAAGAGGTGTGATTTCATTGAGATTTCAGGTGTTATTTTTTCAAATGAACTTGACTTTTCTATTACTGAAATGAAGATTTTTTCCCCTAGCTGAGCAATGCAATGGGCAGAAATGTTTGAAATGAAGCGGTCATAAGCAATTTATTATTGAGAAAGAAAAAATAAGGTCCTTAAAGTACTTCAATTCATTCTCCACACAAATACATAACCCATGCAAATTCAAACTTTCTTGCAATTCAAGTAAGTTCTACAATGGAGGAATAAGCCTCTTAACAAGATTGAATTTGCTATTGTGCATGTTACAAGCTGAACAAACAGAGATTGGGGAAGGCTCTGTTCATTCATGTGCCTCCTTTAAAAAACAAATACCAGTTTAATATAAATGGAAATGAGGGCAACATTAGTGTGAACACAAATCTTGATCCATTGTAACCTAATAATGAAAGCCATATTTTTTGAGGTTGGATAAATGGATAACGTCATACATTTTAGAATCTGAATGATCACCGTTTTGTTAAGATTTTCTTTTCTGAATTTTACTTTGCATGCTGGGGTAATGATAAACTCTAGCATTGAAAGTCTTGAATGCTGATATGCACAACTAAAATAGGACGATTAGAAATAATGATGAAAAAAAATGTACAAAGATTACAAAACAAAACTGGAAGGCCAGATTTGTAAAATTCTGTCTTTATAATATTTATGTTATCAAAACACGATACCTAGTGGTTGTACTCAAACATTTGCTTGCTTCAAAGGTGTGATCATAGCAGCATTATTACAGAACTTTTGTTTTCTGAACAGGCAGAACTGAAATGTTTCCCTTAATTTGGGAGATGAGAATTTCTGAAGAGTACAGGAGAAGGTTTGTTTCTAACTCCAAAAGAAGGGCTTTATATTAATCTGTCTCAACAGCTTTTAAAAGTTATAAATCAAAGTTAATTAACTTCTCTGATTTGTAAAAAGTAAAACTTTCATTTCTAAAATATATTTTTTTATCTTTTGTAATCCATAAATAACTTTAGATATTTAAAATATAGATGTGCCTCAACTTTCTGACTTGACTGTATAAGTAGTCTTTGGAAATGACGGGATGAAAGATGGGGATAATCTAAAATGTAAGCAGGGAGGATTTGCTAATTGAGTTTGGTCATCTGTAAATGTGGGCGATAGACTTATCCCACTGAATTATTCTGAAGATTAGATTAGATGATGTATGTAAAATACTCAATATAATGCTTGTGAAGCCAGAGTGAGTATTTGGAAATAATAGCTGCCCTTGTTACTACTATTTTGCTAAATGGGCAAATTTCTTCCTAATTTTCCTCTTTCCTAGACTTAAACTCAACAAATAAGTTTTCATTATATTTGAAAACATACCATAATTCCTAGTTTTAAAAACTAGAAAAAGACTTGAAACAACTAAAATTATACTTGGGTTTTTTGGGTTTTTTATTTTATTTTTTTATAAATTTAATTGATTAAATTTAATTGGTTAATTAAATTTATAAAACTTCATGCTGCACACGGGCTTTCTCTAGTTGCAGCAAGCAGGCGCTACTCTTCTAGTTGTGGCAAGTGGGGGCTACTTTTCTTTGTGGTGTGCAGGCTTCTCATTCTGGTGGCTTCTCTTGTTGCAGAGCACGGGCTCTAGGCACATGGGCTTCAGTAGTTGCAGCACATGGGCTCAATAGTTGTGGCTCACGGGCTCTAGAGCACAGGCTCCATAGTTGTGGCGCACGGGCTTAGTTGCTCTGCGGCATGTGGGATCTTCCTGGAGCAGGGATAGAACCTGTGTCCCCTGCAGATTCTTAACCACTGCACCACCTAGGAAGTCCCTGTTTCTTTTATTTTTTATTGGTTTTTATAACATTATGTAAGTTTCATGTATACAGTATTATATTTTGACTTCTGTATACACTACAGCATGCCCACCACCAAGAGTTTAATTTCCACCTGTCAGCATACTGTTGACCCTCTTGACGCATTTGCCCTCCCCACCCCCTACCCCTCTGGTAACCACTACTGTTCTCTGTATCTAAGTGTTTGATTTTCTTTGGTTTGCTTTCTTGGTTTGTTTGTCCATATGGGTGAAATCATATGGTATTTATCTTTCTCGTCTGACTTATTTCACTCAGCATAATACCCTCAAGTTCCATCCATGTTGAAGCAAATGGCAAGATGTCACCTTTTTTATGGCTGAATATATATTGGTTTCATGGTGATTGAGAAAGAGTTTTTTCCTCCTTTTCTGTACACACATCATTTAGTTTGTAGCACATTATGTATGCTAATATGCACTGGAGAAATATTTAACAGTTTGGGGAAGCCATATTATTTAAGGCAGGATTTATTGCTCTAAATTAGTATAGTAATTTATGAAATGATAACATTTTATGAAAGAACTATATAACGAATGCTGCAGGAATAACTTTTCCTATGAAAACATATGGACTGATATGAGCTAGGAAAGCTAACTTTCATTACTTGAACAGTTCTAATAGGATACTTAGTCAAAATGCCTGTCAAATACTGAATTTTTTACCATATTTCTAAGTGTTACAAGTATTGTATATTTTCATTTGTATGTACTATTTTATTTATTTTACCTTGTATCTTTCTTCAAAGCTTTGAGATAATTTGAAGGTACTTGTAAATAATTTGGCCCATATTTCTCTTGGATTCAAAGAGCCACATCCACAAAAGTGGCCCCTGGGGAAATGATCTTCTCAGTATAATTTGTCTAAGAAAAAAATCTGGCAAATTCATTGTCCATCCTAGTATTTACAAGGTTGCTATAATTTTGTTAATGATTGGTTTGTACAATATACAGAATTTTAATTTTGTAAAATTAAGCTCAGAAAATTTCATGAGTTGGCTTCTCCTTCTCTAGAATATTACATTCAAAGCAGTAACTGTTTAATCACAATACATTTTCTAAGTATTGATGAAGATGCTAAAACAATTAACAATCTAATGGTTATGTAATGTTTGCTTTTTGACAAAAGAGATGTTTGAAAATAATTGAAAGTCCATTCTTGAAATAATTTTTATTATGGTTGAAAGGAAAGACTTTTTCTCAACTTTTATAATCCAGAGATAGACAGAAATCCTAAAGTTTTTATTTTACCCCTCTCTTCCTCTTCTTCACCCCAAAACTTTGACACACTATTGATAAATACTATTGAACACTTACCTGCAAAGGAAGACCTTGGCATTTAAAGAAATAACCTATTGATTTACTAAGTGGTATTTGAGAATTGTTTACTTCTGACATCAAAGTGTTAACTTTTTGCAGGGTATAATTTCTTATATTTATTTGAGTTGAATGTTAGTTTACTCTAAAAATCTCAAGAAAGATTGTCAAGGAACTGATTAAGTCAATTAGACTGGGGATTCCTGGCTTCTGTGTTGTTGCTTCCTAAGAATCATAATAAAACAATTAGGATTAATTAAAACTCTGCCTGACTGATTAGGATATATGAACTAGTACGTGGTTGTCACAGCTAATATTCTGGGCCTGCCAGTACTACCTCTGATCAGCACATGCCCTCATGATACAACTTGACAATTTCAAAGCATTGCTGAAGTTATGATACTATAGCATGCATTTCCTAATGGACTTTTCTGATGCTCAGATTCCCTGCTTTGCCTCAGGGGCTGAAATAGTGTTCATTTCCGTGCTCCTTATTACCTGAGATAAATTTCAATGCTACAACAAGGCACTTTGGTAACATGTTTTCATTAGGCTGCAGAGAAATGTTCATGCACCAATACATTCGAACTTCATTTAAAATGTAGACTGGCTACCAAAGAGAACTTAAAAGTAAAACTCAAGTCAACCCAAAGAAAAGAAAACAAGAAATCACGCTAAGCCATAAACTTTAGCCACCAGCGATTTGGTAGTCCTTTTCACTCAGATCCTGACATTTTAAATTATTAATCCATATACATCTTGATCTAGGACAGGAAGATATAACTCACCTCATGGCTCTTATTTTTCCAACTTGATTTTCTGGGACCAATAAATAACAGTTATATTCTTAACAGTTTCTCTATTCATTCAGTGTTCTTTTCCAAGAAAAAGCCAAGGGCCATTTTTGAAAAAGATGACACAGGAGTCAAAGTTGTGTGAAGCTCTCCTGCTAACCTTCTTTCAGCAATTCCTTGCCCCAAATCTCAGCTTTTCTCAGTCCATTGTACCCTGGCCCCTAATGGTACCCTTAGCTGGGTACCTTCCTCCTGTAACTGTAAATTTAACCTCTGACCTGATGTAGGAGTAATTAAAGGAACATAACAATTTAGTCCTACAAAACTTGGCATTCAAGATAAATAGAAAAATAATAACAAAGAACACAAAATCCTAACACAGCAACTGTTCTCACTCATGCAGATTGTCTTTCACACTGAGACATTTTTACATCATTTTACTCAGTTTACTATCAGTTTCTGTGTTATATCATAATTACTTTCATACTTCCACAGTCTTGATGATTAGTAGTTTAATGTACTTTATCTTTTGTCATGGTGATCTACCAAAATTTATTGTCATTTCACTAAAGATAAATAATTGATAATGACCAGTATTTTCTTCTATAGGTAAACATTTCAATGGACGTCTTAATGCACACATTTTTTCTACTGTTTTTCTGAGAAGAATACATAGCAGTGGCGTTACTGAGTAAAAGGATGTATGTATTTTGTGGCACATAGCTCACATTGCCATATTTCTTCCTGAAAGGCTTATTCCAATTTGTAATGCCACTCCAGTTGAAATACATTAACACCTTACTAATACTGTTTATTATCATAAATGTATTTGTGTTTTCATAAAATACCAATATGACTCCAGTTTGATTATACTTAGTGAGAACTCACGTTTTCCAACATGTTCAATCATTAATTTTCCATTATGGGAAATATCTGTTCAATTTTTTGTCCCGTTTTCTACTGAGAGCTTGATGTTGTTCCTATAAATCTGAGTATATTCTTGCTCTATCATAAATGCAAACACCGTGTTGGAAGCAGTGCAAATATTTTCCAAAATTTCTAGCTGATTTATGTATTATTTAATTCTTATTTTATGATTTTAAATTTTTATATTCAAACATGGCAGTTTTATCCTTTGTAATGTCTATCACTTCAAAGATAAAATAGTTTTTGACAAATAGGATTAACATTCTAATCTAATTTCTGTTTGATTTTCTATAATTTGCTGGGTTGTATCTAATCCATATAGAGTATATGTTGCTGCATTTACAAAGCATATTTACAATGTTAAGTTACCTACTAGTAATTTTAGAAGTCCTTAAAGATCACAAGGTTTACAATTGTATAGACTTGGTTTCAAATTCATGTTTTGTTACTTACAAGCTTTGCCAGGTTGACCAAATTATTTAACTTCAGTGAACCACATCCTGCTAGTCTGTAAATCATGGCCATGTAATAGCTGACTCACAGGATCATGTTGAGGACTGAGAATTATATAAATACAATGTCTGACATATGAAAGGCATCCAATAAATGGCCATTTTTATTATGAGATGCATCACTATTATTTGGAATTGAGTCTATATCTGGACTCTATGTTTTACTTATCTGTATTTCTGTGTCTATACTAATAAAAAACTATTTTGCTTTAGATTTTCCACACCCTCTCCCATTGTACTAATCTTTTCTAAAAAAATAAATTCATTATTTTTCAACAATTTTAGATTTACAGAAAAATTGCAAAGATAGTTCAGACTTCCCATATACACTTCATCCAGTTTCCCTTATTATTATCATCTAACATTGCCATGGTTCATTTGTCACAAGTAATTAAAATTAACTGGAGTCCATATTTTCTTTAGATTTCCTTAATTTTTACCTAATGTGCTTCCCCCCCATAACTCTAATTAAATTTTTATGGAATATATATAAATAAATATAATCCATAAAAATCTATATATCATAAAATTTGCTATTTTAGCCCCTTTCAGTGTACAGTTCAATGTTATTAATTATATTTAATGTTGTGTCACCATCACCACTGTCTATTTCCAAATATTTTGATCACTGCAGACGGAAACTCTGTAGCTGTTAAGCAATAACTTCCCATTCTTCCTTCTCTGTAGCCACTGGTAATCACGCATCTACTTCCTGTCTCTGTAAATTTGCCCATTCTAGATATTTCATATAAGTGAAATAATAAAATATTTGTCCTTTTTGTGTCTGGTTTATTTCGCTTAGCATGCTTTCAAGGTTTATCCATGTTGTTGCATGTATCAGAACTTCATTCCTTTTGATGGCTGAATAATATTCCATTGTATGTATCTACTCAACTTTGTTCTTCATCTGTTGATGGACTCCTGGGTTGTTTCCAACTTGTGGCTATTGTTAATAATGCTGCAATAAACATTGGTGTCCAAGTAAGTATCTGAGTCTTTCCTTAAGATTCTTTTGGGTATATACTAAAGAATGGAATTGCTGGATCATATGGTAATTGTATGTTTAGCATCTCGAAGAACTGCCAAACCATTTTCCACAGCACCTGCACCATTTTACATTCTCACCAGAAATGTAGGAGAATTCCAGTTTCTCCACATCCTCACTAACACTTACTTAATTTTTAAAAAAATTATAGCCATGGTAGTGGGTGTGAAAGGATATCGTATTGACTAATGAGGTTGAGTACCTTTTCATGTGCTTATTTGTCATTTGTATATCTTCTTCGGAGAAAGGTCTATTCAAGCACTTTGTCCATTTTTTAATTGGATTGTCCTTTCTTGTTGAGTTATAGGAGTTCTATGTATATTATGGCTATTCAACTCTCATACTTTGCAAATATTTTATCCAGTTCTCCATATTGATTTTTCACTTTCTTGATAATGTCCTTTGAGGCACAAAAGTTCTTAATTTTGTTGGAGCCTGATATATTTTATTCTTTTGTTTTTCATGCTTTTGGTGTCATATTTAAGAATCCATTGCTAAATACAAAGTCATGAAGACTTAACCCTATGTTTTCTTGTAAGCTTTATACTTTTATGTCATATTTAGGAATGCTGATGAATTTTGAGTTAATTTTTGCACATCATAAGAGTTACAGGTCCAATTTCATTCTTTTGCATGTGGATACCCACTTGTTTCAGTACCATCTATTGAAGACATTATTCTTTCTCCATTGGATGGACTTCGCAAACTTGTCAAAAATCAATTGACCATAGATTTATGGATTTATATCTGGACTTTCAATTCTGTTCCATTGGTCCATATGTATATACTTATACAAGTACCACAGTCTTGATTACCATAGCTTTATATTAACTGAGTCCTCAAAATTTATTCTTTTTCAGGATTGCTTTTGCTATTCAGGGGCCCTTGCAACTCCAAATGAATTTGAGGATAAGTTTTTATTTCTTCAGAAACAAGGCTGCTAGAGTTTTATAAGGATTGCACTGAATCTGTGGCGCATTTGGAGAGGTATTGATATCTTAACAATATCAAGTTTTCTTATGATTAACATAGGATGTATTTCCATTTATTTTGGTCTTCTTCAATTTCTTCCAGCAATGTTTTGTACTTTTCAGCATAAAACTCATTCATAATTGTGGTTATATTCATACCTAGGTATTTTATTCTTCTAGCTGCTATTGTAAATGTAATTGCTTTCTTAATTTCCTTTTTGGATATCTTTTTTTTTTCCTTTTTTTTTCGGCCATGCCTCACAGCATGTTGGATCTTAGTTCCTGGACCAGAGATTGAACCACCTGCAGTGGAAGCATTGAGTCTTAACCCCTGGAACACCAGGGAAGTCCCCTTTCTGGATTGCTTATTGCTGATGTATAGACCAACAACTAATTTTTACGTGTTCATTGTATACCGTGTACATTTGCTGAATTAATTTATTAGCCCTAGCAGCTTTCTTGTGGATTCTTTGGGATTTTCCACATATTTTTTCACCATATCATCTGTGAATAGAGATACTTATAATTCTTCCTTTTAAATTTGGAGGCCTTTTGTTTTTATTGTCTAACTGCTCTGGCTAGAACTTCCAGTACAATGCTGAGTAACAATGGTCAAACAGGTATTTATGTCTTGTTGCTGACTTAGGGGAAAACTTTTAATGCTTTCATCACTGAATGTGATATTAGCTGTGGGTTTTTTCATGGAGGTTCTTTATCATGTCAGAAAAGTTCCCTTCTAGTCCTACTTTTCTGAATTTTTTTTTTATCATGAAAGCATGTTGGGTTTCTCAAATATCTTTTCTACACCAATTTATATGATTGTGTTTTATTGTTGTTCTATTGAAGTAATGTATTATATTAATTGATTTTCTTAAGTTGAGCCACCCTTACATTCCTGGGATAAATCCCACTTTTCATGGAATATAATTCTTTTGATATGCTGTTAATTTGGGTCTGCTAGTAAAATGTTTAGGTTTTTTTGCATTTGTATTCATAAGGTATTTTGGTCTGTATCTGACTTTGTTATCAGGGTAAGGCTGGGCTCATAAAATGAGTTAGGAAGTGTTCCATCCCCTTCAATTTTTGGAAAGATTTGAAATGAATTGCTATTAACTCTTTAAATATTTGGAACAATTCACCTGTTTAATCATTTGGTTGTTGATTTTCTTTATTGGGAAAATTTGATTCAATCTCTTAGTTGTTATAGGTTTGCTGAGATTTTCTATTTCAGCTTGAGTTAGTTTAGGTAATTTATGTGTTTCTAGGAATTTGTCCATTTCATCTAGATTATCTAATTTGTTAATGTACAATTGTTTGTAATATTCTAGTATGTCCTTTTTATTTGCATAATGTTGGTGGGAATGTCCTCACTTTCCTCCCTAGGGTTTTGCAACCTCCTACTTAGTTCTCAAAGCTCTTATAAATACACTTTTGTCTGTGACTGACTGCCCAATTATTGTTTCCGGGGGGCATATGACAGAGGACCTCTTATTTCACTATCTTTCTGCTGTCATTCCCTCTGGTTTTTTTTCTTTTCTTTTCTTTTCTTTTTGGTTTCTTTTTTTTATTTTAGAGACTTTCTGGAAATACCTGGTGATTGTCAATGGTCAGTTCACATTTAAAAGTGCATCCTAATAAGCTTTTGTGTGTCAACATGTCATGGATTTGCTATGACAATCTGGTCATCTGGCTTTGAGGGGAGGGACTAAATGCCATTGGCTGCAGGTTTTCTCAGGAGTGGTTCAGTTTCTTCAAAGAAGCATCTTCCAGTTTTCTAGCTGTTCACGTTAACCTGGCTTGTGGCATTTTGCAGCTGGGTGTGGTAGGAATGAGAATTCCATCTTTCAGTATGCGGACTTCTACTTCACTCCTTATTTTCCATATGGCATCTTGGCAATGCCAGAGAATAAATTTTATCTTTCATACGGGTGGGGATGGAGAGGTGTGGCTCTTTGGCAGTGAGAGAGAAGAGAAGGGACCTGCATATGGGTAAAATTTAACTTACCCTTTTCGAGACTTTCAAACACTGCCCTTATTTTCTACCCTTGCAGCATCACTCACACATTCAGAGGCTCCTAAGGCTTTAAAGCATGAACTTTCCTGAGATTCTATGGGAAATTGCATCAGATTAGTTACTCCCCATTTCCTGTCCAATCCAAGTGCTTACGTTTGTGCTGTCTCCTAACTGCTAGCTTTAATACTTGCTCTGTGTTTAAAATGGTTAATAGCTCCTAGTTTAATTGAAGATTGTGTTTCTGGCCTTTGTTGTTGCTGTTATTCCTCTTTTTGCTTTGCAGTGTTTTCTAGAAAAGAGAGGCAGAAAATTCTTTACTACACCAGAAGTTTCAAGTTCTCATTTAAAAGAATTACATGTAGGAGTAACTACATTTGTATTAAACACCTACATGACCTTTTGTCTATATTTTTTCATTACATTACAGTTTATTACATAATAAACACCTCAGTTGATTAGTTTGATTTAATAATAGCATGACTTTGTTAGTCATTATCACATTAAAATGTTATTTCCTCTTTAAAAAGGTCATTTTTGCCATAGCAAACCTGTTGATATTAGAAAAAATGTCCACAAATATTTACTTGGAAAGGATTGCTAATTAAGTTAGGGTCCTTGAATAGCCATTACTTTTAATATTTCTTTGAATTTTCCACAGCATCTAGTACAATTTTAGGCACATAGTAGGCACTCATTAATTGAATATTTACTTAACTCAGATACGCCTGTAGCTGGGATCAGTACTGAGACTATAGAGATGAAATGAACTGTGCAGATTTCAGCATGACTGGATGGGAGGGAGGGAGAGACAAGAGATGAGACCTAAAAAGCAGACAGGTTCCAGATCTTGATGGGCCCTTTGTTTTATTTAAGACATTGGACTTTGTTCTAATTGCTGTGGGATATCACTTACAGCTTTAAGCAAAGCATTAATGTGGCCATACTTGGATATTAGAACTATCACTCTACCAATAATGCCAGGGGTAGTTTTGAGCACTTGGAAAAGACTGGAAAGTCACCACTGGATTTGGCGTCTGGAAGGTCATTGGTTACTATCACCAAAAAAAGTTGTTTCAGTGTAATGGTAGGGTTTGAAGGAAAATGTAGGAAAAGTGAATAGACTAATCTTTCAAGAAGATTAGTTTTGAAATATAGAACTAATAAGGAATATGTAGCGCCAAGGAAGTTCTATTTGGTTGCACATTTATTTGTTTAAGATTAGAGAGACTTGAATATGTTTAGATATTATGGGGGAAAATCTCCTTAGAAGAAGTTGAAAAGACAGAATATTTGATTCAGCGAGGTTCCTAAAGAAGCAGGAGGGGTTGAAATCTAGATGCATTCAAGTATAGATAAATGCTCATTATTTAATGAATGATCCACAATTATAATGGAAATGTTCTTATTTTTAGAAATATTTTCAGACTTAAAAAAGTATAAAAGAAGTATAAAAACTTTTTTCTTGAATCAACAGAAAGAAAATTGATGCCATGTTACCCAGGAATACTTTGATCCCTACGTTCTACAAAGACACAATCTGGAACAATTCCTTAGTCTTTCTTGACTTTCTTAACTTTGACTCTTTTAAAAATTGCAGGCTAGTTATTTGGTAGAATATACATCAGTTTGTGTTTGTCTCATGTTCCTTTCTGGTTAGATTCAGGTTATGCATTTTTGGCATAAGTATTACAGAAAGGAAGTTGTGTTTTTCTCAGTATATCTTATCATATCTTATAAGGTGGTAGAAGAATTCAATTTATCCATTTACTGGTGATATTAACTATAATCAATTGATTAAAGTGGTGTCTGCCAGATCTCTTTGTTGTAAAGTTACTTGTTCCTTTTGTATTTAACATGTATTTCTGAAGCAAAACTTTGACACCATGTGCATATCTCTCTTCTCATCAAACATTCACCCAGAAATTTTAGCATCACTAAAGGTTCTTGCCTAGATTATCACTTTGATGATTGCCAAATGGTGACCTTCTAATTCCATCCTTCCTTCTATATTTATTAGTTGGCATTTTAGTCTATGGTAGTGCTTTTACCTTCCTTCCTTCCTACCTTCCTTCCTCCCTTCTTTCTTTGTTTCCATTTTATTTCTTCCTTTCTTTGTCAATATATACCATTGAGTATTTTACTTATTTTGTTTTCTCTATTTATTTATTTATTTATTTATTTATTTATTTATTTATTGCTAATTTTGAAGCTAACATTGTCCCATTTCTGGCCAGCAGGAGTTCCTGCAAGATAGCAACTGTGTCCTTTTGAGATGCAAACATCATTCTTTGGATTTTTTACTTTCTGACTCAACAGGACATTCCATGCTTATCTTGTACTTTTTTCTGACCCAACAACCCCTGCATTTCCCTCAAAGAACTCTGTTTTGTTTTGTTTTTTTCCATTGGGCAGTAACATTAGAGACCTAGATATGGGCCACTTATAGCTCATTGCTCCCAGAATTCTCACTGAGTAAAATTTTATCTATCTATGTATCTATATTTATTTCTGTACCTATTTATTTGTATATTTAAAACTTTAAAACCATGGATTCTTTTTTTTTAAAGAACTTTTATTGAGATACAGTTAACAGACAATAAACTGCGTATATTTAGAGTGTACAATTTGGTATCCCAATCTCCCAGTTCATCCCCCCCCCCACCATCCCCACTTTCCCCACTTGGTGTCCATATATTTGTTCACTACATCTGTTTCTCTATTTCTGCCTTGCAAACCGGTTGATTTATACCATTTTTCTATAGTCCACATGTGTTAATATACAATATTTGTTTTTCTCTTTCTGACTCACTTCACTCTGTATGACAGTCTCTAGGTCCATCCATGTCTCTACAAATGTCCCAGTTTCATTCCTTTTTACAGCTGAGTAATATTCCATTGTATATATGTACCACATCTTTCTTATTCATTCATCTGTTGATAGACATTTAGGTTGGTTCCATGTCCTGGCTTTTGTAAATAGTGCTGCAAGGAACATTGGAGTGCATGTGTCTTTTTGAATTATGGTGTTCTCTGGGTATATGCCCAGCAGTGGGATTGCTGGGTCATATGGCAACTCTATTTTTAGTTTTGCAAGGAACCTCCATACTGTTCTCCATAGTGGCTGTATCAATTTACATTCCCGCCAACAGTGCAAGAGGGTTCCCTTTTCTCCATACCCTCTCCAGCATTTACTCTTTGTAGATTTTCTGATGATGCCCATTCTAACCAGTGTGAGGTGATACTTCATTGTCGTTTTGATTTGCATTTCTCTAATAATTAGTGATGTTGAGCAGCTTTTCATGTGCCTCTTGGCCATCTTTTGTCTTCTTTGCAGAAATGCCTGTTTTGGTCTTCTGCCCATTTTTGGATTGGGTTGTTGGCTTTTTTGATATTGAGCTGGATGACTGTGTATATAGTTTTATTTTGGGGGCGGTACACCAAGTTCAATCATCTGTTTTTATACACATATCCCCGTATTCCCTCCCTTCCTTGACTCCCCCCCCCTCGAGTCCCCCCCACCCTCCCCGCCCCACTCTTCTAAGGCATCTTCCATCCTCAAGTTGGACTCCCTTTGTTATACAACAACTTCCCACTGACTATCTATTTTACACTTGGTACTATATATATGTCTATGATACTCTCTCGCTTCGTCTCAGTTTCCCCTTCACCCCCCACCCCCTCCCTTACCTCGAGTTCTCCAGTCCATTCTCTGTATCTGCATCCTTGTTCTTGTCACTGAGTTCATCAGTACCATTTTTAGATTCCGTATATGTGAGTTAGCATACAATATTTGTCCTTCTCTTTCTGACTTCCTTCACTCTGTATGACAGATTGTAGTTCTATCCACCTCATTACATATAGCTCCATCTCATCCCTTTTTATAGCTGAGTAATATTCCTTTGTGTATATATGCCACATCTTCTGTATCCATTCATTTGTTGATGGGCATTTAGGTTGCTTCCATGTCCTGGCTATTGTAAATAGTGCTGCAATAAACATTATGGTACAAGTTTCTTTTGGGATTATGGTTTTCTTTGGGTATATGCCCAGGAGTGGGATTACTGGATCATATGGTACTTCTATATGTAGTTTTTAAGGAACCTCCAAATTGTTTTCCATAGTGGCTGTACCAACTTACAGTCCCACCAACAGTGCAGGAGAGTTCCCTTTTCTCCACACCCTCTCCAACATTTGTGGTTTCCAGATTCTGTGATGATGGCCATTCTGATTGGTGTGAGGTGATCCCTCATTGTGGCTTTGACTTGCATTTCTCTGATGATTAGTGATGTTGAGCATCTTTTCATGTGTTTGTTGGCCATCTGTATGTCTTCTTTGGAGAAATGTCTGTTTAGGTCTTCCGCCCATTTGTGGATTGGGTTATTTGCTTTTTTGGTATGAAGCTGCATGAGCTGCTTGTTTATTTTGGAGGTTAATCCTTTGTCTGTTGTTTCATAGGCAATTATTTTTTCCCATTCTGAGGGTTGCCTTTTAGTCTTGTTTATGGTTTCTTTTGCTGTGCAAAAGCTTTTAAGTTTCATGAGGTCCCATTTGTTTATTCTTGATTTTATTTCCATGATTCTAGGAGGTGGGTCCAAAAGGATCTTGCTTTCATGGATGTCATAGAGTGTTCTGCCTTTGTTTTCCTCTAGGAGTTTGATAGTGTCTGGCCTTACATGTAGGTCTTTAATCCATTTGGAGTTTATTTTTGTGTATGGTGTTAGGAAGTGTTCTAATTTCATTCTTTGACATGTTGCTGTCCAATGTTCCCAGCACCACTTATTGAAGAGGCTGTCTTTTTTCCATTGTATATTCGTGCCTCCTTTGTCAAAGATAAAGTGCCCATATGTGTTTGGGCTTACTTCTGAGTTCTCTATTCTATTCCATTGATCTTCCTTTCTGTTTTTGTGCCAGTACCATACTGTCTTGATCACTATGGTCTTGTAGTATAGTTTGAAGTCAGGAAGCCTGATTCCACCAACTCCATTTTTCCTTCTCAAGATTGCTTTGGCTATTCGGGGTCTTTTGCGTTTCCATACAAATCGTAAGATTTCTTGCTCTAGTTCTGTGAAAAATGCCATTGGTAATTTGATCGGGATTGCATTGAATGTGTAAATTGCTTTGGGTAGTACAGTCATTTTCACGATGTTGATTCTTCCAATCCAGGAACATGGTATGTCCCTCCATCTGTTTGTGTCGTCTTTGATTTCTTTCATCAATGTCTTAAAGTTTTCTGCATACAGATCTTTTGCCTCCTTAGGCAGGTTTATTCCTAGGTATTTTATTCTTTTTGTTGCAATGGTGAATGGGAGAGTTTCCTGAATTTCTCTTTCTGCTCTTCCGTTGTTCGTGTATAGGAATGAAAGAGATTTCTGTGCATTAATTTTGTTTCCTGCTACTTTACTAAACTCATCAATGAGTGCTAGCAGTTTTCTGGTAGAGTCTTTAGGGTTTTCTATATATAATATCATGTCATCTGCAAAGAGTGACAATTTGACTTCTTCTTTTCCAATTTGGATTCCTTTGATTTCTTTTTCTTCTCTGATTGCTGTGGCTAAAACTTCCAAAACTATGTTGAATAATAGTGGTGAGAGTGGACACCCTTGTCTTGTTCCTGTTCTTAGAGGGAATTCTTCCAGTCTTTCCCCACTGAGAACGATGTTGGCTTTTGGTTTTTCATATATGGCTTTTATTATGTTGAGGTAATTTCCTTCTATGCCCATTTTCTGGAGAGCTATTATCATAAACGGATGTTGTACTTTGTCAAAAGCTTTTTCCACATCTATTGAGATGATCATATGGTTCTTACCCTTCAAGTTGTTGATATGATGTATCACGTTGATTGATTTGCGTCTATTGAAGAATCCTTGCATCCCAGGGATAATCCCCACTTGATCATGGTGTATGATTTTTTTAATGTGCTGTTGGAGTCTGTTAGCGAGTATTTTGTTGAGGATTTTTGCATCTCTATTCATCAGTGATATTGGTCTGTAGTTTTCTTTTTATGTGACATCTTTGCCTGGTTTTGGTATCAGGGTGATGGTGGCCTCGTAGAATGAGTTTGGGAGTGTTCCGCCTTCTGCAATATTTTGGAAGAGTTTGAGTAGGATAGGTGTTAGCTCCTCCTGAAATGTTTGATAGAATTTGCCCATGAACCCATCTGGCCCTGGGCTTTTGTGAGTTGGGAGATTTTTAATCACTGCCTCAATTTCCATACCTGTGATTGGTCTGTTCATGGTTTCTATTTCTTCCTGGTTCAGTCTTGGAAGATTGTATTTTTCTAAGAATGTATCCATATCTTCCAGGTTATCCAATTGATTGGCATATAGTTGCTTGTAGTAGTCTCTCATGATCTTTTGTATTTCTGAGGTGTCCATTGTTACTTCTCCTTTTTCATTTCTAATTCTGTTGATTTGCATCTTCTCCCTTTTTTTCTTGATGAGTCTGGCTAATGGTTTATCAATTTTGTTAATCTTCTCAAAGAACCAGCCTTTAGTTTTATTTATTTTTGCTATGGTTTCCTTCCTTTCTTTTTCATTTATTTCTACTCTGATCTTTATGATTTCTTTCCTTCTGCTCCCTTTGGGGTTTCTTTGTTCTTCTTTCTCTAGTTGTTTTAGGTGTAAGGTTAGATTGTTTATTCGATCATTTTCTTGTTTCTTAAGGTAGGACTGTATTGCTATAAACTTCCCTCTTAGAACTGCTTTTGCTGCGTCCCATAGGTTTTGGGTTGTTGTGTTTTTGTTGTCGTTTGTTTCTAGATATTTTTTGATTTCCTCTTTGATTTCTTTAGTGATTCCTTGGTTGTTTAAGAGTGAATTGTTTAGCCTCCATGTGTTTGTATTTTTTGCAGTTTTTTTCCTGTAATTGATATCTAGTCTCAGGGCGTTGTGGTCTGAGAAGATGCTTGATATGATTTCAATTGTCTTGAATTTGCTGAGGTTAGATTTGTGACCCAAGATGTGATCTATCCTGGAAAATGTTCCATGTGCACTTGAGAAGAAAGTGTAGTCTGTCGTTTTTGGATGGAATGTCCTATAAATATCAATTAAGTCAAGATGGTCTAATGTGTCATTTAAAGCTTGTGTGTCTTTATTTATTTTCTGTTTGGATGATGTGTCCATTGATGTAAGTGGGGTGTTCAAGTCTCCCACTATTATTGTGTTACTGTCGATGTCCCCTTTTATAGCTGTTAGCATTTGCCTTATGTATTGAGGTGCTCCTATATTCGGGGCATAGATATTTACCATTGTGATATGTTCTTCTTGAATGGATCCCTTGATCATTAGGTAGTGTCCTTCCTTGTCTCTTTAATAGACTTTACTTTCAAGTCTAATGTGTCTGATATGAGTATTGCTACTCCAGCTTTCTTTTGACTTCCATTTGCATGGAATATCTTTTCCCATCCCTTTCCTTTCAGTCTATATGTATCCCTTGGTCTGAAGTGGGTTTCTTGTAGGCAGCATATAGAAGGGTCTTGTTTTTGTATCCATTCAGCCAGTCTGTGTCTTTTGCTTGGAGCATTTAATCCATTTACATTTAAGGTGATTATTGACATGTGTGTTCCAGTTACCATTTTCTTAATTGTTTTGGGTTTGTATTTGTAGGTGTTTTCCTTTTCTTGTGTTTCCTACTTAGAGAAGTTCCTTTAGCACTTGTTGTAAGGCTGGTTTGGTGGTGCTGAATTCTCTTAACTTTTGCTTGTCTGGAAAGCTTTTGCTTTCTCCCTCAAATCTGAATGAGATTCTTGCTGGGTAGAGTATTCTTGGCTGTAGGTTTCCCTCTTTCAGGACTTTCAGTATATCCTGCCATTCCCTTCTGGCCTGCAGAGTTTCTGTAGAAAGGTCAGCTGTTATCCTGATGGGTTTTCCCTTATATGTTGTTTGTTGCTTTTCTCTTGCTGCTTTTAATATTTTTTCTTTGTGTTTAACTGTCGTTAGTTTGATTAATATGTGTCTTGGTGTATTTCTCCTTGGGTTTATTCTGTATGGGGCTCTCTGTGCTTCTTGGACTTGGTGAATTATTTCCTTTCCCATGTTGGGGAAGTTTTCCACTAGAACCTCTTCAAAGATTTTCTCAGACCCTTTCTTGTTTTCTTCTTCTTCTGGGATGCCTATAATTCGAATGTTGGTATGCTTAATGTTATCACTGAGGTCTCTGAGACTGTCTTCTATTCTTTTTATTCTTTTTTCTTTTTCCTGCTCTGTGGCATTTATTTCCCCCATTCTATCTTCCAACTCACTTATTCGTTCTTCTGCCTCAGTCATTCTGCTGGTTATAGCATCTAGAGTATTTTTAATTTCAGTTATTTTGTTATCCATGGCTGTTTGTTTTTCTGAGTTCTTATGAACTGTTTCTTGTACTTTCTCTATTTTGTTATCGAGATTTTGTATCATTTTTACTATCATTACTCTGAATTCTTTTTCAGGCATTTGTCCTATTTCCTCCTCATTTATTTGGTCTTGTGGGTTTTTTTCCTGCTCCTTTGCCTGCACGGTGTTTCTTTGTTTCCTCATGGTTGTGCAAACTTTTGGGGTTGCTTGTCCTGGCGATAGAGGTGTCTATAGAAGACTGTCCAAGCCTCAGACTAATGTCCAAGTATTGGATTAAACAAATACTAAGTCTAGGAAACACATACATGGATAAGACACACAATTACTGAATCCATTAGGACATAAGGCTCTAGAAAGACCTGACAGGACCCCAGTGTGCTATCAGATATTCAAAGAGAAACCCAACAGAAATTGACAACTGAAACAGAACAAATCAGAGACAAAAGCAAAAGCAAGCAAACAAACAAATAACACCTTACACATACAAACATTAATCCAGGGAGATTTTGTAAGCTAGGATCAAATATAGAAAAGAGCCAGAGTATCACCCAAGAGAATGGAGATTCTCGAATGTAATTAGACAACTGTACCAAGAACTAAGATAAAGACAAAAGCCTAATATTAAATACCAAGGCAGTGCATCATCTGGAGAATAGAGCAAGGAGTCTGAGCAGACCGATAGTGTTGCTTATAAGTATGTTAAGATAAAATAAACTTAAAAAGGCTGGAAGAAAGGGGAACAGAAGAGCGTAATGTGGTTGGAAATACGCAAATAAAAAGAAAGGAATAGAAATGTACAAAAGATAGGGATGAAAGGAAAGTATGAGAGATATATTGTCCATACTACCAAAAACTTAGCTAGATATAGAAGTATATAAAAAGGCAAAAAAAAATAGAATAAAAAATATCATTAAAAAATTATGTTATAAAACTTGTAGATCCCTTATGGCTAAGATCGTATTTAATAAAGAAAAAAAAAAAAGAGAGAGAGAGAGAGAAAAAGAAAAAAAAAAATCCAGAACTGATCCCAGAATGGACCAGTTCAATAGGTATTGATACTACTATTTCTGTTTCCTTAGCGTCTCAGCTGTAAGTGTCCTTCTCCTTGCCTTGGGTTTTTTTTGCATTATTCTGTGACCAGCAGAGGTTCCTTTATTGTTCGTCTGTAAGCGTCGGTGTGTGGGGAGGGAGAGGGTACAATAGTGGCTCCTTCTCCTGGGAGTGAGTGAGCAGTGGCGCACTGTTGTTTCAGTCAGGGTTGGAGGTGCCTGTTGCAGAGGGACGCCGGTGGCTCAGGCATAAACAGAAAGTCTTAGAGTTGGGCCTCTCTCGGGGTTTTTTTTGTTGTTGCTGTTGTTGTTGTTGTTGTTGTTTTTTCTCTCGGCAGCCTCCCTGCTGCTGGCATTGCAAGGGGTTTTAATCTAGCCCCGCCCAAGTGCCTGAGGATGCTTGTTATCCCTGAGCGCCTTTGTTGGCCCCACAGGGCGTCTCTCCACTGCCTGTTGCAGAGGCACCGAAAGAGAAAGAGAGGCTATGTGCGCAGCTCCTCACCCCCCCCCCCACCCGTTAGCCTGCAGCCTCCAGCCGCCATCACGGCCGGGCAGCTCTCAGGGACGGGCACTCCTCTCCGCGGACCTCCTCCCTCCTGTCCTCTTGGTCCGTCACCCTACCGGCAACAATGTTTCTCACCCTGAACCAGCTCTCCAGTTCCCACGCTCCCGCTCCCGGACCCTCCATTCAGCCACGGATCTGCGTCTCGGTCCGGGAACGCTGAGCTGCGCTGCGGACCCTCCGTATGTTTCTCACTCCCTCCCGTCTGCCACAGCTCCGCCGCTTCACCCTCTTTGAGCTGTCATAGATGCCTCCCTATCGGCTATGTTGGGCTCCCCACGGTCCTTTCTGGTGTCCAAGGCCATCTGCTGGTGTTCAGCTGGTTCTCTGTGGGAATTACTGCGTCCTTCTGTGCATTCCCAATGCATCTGTGGAGAGGGATGCACTCCACATCCCTCTACTTCACCGCCATCTTTTTTCCCATGGATTATTTTTAATACATTCAATTCTAGAACCTAACCACAGCATTCATTTTTAGCTTTTCCTTCTTTTCATTTTCTTACATTTATAGCTCCCTTCTCTGACAGTGAGAAATCTGGGTTCTGTTATCCTCTATATATTCACATATTTTCCTAGTCTACTTATATGAAACTAATTTCCAACTCTGCTAAGCCTCAGGCTTGTTTCCTTGTGTGGGCCCTGATACTCTCTGGGACAGTCCCCCCTCACTGGGCATGCCTTCTTCATGCAAACCCTAGGAGTTTTTTTTACTGCATTTTTCAGGAAGGAATGAAGGAAGACAATCAGGCTATAGATGATTTTGAGTAGAGAAGAATTAACTCACAGACCTAGGGTATTTCTCTAGGATTTCTCTAGGATTCATAAGGAATGTAAAACAACCAATCACAAAGGAGGTCAGATGGACATGATCCCAGGAACCCCACAATCCATTACCCAAAATTATAAAAGTAAAAAGCAGTTAAATTCTACAACATTGTTGAACCTGTGTTCTTTTCTAGGCACTTTTGTTTGGAGCTAGTAATAAACAGAAGGTTTTCAAATTAAGGCACGTGTCCTAGTTTTGAGAAACATATAGTCTAATAGGACAAAGATAAAAACATTTATTCATCAAATATTTATCAATAGACTACTATGTGTTAGGCAGTTTTCTAGACTCTGAGGAAGCAGTGGTAGATAAGGCAAACATAGATTCACTGTTGTCTGGGATTATATTCTAATTGGCAGAGACAGACAGTAACCAAAGTAGTTATACCTTGAGATGAGTGCTGTGAAAGAAATGAAACAGCGATATGTTAATGACTGGGTAACTATTTAACCTGGAGTGGTCAAGAAAGCTCTCCCAGAAGATGACATTTAACCAGGGAACTCAATGGCAAGAAGGAACATGTCATGTAAAGATTAGAGAAAATAACATCACTGACATAGGAGACAGCTAAAGCAAAAAGTCCCCAAGATATGAATGATCTTGGTGGGAATATAAAGAACATGAAGAAGGAAGTGAGGATAAACTGTGATACATTCTAAAGAGGCAGGCAAAGGTCAGATTGCATACGGCTTTGTAAACCAGAGTAAGTTTGGGTTTTATTCTAAATATAATGGAAAATCACTGGAAGTCTTTAAGCATAGTATAGTGAATGTTCTAATAGAGGTATCTGGGGGGAGGGTGATTTGAAAATGCAGCCTAGGGTTGGAGTGTAAGGGAAAGCCAAGCCTGAAAAGGTGATGAGTTAAACAGGTCCGTCAGAGAGCCAAAGCGTGGAGGAGGGGTGCAAGGGGGTCTGTGTATATGTTTGGAGGAGGGTGCTGGCATGTTAGACTCAGAAATAATATTTCAGAGAAAAAGAATACAATTAAGCACACTGATTAAAACATAAAACACTGTGGTGTATGTTGGGAAGAACAAGTCTGGCTGGAAAGCCTAAAGCAAGGAGGAATGAAATAATATCCAATGAGTTGGAAAAATCACTAAAACTACAGACATCATAAATGAAGCAAGAGATCATGAGGGCCTGAGTTAGGGCCACAGAGATGGAGATAACATTGGAAGAAAGAATGGGTTTAAGAAACATTTAATGTACAATATTGTCAAGAGTTGCTAGTTTATTGGATATGGGAGTGAGGAAGAAGGAAAAGGGTGCTCAAGAATGATGTGTGGGTTTTTAGGTGATATACAAAGACCATTCAAAAAGTTAAGTTAGCTTACGTATGGTTGATAGGATTATGAGAGATTTTGACTTTCTTCTTTACATCTTCTAATACTGTGTGCAATTTTTACTAGTTGTAGTGGATTCTGTGGTAAAACACCCTCCCCTCTTCAGGCCTGTGGCATTATTCACCCAGCTGCATTATAGTCACCTTAAAGGAACTGCTTTTCCCAAGGTTACACTCTTTCTCTGGAAGCATCCTGCATCCAATGACTAGTTGATGAAGAGTTTATCAAGGCTGGGCAATCTTGCCTCCATTTGGGATACATGTTAGGACCATTCCAGCTCCAGAGCTCCCTGTGAGGTCAGTTAAGTCCTCTGTGGCAATTGCATGACATTTCAACTACTCCCTCTGTCCAACCGCCTTCCTTCACTCACTCACAGATGTTCTTCCAAGTAATCATCTGCATGCAAATATCTATCTCAGTCTGTTTCTGAGACTACAGTAAACCATGACTTTCTAATCTGAAAAGCAATTCAACAACAATGAATCCATTGTTATTTTGGACAATGAAGATGCTTAACACTGGAGGAAAGATACTTTGATTTTCTCAGTCACTATAAATAACAACTAATTCTTATAAGTATCCCTTAAAAATCATGGACATTTTGAAGAGACACTCTATAAATGACAGAATATGCTCAAAATTGTTTGTCAAAGAAGTGGGGTTTTATACTGCTGTATGTGTCTAAATACCTATCAAAATTCATGGATAAATTTGCATGTCTGTAAGAGCAAGGTTAGATTTCTCCGAATAGACTAAAGATCATCATTTTCATTTATCACATATTCTCTATGGTAATTAACAACTGTTAGGCATATGATTTATTAAAAATAATCATTATCCATTATACTATACAGTGTCTCTACCTCTATTCACAATTCTTCATGCCTATTATTCATTACCCTTAAGCACACCAGGGTAAAGGAGTTTGGAATAAACTTCCTTGCATTATAACAAAAGGCTCTTGAGGATGCACATTGAACACTTCCACTAATAAGGATTTAATCAACCCTTAAACTTTTTTTTCCTGCTTATTATAACATCAAGCAATCTGTGAGAATGCCAAAAAGAATAGGAGATGTGGGTTGAATTTTCATCAGCTAGTCTGACAGTTCGAAAGTTGATAGCTTACCTCAAGTGACATCTGTAAAGTGAAAGCAAAATTAATTAGAAATCTTCACTTCTGGAAGGTAGACAAACACGTCCTTTCTTATCTTGTCTCTGACAACCATCTGCCTTCTGTATATGAACACTGAATATAAGATACTATTTAAAACTGAAATTATACACAGACACATACACATACCATGAAAAGACAAGTTAATTAGAATACACTTTGTTTATATATTGTAAGAATTGTTTATTAATACCAGAAATGGAAAAAAAATTTTGTTACTGACTGAAAATAAATGGTAGAGAATACAGAAATTGTTGTTAATCTGTTTTTCTACATAATTAATCATTTCTTAGTGGTATTTAATTACCTGGGAGAAGAAATTATGTATTTCTTCACATTAATTTCAAAAGAAATTATTTTTTAAAGTAACTTGCATTCTATTTTCCAGAATGAACATAGCTTTATATTTTCTTTGCTTATATAAATAACATAGTCTTATTAGGAAATTTTTTGATATAGAAAAAGTATAAATATTAAAGCAAAATTTACTTTGAATTCTAACTCCTAGAAATAAAGTGTTAACTATTCTGTGTCTATCTTCTCATGAATATGTTCTATTTATCTATCTATCTAGCTACTTACCTATACACAAAAAATATTTAGATGTAATGAGTAATACTCCATTTACTATTTTAAATCTATTTTTTGTACTCAAAAAATCGTGGACGTCTTTTCCCGTCAATAAACATAGATCTACAATCTAATTTGGAATGGCTGCATACTTTTCCATTATATGGCCATATCATATTTTACTCAAATGATCCCCAAGGAAAAGACTTGAATATTATTCCAATGTTTATAATGTACAAGAAACCATAAAAATACAGTATGATAACTATATAGATGATAGACAGGTAGATGCATAAATAGCTAGATAGATGCATGTCAACATCTATTCACTCATCTCCTTAGAACACATTGTTATATGTGGAATTTTAGGCTGAAAGGATACACATTTTTTTTTACTAGAGCAGCTTGCATCTATTCATTCATTCACTTATTTTGTTTATAGATCTATTATTTTATGTAAAAATTACTTACAGTGTAATGTACAAATCCAAAGTGTACAATGCAATGAGTTTGGACAAATGCACATAACCACTCAGCTCATATCCTTACAAAGACATAGAACATTTCCTCACCCCAGAAAGTTCCTGCATGTCCCTTCCCAGTCAATCTTACCACACAAGGCAGGCAATAGTCTTTCTTTTTTCACTATAGATTAATTTTGTCTCTTCTAGAACTTTATATAAACAAATCATATGTTCTTTTCGTTCCAAGCTTCTTTCTTCCAGAATAATGTCAATGAGAGTCATCCTTATTGTGTACATCAATAGCTTTTCCTTTCCATCGTGGAAAAGTATGCCACTGTATGAATAGGTCAAAATTTGTTTATCCATCCTCCTACTGATGGGCATTTGGGGTGATTCCCTGAGATTTTTAAATAGATAATCCAAATATTTCTTTTAATTGTAGTAAGATGAAGAAAACTTTGTAGTAATATGAAGAAAAATTACTCAAATCATTAGCTTTTGAACTTTATGAAAATGGTTTCATGTATACACTTTTGTTTCTGATTTACTTTGCTAAACAATTACTTGTGAGATTCATTCATATTGATGAGCAAAGCTATAGTTTATA
Organism: Hippopotamus amphibius kiboko; assembly: GCF_030028045.1. Taxonomy (NCBI): domain Eukaryota; kingdom Metazoa; phylum Chordata; class Mammalia; order Artiodactyla; family Hippopotamidae; genus Hippopotamus; species Hippopotamus amphibius. The sequence goes on from NC_080203.1 coordinate 25,818,078, forward strand.
CATTTTCTTTAGTGTTGGTCTTTTGATTTTATTTGCATTTTAATAAAAAAATTTCATTTGTGAATATTTGCTCCTAGGTTCTCCTTTTTAGTACTTTTTATGAGGTCACATAAGCATTCAGTCAGTGTTAATAGACATCCTAAATAATACCACTGGAAAAATTCCTGACTACTTTCTAAAAGAAATACCATCACCTTCATTTTGGTACACAAAACATAGTACACTTTATTTTATCTGGCATGGGGACTTCCCTGATGGTGTAGTGGTTAAGAATTCACCTGCCAGTGCAGGGGACATGGGTTCAATCCCTGGTCCGGGAAGATCCCACATGCCGCAGAGCAACTAAGCCCATGCACCACAGCTACTGAGCCTGTGCTCTGGAGCCCATGAGCCACAACTACTGAGCCCACGTGTCACAACTACTGAGCCCACGTGTCACAACTACTGAAACCCACACACCTAGAGCCCATGCTTCACAATGAAGAGTAGACCCTGCTCGCCACCACTAGAGAAAGCCCACACGCAGCACGAAGACCCAAAGCAGCCTAAATTAATTAATTAATTAATTAAATTTTATCTGGTATGTTCATAGAAGCAAATCTCTATGATAATTTTAGTTAATCAAGTATTTTGGTTAAAAGAAAGTTGCCATGTGTTTAATATGTGACAATTTTTTACTTTGTATTTTATTGTGGTAAAATACATATAAAATTTAGCATTTTAACCACTTGTAAGTGTACAATTCAGTGACATTAAGTTCATTCACATTGTTGTGCAACCATTATTACTATCCACCTCCAGAAGTTTTTTAATCTTTTCAAACTGAAACTCTGTACTTAATAAACAAGAATTCTCCACTCCCTTCTTTCCTCCCAGCCCCTGGCAATCATTATTCTACTTTCTGTCTCAATGAATTTGACTATTTTAGATACCTCATAAAAGTAGAATTATACAGTGTTTGTCTCTTTGTGACTGACATTTCATTTAGCATAATGTCCTCAAGGTTCATCCTATGCTGTAGCATTGCATATTTATGCCATATTTTATCCATTCAACCACTGATGCACTTTGGGGTTGGTTCCACCTTTTATCTATTTGAATAATGTTACAATGAACATGGATATAGAAATATCTGTTCAAATCCCTAATTTCTATTCCTTTGGATACATACCCGGAAGTGGAATTGATGTGGTCTGTGATAATTCTCCTTTTCATTTTTTGAGAAGCCATGATACTCTTTTCAACAGTGGCTGAACCATTTTATATTCCCACCAACAATGCACAAATAAATGTTTCAGATTCTCCACATCCTGGCCAACACTTGTTGCTTTCTGTTTATATATCAAGCAAACCCCCCCGTAGGTTGGAACTCCCTCTGCTCCCTTTGGTTCATGAGAGGGAACTGGAAACTGGGCTGCTGCTGCCTCCAAACCAAGACCTTGCAGCACAAGGGAAGGAGGGGTAATGGTGAGTAAAAATGCCAAGATATTTCTTACCATTCGAATTCTGCTCTTTCTTGATTGGGCATTTATTTGGTTGTTATAGATCTTTGATTGTTTTACAGAGTTCCTATAAAGTTACTTTAGCCAGTCTCTAGTTTTGTTTCCTTGTTTGTGTAATTTTTTCTTCTATTTTGTTTTTAATGTTTCCCAGGGGAAATGAGCACCTGGAGCTTCTTAGTGCACATTTGGCTGATGTCACCTCTGAATCATTAATTTTTAAACAGATTCAATCTAAACTCGAAGTTTCATTACATTGATTATGATTTGATTATTCTTTAATTATTCAAAAGATGCTTCTGAATCTTGCTGAACCTGAGAGGCACCGTTGTCAACATCAGTCCATTAACAACATCAGCAGGCTCCTTGATAGGTCAGACTCATTTTAGCCTAAGATATCCTCCCTACTACTTTCATACTTTTAAAGTAACTCCAGGAAAAATTTTAAGAAAGGACCTAATATGAGTCATTTGTATCTCTGTGTTAATTTAAGATTCTTTTCTAATTGTTAAATACAAGGTTTTTGTTCCTTGCCAAAAGAACATCAAATATTGGTGAGTTGGTGAGACAGGTGGACGAAATCACACCATTTAGGTGATTGCCCTCTTTCCTAAATACAAGGTATAGCTACAAACACTCACAACGTACCAGCACATGAGCTGGTTCATGAATTATACGCTTTACCCATGTACAGAAGAAAATAAAATTGTTGATGAAATTATGGCTCTTGGAAAATTGATGTTTCTCTCTCAATCACGGTCAGGTGAATTACTGCTACTGTCCAAATCATTCTACCAAATTTTTCCATATTTTCCAGTATCTATATTCATATAACCAAATAGACTAAGTCAATTTGCCACCTGAACTGTACCATTTATTAATATACTTGCACTGGAAGTTCAACCAAGTGAGCCCAGAAACAAGAATGTGCATAGAGCCTCTCTCCATATTTCACCCAACTCTATTCTAGAAATGACTTCCCCATACTCTATGTTCCTTCTTTTGGCATGTCTCCAAGGACCTCACAATCTTATGCTACCTGCTAAATTCCATAGAGGATTTCATATGCCCAGGTCTCCAGTTCTATAAGTAGTCTTTCACCAGGGGTAATTTTGCCTAGAAATCAAACAGTACAATAAGAATGAACATAAAACAAAGTTTGTACATACAAATTAAGTCATTTAAAGTTAGTTTGGAGCTATATCTTAAATACAGGTGCCACCTTAATAATATTCCTTTCTCAACCTACGGAATATGGCTAGCTAGCCTTTGTACAATCATAGTAATAGAGGTAATGTTCTGGATTAATTCTGAATTTTGGAATACTTGATATGTTCTAAGAGCATTATGTTGTAACTTATTATTAATCTCACATCTAAAAATGAAGACTTTTCTGCAAGTTTCCGGGCCAATAGCATCATATTATCTAATTGAGATCCAGTACCCAGCTTGCCAAATCTAAGTATTTCAAGTCTGCTAGAGTGAGTTTTAGTTTGGGCTAAATTACACTATTGACTTAGTAATTTGGTTTTAATTAGTTATATTCACTTTAATTGTTTCTAGGTCTGTCATGACATTTAAAAATGGAGTTGTGGAAATTTATTTCACACTTTAAAGGCTTTAGTATGTCTTTTTTTTAAATTCATCACTTCTACTCTGAAACTTTGTGTAGAAGCTTTAGTCAAATGAATCTCTTGCAATTGATTTTTACATGCAGGTTTGTTTTAAAGAGTGAGTGCCCTCAACAAATTTCTTTAGCCACTGACATAAAAACTGTCACATGCTGTAGTGCAAGAATAGAGTCACGTCGATTGTGTATAGTGATTAGTTTTCTAGATTTTTAAAAGCTACCTATGATGAATATGATGGTTAATATCATGTGTCAACTTAACTGGATCATAGTAAGCTCAGATGTCTGGTAAGGCACTATTTCTGGGTGTATCTGTGAGGGTGTTTCCTGAAGAGATGAGTATTTGAGTTTATAGACTGTTTTGCATTATGCTTCCCTGTACGCGCAGGGTTATGCAATCTCTTGAGGGTCTAAATAGAGCAAAATGGGAGAAGAAGAGGAAATTACCTCCTTTCCTGCCTGTGTGCTTGAGCTAGAACATTAGTCTTCTTCCTGCCTTTGGACTGGGATTTACACCATCAGCTCTCCAGATTCTCAGGCCTTTGGACTCAGATTGCAATTACACCCCTGGCTTTCCTTGGGTTCCAGCTTGCAGAAGGCAGACCATGGGATTTCTCAGCCTCCAAACTCATGTGAACCAATTCCTTGGTAATAAGTCCCTCTCTCTCTCTCTATACACACACACACACACACACACACCACACACACACACACGTATTTGGCTCTGTTTCTCAGGAGAACCCTGAATAATGCAACGAGGGAGCAGTATTTCGATTAATTAGCCTTTGCCTCATATAATAATAATAAAAATAATATTGATAATAATAATCTCATCACATCACCATTATTATTCATCTATGCAAGATGCTGAATATTAAGCATATAAAATTCAGATATGATACATAATACAGTTTCATACTGTCCCTGACATTTGTCTTAGCTTTTTCTCATCTACTGGCAGAACCACAAGTCATGCAATTAAGGTTTCTGCTTCTTGTGTTCACTCTTGCTAGCCTTGTAACATGATGTATTTTAGTTAAATTCCCCAAATCTATGATCATAACCCTGCCCAGGAAGAATGTTAGAAGACCAGAGCATGACTTACAGAAGCTAATATTTCTCAAACTGTGTTCTGTGGAAAAGTATTTAACGAATACACAGGTTTGGAAAACACTGATTAAAGTAAAACCGATTTCTATTGTGCAAGACTTTTCAGGGACTTCACTCAGCATGCATTGTGAATTTCTCCAAATTGAATATAGTGTACATCTACTTGTCAAAGGTGTTTCACTGAAGGACACATACATACAGTTTGTTTAAAAAGCATCTCACAAATAATTTTTCATAATACACTTTAGAAATTCTTACACAGAAAAATTTGAATGCTTTTTTTTTAGTGGACTGAATGTTTGTGTTCCCCCCAGATTTCATATTTTGAAGTCCTAACTCCTAACATAATGGTATTAGGAGCTGGGGTCTTTGGAAGGCAATTAGGTATAGATGAATTCCTGAGGGTGAAGCCCCCATGATGGAATTAGTGCCCTTATAAGAAAAGGAAGAGACAGGAGAGTTTCCTCTCCCCACCATGTGATAACACAGAGAGAAAGCCACTGTCTTCAAGCCAGGAAGAGAGTCTGCACCAGAACCTGACCATGCTGGTACCCTATTCTCAGTCTTGTAGACTCCAAAATGTGTGAAATAAATTTCTGTTGTTTAAGCCACCCAGGCTATGGTATTTTGCAACTTTGTTATGGCAGCCTGAACTGAGATAGTGCAGTTGAGGGGACTGAGACAAAACTGAATTTTCAGTTCATCTCTGACCCTTACTGGCAGTCTAACACTATCTCTAAGTCTGTCTCCTCATCTGCAGATTAGGGACAAAAATATTTACCCTGCAGGATTGTTGTGAGGATTGTATATAAATAGTTTATATCAAGCTATCAACAAATGACAGCCGTGATTATGATTATTATTATTCCCTATTATTATGGGTTTCTCTTATTCAAAGTTTAAAGAGAATTGAAAAATCTATAAATTTATGAATTAGGCTACTCAAACTGGAAGATTCTGGTCAAAAGACAATATCCCTGGGATCCTTTCGGAGGGGGTGATTACTCAAAATTTGTTGCTGTTAAAGCTGGGTCCAGCATAGTTAACCTTGGAGCACTCAGGGTGGTAATAGATCAGCTGTTTAAATATGATCAATACCTAGTGATAAGCCTAGGTTAGAGCTTGCTCTCTGGAGCTTACTGATTTTCGATTAACATTTGCTGCTTACCAGGCCCAACTGGATCATGTGATGTGTTAGATGCATTAGGAAGGCACTCCATTAAGCTTTAAGACTCCAAGCAAGTTTCTTGCACTGGACCCCAAGGACCATTTCTGGGCGATGAATGTGATTTTTATACTCATAATACATCCACATGGGTCTCACAATATCCTACTCTGGTCCTGGTTGAAAATAATGCTCATAATCCAACTAACTTTTTTTTTTTTTTTTGCTGGAAAACTGTATTCATGTCTGGTTAGTCATTTTGTTTCATAAGAATTATGGAAAATGTTTTCAGATCTGGATAACTATGCCTCTTTGTATAATTGCTTTGGTAGGTCTACCTGACAATTTAGCCTAGTACCTTACCTCTAAGAAATAAATATACCGATGCTAAAATTTTGGACATTAAATAGAATGATAAAACCATGATTTAAGCATTTATTCTACAACATACTTTCCTTCTAAAGTATCATTTTTTGAAAACCTAGTCTTACAAGTTAAATGCATTTGTGCTATGCATGGTGAGAAAAAAAATTTTATGAGTAAATTGGGTAAGGATTCTGTCTTTGGAGAGCCTGTAACTTACTACTTTTCATGCTTTCATGTGTAGGCAACATAGCTATTGAAAGACAGAATATGTTGTGCTTGATATCTTTATTTGTTTTCCAGATTTGCATTCATTCTCTCCTAATGCCTTTTTTAATCATTATTTATGTATATGAAATTGTGTGTGTGTGTGTGTGCATGCGTCACGTGCGCACACAGAGAGACAAAGATAGATGACAGATAGATTCATAGCCAGATAGATTCTCGCTTATTATTTTCAATTCATTTCTCCACAGGACAGCATTTTGCTATGAAGGTAATTAGATTCTCTTAAACCACAGAGTTAATGTGAGAAAATACTACTGATTGGGTCTCCTTTAATTTTTCAGTGGAATAACAATGCTTAGAGGACATTTAGACAAGTGATAATGGGAAAATGTACGTGTATTCACAAGAAATTAAAAGTAACTAAATTGAAACATGCACTAAATGCCAATCTGTTCCTCCAAAACATATTATAATGGATTAAAAAATTTGGAGATAAATATATCAAGCTTTTAGAAAAAGCATAGCGACTAGGAGTTTCATTGTTCATTTCCCAATCAGCAATATTCTGAGTTCCTTTGGGTTCATTTATTGCAGTGCACTGCAGTGTTACTTAATTCAACTCCATCTGCCACTTTTTCCCACAAATAAGGGCTTTCAAAATTCCATTCTAGACTAGCTATAGTAAAGGCTTATTAAGTTCATTGGTAGTTGGTATTCATTACAGAAAATTATTGAAACTGAGAATCTCATTGTCCCATCTCATTCTTCGATCTATAATACCCGTCTTTCTATGGATCAACTTATCTTCATCATTGTACCTTCAATTGGTCCAATCATCTGAGACCAGGAGTACAGGGTCATATGATATAAAGCAGGATCAGCAAAAGCCTTCTAGAACAAAAGCTATGGGTGAAGCAAGTTTCCATTAAAGGTGCTGTAGGAAGGCAGGTGCCATGCACCATTTCCTTCTCCTGTCTTCAGGATAATTAAGGGAACATTAACCAGGAATGAAAGGAATGGTCCCTCTGCTGATGTGTATGGCCCTATAATTCTATGAGGTGGTAATTAGGGAAAGTACAGTAGTACTCCCTTACCCACTCTTTCGCTTTCCACAATTTCAGTTACCCATGGTCAACTGTGGTCCAAAAATATTAAATGGAAAATTCCAGAAATAAACAATTCATAAATTTTAAATTGCATGCCATCCTGAGTAGCATAATGAAATCCTGTGCTATCCAGCCCTGTCCTGCCTGGGACATGAATCATCCCTTTGTCCAGTTATCCCATCTGTTAGTCACTTAGTAGCCATCTAGGTTATCAGATCAACTGTCACGGTACTGCACTGCTTGTGTTCAAGTAACCCTTATTTTACTTAATAATGGCCCCAAAGTGCAAGAGCAGTGATGCTGGCAATTTGGAATTCTTTTACTGTGCCTAATTTATAAATTAAACTTTATTATAGATGTGTATGTACAGGAAAACATAGTATATATAGCGTTTGGTACGATCTGCAGTTTCAGGCATCCACTGGGGCTCTTGGAATGTATCTCCTGTGCGTAAGGGGAGACTGCTACATAAGGAAAATAATACTGAAATATTACATATTTCCTTTTGCTTCTTACATATTTGAAACTGTGCATTATGCTGTCTTTTACATTTTTGAAATGACCGAGACTGATTTGACATGTTGGAGAAAACTCTCAGCAAGGGGAACCACACACTTGGATAAGAACTCAATATATTTTAACTTTATCTTTACAGGTCTCAATAGTTGATTCAAGTTTTTTGGCTGAGTTGTACATTTAGCATTTTATTCCTATGTTCTCCCTTAAAAACAAAAACAGTATTTTTTAATCTTCAAATAAATAAAAACAAAACCTCACTATATCACTTGTTTTTATAAGCAAAAGTTCAATACAGAATACATACTATAGCCTATGCATGGTCTTGGGAAGCAAGCCAAGATACATTTCAATCCAGGCTTTTTCACTTACTAGCTGTATGAATTTGCTCAGATGTCTTAAATTTGCTGTATATCTATTCCTAATACATTCAGTGGGAGAAATAATCAAGGGCTCCAGTTGTTGTGATAGGTATTAAATGAAATAATTTATGTAAAGCACTTAGCACTTACCTGTCTTATTAAATAATAGTCCACTAGACGACATCTCCAAAGCAGTGAGTACAAGACTATCCACTGAGGTACCAAAGAAAATATTAAACACTGAATTTGTCTGTTATTTAAAAATTAGGTTTATACATACATATATAAAATTTTAAATAAAGGTAAACTTGTAATCATATCATATGTGCTGAGTTTGGGGGGTATTTATATGTCTCTCCTTTTTGCTTGCCTCATCCTTATCTCTTTCTCTCTCCTTCCTCCATATCATATCCCTTTCCCCACCATACACAAACATACTCCAGGTACCTCATGTTTGAATCCTAGTATACATCTGCATTGCATTAATTCATTAAATCTCTTTTATGTCTTCTCAAGAAAGCATAAAATATATGGGTATAGTATTTTGTGTATATTATATTTAAATAAACAAACAAAAATCAAGGGTGCCTTCTTCGATTTTTTTTTCTTTGTGGAGTCCTCAGCCTACTCTTGGAAGTTCTGTGAGAATGTGAAGGCACTCTTTTAAACATTTGGACCTGCTAAAGAGGCAGCTGGCAAGTACAGTAAGTCCCCTCCATACGAACCTTCAAGTTGCAAATTTTCAAAGATGCGAACGTGCATTCCATCAATGTCAGACGTGAATGAAATTGCAGCTTGCCCTTCGTCTCCTATTGCTAACAATACTTCAGCTCTACCATCTCCCACCTCCTCTCCCTCCTCCAGTCTGTTCACTCGATGCCAGCCCCTGTATGCCAGTTGTTGTATTGTACTACTGTACTTTTCAAGGTACTGTACTGCAAAAGTTAAAATGTTTTATTTTTTGTGCTTATTTTTTATGTATTATTTGTGTGAAAAGTACTATAACCCTATTACGGTATAGTACTGTATAGCCAATTTTGTTAGTTGGATACTTAGGCTAACTTTGCTGGACTCACCAACAAATTGGATTTACGAATGCACTCTTGGAATGAAACACATTCGTGTGGAGGGGACTTACTGTATATTAACCTCAATCATCTAACCTGCACAGTTCTGCCTAAAGAATCCTGATTCCAGGACCTCACTGAGGTTATTAAGTTGCAGCCTCCTTAGGTGCATTTATGGGGTGGCTGAGACACTATATGTGCTCTTTCTGCTCAGTTCTCTTTCTACCTGACAGTTGTGTACAGTGGAGTGAGGGATGCCAAGGAGAGAGAGTGGCACCTCACTATGTTTTTCCCTGCCCTAACCCTCAAATGTTCTAATGGCCTCTGTCAAGTCAAGAGGCAAGGCTGCACAATTAGAGGCATAGAGTCCAATGTGTTAGTGTTAGATCTATTGCTTATAGTTTCTTCATTTTAAAATTTTCTATCTTGATAAATTTTCATTGTCTTTATATGTTCCATGATTTCTTTCTTAATGATTTTTACATTTTTATTTTGAGATAATTGTAGATTCACATGCAATGGTAAGAAATAGCACAGAGAGATTCGGTGCACATTTTATCTAGTTTCTTCCAATGAGAAATTATAGTAAAATATCAGGACCAGATATTGGCATTAATACAGTGATGATTTAGAACATTTCCATCACTACAGTGATACCTACTGTTGCCCTTTTATAGCCACAGCCACTTCCCTCCCAACTCCCACACCTCTGTTTAACCCCTGGCAACTAATTTGTCTATTTCTATAAATTGACCATTTCAAAAATGTTATATAAATGGAAACATACAGTTTTTAACCTTTTGATATTGATTTTCTTCATTCAACATAATTCCCTCAAGATTCATCCAAGTTGGAGTACGTGTCAGTAGCATGTTCCTTTTGTATTGCTGAGTCTTCATCCATGATACGGATATAATACAGTTTGTCTAACCATCCATCTGATGAAGGACATCCATATTGTTTCCAGACCTTGTTTTTTAATATTTATTTATTTATTTGGTTGTGTTGGGTCCTAGTTATAGCAGGTGGGCTCCTTAATTGCGGCTCAAGGACTCCTTAGTTGTGGCTCAAAGGCTCCTTAGTTGCAGCACTCAGGCTCCTTAGTTGTGACATGCATGTGGGATCTAGTTCCCTGACCAGGGATCAAACCCAGGCCCTCTGCACGGGGAGTGCGGCATCTTAACCACTGTGCCACCAGGGCAGTCCCTGTTTCCAGACTTTGTCTATTACAAATAGAGCTGCTGTGAACAGCCATGTGCAGGATTTTGTGTGAATATATGTTTTCATTTCTCTAGGATAAATGTGGGGGTACAGTTTCTTGGTAATATGGTACGCACATGTTTACTTTTGTAAGAAACTGCCAAATTATGTTTCCAAGTGGCTGCACCATTTTACATTCCCACAAGCAATATATGAGTGATTCAATTTCACCCCATACTGGCCATAAATTGGTGTTGTCATTATTTTTTATTTTAGCCATTCTGATAGGTGTGTAGTAATATCTCCTTGTGATTTTAATTTGCATTTTCCTGATACCAATATTGTTGAACATCTTTTTAAGTATTTACTTGCTATCTGTATATTGTCTTCACTTAAATGTCTAGTCATGTCTTTTGCCCATTTTCTGATTGAATGCTTACTTTACTGTTGAGTTTTGAGTGTTCTTTATACATTCAAGGTACTAGTCCTTTGCTGCGTATGCAGTTTTCAAATGTTTGCTCCCAATCTGCCATTTTCCTTTTACTCCTCTTAACAGGGGCTTTCACAGAGTGAAACCTTGTAATTTTGATGAAGTTAATTTATTAATTTTTCCTTTTATGAATTGTGCTTTTGATGTCAATTCTAAAGATTCTTTGCTTAGCCCTAGATCTCAAAGATTTTCTTCTATCTTTTCTAAAAGTTTTTATAATTTTACCTTTTAAATTTAAGTACATGATTCATTTTAAGAAAATTGTTGTATAAGGAGTGAGATTTAGGTCAAGGTTCATTTTTTACCTATAGATATCCAATTTCTCCAGCATCATTTGTTGAAAAAGTCGTCCTTCCTCTACTGAATTGTCTTTGTATCTGTTTCAAAAATCAGCTAGACATATTTGGTGGGTTTGTTTCTGGGTTCTTTATTCTGCTCTGTTGGCTAATGTATCTATCGCCCTTCTAATATCATATTATCTTGATTACTGTAGCTACGTAGAGTGATTCCTCCCTCTTTGCTCTTTATTCAAGATTGATTTAGCTATTCTAGGGACTGTGCTTTTCCATATAAATTTTAGAACAAGCTTGTTTATGTCCCCGAAAATACCTTGCTGAGAAGTTGATAGAAATTGCATTAAAACTACAGATCAATTTCTGGAGTACTGACATCTTTCTTATGTTGCACCTTCAAATATATGAACATACCATGTACCTAGATCTTAACTGATATCATGCATTAGTAGTTTGTCTTTTTACCATATGGTATCCTGTAAATATTTTGGTAAGTTTATGTAAATATTTCATTTTATTTGCATGATTTTAAGTGGTATTATCTTTCTTTCTTTCTCTCACTTTCTTCCTTTTATTCATTCTTTCTTCCCTCCCTCCCTCCTTTCTTCCTTCCTTTCTTTCTTTCTTTCTGGCTGCGCTGGGTCTTTGTTTCTCTGCCTAGACCATGCTGCTTTGGCTTCAATCAAGCTGATCATAGCCTCTTTAATTGCTAAGGCTTTCACAGTATTTGCCTGGATAGGGGTCCATTTTCAGGGTAACCCTGAAGTACACCTGCGGGGAGCTGCCCTGAACAGGGGTCCTGGTTTCTGTAGTTGCCCCCAACAAGGGCCCTGGTCTCCAGGACATAGCCCTGGGAGCTGCCTTACTGTAAGGGCTTGCCTAGGCAAGCATAGTTCTCTGTCCCGCCACCCCTGACCTTTGAGTAAGTGCTTGAACAAAGGCATATGATCCCCTGGGCTGCACTATGTGCGCCCACAGGTCTGTGATCTCGCTAGTACATCTAGAAACAATCAGCAGGAGGTCTTGTGCTCACTACGGTAAATGGTTATGGGAAAAACATACTGTTACCTAAAGAAAGAATCATTTTTCTTTTAGCCTTGCTGTCAATGACTCCCCTTCTTTAATCTGTATGAAAAGCCACTGTAAAATAAAGAAGTTTGTCAGTTGCCTATGAGCTTCTGATCCTCTCGACCCCATCTTTTGTGTGTCTGTCTTTCTTTCTTTCTTAGCCGCGTCGTGTTTGCCTAAGGACCTGATCGATTTTGCCGGCAGGCTCTGGCATACACCAAAGATGTTACTCTCCCACCTGCAACACACCCTGCCCTGCCCTCGGTGAGAAGAGCCTAGACCAGTGCTTCTCAAGGAGTGGTCCACGACCATCTGAATCACATCTTTAGAGATACAGCCAAGGTACATGTATATTTATTAATCTGCCCCTGTCATTTTAATGTACACTATAGTTTGTGAACCACTTCTCTACACTGTATGTGCCATTTCACACACCGTTATCTCTTTCTGAAATATCCATGCCCCCCACCCCAACCTGTGGAAACAAAATGCAGCTGTCTCCATGAAGCTGTCCCTAATTTCATTTTCTTCACCACCAGCTCTGCAACGGTCTTCTGTTGCTATGAGAAAAATGATATGGGGAAGAATCATGCGGGGGAGTGTTGGGAACACTGGAATGCAGCACCTGTACTAGAGTGGTGGAAAGGACCCATGGTTTGTACTTGGAATTTGTGCATTTGAGGTGACATTGCAAAGAGGGTGAGGGAAACAGGGAGAAAAATCAGCAAACAGGGCAGCGGAAGGGAGAAGAAAGCAGCAAAAAAGCAGCTCCCATGGGCTTCCCTGATTGGTCAGAAAAGAAAATGCATTTCCCCATGCATCCACCTGCCAAACATCACGTATATTTTTGTTAGGAGGAGGGATGTGTGTGTAGAATAGGTATCAACCACCAGCCTCACAGCGCCAGGTTGTCACTGTGTAACTGAGCATGCCTGGGTACCTGCCACTAGACTGGCTGCTTTGACACAGCAGAGCAAAGTATGAAACACCCACTTTCTGTGACTAAGCCCTCGCTCTGAACACTTACACTTGCTCATCATTTGTCCTTATGGTTGCCTCCTTCTGGATAGTTCTTTATCTCTATGTCTGCTTGTGAAAATCTTGCCCATCCCTCAGGACTTCTCTACAAAGCCCAGGGAGATTATGCCCAAGCACCTGAGCCTCCAGGACAGCACCTAGGAGTAGGGAGGGAGCTGTCCTTCCCCTTGCTCTTCCTCTCCACCTTAGGGCTCTGAGTTACAATGGAAGCCAACACCTGCAAGCAACACTGCTTCTCCCATGTCAGCTCAGCCTGCCACCTTCTCAAAGTTGTACCTGACCAAGGTGTCCCAGACATTTCCCTGGCCAAAGTGTGGGGCCCTGGGGATCTGCGTTTGGAAGGCATCCTTCAGGCCACTGCAGTGCTGGAGCTCAGAGACTGCAATCTGAGGAGAAAAACTGAAACAGTTTCAAACCATCTGGTTGAAACTGTTTAGGTTCCAGCAGAGGGGCTGGTTGGCTGCTATCCTAAGAGTGGCAAAATGTCCCATGTCACTTAGTGAGGATCCAGGTCAGGGTCCTGGAGCGAGGCCCTCAGCATATAGCAGGCCCAACGCATCCATCCCCGCAGCCGGCGTGCCCTCCCTCCCACCAGCTCCCAGCCGGCTCCTCCTGCCGCCTCCGCCCCTCACACTCGGCCCCCGCGTGGTCCTCGTCCCACACGGACTTCACTCCCGCCGCGCCGCCGCCGCCCTAGGCGTCCGCGCTCCGCTCCCATCCCGTCCTCGGCCGCCTCTCCTCGCCGGGGCCGCCCTCGCCTCCGTCGCCGCCGCCGCGCCCCGGACTCGGTCGGCTCCGCGCCCCGCGGCCGCCCCGGTCCTCAGCCGCAGCCGCTGTCCCCGCCGCCGCCACTACTCGCCCGCCGCCCACCATGGCCCCGCAGCAAACAGGTAGCAGGAAGCGGAAAGCGCCCGCGCGGGAGGCGGCCGCGGCGGGCTCGTCGTCGCAGGGCTCGTCGTCGCAGGGGGACGGGCCGCTGCCGCCCCAGCAGCCCAAGCGGCCGGCGGCGCGGCGCTCGCTGCTGCACTACCTGAAGGGCCGCGAGGTGGGCGCGCGGGGCCGCGCCGGGCTCCCGGACTTCGAGGGCGAGCTGCGCGGCTACGCGGTGCAGAAGCTGCCCGAGCTGCTGAGGGAGCGCGAGCTGGCGCTGGGCACCCTCAACAAGGTGTTCGCGTCGCAGTGGCTGAACGCCAGGCAGGTGGTGTGCGGCACCAAGTGCAACACGCTCTTCGTGCTGGACGTGCGGTCGGGCCAGATCACGCGCATCCCCCTGATGCGGGACCGCGGGTCCGCGGCGGCCCGCGCCCAGCCGAGCTGCGGCATCCACGCCATCCAGCTGAATCCGTCCAAGACGCTCCTGGCCACCGGGGGCGAGAACCCCAACAGCCTGGCTGTCTACCAGCTGCCCACGATGGACCCCGTGTGCCTGGGCGACCGCCACGGCCACAGGGACTGGATCTTCGCCATCGCCTGGATGAGCGACACGGTGGCCGTGAGCGGCTCCCGCGACGGCACGGTGGCGCTCTGGAGGATGGACCCCGAAGTGTGCCACCGCAGCGTCGCCTGGCACAGCGACGCGGGGCTCCCCGTGTACGCCCACATCCGTCCCAGGGACATGGAGAGCATCCCCAGGGCCAGCACCAACCCCAGTAACCGCAAGGTGCGGGCCCTGGCCTTCAGCGGCAAGAACCAGGAGCTGGGAGCCGTGTCCCTGGACGGCTACTTCCACCTGTGGAAAGCCCGGAGCACCCTGTCCAGGCTGCTGTCCATCAGGCTGCCCTACTGCCGAGAGAACGTGTGCCTGACCTACTGCGATGAGTTGTCCCTGTATGCGGTGGGCTCCCAGTCCCATGTCTCCTTCCTGGATCCGCGGCAGGGTCACCAGAACATCCGGCCCCTGTGCTCCCGAGAGGGTGGCACGGGTGTGCGTTCCCTGAGCTTCTACCAGCACATCGTCACAGTGGGCACGGGCCACGGCTCCCTGCTCTTCTATGACATCCGCGCACAGAAGTTACTGGAGGAGGGGGCTTCGGCCAGCGCTTACTCCTCTCCGGGGCCTGCAGGGAGGAAGCTCAGGCTCACCTGTGGCAGAGGCTGGCTCAACCACGATGACCTGTGGGTGAACTACTTCGGTGGCGTGGGCGAGTTCCCCAACGCGCTCTACACCCACTGCTACAACTGGCCCGAGATGAAGCTCTTCGTCGCTGGGGGGCCTCTCCCTTCTGGCCTCCATGGGAACTATGCAGGCCTCTGGTGCTAAGGATGGCCGCCGTGTCCTCAAAGTGCCCAGATTTACCTTCCAGCCCCCTCTCGTTTTCCTCCTCTGTGTTTGTGCTTTTACTGTGTGGCTTTTATCGTCCAGGTGGAAAGGGCCCAATTTACCTCTGCTTAGTGAATTAAGCAGAGAGAGAGAGAGAGAGAGGGAGAGCTAGAGAGTGAGGTGTCCTTCACAATTAAGTCAAAACTTTGCTTTAATACTTTTCTACACCTGTCCAACATACCGTTTTGAATTATATAAAAATTTTTGAGTAATTCTTAGTTCTGTTCACTCTTTGAGTCATTTACATATTTGCTGTCTTGAATGCCAGGCAGTCATGGTTTTACAATTATGTATATTTTTCTTTTATTATTTTCTTGTTGTGAGTATTATGATGATACTGTTTTGGTTATTTTTCATTGCAGATAGATGGTATATTAATGTTTTTTAAAACAGAGTTTATACATCTGTTCTGGAAAGCTAGCTGTAGGTTTATAGCATTGTTCCAGCAGAAAGATACATTGCAAGTTCTAGATTACCAGCTTTTGGAAGCATTCCATTTGCAAATTGTAATCTTCATGTTTGTAGTTTGTAAGTTGTTGGTGCTAAACATGCTTTTTAAAAACTTCATTCACTTTGAAAAAAAAGTTGTTACACAATCTTGTTTTTTGTACCAAAATCTCAATTGGTTAGAACACTTCAGGAATGCAAGGGTTCTGCTGATTGAATGTTCAGAATTAATATGAAAACCTAATCAATCTTTTTCTCCTTAAACCCTTATTTAAGCTTTCCTGACCTATTGTTAAATAGATAAATGAATGTATTTTTTCAATTCTTGCCTTAGTACTATTAAGACTTGTGAGTATATTTGAATGTTTGTTGTTCAAGGAACTTGCACAGAGTTTCAGTGCCATCATTCAAAACAGGGATCCCAAGTGTGAAAATGTAGAATGCATTGCAGGCTGCAGAATGTATACTGATCCAGGGTAGAGACTGGATATTTTTGCTATTGCTGTTTTCAATACCAAATATTATATTTGAACATACTTTAAATTTTCTAATTCTGCTTAACAGTTAAAGTCAAAGAAAACTGCAAAGAAGGAAAATGAACATGGTCCTGACTCCTGAAAAAGATTCTTGATTTGTAAAGTCCAATTTACTGATTTTATTTTGTCAATTTCAAAGATTCTTACCTAAAGTAGAATAAATATATTGTTAAAAAGTAGTGATGTTACCCACCTCCTAGAATCATGGAAATAAAATCAAGAATAAACAAATGGGACCTCATGAAACTTAAAAGCTGTTGCACAGCAAAAGAAACCATAAACAAGACTAAAAGGCAACCCTCAGAATGGGAAAAAATAATTGCCTATGAAACAACGGACAAAGGATTAACCTCCAAAATATACAAGCAGCTCATGCAGCTTCATACCAAAAAAGCAAATAACCCAATCCACAGATGGGCGGAAGACCTAAATAGACATTTCTCCAAAGAAGACATACAGATGGCCAACACACACATCAAAAGATGCTCAACATCACTACTCATCAGAGAAATGCAAGTCAAAGCCACAATGAGGGATCACCTCACACCAATCAGAATGGCCATCATCACAAAGTCTGGAAACCACAAATGTTGGAGAGGGTGTGGAGAAAAGGGAACTCTCCTGCACTGTTGGTGGGACTGTAAGTTGGTACAGCCACTATGGAAAACAATTTGGAGGTTCCTTAAAAAACTACAAATAGAACTACCATATGATCCAGTAATCCCACTCCTGGGCATATACCCAAAGAAAACCATAATCCTAAAAGAAACTTGTACCATAATGTTTATTGCAGCACTATTTACAATAGCCAGGACATGGAAGCAACCTAAATGCCCATCAACAAATGAATGGATACAGAAGATGTGGCATATATATACAATGGAATATTACTCAGCTATAAAAAGGGATGAGATGGAGCTATATGTCATGAGGTGGATAGACCTAGAGTCTGTCATACAGAGTGAAGTAAGTCAGAAAGAGAAAGACAAATATTGTATGCTAACTCACATATACGGAATCTAAAAATGGTACTGATGAACTCAGTGACAAGAACAAGGATGCAGATACAGAGAATGGAGTGAAGAACTCGAGGTATGGGAGGGGGCGGGGGGTGAAGGGGAAACTGAGACGAAGCGAGAGAGTAGCACAGACATATATATACTACCAACTGTAAAATAGTCAGTGGGAAGTTGTTGTATAACAAAGGGAGTCCAACTCGAGGATGGAAGATGCCTTAGAGGACCGGGGCGGGGAGGGTGGGGGGGACTCGAGGGGGGGAGTCAAGGAAGGGAGGGAATACGGGGATATGTGTATAAAAACAGATGATTGAACCTGGTGTACCCCCAAAAAAATAAAATAAAAATAAAAATAAAAAATGATAGTTAATAAAGAAAAAGTAGTGATGTTATGACCCTCAATATAATAATATACAATTATCAAGGACACAGGAAGTTTATTTCACGAAGATGGGCCAGAGAATAAAAGTAAATGGGATTAGGTTGAAGAAAAGTATCACTACTTTGGAGCTTAGACAAATACAAAGCATGGATTGTTAGGAAAACAGGTTGTACTTCTCCATATGTGAGAGTATTGGAAGTGAGAAGGGAGACTGGCCCTTCCTCACAACTGGCCAGGTTGTGCTGACTTTGCATTAGTATTGTGGCATGTCTGTTTTTCCTTAAATGTTTTGGCACTCAGATACTGCCTTGGTGTCCACTACATGCTGCTTAACTGCAAATCTGAACCAACTGAGTAGTATAATGAGTGGTACTAAAAGGGAGTTAAATACAAGCGAAAAAAAGCAGTTTTTGTTTATAGAGATTATTTTACCAGGTTTATATAGTTGTTGCTATATAGCAGTAAAATGTATTTGTGTGCTTGTATGTGTCTCCAGCTCAGCCGTAAATGTCTTAAGAGCAGAGAATATATGTCATCTTTATATTCTCACACTTCTCCACTAATGCCTAGCAAATCATAAGCAATCAGTAAATATTTACTGAGTATTTGCCTCTGGAGACCTAAACTTCAAGGTTATAAAAAAATAAGTAAATGCATAAATACATAAATAAATAAAATTTTACTTTTAAATAGTATGGAATCTTGTTGTTTTCCTGCCTTTTTACCATAAAATTTGCCCTAATTCATTTCTAGGTCAGGCCATGGTGCTTATCCATTCATAAACTTTCCATATGCAATACCAGAAGATAAAGGAAAATGTCTACATTTTAGATGGCACTGGATTTAGTATTTCCACCTGCAAATACTTAGATTTGATTCCTTTAAAATATTTTGTTTTTTACAAAATTAGTTTGAAAGATCTTTTCTGTAGGCAGTTTCTCTTTTTACTGTGTGTTTGTGTGTGTGTGTGTGTGTGTGTGTATTTGCTAAAAACTTCTTTAAACATTACCCAAAAACTTCACTGACGTATTCACTGCCTGTCTTCTTGTAGGTTATAGGGTATTTTTATGGTACTTTGTCATCATTTTGGGACAGTGGGAAAACATTTTCAGAGGAAATAATGCTTTCTACGTGAGGTGGTATTTTAAAGAAATAGAAGGAACATGTCTACCCTGATTTGTTCTCTGGCTTAGCCCTTAACTTCATCACTGACTCACTCTTAACTTTCTCATAATTTAGGGTATATCTCCTTGATGCCAAATTACATGGCTAGCCTTTTAAGAAACTAGATAGCCTAACTCTGTACATATTTATGTTAGTAGAAGTTTAATTATTTTGAAATATTTCCTAGTTCTGGGTCAAAGTGCTATACAGAAGTATAATTAATTGTGTAACCCATGAGTGTGAAATAATTGAAAAAGTAATTGTAATTGAAAAAGTAACCATGCCAGCATTTCAAGAAACCGATACATATAGTTCACTTAAAATAAACAATGGAATACGTCTCTACAAATTACCTATCACTGTTGCCTGAAAAACGTTAGTTACTTATAACAATGCATAAAAAAGATTAATTCCATTTATTCCTAACTACATATTCACATATTCCTCCTCAAGCTTATTCCTCCCCTTTATTCTCTGGATGAGACAATTTCTAAACTGTCTTTAAAGTGGGGAGAAAGAATTTACTAATCAAGAATATCCATTGAAATAAACTGAGATGACTACTCTGGAAAAAATTCATCTGTTAAATATACTCTAGCATTAATGATAAACAAGATTGAATTCTCCAGAGGTTGATTTTCACCCGACTGTACTCCGTGTTGAACAAGTTGTCAAAAATTTTCCATTAATTGTTAATTTAGAGTGATTTAGAAAGCAATTCACAAAGCCCTCCCAGATGTTTTACTGACAGCTTCCTAATCTCTACAAGTCTTGGGTAACCCAGCTACATTAAACATATCACTCTATGAGCTGCTCAGGGATGCAGTTCAGTGAGAACGACATGTGCTAAGGTGAAAGAAAGGCTGCATAGGCCATAGGTGTTTGCTTTAAGGGGTGTTATTTTAAGAGCTGCTGAAAGGACTGCCTAAAAGTTTTTCCCACTACTGGGCTGCTCCAAACCCAGGAACACCTAGCATTGGAGTGCAGCATCATGGAAAGGGCAGTGTGATTACAGGAAGTTGCCATGACCCTTCAGTCTCAGTCAGACCTACAGAATTTCCTTGTAAAAACACTATTTTATTGGAGTGTTTTAAAATCAACCCATTCAGACACAAAAATGAGACAGCAACAATGAAACAGGACATCTGCCGTAAAGGTTTATGATGTAGCAGAGGAGAAAGACACCTAATTAATTAATTATAAAAATTCACTAGTGATAAGAAAAGGTTAATACAGTGTTAAGGGTATATACTATGTATAACGAGAATATGGAGAGAATAACAATTCTGCTAGAAAGGTCATGGAGAGCCCCTAGAAGAGGCAATACTTGAGCCGTGTCTGGAAAGTAGAATAAGAGGGGGAAGAGTTAATGTTGTTGTTTTTAATCAGAGTATAATTGCTTTACAATGTTGTGTCAGTTTCTGTTGTACAATGAAGGGAATCAGCTATATGTATACATATATCCCCTTACTCTTAGACCTCCCTTCCACCCCTCCCCATCCCACTCATTTAGGTCATCACAGAGCACTGAGCTGAGCTTCTTGTGCTTTATAGTAGGTTCTCACTAGCTATCTGTTTTACCCATGGTAGTGTATATATGTCAATCCGAATCTCCCAGTTCATCCCCCCGCCCCTCCCCCACTGTGTCCACATGTCTGTTCTCTATGTCTGCGCCTCTATTCCTGCCCTGGAAATAGGTTCATCTGTACCATTTTTCTAGATTCCACATATATGCATTAATATACGATATTTGTTTTTTTCTCTTTTTGACTTACTTTACTCTGTATGACAGACTCTAGGCTCATCCACATCTCTACAAATGACCCAATTTTGTTCCTTTTTATGGCTGAGTAATATTCCATGGTATATATGTACCACATCTTTTTTTTATCCATTCCTCTGTACATTTAGGTTGTTTCCATGTCCTGGCTATTGTGAATAGTGCCGCAATGAACATTGGGTGCATGTGTCTTTTTGAATTACGGTTTTCTCTGGGTATATGCACAGGAGTGGGATTGCTGGGTCATATGGTAGTTCTATTTTTAGTTTTTTAAGGAATCTGCATACTGTTCTCCCCAGTGGATGTATCAATTTACATTCCCAGCAACAGTGCAAGAGGGTTCCCTTTTCTCCACACCCTCTCCAACATTTATTGTTTGTAGATTTTTTGATGATGGACATTCTAACCAGTGTGAGGTGATACCTCATTGTAGTTTTGATTTGCATTTCTCTAACAATTAGTGATGTTGAGCAGCTTTTCATGTGCCTCTTGGCCATCTGTATGTCTTCCTTGGACAGATGTCTGTGTAGGTCTTCCATCCATTTTTTTATTAGGTTGTTTGTTTTTTTGATATTGAGCTACATGAACTGTTTGTATATTTTGGAGATTAATCCCTTGTCAGTTGCTTCATTGGCAAATATTTTCTCGCATTCTGAAGGTTGTCTTTTCGTCTTGTTTATGGTTTCCTTTGCTGTGCAAAAGCTTTTAAGTTTCATTAGGTCCCATTTGTTTTTTGGTTTTTTTTGGGGGGGTTGTTTTTTTGTTTTAAATTAATTAATTAATTAATTTATTTATTGCTGCATTGGGTCTTCATTGTTGTGCACAGGCTTTCTCTAGTTGTGGTGAATGGGGGCTACTCTTCATTGTGGTGCACGGGTTTCTCATTGCAGTGGCATCTCTTGTGTGGAGCATGGGCTCCAGGCATGTGGGCTTCAGTAGTTGTGGCACATGGGCCCAATAGTTGTGACTCACGGGCTCTAGAGTGCAGGCTCAGTAGTTGTGGCGCACAGGTTTAGTTGCTCCATGGCATGTGGGATCTTCCCGGCCCAGGGCTCGAATTGGTGTCCCCTGCATTGGCAGGCAGATTCTTAACCACTGTGACACCAGGGAAGACCCCATTTGTTTATTTTTGTTTTTATTTTTATTACTCTAGGAGGTGGGTCAAAAAAAGATCTTCCTGTGGTTTATGTCAAAGAATGTTCTTCCTATGTTTTCCTCTAGGAGTTTTATAGTGTCTGGCCTTACATTTAGGCCTTGAATCCATTTTGAGTTTATTTTTGTGTATGGTATTAGGGAGTGTTCTAATTTCATTCTTTTACATGTAGCTGTCAAGTTTTCCCAGCACCACTTATTGAAGAGGCTGTCTTTTCTCCTTTGTATATTCTCACCACTCTTATTCAACATAGTTTTGGAAGTTCTAGTCACAGCAATCAGAGAAGAAAAAGAAATAGAAGGAATACAAATTGAAAAAGAAGTAAAACTGTCACTGTTTGCATATGACATGATATTATATGAAGAAAATCCTAAAGATGCTACCAGAAAACTACTAGAGCTAATCAATGAATTTGGTAAAGTTGCAGGATACAAAATTAATGCACTGAAATATCTTGCATTCCTATACACTAACAACAAAAGAGCAGAAAGAGAAATTAAGGAAACAATCCCATTTACCATCACAAGAAAAAGAATAAAAAACCTAGGAATAATCCTACCTAAGAAGGCAAAAGACCTGTACTCAGAAAACTGTAAAACACTGATGAAAGAAATCAAAGATGACACAAACAGATGGAGAAATATACCATGTTCTTGGACTGGAAGAATCAACATTGTGAAAATGACTATACTACCCAAAGCAATCTACAGATTCAGTGCAATCCATATCAAATTAACAATGGCATTCTTCACAGAATTAGGACAAAAACGTGTTATAATTTGTATGGAAACACAAAAGACACAGAATAATCAAAGCAATCTTTTTTTTCTTTAATTTTATTTATTTATTTTGGGGGGGGTAAACCAAGTTCAATCATCTGTTTTTATACACATATCCCCATATTCCCTCCCTCTCTCGACTCCCCCCCACCCTCCCTCAAGCCCCCCCCATCCTCCCTGCCCCAGTCCTCTAAGGCATCTTCTATCCTCGAGTTGGACTCCCTTTGTTATACAACAACATCCCACTGACTATTTTACAGTTGGTAGTATATATATGTCTGTGCTACTCTCTCACTTCGTCTCAGTTTCCCCTTCACCCCCCGCCCCCTCCCATACCTCGAGTTCTCCAGTCCATTCTCTGTATCTGCATCCTTGTTCTTGTCACTGAGTTCATCAGTACCATTTTAGATTCCGTATATGTGAGTTAGCATACAATATTTGTCCCTCTCTTTCTGACTTACTTCACTCTGTATGACAGATTGTAGTTCTCTCCACCTCATTACATAAAGCTCCATCTCATCCCTTTTTATAGCTGAGTAATATTCCACTGTATATATATGCCACATCTTCTGTATCCATTCATTTGTTGATGGGCATTTAGGTTGCTTCCATGTCCTGGCTATTGTAAATAGTGCTGCAATAAACATGATGGTACATGTTTCTTTTGGGATTATGGTTTTCTTTGGGTATATGCCCAGGAGTGGGATGACTGGATCATATGGTAGTTCTATTTGTAGTTTTTAAGGAAACTCCAAATTGTTTTCCATAGTGGCTGTACCAACTTACAGTCCCACCAACAGTGCAGGAGAGTTCCCTTTTCTCCACACCCTCTCCAACATTTGTGGTTTCCAGACTTTGTGATGATGGCCATTCTGATTGGTGTGAGGTGATACCTCATTGTGGCTTTGACTTGCATTTCTCTTATGAGTAGTGATGTTGAGCATCTTTTCACGTGTTTGTTGGCCATCTGTATGTCTTCTTTGGAGAAATGTCTATTTAGGTCTTCCGCCCATCTGTGGATTGGGTTATTTGCTTTTTTGGTATGAAGCTGCATGAGCTGCTTGTATATTTTGGAGGTTAATCCTTTGTCCGTTGTTTCATAGGCAACAATTTTTTCCCATTCTGAGGGTTGCCTTTTAGTCTTGTTTATGGTTTCTTTTGCTGTGCAAAACCTTTTAAGTTTCATGAGGTCCCATTTGTTTATTCTTGATTTTATTTCCATGATTCTAGGAGGTGGGTCAAAAAGGATCTTGCTTTGATGGATGTCGTAGAGTGTTCTGCCTATGTTTTCCTCTAGGAGTTTTATAGTGTCTGGCCTTACATGTAGGTCTTTAATCCATTTGGAGTTTATTTTTGTGTATGGTGTTAGCAAGTGTTCTAATTTCATTCTTTTACATGTTGCTGTCCAATTTTCCCAGCACCACTTATTGAAGAGGCTGTCTTTTTTCCATTGTATACTCGTGCCTCCTTTGTCAAAGATAAGGTGCCCATATGTGTTTGGGCTTACTTCTGAGTTCTCTATTCTATTCCATTGATCTTCCTTTCTATTTTTGTGCCAGTACCATACTGTCTTGATCACTATGGCCTTGTAGTATAGTTTGAAGTCAGGAAGCCTGATTCCACCAACTCCATTTTTCCTTCTCAAGATTGCTTTGGCTATTCGGGGTCTTTTGCATTTCCATACAAATCGTAAGATTTCTTGCTCTAGTTCTGTGAAAAATGCCATTGGTAATTTGATCAGGATTGCATTGAATCTGTAAATTGCTTTGGGTAGTACAGACATTTTCACGATGTTGATTCTTCCAATCCAGGAACATGGTATGTCCCTCCATCTGTTTGTGTCGTCTTTGATTTCTTTCATCAATGTCTTAAAGTTTTCTGCATACAGATCTTTTGCCTCCTTAGGCAGGTTTCTTCCTAGGTATTTTATTCTTTTGGTTGCAATGGTGAATGGGAGAGTTTCCTTAATTTCTCTTTCTGCTCTTCCGTTGTTAGTGTATAGGAATGCAAGAGATTTCTGGACATTAATTTTGTATCCTGCTACTTTACTAAATTTATCAATTAGTGCTAGCAGTTTTCTGGTAGAGTCTTTCGGGTTTTCTATATATAATATCATGTCATCTGCAAAGAGTGACAATTTGACTTCTTCTTTTCCAATTTGGATTCCTTTGATTTCTTTTTCTTCTCTGATTGCTGTGGCTAACACTTCCAAAACTATGTTGAATAATAGTGGTGAGAGTGGACACCCTTGTCTTGTTCCTGTTCTTAGAGGGAATTCTTCCAGTCTTTCCCCATTTAGAACAATGTTGGCTTTTGGTTTGTCATATACGGCTTTTATTATGTTGAGGTAATTTCCTTCTATGCCCATTTTCTGGAGAGCTTTTATCATAAATGGATGTTGAACTTTGTTGAAAGCTTTTTCTGCATCTATTGAGATGATCATGTGGTTTTTATCCTTCCATTTGTTGATATGATGTATCACGTTGATTGATTTGCATATATTGAAGAATCCTTGCATCCCAGGGATAAACCCCACTTGATCATAGTGTAAGATTTTTTTAATGTGCTGTTGGAGTCTGTTAGCGAGTATTTTGTTGAGGATTTTTGCATCTCTATTCATCAGTGATATTGGTCTGTAGTTTTCTTTTTTTG
Organism: Hippopotamus amphibius kiboko; assembly: GCF_030028045.1. Classification (NCBI taxonomy): domain Eukaryota; kingdom Metazoa; phylum Chordata; class Mammalia; order Artiodactyla; family Hippopotamidae; genus Hippopotamus; species Hippopotamus amphibius. Next base: position 25,843,442 of record NC_080203.1, read on the forward strand.
TGACATCTTTGCCTGGTTTTGGTATCAGGGTGATGGTGGCCTCATAGAATGAGTTTGGGAGTGTTCCGCCTTCTGCAATATTTTGGAAGAGTTTGAGAAGGATAGGTGTTAGCTCTTCTCGAAATGTTTGATAGAATTTGCCCGTGAATCCATCTGGTCCTGGGCTTTTGTGTGTTGGGAGATTTTTAATCACTGCCTCAATTTCCGTACTTGTGATTGGTCTGTTCATGGTTTCTATTTCTTCCTGGTTCAGTCTTGGAAGATTGTATTTTTCTAAGAATGTATCCATTTCTTCCAGGTTATCCAATTGATTGGCATATAGTTGCTTGTAGTAGTCTCTCATGCTCTTTTGTATTTCTGAGGTGTCCGTTGTTACTTCTCCTTTTTCATTTCTAATTCTGTTGATTTGCATCTTCTCCCTTTTTTTCTTGATGAGTCTGGCTAATGGTTTATCAATTTTGTTAATCTTCTCAAAGAACCAGCTTTTAGTTTTATTAATTTTTTCTATTGCTTCCTTCCTTTCTTTTTCATTTATTTCTGCTCTGATCTTTATGATTTCTTTCCTTCTGCTCACTTTGGGGTTTCTTTGTTCTTCTTTTTCTAATTATTTTAGGTGTAAGGTTAGGTTGTTTATTTGATAATTTTCTTGTTTCTTAAGGTAGGACTGTATTGCTATATACTTCCCTCCAAAGCAATCTTGAGAAAGAAAAATGGAGCTGGAGGAATCAGTCTCCCTGACTTCAAACTATACTGCAAAGCTACTATTATCGATACAGTATGGTACTGGTACAAAAACAGAAATACAGATCAGTGGTACAGGATAGAAACCCCCGAGATAAACCCATGCACCTATGATCACCTAATCTATGAGAAAGGAGTTAATATTGGTTTGATAGTACATTGCAAGTTCTTGGAATGTATGAGCACATACATACATACATACAGGACTGTTACAATTTGACCTTGTGGAATTTGAAGTGCCCGTGGGATTTCTAGATACAAATGTTTGGTTGGTAGAAATATGGTTCTGAAGCTCAGAGAAGCTAGGGCTAGAGATACAGATGTGGGAATCATCACTATAGAAATGGTACTTAGGAGAGGCTGGGACAGGTATACTCTTTCAGAAGCTAGGTCTTCTGGTTTTCATTCCAAAAACCACCTATATTTAATAGGTATGCATTTCAATATACATATGCATTACTGTATGTCTGGCACAGAGTAGGTAATTAATAACTTGTATGACCAAATGAATGTTTATTTAGTGACTATTAAACACTACTTAGTGGCCCCTCAAAAGTAATATTTCATCTTTTCATTTGGTAATGATCAACTTTTAAATTTCCCTAATGCAATCAGATTAACCAAAAGAAGATCAGGGAAATCTACCAAATGTTCCTGTTTTAAATAAAGAAAAATCTATATTTCAGTTAGATGTTTCTGCATCCTTTGTAGAATGTAGGTCATTCTACAGTTGGGCAAGAAGAAAGCTAAATATTGATGATACCTTCCTTACAAATGACTTTTTTGTTTTTCCTTTTTGGAGGTACAGTTCACTGAAGCAAACACATTGATGATGTCAATGAGAGTAATGGTGCTATATTCACGCTTTCTAATGGGATTATTGTGCCATTCTCTGTTTCAACCTAAGGCATTAATGTTGCATGTTGATTAAATTTTAACATCTAAATTGCCCTTTTATGTTACACATAAATGATAAACTTGAATGTTCCAGTCAGAGGGCAGCAACTTTAGTTTCCTCTAGGCTCCTAGTAAATTCATCAAATAACATCCCCCAGCACCTCATATATGGCTCATTTTTGTTCCTCTTTCCTTACTAAGCCAGAGATACAAGGTTGAGTGTTTTGTTGTTGTTGTTGTTGTTGAATTATGCCATATATGACTAAAACTAGACCCTGTTTTACACAATAGATGCATTCCTGGACATTTGTACATGAAGCACATTTTTGAAAATGGAATCATATATTCCATCATTGATTTATATTATAATTTTAGAAGTGTCATCTTTATTATGGATTGATTTCCAATGGATAGTGGTTTCCAACACATTGCCACTGCCTCCACCTCTGAGACGAGTATTTCAGTCTTCAGATAAAAACTAAGTGATGTAATGGAATCCCCTATTTCAAAGAATATTAAAGGATACTTTCAGAATGTGAAAAATTAAGCCCTATTTCATTTGAGTATAAAATAGGATTTCTTAAAATAGGACATCCTGTAATTTGATTTGCTCCGTATATATTTATCACAGGCCAGAGCAAATTCTACGATATTCTCATATGTCTTGCCTAAAGGAGCTCTCTTCTTTCTTTTTCTCTGGTCTTTCTTTGTGAATACTGACCTAAGCAAAGGTATTTGGCTTATGGATACTCCCAAGGGATGATAAATAAATGCTTTGTTTTCCCTCACTATTTTAACCTTTTAAAAACTTGGGGTATTTGAATCAGTTTTTTAAAAAGATGTTTCAGCATCATCATGCTAGGCAAACTGTGGCTCCGGAAATAATAAGAATGTAAAATATTTCCTTAGTTGCCGTCTTAAAGATCGGGGGCTTTTTTTAAATTAAAATTTTTTCCACTGTGGTAAAACACACACAATGTACAATTTACCATCTTACGCATTTTTAAGTGTACAGTTCAGTAGTGTTAAGTATATTCATGTTGTGCAACTAATTTCCATGATTTTGTCATCTAGCAAAACTGAAACTCTACACACATTAAACAAGAATTTTCCATTCCTCCCTCCCCACCAGCCCCTGGCAACCACCATTCTTCTTTCTCTCTCTGAATTTGACTACTCTAGGTACCCTATATAAATGGAATCATACAATATTTATCTTTTTTTAACTAGCTTAATTCACTTAGTATAATTTCCTCAAGGTTGATCCATGTTGTATCATGTCAAAACTTCCTTTTAAACACTGAATAGTATTCCATTGTCTGTATATATCACATTTTTTATCCATCCACCTGTTAAGGGACACTTGGGTTGCTTTCACCTCTTGGCTATTGTGAATAATGCTGCTATGAACATGGGTTTACAAATATCTCTTCCAGACTCTACTTTCAACTATTTTGGATATATACCTAGAAATACAATGCTGAATCTTACGGTAATTCTGTTTTTGATTTCTGTTTTCCATAGTGGCTATACCAGTTTACATTCCCACCAAAAGCATATGAGTTCCGATTTCTCTATATCTTCAACATTTGTTATTTTCTGTTTTTTTGACAGTGGCATCCTCATGGGGTGTGAGGTGTCAGGGGCTGTTTTTAAACTTGTTTCAATTTATAATTGATTGATACAAACACTCCAGCCCAATCTTTAAGTATTAAGAGTACACTACATGTGGAACAGAACATATACCTATGATTATTCTGGGGAGAAATCAGGATGATTTAAGTATGGGCAAGGGAGTTTTGAAATATACCAAATATATAGAAAATCTGTTTTCTTCATATGTTTTTCTTTAAAAGGTACCAAGTTGGGTAATTTGAAAATTAGAGTTTGAACTATCACTTTTTAAAAAATTCTCAATATATTTAATCTCTAATATATTTATTTGAAAATATCTAATATTCCTAACTAGATGTAAGGAAAAAGTTACATCTTAAATGCTAATCCTTGGTGTATTTTGAGGGGAAATACCTATAGTAAAAAATTAATTTTAGAAATAACTAGTAATTATATTCTGCCCGAGGATACAAGTTTCTTACAATTGACCTTAGCCTGAAGTTTCTTAGGAGTGTCTTGGGAAATAAAGTGAGTTATAAATAGAGGATATGTCACTTTCAGTGGCAGTTGATGGAGCAAAACATCATAGAAACTTTTAACACCTGAAACTAATTTTAAACTCAGTGTTAGAGTGTGCTGCTAGAAAATCTGTTTTAAATAATGAATGAAACAAACTACCTCTTGCTATCCAGTCTATTACAGGTCAGATTACATAACCAACAAGAAGCTATTTAACCTCTTAGTAAATAACTGAATATTTCAGAAAGTATTCTAAAATAGCCATCTTAAAACTGTGTATCTGGAAAGATCTAGTCTCATTTTAGACCCTTAAAATTTTTGGTGTGTTTATAATCAGGAAAATATATAGGAATATATAAAGGTGGGATGCCATGAAATTTTTAATCTCTTTGATTTGCCATTTATATTTACAAATTTTGCAATGTTTTATAATGGCTAACATTTTTTCCTGTTTTAAATGTCTCTTTAAAGCCAATTATGAATGAAGTGCTAAATCCCAAAATTTTATATTTTATCACACTTTACTGTCATTAGAGATTTACTTATATACTTCTAATATTTTAAGCATCTTGCAGGACCATGTGTTTTGAATTTTTACTCCTCAATAACATGCATGGCATAATAAATGCCTAGTATATTTTGAACAAATTGATTTTCTGATTTTTTGAGTAAAAATGAGATTTATTTGGCTTACTTGATGGTTAGCAGCATCTCACTTCATTATAAATGAGAACTGTAACATCTGTACATATATAATGGAATTGGATATTTTTCATACACACTGTTCTAGATAGTCCCGTTAACATTCTTTCTACCTTCAAGAGTTGGTGTATTGGATTAAGAAGAGGGGATTCTCCTCAGTATACTCTAATTTATGGGTGCTAGTAACATGTTTGCTCCAAAAAATCCAGGAAGGTCACACACATCTCCACTCACCTTCAGTAATATTAGTACAGTCAAATTCGATAGTCACCATATTAATTTCCTAATTTGTTGTTCAGCATCATATTATGTATAGTACTGAGAATAGCAATGATACCCTGGCATACCCTTGGCCTGTTTTTGAGAAAATTTTGATTAGAAGTAACCCAGATAACTAACATACTAACATTCCATTGAGTTTGACCCTTTATGAATGCATGCTCCCATTCTGCAGAAAGTAGTTGCTATGGATTTTGTTGTTGTTGTTGTTGTTGATTTAAATATGAGACAAACATGAAGTGACTGAATCCCCAGAAGAAAAATCTGTTTTAAACCCAAATTAGTATGGCAATTGGAAAAGTGGTATTTTCACTAGCAACACTTGGTTTTGTTATTTCTATAAATTTAAAAGCATTATGGGGAATTCCCTGGTGGTCTAGAGGTAAGAACTCCGCACTCTCACTGCTGAGTGCCGGGGTTCAATCCCTGGTCCAGGAACTAAGATCCCACAAGCAGCGTGGCCCAGTAAATAAATAAATAAATAAATAAATAAATAAATAAATAACATGAAACATTATGAATCATTGTACCAGGTCCTACCAGGTGATCAGTTTATTCCTTGAGTATTATCTGTAATTGCATTGAAATAAATGGGATCTTGTTTTGATTCAAGCACTAAATAATATCTCAACAACAAGTTTGGGAAATGTTAGCTTAGATTAAGATTATCTTCAAGACACTTCTATGTAATGCAGCCACTACTAATCCATTTACAAATTTCTATACACTCATATAGCATCTCATCTCTCAAATTTCTATCATTACTCACTGTGACATTACTCCAGGCTTTGAGTTATGGCTTTACATAGGAATTCCCTGGGTATTTCTGTGCATCATGCTAAAATGCATCACCAAACATCTGACATGTAGAAGTGGCTTATTCCCCCTAGTGATTTGAAAACATTGTTTCATATCCCACAACTCAGAATTAAATAGCCCTCATTGTGTAACTACTATCTACTAGGTTTGTTTTATATTAGCTATTAAATAAAGGTGTCATTCACTGTTCTATGACAGTTGTACTTTCAACATCTTCCTGGAATCATATTTCCCAAAAAATAAGTTGACATTTTTAAAATGAGTTGTATAATTATTAAAATTGTAAAGCCCATTTGTGAATAGGCGCCAGAAGTTAGTGTAAAATACGAATGCTTATGTATGTAACTGTACTTAGACTTGAGATAATTATATAAAATGTTTTTACTGATTTTTATGTTCATCTTTATTTAGCCTGTACAAAGTGGACATATTTTATAAATTATTAAAAGTATAAGAGTTGAATCCATATAGAAAATATTTATATACTCAACAGGGCAACAAAAAATAACATAGCACTTTATTCAGTTAAATTAGTTCTCTTCTCAACAACCTCAAAATTCAAAAGATGAGGACTGTAGCAAGAAAATAACAGTTGCAAAAAGAAGGATCATTCAAAAAGCAAATATTATGATCATATCTAAGTAAAAGAATAATAAAATAATTTATGGAAGTATACTTTTGAAACACAAAATACCAGTCATGGTCCCATGGATTTGGAGATATAGAAAACTTGCTAAAACATGGTAATAATTAAAAATGTTTATCATTTTCCAACAGGTCATTGCTACTCATGGCTTTTTTCCCAGACATTCTTTCTTTGCATGTGTCTTTAGTTTTTCTTAAGAGGGTAAGTGAGGATGATATTTTAAGTATCAAAAAACGTGCCTCAGGCAAATATACAAACTACATTTTATTTCTCTCTGGTTTATTCTTTGCAAATATCCTTAAAATATTGTCTGTGATCCTATCAGATGAGACACTTATTTGTTCCCTTTGTGTTTTTAACTGCAGATGGAAAGAAAAGCCACAATAAATTTGGAATTATGGATGAAGGAGAAAATAGAGTTTCAGTTTGGTCAATATTTGGACACTTGCGTCCTTTGCAGAGGTCAGTATATCTTCAAATATGGTCCTGGAACTAGCTGCACTAAAGTTTTCCAGGATCTTATTAAACCAAACCAAACCAGAGAAAATGCAGATTCCTGGCTGGGCCCAGAAGTACTCATTTACACAATGGTTGTCAGAGATTTGAATGCCCTTTAAAATTTGAGAAGAACTGCTTTTAGCGGTTGAAGTTTCAATGCTGTGGTCTCTCTCAGAGCTCATTTTGCTCATTGCTTTTTAACCTGAACAAATTGCATGGAAGAAAGCCAGGTATGATTTAAATGCTTAACTTCATTTTAGACTCAGGCTTTGGCTGTGGTGTTCTTATTCCTACTTGCTAGTGAACAGTCTAGGGAATTTATCTCAGCTAAAATTGCTTATGTGTTCTCAGAACCTGGCAAAGTACATTGAACATAGTATATGTTCAATTAATTTTAACTGAAAGAATAAGAAAACCCAGTATTTAAATAATAAATTTCATCTAAAATATAATGTAATGTGGCTCCGTCACACTGTATATTTGATTTTACTTGCAAATGTTATTTGATTTGATGAATATCAGTTTTTACTCAATAACAAAATCTTAGCAGCTCACATATATTTCTCTTTATGTGTATCAGGATTGATTAATAAAATGCTCTGCTATACATTTATACTTGAGGTTTTAAAAAATTTTTGCTTTGTTTTCTTTGGATTTGAATTTCTTAAGACAATTATGCTTCATTTAAAAGTCAGTGTTACATTTTAGGAGCTGTATAAAATTTCATACATTTATTTCTATCATACCATGATACTCATTTTAAAATGTGTATCTCCAGAAACATAATAGGCCCCTTGCAATTAGAAAAGCATCTGAACTTTGAAGCATGCTTTATAAAAACTCTCCAACCCCTTTATACCTAGCAGTGGAGTATGTTCCCATAATTAGTACTTCATGATTGACAAATTGGTATGCATCGACCTTTTATCTTCCTAACATGCTTCAAAGACTGTAACTGGGATGTATGACAATAGATGGATTATTTTCAATATGGGGTACCTGTTTTATCCTGCTTTTTAAAGAATCATCTCACAAATTTATATTTTCTTTTAGCAATATAAGGTACTTAAAAATGTTTTTTACTGAAATTAACACAGAAAAATGTCCACAAATCACAAGTCATAGCTCAAAGAATTCTCGCAATTTCAGTGCATCCTGGTAACCAACCAGCAACCAGTTCAGCAACCAGAACAATACAGGCACATCAATACTCCCTCATGCCTTCTCCCAATCACTACCTCCTTCCTATTACCAGAAGGGACTGTCATGATGACTTCTAGCACTACCAGTTTTACCTGTTTTTGAATTTGATAAGTATGACATAGTGTGTGCTCTTTTGTGTTTGGCTTCTTTCACTCGGTGTTATGTCCTTGAGGTCTTGAATTTTATCAAACCCTACTGTTTGCATCTATTTTGAAATAATCATGCAAATCTGCCCTTATTTGCATTACGTGAAATGTTTTATATTTTAGTATTAAACCAATTGTCCTTTCCTGAAATAATCCCCTCTTGGTTCTTTTGCATTATCTTTCCATATGTTACTGGGTTGGATTTATCACTATTTTATTTCTAGTATCTATATTATTGAGAGATAAAAGTAATATTTTTGTTGTTATAATTATCACTTTGGGTATCAAGTATGTTGGCTTCATAAAAGGGAGTTATTCCTTTTTTCCTGCTCTCTGGGAGATACTGGATAAATTTTTTTTAAGCATTTTATTGGAGTATGATTGCTTTACACAGTTGTGTCAGTTTCTGCTGTACAACAAAGTGAATCAGTTGTATTTATACATATATCCCCATACCCTCTCCCTCCCACAACTCCTTCCCATCCTCCCTATCCCACCCCTCTCTAAGTCATCATCAGTCATCAAGTTGATCTCCCTGTGTTATGCAGCAACTCTCCACTAGCTAGATATTTTACATTTGGTAGTGTATATATGTCAATGCTAATCTCTTACTTGGTCCCAGCTTCCCCTTCGCCCCCCACCCCATGTCCTCAAGTCCTTTCTTTACATCTGCATCTTTATTCTTGCCCTGTCACTGGGTTCATCAGTACCATTTTTTTAGATTCCATATATGTGAGTTAGCATACAGTGTTTGTTTTTCTCTTTCTGGCTTACTTCACTCTGTATGACAGACTCTAGGTCTATCCACCTCATGACATATAGTTCAATTTCATTCCTTTTTATGGCTGAGTAATATTCCATCGTATATATGTGCTCCATCTTCTTTATCCATTCATCTGTTGATGGGCATTTAGGTTGCTTCCATGTCCTGGCTATTGTAAATAGTGCCGCAATGAACATTGTGGTACATGTTTCTTTTTGGATTATGGTTTTCTCAGGGTATATGCCCAGTAGTGGGATTGCTGGGTCATAAGGTAGTTCTATTTTTAGTTTCTTAAGGAACCTCCATACTGGGTAAATTTCTTTAAATACTTGGGAGAATTCACCAGCACAGCTCTCTGGCACAGAGTATTTTTGCAGGAAAGTTTATAACAACAGATTCAATTTATTTATGGAATCTAAGATGGTTAAGACTTTCTAGTTCTTCTTGTGTCAATTTTACTTGACTGCAGCTTCCATATAGATTGTCCATTTCATCTAAATTGACAAATGTATAAAATTATCTATAATAGTCTCATATATCTTAATTTGTATATAAGATGTAAATTACAGTAAAATACTCCAAACAAAATAACAGTATACTAACAGTACACTCACACAGACACACACACATATGTGTGTATGCATATATGCACACATATTTATTATAACACAACTCTCATGCCAGAGTGCTCCTTTCCCCTGTTATTTGATTTTTATCATCACGTTAGTTTTGCCTGTTTTTAAACTTCATGTAGATAGAATCATATGGGATGTATTCTTGCCTCTCACTTTTTTCACTCAACATTATATCTGTGAGATCCATCCATATAGTTGCACGTATCACTAGGGTTTTTTTTTTTTAATTGCTGTGGTAATACTCCATTGTAGTAATATAGCACATTATATTTACCCATTTACTGTTGATGGATATTTTTTCTAGTTATTGACTATTCTGTATAAAGCTGCTATGCACATCCCTGCACATATTTTATGGTGGACATCAGCTCTTATTTATGTTGGATACATACTCAAGAATGGAATTGCTGTATTGTAAAGTAGGCTTATGATTAGCTACGATAGGTACTAACCTTTTTTTTTAGAAGTTGTACCATTTTACAGTTCCATCAATGGACTTGTAAGAGAGTTTCAGTTGCTCCAAATTCTTGCCAAGTGTTGGTACTGTTGGCCTTCTCTTCCATTCTGGTATGTGTGCAGCGGTATGTCATCGTGGGTTTCATTTCCATTACCCTGAGCAGCGAGGATGTTTATCACTTTTTCACCTGCATTGCCCATTTTTATTTCTCCTTTTGTCAAGTGTTTTTCTGATTTACTTATAGAAGCACCTAATTTTTTCTAGATATGAGAACTTTGCAAATACATGTATTCTGAAAAATCTCTTAATTCATAGCTTGCCTTTTCTTTGTTTTCTTAGTAGTGTTCTGACTTTTAATGAAGTGAAATTTAGCAATTTAAAAATTTTATAATTAGTGATTTTGGTGTGCTGATAAGGAATTCTTTCCTTATTCCAAGTTCATTAAGATATTCTTCTATGTTTTCCTCTAGAAGTTTTATTCTTTCAGCTCTCATATTTAGCTATATGATTAATCTGCAATTATAGTATCAAGTTTATTTTCTTCCATAGATATCCAGTTTACCAAGTACATTTTATTTCTTTTATTAATTGCAGTCTTTGATGAAAATCATGTGTGGGGGCCAGTTTGCAGACTCTATTCCATAATTTATTTGTTGCCTTTGCAACAATACCAAACTGTTTTACTTTTTTTCATTGTAAATCTTGAAATTTGATAGTGTAAATCCTCCAGCTTTATTATTTTCTGCAATACACCTTTGGATATTCTTGGAACTTTTCATATCCATATTTTGAGAAACAACTTATTGATTTAAAAAGAAATTGGGGAGGAGGGAAGGGGAAGTTCCCTGGTGGTCCAGTGGTTAGGACTCAGCACTTTCACTGCTGAGGGTCTGGGTTCAATCCATGGGCGGGGAACTAAGATCCCACAAGCCAGGCAGTGCGGCCTAAATAAGTAAATAAGTAAATATTTTTTACAAGAAGAAGAAGAAAAAAAGAAATATGGGGATTAATCTGAATTGTATTAAATCTATGGAATATTTGGGACGATTTCACATATTTACAATTGTGAGCTTTTTATTCCAGGAGCATAGTATATTCCTCTATTTATTTAAGACTTTATTTCAGTCAGTAATATTTTATAAGCTTTAGTACAGTGCACAACCTCCCTTAAATTTCTTCCTAGGTAATTGATATTTTAATATTATTATAAATAACATTTTTAAACTTTTACTTTCCATTTCTCTAATGCTAGTATTTTGAAATGCAATCGAAAGTTGTGCATTGGCCTTGTATCCATTGAAATTGCCAAACTCTCTTCTCATTTCTAATACTTACATTTTATGTAGGAGCTAGTTGATTATCTTCGTACTCAATAATATCACTTGAGAATGAAGACATGTTTCATTATTCTTTTCTAATCTCAATCAATACCTTTTATTTTTTTGTCTGGCTTAATTACATTAGGTAATACCTCCAATACAATGTTGACTAGAATGGTGACAGTAGGAGGGTGAGTCAAAAATTATGCACGCTCTGGCTGTAGAATTTATTTTAATTAACTTTTAGAAAAGACAAATATATGATTTTTCGACACAACCTCCTTGCTTTTCAGTACACTTTGTCCATCTGTCAACAAGCTTTCATGTTCCTGCATTGAAAAATGTTTTAGGCTGAGCTGCGAGCCATGAATGCACTGCCGTCTTCTTCATCAGAAGTGACTCTTCATCCTCATAGGGCTGCTTTCAGGGGACCAAACAGGTGAAAGTCCAATGGAGCAAGATCAGGACTATAAGGAGGATGCATTAACATCTCAAAATGAAGTTTTTGCAGAGTGTCAACAGTGCGGACAGAAGTGTGCGGATGTGCATTGTCATGCAAAATCACAATGCCCTTGGATAGTGGCCCTCTGCATTTAATCCGAAGTTTAGCCTTCAGCTCTTCAATAAGCATCTCTATCCATTCATACACACTTCTTCATGACAAAACACTTTCTCCATACTGTGCATAAAGTCTTCGATAAATATTGACACCAGGTACACCCTCAGAACACAAAAAATGAATCACTGCATGCTGCTCTTCTTTTGTGCAAATCACAAGTGGGGCATCCATTGTTGCTCACACTGCAGTTACAAATGAACTGATGTAACATGTTCACACCTGCACAGCAGTGACTGGGGAGACAGTAGCCTTGAATGGAAAGCGCTGATAAGACAGTGCGGCGAATAGAAGTTTTAATATAACCAGAATGCAGATAATTTTTGACTCACCCTCATAGATACACTCCTCTTGTTCTCAAATTCAAGGGAAAGTTTACAATACTTCATTAAGTATGATTATTACTACATTTTTTGAAGATACCCCTTTTCCAATTAAGAAAGTTCCCTTATATTCCTAGTTTGCTAAGATTTTTTAAAAAAATCTTGGCTGAGTATTGAATTTTGTCAAATGTATTTTATTCATCTATCTAGAATTATCATATGAGTTTTTGCAGTGAATTTTATTGGTTTTCAAACATTAAACTTACCTTGCATTTCTGAAATAAATCATTGGCCTTGATTTGCTGATGTTTATTAAGATTTTTATTTTTCTGATACATATATTTCAACTAGTTGATTTTGATGTTAGGATTGTTCACAATATTACTGATTTACCGTCTGCTCATACTGTTGGTTATTGTGAAAAGTGTGTTCATATCTTACATTGCAATTGTAGATATATCTGCTTTTGCTTTGAGCATTATCAATTTTTTCTTTATAAGCATTTAAATTTATGTTATTTAAGGCATATACATTTGAATTTTTATATTTTTCTGGTGAATTGACCACTTTACTGTTTTTGAAATTTCCTTTTTTCCAGTTTTATTGAGAAATAATTGACAAACATCACTGTATAAGTTTAAGTTGTCAGCATGCTGCTTGGTTTGTGTATTATGAAATGATTATCACAATAGGTTTAGTTAACATCCATCATCTCATGTGGATACAATAAAAATAAAAGAAAAAAATGTCTCCTTATGATGAGAGCTCTAAGGATCTACTCTCAACACTTTTCCTATACATTGTATCATACAGCTATGTTAACTCTAGCCATCATGTTATACTCTACATCCCTAGTACTTATTTACATTATAACTGGAAACTTGTAACTTTTTACCTGTTTTCTCCAATTCCCTACCCCCCATCCCCCACCTCTAGTGACCACAAATCTGATCTTTTTCTATGAGTTTAGTGGGGGATTTGGGGGTTTTTTTGTTTTCAGATTCCACATTAAGTGAGATCATATAGTATTTGTTTTTCTTTGTCTTATTTCACTTAGCATAATGCCTTCAGGATCCATCCATGTTGTCACAAATGGTAGGATTTCCTCATTCTTTATGGGTGAATTGTATGTATATATATATATCTCACAACTACTTTATCCATTCTTCTATCAATGGACACAGGTTGTTTCTGTACTTGGCTATTGTAAATAATGCTGCTATGAACATGGGGGTACAAATATCTTTTCTAATTAGTGTTTTTGCTTCCTTCAGGTATATTCTCAGAAGTGGAATTGCGAATCATATGATAGTTCTATCTTTAATTTTTTGAGGAATCTTCATACCATTTTCCACAGTGGCTGCACCAATTTACATTCTCACCAATAGTGTGCAAGGGTTCCCTTTTCCCCACATTTATGCCAGCATTTGTTGTCTCTTGTCTTTTTGATAAAAGCTATTCTAACAGGTGTGAGGTGGTATCTCATTGTAGTCTTGATTTACATTTCCCTGATGACTAGTGATATTGAGCACCTTTTCATGTACCTATTGGCCACTGGAGTATCTTCTTTGGAAAAACGTCTGTTCAGGTCCTTTGCTCATTTTTGAATTGGATTCTTTGAGGTATTTTGTTTGTTTGTTTGTTTTGTTTGCTATTGAGTTGTATGAGTTCTTCGTTTATTTTGGATATTATCATATGGATGGTTTGCAAATATTTTTTTCCTCTTTTGTAGGTTGTCTTTTCACTTTGTTGACGGTTTCTTTTGCCATGCAGAAGCTTTTTAATTTGATGTAGTGCCAGTTGTTTCTTTTTTATTTTGCTGCTTGTGCTTTAGGTTTGATTCCCCCAAAACTGTTACCAAGACACGTCAAGGAACTTTTTTCCTTTGTTTTCTTCTGGGAGTTTCATGGGTTTCAAGTCTTACACTTAAGTCTTTAATCCATTTGAATTCATTTTTGTTAGTAGTGGAAGATAGGAGTGAAACTTCATTCTTTTATATGAAATATCTGATTTTCCCAGCACCATTTTGAAATATCCTTTTTTATCTCTAGGAATGCTTCTTTTCTTTTCTAATGTTATTATGGACACACCAGATTTTTTTCAGTTAGCATTTGCATGGCATATTATCTTCAATCTTCTATTTTTCTGCTTTAAAATTATTAACAGCATAGAATTGCTTTATATTTAACTTTCCACATTTAGGCTATTAATGGAGAATTTAACCCATTATATACAATGCAATTACTCATATCTTTTATTTATACCCATCATCTTGCTATTGCTTTTCCACTATATCTTCCTGTTCTATTTTTCTCTCCTTCTTAACTTCTTTTGAATGACTCAAATAATTTTATAAGATATATATATCTTCCACTACTTCCCCAATAACACTAGAATCTTCCAATCTATTAATCCACTTTATTCCCTACCATATTTTCCAATATTGTTGTCATGTATTCTAATTCTACACAAATTTTAAACGGAAGACATTTTATTACAATTCTATTCAGTTTTTAAATTTATGCACATATTTACCCTTTCATGTGTTCTTCATTCTATTCCATATTCTTTTGTTTCCATCTAGAATAATTTTACTTCTACCTCAAGTACTTCATTATGCATTTTTTAGGATAAGTGTGCTGGTGACAACATCTCTTACTAATTGTTCATCTGACAGTATCTTTGTTTTACTTGCATTTTTGAAAAGTATTTTCACTGAGTATGGAATTCAGGGTTGGCCAGTATTTTATTTCAGTTTCAGTATGTCATCCATTTAGTTTTCATTTCCATTGAGAAACAAGTTGCCAAGTCATATTATTGTTCCTTTGATTGCAATGTACCCTTTGCCCTCCCGACCTGCTTTTAAGATTTTTTCTTTTGTGTCTTTGGTTTTTGCCAATGTAATCTTGCTATGTCTAGGTGTGATTCTTATTGAATGTATCCTTATTGGGGTTTTCAGAAATTCTTGAATCTGTGGGTTTATTAGTTTTGAGAAATTCCAGACATCATCTCTTCAGATATGGTTTCTGTCTCTTTTTCTTTTTTCTTTGGGTCACAAATTACAGGAATGTTACAACTTTTTAATATGTCCAATATGTCCCTTATCCTCTTTTCTATATTTTACTTCCTTTTTTTCTCACTTTACACTGTTTAATTCACTATTAAAGACATCTATTTGAGATTTTAAGGCAGTCATTTTATTTTTATTGTATCATTCTATATTTTCTATTTTGTACACTTTCTATATATTCTATTTTTATGGTAAAATTCTTAAACTATTATTTTATTAAACATATTACAGTCTCCCGCAGGGAATTGGTTCCAGGACCTGCCGAGGATACCAAAATACAAGGATGTTCAAGTCCCATAATCAGTGTTCCAGATCCTGTGCTCCTCATCTGTGGATTCAACCAACTGCGAGATCACATGGTACTGTATTTATTAAAAAAAAAAAATCCCAGTTCAAACCCATGTTGTTCAAGGGTCAATAGTAATTATATTCAAAAAATTCCTTGTCTACAAATTGCAAAATTTTGATCACCTGTATGTTAGTTTCTAGTATTTAATTTTTCCCTTGTTTGGGGGCCTCTGGTCCTAACTCTTAGGATGTTTAATAACTATCATCAAACTTTGGAACTTTTGTTTAAAATTGTACAGGCTCCAGATGACATTATCTTCAATCTGAAATGGTTTAAACTTTCCTCTTTTGGACAGCAAAATGCCTACTGATCACCTTAATCCACTGAGAGACCAAGATGAGACAAGCCTAGGTTGTGGTTTTGGTAAGGCTAAGATTCTACTTCTGAGTCATTCCTGTTCCTAGGGCATAACCCTCTGGAGATTTCACCTGACAGCTTGCTGCTTCACCAAGGCCTCATCCCTTGGCAGGTCCTAACCTCTTACCTTTTTCTCCTAAGCACAGCAAGAATGCCAAAAACTCTGTTCTTATTAGAGGATTTCAGCTTCACACCTTTACCTTCTGACCCCTGCACCTTCACAATTCAGCAAATGTTTTGAGGAGAAAACTGATCAAGTGTTTAACTCTTCATGTCTCTGATTTTGTCACTCTAGCCTTGTGAGACCATCAAAAACTACGCTAGATTCTCTCCTTCCCCTCCTCCCTCTGCTCACAGCCATTTGTCCAGGATAAACTCAGATTATTAGCCTCTGGCCTGTACTCAGAATTGACAAATTGGGGAAAGCAACTACATAAGATCTGCTCACCTCTGCAAGATTCTACTGTCTAAAATATTTGACCTTCTTCACCTTGTAGCTTCTACAGAGCTCTAATATTTGAACTGATGATTTATGTTGTTTCTTTTTTTAATCCTGCTTTTCTAGGTGTCCTTGGTAGTACCACTGGTCTATTAAAATATACTTCATCTCACCTGGGAAGTAGCAGTCTCTGCATCTTACTTTTTTGATGTATTAGTAATATCTAACATGCTTGTAATCCTCAGAACAATCCTGTGACTTAGGTACTATTATTTTTTATTTATTTTTATTATTTATTTATTTATTTATTTACTTTTGGCTGCATTGGGTCTTTGTTGCTATGCATGGGCTTTCTTTAGTTGTGGCAAATGGGGGCTACTCTTCGTTGTGGTGTGAGGGTTTCTCATTGCTATGGCTTCTCTTGTTGTGGAGCACCGGCTCTAAGCTAGAGGGCTTCAGTAGTTGCGGCTCGCAGGCTGTGTAGAGCTCAGGATCAGTAGTTGTGGCGCATGGGCTTAGTTGCTCCATGGCATGTGGGATTCCCAGACCAGGGATGGACCCATGTCTCTTGCATTGGCAGGTGGATTCTTAACCACTGCACCACTGAGGAAGCTCTTAAGTCCTATTATTATTCCCCTTTTTCAGATGAGAAAAATGATGCAAAGAGAGGTTAAGTAGGTTCCCAAAGTCACACAGCTAGTAAGTAATATACGTGTAGCCAGAATTTCAACTCAGGTAGCAAAGTCTGAAGTCTATAGTCTTAACCACAGTGTTATTAAGACTATACCTTTGCTATCTCTTCAGAAAATGATGACATCTTATGCAGGTGTATGAATTTACTGTAATTCATATGCCAATTCTTTTATGAATAGATATTTATATTGCCTTTGGTTTCTGAAAGATAACCATTTGGTTTTAAACTGGCTTAATCTTTAAGTTTTCCATTACAATGAGACTCAATCTTAATGTGCTTAGAAGCTTAGAGTATTAAAGAGAAGAGCTACTGATGTTCTCTGGAACATTTTCGTTATAACTATAATAATTTCCCATTCTCACAATTTCCCCACAGTTTGCAAATAAGGTATGACTTACCAAGAGTAAAATCACTGTTGTATTGTAACAAAGATACGTATACTTTTGTTTCCATGTAGTGTGTATACATAGTGTAAATTCCTGGTAGTGGATTTTTTTGGTCAATCAGTATACACATTTTATTTTTTATTTATTATTATTTTAAATTCCTGAAATATTTTTATTGGGGTATAATTGCTTTACAATGTTGTGTTAGTTTCTGCTGTACAATGAAGTGAATCAGCTATGTGTATACAGATATCCCCTCCCTTGTAGACCTCCCTCCCACCACTCTCGTCCCACCCATCTAGGTCATCACAGAGCACCGAGCTGAGCTCCCTGCGCTATACAACAGGTTCCCACTAGCTATCAATTTTACACATGGTAATGTGTATATGCAATATACATATTTTAAATTTTGGTATATATAGCTAAATTTTACTCTAAAAGTATCACAGCACTTTATACTTTCTCCTAATTATATGAGAATTCTTCTTTCCCACAATCTCACCAATACTCACTATAATTAAATTCAAAAAGTTTAATATGCACAGAATTTAATTTTAAATGGGAATAAAAATTTAGAGATTGTATGCTTTCTTATCTTTCCAGCATTATGGTATTTGTTGAATCTTATTAACTTGACTTTTTCAGTTTTATTGTGAATTAGTTTGAGAAAAATCATTTAGATCATATTTTATGTTTACACGTGGATTTCAATCATTTTTCTAAAATTCTTTTTTATTTCTAAGTACCTAATAGAGTCTTTATTACATTGCTGGTTTTCCTGATGCATCATTTTACCACAATGTGTATATTTCAGTATTAATAAGATTTAATCAATCAATATTTAATAGTTCTTTTGGAGAATTTCTCAAATCAACATTTATTAATTTTTATCACATTCCCTTGGAATGTAAATATGTATTCCATAAGAAATTGTTTTCTGTGGACAAACTTATTTGAGAAATACTGAGTTAAACAATATCAAACTACCCCTTTCCTTTCAGAGCTTTTCAAGTGGTCATGTGCATTGTAAATCTCCAAGAGGTGGGTATGGTTTGTAGCATTTCTAAAACATACTTCACTAGAAAGAACTTTTTCTTTTTACAGAGAAACTCATTGAATTAGCATTCTAGGAAATATAGTTGAGCAAATGTTGTCTAACAATTGTCTTGTACAGGGAAGAATTATATACAAATTGCAAATGCTAAGAGTGGCCCAAGAAGCATAAGTGGAGATAATCGTCATCTATTTTTAGAGGAAAGGTCTCCAGATGAAAATTTTTGGATAGGCTAATGGTAATTGGCCATGTATTAACATGAACTGATATCAACCAGCCATGTGACTAGAAATCATTTGAAATTACTTACCACATTTCAAAAGGGTTGCTATCTAAAATTTTTATGTGAATAACAAATCATCTCCATTGAATGGTATCTCTATATGATGTTTATCAAATCTTCGTCCAGTGTATAATTTATGTTACAACTGACCTCAGAACCCAGAGAAAGGAAATCAATACTGAATTGCTATCTGTTATCACTTAGCTAAGAGTATTTTCAGTGTAATTGATAGGAAGACAGTGATTTTACTCTTGGTAAATCATACCTTATTTGCAAACTGGGGGGAAATTGTGAGAATAGGAAATGGTTATAATTATAATGAAAGTGTTCAAGAGAAGAACATCAGGAGTTCTCCTCTATAAAACTCTAAGCTTCTAAGCATGTTAAGATTGAGTCTCATTGTAATGGAAATCTTTAGAAAGATTAAGCCAGTTTAAAACCAAATGGTTATCTTTCAAACATATTCAATAGTATTTTACAAAAATATTAACAAACTCAAACATATGTTCACTTACCTGCAGTAATATTTGATATTATGACGTTTTATCTTCAATGAAAGAATTTGGGTGATCTTTTAAGGGTGTGAAATCTGAAAATATGGAATACCTTACTATTTTTTTGCTTCCTCCTGAATAAACTGCCTTTATTCTCCTGCTGACCCATTTATGATACATTTATTTGGTTTTGTCCAAATAAGAATGTTTGTGTTTCTCCCCCCTCCCAATTCATATGTTGAAATCCTAACCCCCAAAGTGATGGTATTGGAGGTGATTATGTCCTGAGGGTGTAGCTCTCATGAATGGGATTCATGCCCTTATAAAAGAGGCTTCAGAGAGATCTCCAGTCCCATCATGTAAGGACACAGCCAAAGCATGCCACCATCTATGGACTAATACATTATCCCCACCAGACATTGAATCTGCCAGTTCTTTGATCTTGAACTTCCAATCTCTAGAACCATGAGAAATATAAGTTTATTAGTTATAAGCCATCCAGTTTATGGCATCTTTGTCATAGCAGCTCAAACAGACTAAGATGGAAAATTGGTACCAAGAGTGGTGTACTGCCATGAGAAATACCTAAAAATGTGAAATTAGCTTTGGAAATGGGTATTGATTAGAGGCTGGAAGGGTTTTGAAGTGTATGCTAGAAAAGGCCTACATTGCCACAAAGAGACTGTTAAGGACAACTCTGGTGAGGGCTCAAGGAAAAGAGAGCTGCATAGAAAGCCTCAAGCTTCTTAGAGAATACCTAAGAGGTCACAAACAGAATGTTGGTAGAAATATGGAAAGTAAAGGCCATTCTGATGAGGTCTCAGAGAGAAATGAGGACCATATTGGAAATTGGCTTACCACAGGTGGTAAATTTGGGCGGCATCAGCCAGGTGCTGTCCCTGCTTGCCAACAGAGTGCACAAGCCATGGGGGCGTGGCTGCCTCCATGTTTCAAAAAATGCCCCAGAGATCTTCAGGGTCCAGACAGAGAATGGCCAAGGGGGTAGAGCCACCTGAGAAAGCCCCAACTAGGGCAATGCCTACCTGAGCCCTGGGGACAGAGCTACTCTCCTGACCCCAGGCCAGAACCACAGGCACACTATTCCAACTCACTAGCTGCTGGTTGAGCTGCATCCAGCAAACTCATCAAAGTGAAACCAGGCTCCAATATGTCCAGAAAGCGAGACATCAAGCCTTGGCACATAGTGTTATTTGCCCCATTAGGTTTTGGACTTATCTTGGACCTGTTACTCCTTTTTTCTTTATTTCTCCCTTTTGAAATTGGAATGTCTACCGCTATGCCTCTCCTGCCTTTGTATTTTGTAAGCCCATAACATCTTTGTTTTTACAGGTTCACAGCAGGGAAAGCAATTTGCCTCAGAATGAATCATATTTAGACTCTTGCCCATATCTAATTTAGATGAAACTTAGATCATACTTTGAACTTGGACTTTTGAGTTGATGACATGTGAGGACATGAATTTTGGGGGCCCAAAGGGAGAATGCTATGGACTGAATATATTCCCCAAAATTCATATGTTGAAACTTAATGCACCGAGTAATGGTAGTATGAGGTGGGGCCTTTGAGAGGTGCTTAGGTCATGAAAGTGAAGCCCTCATAAATTATAAGGGATTAATGCCCTTATAAAAGAGGCCTAATAAATCACCCTTGCCCCTTTTGCCATGTGAGGTTATAGTGAAAAGACAGGTATCTATGAGGAAGCTAGTTCTCATCAAGCAATGAATATTCTGGTGCCATGATCCTGGACTGCTCAGCCTCCAGAACTGTGAGAAATAAGTGTTTACTGTTTATAAGCCATGCAGTTTATAGTATTTTTGTTATAGGAGCCAAAATGGTCTAAGACAATTACTATAGAAATATTTGTGGGATCTCTAATTGTATGCATAGCTCAGAATTGCATGTCTAACACAAGACACCAATGGGAAAGAACTAGCTATGATCCATTTGTTAGGATATTGTTTACAGTTCCATCCAAATGGTTTCTCACTTCTTAGCTTGAGAAAGTATTTGTACCTTGTAAGTACATTTATTCTATGAATAAAAACGTTCTTAAGGGAGGGTCCGAGCTAGGAGAGTAAGACTGCATACTTAATATGAACTAGTGAAATGCATATATACATTACCAACCAGCGGATAGTACTGGCTATAATAAAATAAGAGAACTTCTATTTAAACAAATCTTTATTATGGTTTATGACACACTCAGAAACACAACTAATTAATTTACCCATAGTCGAATAGCTGTTCACTGTACATTTACCTCAGTTCACATTTAGGGCTAAATCCTGCCTAATTCAGAATAACAATTTACCTGAAGCTCTCTGAGTACTTGCATGCTCAAAGCCACCCTTACAGAAGGAAATATAAAAAACAGAGCAGAGTGAAAACAAATACTTCTATCCTAAAATCAGACATTATAACCTGGTTTCCGAAAGTAAACAGTTGTAAATTTCTAGTCTGTTTTTTTCTAGTCTGTCAGACTGCTTATAATTTCTTTCTTTTAAACTACTTTCATGAGGCTGTAAAAAAAATTAATATACAGAAACCACAATTAAATAGAGAGCTCCCAGAAGGGGGAGCTCTCGTGCCCTGAGAAGATAGAAGAGCCCAACAGGAAGAAGGAAAGACTCTTCTTCTTTCCAGGCAACGACTCAGTCAATGAAAAGCCACAGACTGTTTGTCTACTATACCCTTCCAGCTTCCCTTCCCTCTCTATAGACGCCTTCTCCTTCCTTTACCATGTGGGGAACCTGCACATGGCTTGCCATTGTTTCAGATCCCAAATTGCAATTCTCTGCTGATTCCACATAAGCCCATCTTTGCTGGAGAAATAACTGTCAGTCTATTTGTTTTGGGTCAAGAAGGCACACCTCAACTCTGATTCTAACCCCTTGCCTGCTTAGATATCTATTTGCCATCAGACCTGTAGTTCATTTAGTAGGATTTCTAGTCAGATATTTGTTTGGTACATGAACGTGTATGTCTCTAAGTAACAGAGGTGGACTTGAAGGCTTCCCTTCAAGTGTATGTGTGTGTATGACAATCTGCACACAAATTTCATAGAGTAACTCATGATTTCATGGATAAATAAAAATGAGGGACTTTGGAACATGGATCCTGGTGGAGCTACTTGCACCCGTATGTTATCATTTATAAAATATAGTCAATATTAACTCCTTTTAAAAAAGTCCAAGAAGAATTAATTTATATGCAGAGTACTTTAATATAGTATTTTAAGGTTTATAAGATATTTACTTACATGTGCATAAAAATAAACTGAGAATTGTTTTTCTCTTTCAAGTAAAACTTGCACCTAAATATGTATACAATATAATTTGCCTTACTCTTTAAATACCTGTAACATCAGAAAGTCTTTCACTGCTAGGGAACAAAGAGGAACAAAGGGAACAAAAACCACTTTCTTAAGAAGCCTTGCTGAGAGGAAATGTCCTGTCATTGTTTCTTGATCATCATTTTCATCCAATTTTAGCTAAAACAAGGATAGGATTGTTCAGTAATTGCTAATGTCAGGACATAACAATTTGACCTAAGACTTAAGAAAAGGTTAAACTAAATAAAGGCAAAGTGTCATTTAAAACAGCAATAAACTGTAGTGGCGAGGAAAACAATTTGTTATACACTGATATGAACATAAAGCATATTTTTTCTTCCGGAATTTGTAGTATAAGCAATTTAAATGTTTGCTTGTCATCGCAGTAGTGCTTAATAAATCTAAGAAATGAGGTTATATTTGAATTCAGGGTGAGTAAGAGTTCTTCAATAAACTGGCCTTCTTTTAAATGAAAGCAGTGCATTTGTATTGAAAAGCAATTATTAGAATTTAATTTTATCAGCAAGGAGGATTAATCACCTACTTAAAATGATAATACTGGGTAATGAAGTTGCTAAGAAAAATATTTCTTTTATAAAATGCATTTCCTGATTTTATTATGATTTTAATCAGGAGCTGTTGTTCTAACTTTGCCAGAATTATTAATCATTATTCATAACTTTAGTGTTGTCATTATTATTTATTTATTAACTGTTGAGAGAAAACCCAATTCTACAAACCCTGTTATTCAAACTCATATAGGTATATTTACCCTTTTATTCCACATAATTCAGTTAAAATGAATAACATGAAGTGAAAATCTTCTTTTAATATTAACTACATTCAGAATGCATCATTTATAGTTGAAAATAGATTTACCACTGAAAATGCAGGTTTTTCATTACTAGAGGTTAATCCAATTTGTCTATTACACGTCTATTTGTGACCTAATTAAAACATGAAAGAGACATTTACCACAAGTACCCATAGGGGACATGAAAATTAAATTGTAAAAGAATACCCACAGGTCTTAACATCTTATTTTTGATCATGTCGATTTGTGTGAAAAAAATGTACTTAATAGCTAGATTTCTAAATAAGAATATAATCTTATTTTTTGAATCTAACTTTTGTTGATAAATTTAAAATATGTACCATGGAGATGCACATTGTAATACAGCCATATAAAATCAAGTCTTTGCAGAAGTTCATTTTTATTCAATTAATGTGTACTTCATGAGTGTTAGATGATGATTCATTACTTCTTTGTATTTTGGTAATGCTCTTTTTTTTTTTTTTTTTGGGGGGGGGTACACCAGGTTCAATCAACTGTTTTTATACACATATCCCCATATTCCCTCCCTTCCTTGACGCCCCCCCTCGAGTCCCCCCCACCCTCCCTGCCCCAGTCCTCTAAGGCATCTTCCATCCTCGAGTTGGACTCCCTTTGCTATACAACGACTTCCCACTGACTATTTTACAGTTGGTAGTATATATATGTCTGTGCTCTTTAAAATTATCTTGCTAGCTAATATAACAAAGGTGAAGAATATGTTAAATTTAAGAGAAAGACATCATTAAAACAATCTCACACAGCTTTATATGATTGCTATCATACCAGGTTGATATACAAACTTAGTGATAAATCTGCACAAGGAACAATATGACTTTGACAGCAAAATAAGCCATTATTAGTAGTAATTATATTTTAGTGTTTTTATGAATAACACCAGATACGGAAAAGCCACAAGATTTCTGAGTATTCGAGACAAAATGCAGGCCTCTTTATAGACTTTAAGCTACCTGAAACATTTGTGTGAAATTTAAATGTTTGTGGTATATTTTAGAAATGGAGGCACTCGATTGTTAATAGATATAAGAAAATCCCCTCAATATTATAATTTAGCTCTGGAGTGACAATCTTATCAAAATGCATAGTCTAATTACCAAAAGAATTTTAGTGTTTGTCTATTTGGAAACAAATTTATCTCATTTTTGGTGAGAGAATATAAAGAGAAATTTTAAACTATGTCACAAGTTGAAGCAAAAACTTGAAAAGATGAAACAATCATTTTTTTAAAATCTAAGAAGCTTCCTACTGTTGAATTCATGCTTCAATTCTCACTCAACACACATGTAGCTACATGTCAGGTAAAGTCTCTGCCTTTCCGCCTCCCAGAGACTCATGATCTTGCAGAGAAGCCCACCTGTAGACACATACTTGCATTGTGGCTTTATAAGTGCTATTATAGAAGCATGTAAAAGCTATGGTGGTGGCACAAAGCATGGCATAATCACTTATTTTTGAGGGGTGTAGTAAGAAAGAATAATCAATTCTTCTGAGGCTTAGTGGATCACAGATATTAGAGATGACTGATGAGGAGGAATTACTGAGATGCTTCTTTTTTTTTTTTTTTTTAATAAATTTATTTATTTATTTATTGGCTCGTTGGGTCTTCATTGCTGCACACGGGCTTTCTCTAGCTGTGGCAAGCGGGGGCTACTCTTCATTGTGGTGTGCGGGCCCCTCATTGCAGTGGCTTCTCCTGTTGCAGTGCACGGGCTCTAGGTGCGGGGGCTTCAGTACTTGTGGCACATGGGCTCAATAGTTGTGTCTCGCAGGCTCTAGAGCGCAGACTCAGTAGTTGCGGCACATGGGCTTAGTGGCTCCACGGCATGTGGGACCTTCCTGGACCAGGGATCGAACCCATGTCCCCTGCATTTGCAGGCAGATTCTTAACCACTGTGCCACCAGGGAAGCCCCTACTGAGATGCTTCTTGAAGAATGAGTGAGAGTACCTGAGACAATAGGGAAGGGCTTTCTAGGCCTAAAGAGCAAAGTATGCAAAGGCAGAGATGTGAGAAAAACCAGCACATGGCATTCAGATAAAGCTGTAATGAGGGCATAACAGACAGAGAAGGAAATGGGGAAGATTATGGGGTGCTCACTACAGAGGGCTTGTACACCATCGAATGAGTTTCATACTATACTAATGCAGAGCTAAGGATTAATATACCTTCCAGCCATAGTCCTAAAAAAATGTTAAAATTCTAAGTTGGCAAATACTTTGTGTATAGACTTCTGAAATTTTTAGTGGATACCAAATAGCAAACCCTTATACATGTTTTATTGCATATTAAAATTCAACATTCCTCTTCAAGGATTGATCTGAAAATTTTTAAAAGCAACTTAAAAATATTTTTTTGGCTAGCATGGAAAGAGTGGCATTAAAATTTCTAGGGTGTTAGGATTTTCTAAACAAATAATTAAATAATGACATCTGACCACCCTAGCTAAGAGAGATAATCCAATTTAATTCACAATTCTCAGAGAGTCTTCCCATCCTTAGTGATTATTGTACAATATCCTCCATCAGATCAAATTCTTACAATCACAAAGTGAGTTAAATAATGAATGGGAGACAAGATTGGAATATTTTGTCAACTTCAAAAGCTTGCGAAGTTAAGCATGAAGATGGAGAATGAGGAAACCATGGCGTCTTCTCTTCAACTCTAAAATAATTCTCTTTTTTTCCAGCTTTATTGAAGTATAATTGACAAATAAAAATTGTATCCGTTTAAGATGTATAACTTGATGTTTTATACACATTGTGAAATAGTCATCACAATCGAGGTAATTAACATCCATCACCACACATAGTTACTTTGTGTGTGTGAACACATCTACCCTCTTAACAAATTTCAAGTATATAATACAGTATTGTTAACCATAGTTACATTAGATCCCCAGAACTTATTTCATCTTGCACAACTGAAATTCTAATTCTTACAGGATTCAAGTCTAAAGTGCTGTCCATCTATGTTCTAATGTTCTATGTCATAACATTTCTGTATGCTCTTTTAAATTCATTCCCCAATTGATAACCTACATATTGAAGCAGTGTTACACATTATAGGATTTAGAAAAACAGCCTTATTTGAAGGCTATTATTTTCATCTGTGATGGAAATGAAGGGTGATTTCTGGCAGTGAATTTCTGGGCTTACCCTACTTTTGTGTCAGTAACGTAAGAGGCACAATACAGTCACACTTTCCAAATAAACATTCATTAGTAGACATTCGTTAGTTACCTGTCATACGTTCAGCTCTATATACTAGAATTAGTAAAAAGCTCAATGCAGGAAGAAAATACAGCACAAGCCTTGATAAACAGGAGGCGGTTATGTACTAGCTGTTAAGAAAATATGTATATTCAATAAAAGCTGGACAACAACATAAGATATGTATGTGAGGTAATGTAATACAGTTGATTGTATGGAAATTTATATAGCTTAATAATTTCATCTATGAACCATCACTTTTCCTTTATTGTTCATCTTTTCGTGGATACAGTGATAATAACCTACTACCTTCCTTAAGGGGACATTATAAAGATACATGAACTAATCTTTGTAAAAGGGTTTGAACTCAGAGAGAAGAAGATATTAGAAAAGTACAATGAAAAGGAACTTATCATAAATCAGGGCTGATTTGATTATAATGGAAAGAATAATAAATCATTCCTTTGTTTACTTTCACCTTCTTCTGTATTTAACAATTAAGCCTTTTAAAATACATGGTGTTTAAGCTGGCAAGAATAACAGTAGATTGCCTGAAACTTCCTAATGCCTAAGCTTTTTACACAAACACAGTGCCTATTTTTAGCCATGCCTTTATTTTAAAAGGGTCCTTTAAAAAATAGCTTTAGCACTAGTCTAAAATAATAGAGGAAAACACTGAATGTATCTATTTGCCAGTAATTGCAAGGCATTATTTTGTGGGGGCAAGGAGAGGAAGAAAATGGCTTGGTTTTAAATTTTTTGAAATTTCTAAAATACATTTTCCATTAGGATTTGGTATAAGAGTATTTATCTCTACCTATTTTAAATTAATTATACACTGATTTTCTCCCCCAGAGTGATATTCAAGGACCTAAGCCTAATATCTCCAACAGTTCTTTTGATTATTGAGGGAGAATACTTCATTTGAAGAGGCATAGTGTTCTGAACTTGAGGTTGTTGTTGTCGTTGTTGCTGTTTTGGCAGTATATGTTGTGTGTTCCACAGACATATCACCTTCAGGACTCTAAGTGATGTCTTTGAGCTGTATATTTTTAAACCCAAGATTTCAATTTATGTATGTGGGACTGAGCATTTCTTTCTTTAATCATTCCTTCCCTCCCTCCCTCCATCCCTTCCTTCCTTCCTTCCTTTTCCTTTTGCAACTCAGCTGAAGAAGGTTGATTTATTCCTACTCCTTTGTTCTTAGCACATACTCAGTCACCAACCTGTGTAAAGCCCCTTTCCTGTCTGTTTGTACATTGATGCATTCATTCACTTATTCACTTCATTCATTCACACATTCCTTTTTAATTTCATTTTCCACTTCCCTTCCTCCTTATTTATAGATAAGCTTTATAATGTATTTAATGTGTGTTTTTTGTTTAAAGGTATGCCTTGAAAATGTGTGGTGCTATTTTGTATGTGTGTGTTTATAACTTATGTAAACAGCATTAATTTTAAATAATTGTTGTGAACACTGACATAGCACTTTTCATGTGTCAGACACTGTTCTAAGCACCTTTACATGTACTAAGTCACTTAATCATCACGACAACATTATGGTGTAAGTACTGTTATTATCCTCATAAATAGAGGAGGAAACTAAGGCACAGAGAATTTAAGTATCTTGGCCAAGGTCATACACACAACTAGAAAGTAGAACAGCTGGGATAAAAACCCATATGTCATATCCATACTCTTAACAACTGTGTCAAACTGCGTCTTGTCATGTAATATTATATGTTTACACTGTTTTTTTTTAATTCCTATGTTTTGCTATGTATACATCTAATCCATTGTCTCTGACTGCATTAGTCTAAAAGCCACTTTTATAGGTTTAGGCAAATTTTTGCCTTAACTTTCATCAATGGTTCCAAGCTGACCATACACTAGCATGTATGGACCAGGACAGAGATGGAGGTCAGGATGGGTGAGTCAAAAGGGGCCCTAAGAAATATTCTACAGGAATGTGTTAGTTCTTAGCTCAGTGAAATTTCTTAGTTTTACCTAAATATGATTATGCCTAATAACAAAGTCATTTTGAAACTATTCCAAAATAGGAACTTTCTGGTGATTTACGCACAACAGAAAAAAAATTGTATTAGTTTGCTAGGGCTGCCATAACAAAGTACCACAGACTAGGTAGCTAAATAATAGAAATTTATTTTCTCACAACTCTGAAGGCTAGAAGTCCAAGATCAAAGTGCCAGCAGGGGTTGGTATCTTCTGTGAGGGCCTCAAGGGGAGGATTTGTTCCAAACTCTCTCGCTGGCTTGTAGACAGCTGTCTTCTCTCTATGTCTTCACATGGTCTTCACTCTGTACATGTCTGTATCCAAATTTCATCTTTTTATAAGGCCTCCAGTCATATTGGATTATGGTCCAGCCTAATGACCTCATTTTAACTTAATTACCTTTTTAAAGATTCTGTCTTCAAATATGATCACATTGTTAAGGTATTTCCGGTTAGGACTTTCAACATATGAATTTTGGTGTGGACACAGTTCAGCTCATAACAACATGTAAGGGACATAGCTAGACCATAGCTTGACTAAGTATTAAAGCTAATGTTGCTCTTATGAAAACATTACAAGATGATTCTTCCAACAAATGTACACTGGAAATCTGCTGTGTGCCAAGAACTAGGGTAAGAAACCACAGAAGGAGAATTTGGTGAATAAGTAATTTCCAGATGATGAGGGTGCCATTATTATCATTATTGCCTAGGAAGATTTCAGAATCACATTAGATAGCATTTTCATAGCAGAATGGATTTTCATTTGGCTGGATATACTTATTGCAGATATCCTAAAAGCCAGGTTGCTTTTTTCTCCATGATGCTGTATTTCCTTGAAGTCATGTTTTCTCTCTCCTTCTGGATCTTTTTAAACTTAAATTCTTCATACACTCTGTTCACCACAGTAATCCTGATCCTCAGTCAAATGTCACTGCTTTTTAAACCACTTACTCCTGCATTCTTCTTTTACCAATTGACTTGGTGGTGGTTGATTAATTCATAAGCACCAGATTATACTTAAGCTCTGTACCAACAGAAGCACATTGTGTCCAGCCTTGTAAGGTAAAGATGCAAACATGCACCTTAGATCCAAAAGAGCAAAGAGAGAAAGTAAAAGGTTGAACTTGTTTAATATTCCAAGGCAATGAATTTTCACAGCATTTAAATTATAATCTGTTTCATGATTCAGTATATCTGAGGTTAACCAGAGCCATAATCAAGAAAGAAGAGGGGGTTTGTGTGAGCTGGAGGAATGTTTAGAAATAATGTAAACAAAGCATAGTACTTCATAATTGTATATCCCATAAATAACAGCCAATCTGCTATTGGCCTAGCTGATTGACTGAGGGGCAGGGTGCGTCTAAAGTTCCACTAGCAAATGCCTGGATTTAGAGACAAATTTCTCCATCTCCAGAATGGAGTCCCCATGTGTTTTACCTGACACAAATGGAATGACTGTTGAAAAGTCCACGGAGTCCAGATTTTTTTAATTTGAAAAAATGTATGTACCCATACATAACAATACCAATGCCAAGTTAAATTCTTGAGATTAAACCTATAAAACAGGTTATTCTCAGCCAGAGTATGTTTTATTTTTTTGGCTTTGATATTTCCTGTCAACTTACAAAGAATCCATTGTGAATGTCCTGCTTCTAACTTCTCTCAGAGAGGATTTGCTGCTTGAGCTCTTTTTGCTGACACTTAGTGTAACTATATTCCATTTAAATAAGGGGGAAGGGAAGAAAAGTTTTCTAGCTAAGCAATATTTATAATATCATATGATTTCATATACATGCAGTATATTATCTATTTTTTTAACTCCTTAAATGAAGCTATTAATGTGTTGTGCATCTCAGGATTGGCTTCATTTTAAACCTAACCATTTGCATACTGCCTTTCATGCCACAAAAATGTTGGTTATGTGATAGATATTATTTTTAGGTATCCTTTGATTTCAAATAATTGTATTAAAAATATTTGAGCTATATGGAAGGACATTTTCAGACTCTAATAAGAAAAATTATATTGGGCCAGAGCAAGGGCATGCTGTAATTAAAGGAACATTTGAATAAAAATTAATTTTCTAGTCAGACTTGTTATACTTTTTATTGCAATCCTTATCAGCAATACCTTATGGGTATGAGATAAGATAAAAATGATTTGCACTAAGAATATTAAACAGTATCAAAAATTATTTTCAATAGCTTCATTTAGTTAAAAAAATATTAAACCTACATTTAAAAATATAAGAGCAATGAAAGAAGTTTGTAAATATTCTCTTTCTAGCCTTTAACACATTTTAATATCTAGCATACCCACTCTGTGGAGTCAGTAATACCCACTAGAATGGATTAACTTATGATTGTTTAAACTGATTTTGCTGTTTATCAGCTCTTATTCAGCAAATGGCAAGTTTGCTGACGCAGCAGTGTACCGTAGATTCATCCTCCTAGATTCTATCAGTCCTTTAATTCAGTGCAGGTCTATCACTGGTGTTTCAATGTGAAGACCTTTAATGCAGCACTGTAAAACTTCTAGAAATTACATTAGGGAATTTCTGTTGTTTTGGGGGCTTTGAAAGAAACAACCAGATAGGAATAAAATGCAAATAGCCTTGCTTAGTCTTTGGAGACATTTTTACATGATTTTTGTCAGTGCACACAGTGTATTAGGAGTTGGAGAACTAAGGGACACATATAACTTTAATACTTCTGAAGGACTTTTTTTTTTTTTACAAAGATTAACTTCTGCATATAGTTTGTTATTCTAAGTTTTTTAATTCAAAGCAATCAATTCCTTGCCAGCTCTTTTAAAACCTGCTCTCACTTTAAAGGCTACTCAGTCATGGATTATCTTACCACTATCCTACTGTAGCCATCTTCTCAGTCTTCCCGTTTGATCAAGTGGAACACAGATCTTTTGTTTATATTCGAATTTGGATTCTCTCTATTTCTGTCCTCTGTATGTTATAACAGAGAATTGAAAATTGGCAGTTAATAACATGATAGAGTGGACTGAGTGTAACAAAACTTTTGAATAGCTTTACTTTCATCCAGAGTATAAAGGTGTCATCTTTTCTATAGCTAACTCTTCCGAATGTTTTTTTTTCCCCCAATTACCTCAAGCCTACTCCAGAACCTTTACTGAATTGTTATGCCTTCTTATTTTCAATTTCTTCCTTTCCACTGATTTCCTGTCTTTGGCATGTAGAAATACATAGGATTGTTCATTTTAAAAACACCTTCCCCAAGCTGGTAATTCCTCAAGCTAGTGTGCTGTTTTCCTCTTTTCTTCCAAACTTTTTGAAAGACTGATCAATTCTGGAAGATTCTCCACTTACTTTCACTTTCCAATCCACCACAATAGTTTTTGTCTCAACTATTTTACTGAAACTCTTAGCTGTCATTGACCTCCTTTTTAGTTTTAAACCAAAGACCCCTTAATTGCTAAATCCGGTGGCCCCTTAAGTACCTCTCCTACTCGATCTATCTTCAGCAGTTGATAAGGAAGTCCTCCCATATATTTCTTTCAGAAATTCCTTCTCATATATTTTTTCTGGGCTACTACTTTCAAACTCACTCTCCTATCATTCCATCTTACCAATTTTCTTTGCTGATTTCTTTTCCCCCAACTTCTAAATATCAATGGTAGCCAAAAGTTTTATCTTTGGCCATCCCTTCTTGCTCTATATGTTTTTCCAAAGAAATTATGCAACCAAATGACATTATATGCAATTTATGTACAGATAATTTCAAAGTCTGTCTCCACAAACTTGATCTGTATTTCAGACATATATGAACTTATTAGAAGTATCCACCAGGTGCTTCAAATATAGCATATCCCAAGTCAAACCCATATTTACTCTATAATCATAATCCATTCTTACTCCTGTATTCCACATCTTATACAATGTCATCTATTTCTTACCCTCTCAAGCTCCTAGATTTATCATTGACTTTTCACTCCCCTTTAATACCCACGTCTAATACGTCATCTAACTCAACCAATTATACCTCCTAAATACCGTTCAAATATTTTTATCCTCTTCATTCCTATTTACTATTGAAGGAGTTCTTACTTTTGCCACCCCAAAATATGCTGCTTTGCCATATTGATTATTTTGAGTTGAAGGCATTTGAGAAATGGTAAATGCAGAAAGGGGTCTTTGACCTCCCCCTTTTTACATAAAAGCAATACGTAAAATAATTCATGAGAAAGTACACAAATTCCTTACTGTACCAGAAACTGAAGAATATTCTTATCACCCAAGACTGGAAGTTGCTGCCAAAATGGATCTGTACAAACAAACCGACTAAAATAATCCTTATCTTCTGTAAGATTCCCCCATATACTTCCTACTTACTTTCCTCAAATTAACTGCCCTTAGCTCAAACCCTTTTGCCTTGTCTCTCTCTCTTTTTTAAGCTCTTTATTGGTGAATATAATTGCTTTGCACTCTTGTACCAGCTTTTGATGTACACCAAAGTGAATCAGCTATATTTATACATATATCCCCATATCCCCTCCCTCCCGTGACTCCCTCCCACCCTCCTTGTCCTGGCCCTCTAA
The DNA here is from genome assembly GCF_030028045.1 of Hippopotamus amphibius kiboko. Taxonomy (NCBI): domain Eukaryota; kingdom Metazoa; phylum Chordata; class Mammalia; order Artiodactyla; family Hippopotamidae; genus Hippopotamus; species Hippopotamus amphibius. Next base: position 25,876,743 of record NC_080203.1, read on the forward strand.
GGTATCACCCATCACCGAGTTGATCTCCGTTTGTTATACAGCAACTTCCCACTAGCTATCTATTTTACAGTTGGTAGTGTATATATATCTATGCTACTCTCTCACTTTGTCCCAGCTTCCCCTTTGTCCCCGCCCCCCCAAACCCGTGTCCTCCAGTCCATTCTTTGCATCTGCATCCTTATTCTTGCCCTGTCACTGGGTTCATCAGTACCAATTTTTTTTCTTTAGATTCCGTATATATGAGTTAGCATACGGTATATATTTTTCTCTTTCTGGCTTACTTCACTCTGTATGACATACTCTAGGTCCATCCACCTCATTACATATAGCTCCATTTCATTCCTTTTTATGGCTGAGGAATATTCCATTGTATATATGTGCCACATCTTCTTTAGCCATTCATCTGTTGATGGGCATTTAGGTTGCCTCCATGTCCTGGCTATTGTAAATAGTGCTGCAATGAAAGTCATGGTACATGTTTCGTTTTGGATTACGGTTTTCTCTGGGTGTATGCCCAGTAGTGGGATTACTGGATCATATGGTAGTTCTATTTTTAGTTTTTTAAGGAACCTCCAAATTGTTTTCCATAGTGGCTATACCAACTCACATTCCCACCAACAGTGCAGGAGAGTTCCCTTTTCTCCACACCCTCTCCAACATTTATTGTTTCTAGATTTTTTGATGATGGCCATTCTGACTCGTGGGAGGTGATCCCTCATTGTGGCTTTGACTTGCATTTCTCTAATGATTAGTGATGTTGAACATCTTTTCATGTGTTTGTTGGCCATCTGGATATCTTCTTTGGAGAAATGTGTATTTAGGTCTTCCGCCCATTTGTGGATTGGGTTATTTGCTATCTTGCTATGAAGCTGCATGAGCTGCTTGTATATTTTGGAGATTAATCCTTTGTCCGTTGCTTCGTTGGCGAGTATTTTCTCCCATTCTGAGGGTTGCCTTCTTGTCTTGTTTATGGTTTCTTTTGCTGTGCAAAAGCTTTTAAGTTTCATGAGGTCCCATTCGTTTATTCTTGATTTTATTTCCATGATTCTAGGAAGTAGGTCAAAAAGGATCTTGCTTTGATGTATGTCATAGAGTGTTCTGCCTATGTTTTCTTCTAGGAGTTTTATAGTGTCTGGCCTTACATTGAGGTCTTTAATCCATGTTGAGTTTATTTTTTGTCTATGGTGTTAGGAAGTGATCTAATTTCATTCTTTTACATGTTGCTGTCCCATTTTCCCAGCACCACTTATTGAAAAGGCTGTCTTTTTTCCATTGATATTCGTGCCTCCTTTGTCAAAAATAAGGTGTCCATATGTGATTGGGTTTACCTCTGAGTTCTCTATTCTGTTCCATTGATCTTCCTTTCTGTTTTTGTGCCAGTACCATACTGTCTTGATCACTGTGGCCTTGTAGTATAGTTTGAAGTCAGGAAGCCTAATTCCACCAACTGCATCTTTTCTTCTCAAGATTGTTTTGACTATTTGGGGTCTTTTGCGTTTCCATACCAATCGTAAAATTACTTGTTCTAATTCTGTGAAAAATGCCGTTGGTAATTTGATAGGGATTGCGTTGAATTTGTAAATTGCTTTGGGTAGTACAGTCATTTTCACAGTGTTGATTCTTCCAATTCGAGAACGTGGTATGTCTTTCCATCTGTTTGTATCGTCTTTGATTTCTTTCATCAGTGTCTTATAGTTTTCTGTGTACAGGTCTTTTGCCTCCTTAGGCAGGTTTATTCCTAGGTATTTTATTCTTTTTGTTGCAGTGGTAAATGGGAGAGTTTCCTTAATTTCTCTTTCTGCGCCTTCGTTATTAGTGTATAGGAATGCAAGAGATTTCTGCGCATTCATTTTGTATCCTGCTACTTTACTAAATTCATCGATTAGTGCTAGCAGTTTTCTGGTAGAATCTTTAAAAATATGGAACGCTTCACAAATTTTCATGTCATCCTTGCATAGGGGCCATTCTAATCTTCTCTGTATTGTTCCAATTTTAGTATATGTGCTGCCGAAGTGAGCACTGTCTTGTCTCTTTTTTACAAATATATCATTAGTCCTTTGTTTAAAAAGTATATAAGCTCTTGTCCTGACTGCTTCTCTGGGTCTTCATTTTCCTTATGAAGACCCTTGCATGCACATAAAAATATTTTTAAAAATTTGTATGCTTTTCCTTTATTATTAATCTGTCTTGTGTCGATCTAATTCTTAGGCTCAGTCATTGAGCCGAGGAGGTAGACGTTTTTCTTCCCTTACACTATCTTATCACTTCTCCTGATGAACTATTTATTTAAATAGCTTCATTATTGATTACCTTATTAATATATTCTCTTTCCTCTAGACCATTTTCCCAATTATTGCCACAGTTATATTTTTAAATATAATTGATTTGTGTGACTTGCCTTCTTAGGGTGTACATGAAGTATCAGCTCTGAGGCAATACTCTGCAACTTTGGGGTGCCATCCTTAAACATGCCTTATATACACTTGTGGAATAATACATTTATTATTATACATCATTTATAACAAAGCCCTCTCTACCACACCTGAGCTTGTGCTAATGAAATGACTCTTGGCTGCCCCTATTTAGCTTCAGGATGGGGGCAGGTCGCCAGAAGGACCAACTATGTAATTAGAAGGTTAGAACTTTCAGCCCTATCCTTAATCTCCAGGGAGGATAGAGGGCTAGAGATTGAGTTCAGTCATTAACGCTCAACAATTTACTCAATTGTGCCTATACAATAAGGCTTCATTAAGAAGTTTACATTTACCAACCCAGAAGTTTAAGGATCTCCTGGGTTGGTAAATGTACTGGCATGCTGGCATGCCTGGAGAGGGCATGGAATGTCTGTTCACCAGTCCTCTTCCATACTTTGTCCTATATATCTCTTCCATTTGGCTATTTCTGAGTTGTATCTTTTGTAATAAAACTGTAATATTTGGTATAGCACTTTCCTGAGTTCTAAGTATCAGTCTAACAAATTATCTGACCTGAAGGGGGCTCATGAGAACCTTCAAATTTATAGTTGTTTGGTCAGAAGTGCAGGTGGCCCCTAGGATTTGTGACCAGCATTTGAAATGAAGACAGCAGATTGAACCCTTAACTTGTGAGTTTTGCATTAATTTAGCAGAGTTAGTGTCAGAATAAAATTATATTCTCGGTTGATGCTGAAGAAATGAAAACTGCTATTGAAACAACAATATATTTAACAATAGAAAAAAAACAAGCATTTGGTGTCAGAAAATGTGGGATATTTTAGAATGGCCCTGACTCATAGAAACATTTGGTTTGGGAAGAGAAAGAATGAAAGGGTGGGGGGGGGTGGTGAGGAACTTTTGATTCCTGGGTGGCCACATAGTCAAACATGGTATGGGAGAGCACCTGTGTTCTAATCAGTTGCTAAAGGTAAAAGTTACCAACGGAATTTAACAAAGTCCCTATGTTTGACTGCTTATGGATCCCAAAGTCTAAACACATAAGCAGGTAAAATAGAAGATGGAGGAAAGACATTTCTGGGACTCTGTGACATGGGAGTCTCATGCACTGTGGTTCTAAAGTCTGTTGGATGAATCCTAATGTGGGTTACAATTGGATTGAGAGAATATAGAAATGCAAAAGTTGATAGGATTAAGGTCAAAGTTTGGATGAAAATTGGGATGTTTAAACAGACTTTAGGAAAAGGAGTCATGTCTCCTTTACTTGGATATTTATAGGAAAGGATATTGTGTTTGACCAGGGAGCACTTATTCTACCTAGTACTATAAAACCAAAACCTGTTGATGAATACAAAGAGAGACTACAGGAATGTAAGGATTGATGGGATTAAAGTGAAAGTTTGGACAAAAATTGGTATGTTTGAGCAGGCTTTATGTGAAGTGGTTGTGTTTCTTTCACTTGAATATAATATGTAATACAGGGATGGATATTGTGGCTGACTGGAGAACAGTTCCTCTACCCAGCTTTGTAAAACAGAAGGCATGCAAATCTGCCCTTCAAACAATATTAATTGGACATGCTAAATAAGAATGAATCAAGTTACCTGAGCCCACAAAGTATAGAATAGAACGTGGAATGCTAGGACAGACAAGTTCTCTGTACAAAAGCCATAAGTGGAGCCTAGACTGGGGCTCATGGCAGAAGTGCCTCCCAACAATGATTGCTGGAACTTTGGACTAGAGAATTTCCATTTGAGGAGCAATTACTAGCTTATAATCAGACATTAATTGAAACCGCCCTTATGAGTGAAGGACACAAATGTTTTAAAACTGGAAATATCCAAAATGTTGTGGGTGATATTGGAGAAATGCTTCTAATGGGAGTGCAGTGCCCAGAAACGTTCCACAATAAAATGGAAATGATTTATATAGGAACATACTACTGAGGAAATGCAGGGAGTTACTCAGTGTATCAAGCAGGTACACTCTTTTCCCTCAAGACTGACTCTGGAACCATCCGAGGACGTGCTGGATTTTATTGTCAGTTGAAGGGGCCTATAAACAGCTCTTAACTGAACAACAATGAGCTGTTTGGTTTATGGATGATAGCTCCAAAGTGCATGAACAACAACCTGTTTGAAATGTCACCACTGCAATCAAAGAAGAAAAAACCAAAATAGCTCAATGGGCTGAGTTTTACCATGTTTGTCATGATGTTTTGGATTTTACTGACTCATAGGCAGTGGTCAATGGCCTGACTATTTGGTCAAGAAGAGGGCAATGGAAAACTGTCCTAGGAAAGGTATGCTTGTATGAGGCATAGCCTTATGGAAAGCACTATGAGAATTTGAGGGGTGCATTAAAATAGGATAGGTCAATGCCCATCAGAAGCATCCTCTTCTAAGTTTGGAAGGTGATTGGAATCAACTAGAAGATATTTTGATCTGTTTACCTAAGGTTTCATTTGAGTCCCTGACATGAGTGGATATAAGGCAATTGCAGCAATGCAGAGATAAGCTGAATCTAGACCTGTTCCTCTTGCAGCCTTTGAGGCCTAAAATGCCAATAAGAGCTATTCTGTTTGCCAGAAAGAGAGACAGACTATAGATTCTGGGGTGGTGGTGGGGAGGTGGGAGAGGGGCTTAAAGTAGCTGTCAATTCAGACTGATACCAGTAGCCCCAGGTCCTGACAGAAATAGACCTTGAGTTCAGACTGGGCTTTGCTCACCCAGTATTAGATGCACGTGCTTAGAGTATTATAAAAGAGCTGAAACAGAAGATATTGCAACAATTGGGACCTCTGAGTCACATTTCTTCAGACAAGGAACACACTTTACAGCCCACAGTGTACAAAAATAGGCAAAGAGATATTCTCCTGAGAGTAACAGTTTGATAAAGATTTGGATCTGGCAACTGAAACATTGATTGTCTAAAACAGGAAAAGATACAAGCATGAAAGGCTGGCTTTGTGGTTTATCAGTGTGTGCTCACCCTCAAGAGGAGGGGTGCTAAGGGAATGTCCCCATTAGATACTCATTTGTTTCTCTGGATCTGGGAAAGAGGGGAAAGGGGAGGACGCTGGTATGATGACTACACTTTTTCTTCCCCACATCAATTCAGTTCTCTTTTTCCTATCTGTTACAGTGGTCACAGGGCCAGAGCTGAAACTGCAAGTGCCAGGAACAAAGATAACTTCCTAGGCAAAATATATATATATATATATATATATATATATATATATATATATATATATTCAAACCATCATGTCAAAATTCCTAAGCAGCCTATTCCTTTACCCCATCTGGCAAAATTGGACTTTACAATTTATGCAGCTATATTGCCTAGTGATAAAAATATCCCATTAGTTCCGTACCTATGTAATCCTACCCTATATGAATGGGAATGGACTGAGGGGGAGGTATTTGCTAGATATTGTTGCCTTCAGTCTAGACCAGCACAGTGGCTGAACTTAATGTCCCTTTGAAAGATGGAAAATTTTGGGTATAAATAGAGATAAGGAGGAATAGTAGCTAAGGGTAAAGGACTGAATAAATGTGTTAAGAAAGAGGGAGACCCAATATTAGATTAATACCTTGAAAGAGGCTCAGAGCAAGAGATGACGTTGTCTCTTAGCTCAAATATATCAGATGCTTGAAAGGGTAAAAGTGTATGTTACCAAATCTGTGTCTGCTTTTGGAACCGGACAAAATCAAATGGAAGCCTGCATATCTGACTGGCCCACCCTGGAGACATTTTTATAGGATATGATGAGCTGAACTAATTATTAACGAGTGAATGGACTCCAGTAATGCGCCAGTATGTTTTGACTTTGATGATGCTTTTACCATATGGGCACTGTGGGAAAAGAGCAGAGGTTTTGCCTGTGGTATAATAAAATATATATATGTATTTGGCCTTTGTCCTTGGCCCTTGCACAGAACTCCTCAAGCACTTGGAATTTCCTGAGTGATCCAGTATCTTTTGTTATTTATAACAAGCCGCTTTCCACCAAACCGGAGTTTATGCTAATGAAGTGATTCTTGGCAGCCACTAGATAGTTTCAGGATGGGGGCTGGCTGCCAGAGAAATGAAGCACATGATTAAAGGTTAACTTTCATTCCCACTCCTCAACCTCCACAGAAGATGAATGGCTAGACATTGAGTTTAATCATTAATGGCCAATGATTTCATTAAACATACTTGCATAATAAAACTCCATTAAATACTGTTGAACAATGAAGTTCAGGGAACCTCTGAGTCGGTAAGCACATCAATGTTCTGGGAGGGTGGTGTGCCTGGAGAGGGCAAGGAAGCTACGTGCCCCACATCCCCATCCCTCCGTAACTTGCCCTGTGCATCTCTCCCATTTGTCTATTCCTCAGTCGTACCTTTGTAATAAAACTGTAATCATAAGTATAGTTAACCCTTGAATTGCATGGGTGAACTTATACATAGATTTTTTTCAATAGTAAATCCTACAGTACTGCATGATCTGCAGTTGGTTGAGTCCACCGTTGGAACCATGAATATGGAAGAACCGTGAATACAGAGGACCAACTATAAGTCATTCAAGGAATTTTGACTGTGCGAAGAGTTGGTTCCTCCAACCCCTGTGTTGTTCAAGGGTCAACTGTATAGTACTTTCCTGAGTTCTGTGGGTTGTTCAAGTGAATTATTAAACCTGAGGGGTGGATTGTAGGAATTTCCAAATTGATGGCTAGTTGGCCATAATTTAGTTGGCCCACAGGACTTATGACTGGCATTTGAAGTTAGGGCAGTTTTCTGGAACTGAGCCTTAACTTATGGAGTCTGCATTAACACTGGTTAATATCAGAATTCAATTGACTTCTGGGACACACAGATAGTGTTAGAGAATTGAGAATTGTTGGAACGATAAGGTATTTGGTATGAGATAAAAACAAATAACACTAAACAAGGGACCTCTATGAGGTACTGTGTGCTCAGTAGAAAGAATACACATGGATCCAGGAATGAAGGAGTAGAAGCAGGATTGGCCCTGCATATCATCATCACAAATGACCCACTAGAGGACTTTGTGCTTGCTGTCCCTGCAACTCTTGGATCTGCAGAGACAGAGGTCCCAAAGTGGGTGCATTTTTGCTATGTGCCAATAAATTATAATCTACAACTGCCACCAGGGCATTTTGGACTCTCTGTGTTCAGGGTGCAACAAGCCAGAAGAGTTATTATTTTGGGCAGAAGTAATTGACACTGATAACAAGAGAGAGGAAATAGGTCTACTCTTACACAATGGGGACAGGGAGGAATATATGTGGAATCCAGATGATCAATTTGAGTTCCTATTGGTATTTCCTTGCTCCATTGTAACTAAATGGACAGATGCAGCAACTCCTACCAGGCAAGGATCTAATTACTAGGGCTTAGGCTCTTCAAGCATGAAGTTTTGTGTCACACCACATTGACCCCAAGCCCTTTGAGATGATAGCTAAGGATAAAGGCAGTTTAGAATGAATAGTGGAGGAGGGACAGGATGAGAACCTGAGAGCAACTGCAACAATAGGGGCTCTAGTTTGTCCCACTAGCATCTCTCTTCCAAGTATCTCATTAGGAAGAGAGGTTCAAGAGAACTGTGGAGGAGCTGTTTCCCTGAACTTGCATGGAGAAGTGCATCTGTGCAGTACAAGTGATGGACTGTGGCCTCGTTGGGGGTGCAGTGGTTACACTGTCCCTTCAAGAGAACCTGCTGCAGGATAGTGACCTCAGCATCATATCTTTTAATGTCCCCTTTTTAAACAACAAATCATACATCCATTCATGCACAAAAGTGCCTTTGTGAAAGTTGGTGGATCTAGTACATATATACTAAGGGAAGTAGAGTCTTACCCACCTGTGCATCAGGTAATAGGCATACAGACATTGGTGACGACTATGGAACCAGCAGACCCAATGAACCTGCCCAGACCCTGCTCAGGAAAAAACAAAAACAAAAACAAACAACCACAACAAAACAACCAACTCTCTACAGCAAAAGAAACAATCAAAAATGTAAATGGCAACTTATAGAATGGGAGAAAATATTTGCAAACCATATATTGAATAAGGGGTTAGTGTCCACAATACATAAAGAACTCATACAACTCAATAACAAAGAACACAAACAATCCTGAATGTGGAGAAAAGGGAACCCTTATACACTGCTAGGAATGCAAGTTTGTTCAGCCACTATGGTTGACGTTCCTCAAAAAATTAAATAAAACTACCACATGATCCAGTAATTCCAATCCTGAGTACATACCCCAAGTATATACCCCAAGTAGGATATTGAAGAGATATATGCACTCTCATGTTTATTGCAGCCTTATTCGCAACAGCCAAGATATAGAAACAACCTGTGTCTGTCAATGGATGAGTGTATAAATATGTGGAAAGAAGGAAATCCTGCCATTTGCAACAACATGGGTGGACCTTAAGGGCATTATGCTACGAGAAATAAGTCAGACAGAAAAAGACAAATACTGTATGATATTTATATATAGAATCTAAAAAAGCTGAACTTGTAAAAACATAGAATGGCAGTTACCAGGGGCTGGTGGGTGGGGGAATCTGGGAGATGTAGTTTAAGGGTACAAATTTGCAACCAGTAGATAAATAAGTCCTGGAGATCTAATGCACAGCATAGTGATTAGAGATGACAATACTGCATTATAAACTTCCAAGTTGCTAAGAGAATCGATCTTGTTTCCATCACAAAAAAGAAATGATAATTATGTGACTTGATAAAGGTTTTAGCTAACGCTATGGTGGTAATCATATTGCAATATATAAATGTATCAAATCAACAATGATGGACACCTTAAACTTATTCAATGTTATACAGAAATTATATTCAATACAAATTTTAAAAAAAGCACGCTAAGAGGTTATAAAAAACACAAATGATCTTAATGTATATTGTTAAGTGAAAGAAAGTCACAAAAGGCTACATACTGTATGATTCCAATTACATGACATTCTAGAAAAGGCAACAAACCAGTGGTTGCCATGAGTTGGGGTTGGGGGGAGGATTTGAATGAGTGAAGCACAAGAAATTGCTCAGTACAGTGAAACTCTGCTGTTTGGTACAACAATAGTGAGTACATATCACCATGCATTTGTCAAAATCCATAGAACATTACAGTACAAAGTGCAAATCTTAATATATATGCACACTTTAAAAAATAATTTGAGTTCATGAGGATAAAATGAAAATGTGACAAATAATATTAGTTTATTACAAATGTATGAAACTAATTCATTGAAGGAGGTGGTGAGATAAGATATTGACTTAAGTAATTTTAGGAATGAGTGGAGTCTGTAAGATTAAAGGCAAAAGGAAATGCTCATAATCAGTGTACTCTAGTTGATAATGATTTCCCCCCACAGGGATATGGGATAACAATTCTTGTGTGTGTGTGTGTGTGTGTGTGTGTGTGTGTGTATGGGAATTAGACAAGCAAACTCATGGATGTTGGATGGTGGAAGCCAGGTTTCTCACAATTGAAATGGGAGGTTACAGATAAGCAAGGGGAGGAGGAATGATGGATGTGGTAACAAACTAGAGTCAGAGTTCATACAGAGACATCTGTATGAACCCATGTTTAGCATAATATAGTTACAGATGGTTATACACAGAAATATTTATAGTTATGTGCATATACAAAAGATAGCATACACAAATAGATTTCCTTTCTCTTTCAGCTAAGAAGGCCTAGAAGCAATGACAGCATAGAAGCAAAGAGTACACCTAGTACTCAGATCTTGGTTTCTTGCAGAAAGGGCTGAAATTAGGACTCAGGCAGGAAATATGCAACATGAGTTGGAGCACCTTTTAGTGCAAGAAATGAAGAAAGGAAGTTGTCAAAAAAAATCTACATTGATGAGTGTATGTTAAATGGACAGAGGAGCCTCCTGAAATGGCTCCCAAAATGGTCAAACTGGATGAATTTGAGCAACAAAATAGTGTTGGGTTATAATCCAAAGTATAAAATTAATAGCCATGAGTTCATACTAATATAAATAAAGGATTGAATAAATAAATGGGGGAAGAGATCGATCTTCTCTGCAGAAGTATTCCAAATAATTTATGCAGAGAGTATCCCCTCAAGGAGGTACATAGCTCCCTACTCCTTAAGTATGGGCCACAGATAGTGACTTCCCTCCAAAGAGTACAGTATGGAAAGAGGTTTTATTTATTTATTTATCTATTTATTTATTTTTGGAAAGATGTTTTAAAAAGAAACTTTACAGTGGAAAACCCTGATGAACACTGCCTCAGATACATAATCAAGATTAACAGCAACAGTGCTAAGCCATGTTCATAACATACCCTTAATATGATGTGATAAACATGGCCGTTTATCTCTACAGTCTTCCTCCAAGAAGAACACACAACCCTCATCTGATTGTATTAGGTTCCTTTTTCTACTGTAACAATTAACCATAAACTTAGCAGCTTCAAACAAGAGAAGTGTATTCTCTTTCAGTTCTCAGAGCCAGGGGTCCAAAATGAGTCTTACGGGGCTAAAGTCAAGTGTTCAACAGTGTTGGTTCCTTCTGGAGGCTCCATGGGAGAATTTGATCCTTATCTTTTCCAGCTACTTGTGACTGCCAGCAATGCTGGACTTCTGTTTCTGTTGTCACTTTGCCTTCTCTTCTTCTGTAGTCAACTCTCCCCCTACCTCCCTCTTATAAGGGCATTTGTGGTTACATTTAAAGCTCACCCAGGTAAGTAAGATAATCTCCCCATTTCAAAATTAACAATGATATCTGCAAATTTCTTTTTGCAATATAAGTTTAGTGTCTCAGGTTCCAGGGACTAGGACATGGATATCTTTCAGGCCATTATTCAGGCCAGCACACTAACCATGAGAAAAGGCATCAGACATGTCCCAGCTGACAGATATTCTACAAAATATCTGGCCAGCACTCCTCAAAACTGTCAAGGTCATCAAAAACAAGCAAAGTCTGAGAAACTGTCATAGCCAAGAGGAGTCTAAGAGATGATAACTACATGTAGTAAAATATCCTAGATGGGATTTCAAAGAGAAAAAAAACATTAGCTAAAAACTAATGAATTTGAATAAAGTAAGATTCTGTTAATAATAATGGCCAATATAGGCTTATTAATTATAAAAAATATGCTATAGACTAATGTAAAATGATAATAATAAGGGAAACTGGGTGTATTGTACATGAGAACTCTGTACTATCTTTGCAATTTTTAAATAAATCTAAATATATTCTAAAATAAAACATTTATTTTAAAAGTTAAAAATGTTGTATTTATAATCTGATTTCAATTATGCCAAAACAATGTAAGTCTAAACAAAGTCCTGAAGGAAGCACATAAAACATTTAAAGTCAATTTTAATTGATTGTTACTGGTCTAAGACATGATTTTCATACTAAAAGCAAACTTGTAATTATTACTAATATAAATTAAAATTTTCAAGCTAAAAATGAGATTACAATATTGATGATCATTGTGGATCTGTTTGTGATCATAAATGATATTGCAACTGGCCACCTTACTAACAGATATGATACTTTAAAAAAGATTATGTATATATTTTTTCTCTCATAAGCCAGTCCTCTGCAATTTTATCCACTGCTTTTCTGTCTAGCAAGTTTTTCTGAATCTAGAGAGTAAATATATACCTATATTTTTTCTGATATTTGTCTTATATATTAAACTTTCCTATCTTGTACTCATACAGAAGAATTTAAAAGTTCTGGTTGTTAAAAAGGATGGAATTCAGGAGAGTACAATTATCTTTCCATAATGTTTTGGTTATTGATTCTTAAGTTTATTTAATTACATTGGAAATCATGGGTAGCTTATTTTTCTTGATCTTTAAACTGAAGAGAGATTCCCAAAAGAACACTTGCAGAGATTAAAGGCTATTTCTCATTTAGGTAACCTCCTCCAGCTTCAGGTTGAAGTACTCGTCAGCTGGGAACTAAAGAAAATATGTCCTTGTGGGAAGCGAGGTTAGGTTCTTATGATAGCTCTGGCAATATCTTGATTATGTTCCCAGTGAAAATGTACCCAAGATACAGGAAAATATTCTTTTCAAGGAACAATGTTTGATCTACCACAGTTTATGAAATAAACATATTATAACCTATTTATTTTCAATTTATATCTATCTAAGAAAAATTTAGATGTTTGACTAGATCTTTATTGTATTTATTAACGACTCTTGACCACATGAAATAATTATTTTAGTAAGTGGCCTTGCACAGCTAGAGGACATAGGTGATCACTCATGCTACTGGAAGAGATTGTTCTGAATAATTACAGACAATCTCTAAATAACTTTTTTTGCTGTTGTTTTCACTTCTTGTTCTGGTAACAGTAAGAGGTAAAGGTCTCAAGAATCTATTAAAAGTGTTAGATTTGTTAAGGCTTAATGGAACACTTTCTTATCATAATACAAATAAGTAAATTACAGAATCATAGAGTGAGAATGGGATTCTCCTTTGACAATGTTAATTATACTTGTTTTAAAAGACTTTTATGCAGAAGTTTAAAAAATAATTCTATTCTGGAAAATTTGTCTTGTATATTTGAGGGATAAAAGCAAAGATTATTTGCATGTAAGATAAAGGGCAGCTTAATGGCAGGTGAGAATTGTATCACTAAACCACCCAGGCACCAAAATGGTAGCTTAATGATCTATGATGTAACAGTATCAAAATATTATTCCACTCCCACATTGCCTTTATTCTTTTAATTTAAGTCATAAAAGACTAGGTTCTGTTTTCTCAGGATGGAGAGTGGGGAAGACATTATTTAAGAAGGAAATTCAATGTATTTTTAAAGTTATATTTAATTTTCAAGCATACTAGTTCTCAATGTGAATAGGATCAAGCTCACTAATTCTGAACTAATTAGTGCCGATATTTCAAGTAAGGTAGCACTGCATTAATATCCAGTGACTTTATTTTTTCATACAGATTATATGTTAAATTTTTTTTCCTTTTGCTTTCTTTAAGTCTGAATCATTGAGTGTATTAAATATTTCTAGTAAGAGAACATTTTCTTTTTTTTAATATTTTAATTTAATTGGAGTATAGTTGATTTACAATGTTGTGTTAGTTTCAGGTGTTCAGCAAAGTGATTCAGTTATACATATACATATATTCATTCTTTTTTAGATTCTTTTCTCATATAGTTTATCACAGAGTATTGACTAGAGTTCCCTGTGCTATACAGTAGGTCCTTGTTGGTTATCTATCTTGTATATAGTAGTGTGTGGGTGTGTTCATCCCCAGCTCCTGATTTATCCCTCTCCCCACTTTTCCCAGAGAACATTTTCTTTTCTGTACATTCGTAAAAACAATTTGCCAACATACTATTGAACTCAGATTTTGTGTTCACTCCTAAGGAAATGGCTGTAATTTGTAAAGGGAATAGGAAACTGGGAGACAGAATTATTGTTATAAGAGTCAGGAGATCTGGACTTTAGTCTTATGTCTTCTACTAACTCTGTGGTGGACTTTGGGAAGGTCACTTATTCATCTGGTGTTTGTCTCTTCTTTTGAAAAAAATATTACAAGAATTAGTTTTTAAGTTTTGCAATACCTTAAATACTATATTAACCAGATGCTTAAGTTGTCACTAAGACCAATACATTCTCACGTTTCACTTGGACTACCACAGTGATCTTCTAACTGGTCTCTACTTGGTATGCTGGTCCCTCCATTCCATTATTTCCATATTACAATAGAATGATGTTTCAAATACACATCGGATATATTTATATTTATATCTGCTTTCCACTGCATTTAGAATAAAATCCTAACTCTTTTATCATAGCCCATAAAACCCTATAGGAACTGTCCCCCAGACTTTGACTTGTGTTCCTCTTTCCATTTCAGATACATATACATATACATAAGCTAAGTCCTGCTTATGGCCTTGGCAAATGCTCTTCCCTCAACCTGAAACATTTTCCTGAAATCTTTACATGATTGACTTGTAGTTATTCATGTCTCAGTTCAAACATCACCTACTCAGAGAGGCCTTCCCTAATGTCCCCTCTAGAAAATGCCACCACTTGACCCTAAACCTCTTTATCACAGAACCCTGTTCATCTTCTTCTGAGAAATTTGCTATACTCTATAATTAAGTCATTCATTTAATTACTTGAATTATGCCTGTCTTCTCCACAAAAATGTATGTTTCTGGAAAGTCAACCTGGCTTGTACATTAATGTATCAACAGTGCCTAGAAGAGTGCTTGGCACAGAGTTTTAAGTGCTCAATAAATGTTTGCTGAATTAATGGATTTAACCTTCTTAGTATTGTCTTTTGTATAAAAAAGAATGTAAGCCAGATTTATTCCTAATCAAAAAAAAATTTTTTCTTATCATTAAAAAATCTACACTTCAAAATTAGTATTTGTAGTCATAATGTTCACTACTGATATTTTTACCTGCAAGTCCTATCACTTGAATGCTGCTTATTTCAAACTGCCATTCAGAAAATATGAACACTTTGCATTTTAAACTAGTAGAGATTTAAAGCATATACTAAAATGCTATAAACTTTAGTACAGCAAATCTGTCATTTATTTATAGTAAGTCACTGATGATATGCCATGTGTTTTTTTCCTAACTGTACCCATAATTCATTGTTGGTAAAATATTTACACTTTGCTAATCTCTCAATAATATTTCACTTTGGCATGATAAGAAAAAATGTCATTGAAATTGAGTACCTTCCCATAGTCAATGTGCTCTGATGAACTTAACAAAATATTTTAACCCTGCTTTTCAACTCCTTTAAAAGTAAACTCAAGATATACCTTAATTGCTAAGTATTTCTTATAACTATATTAAATATAACACAAAACCATACTATATATACAACAAAGCATAGCTTTATTTTATTATATATAATGCATAGCTATAAATATATATAATAAAACATTGAATGCAGTTCTAAAATAACATTTTTTAAACAATCTAAATTTATATTAAGGTAAGAAACATTCTTTGTTGGGTTTTTATTGTTGTTATCTTTTAGTTATCTATTTCTAAGTTATTGAGATGTAGTCAGAGAATGTGATCTGTGTGATATGGATTTTTGAAATTTAATGAAAATTACATTTCATAAATCTATATATGCACTTGAAAATAACAGGTATTCTTTGCTGGGGTTTATAACTGCTTATTAGATTAAGCAGATTAAGTTTATTCATTGTATTTTGAATTCTATATCTTTACTGATATTTTTTAACTTTTTTTGATCTATCTTTTATTATCAAAGTTATATTATATTCATGTGTTTTTAAGCCAATTTCTTCTTGAAGAGACAAAGCATTTTAATTTAGAACACTCTAAAATAGTGGTTCTCAAACGTTAGTGTACAATCATCATCATCTGGGGCTACTGGTAAACCACAGATTGGTGGTCCCACTCCCAGAGTTTCTGATTCAGTAGATCTGGGGTGGGGCCCAAGAATCTGCATTTCTTACAAATTCCCAGGTGATGCTGATGCTGCTGGTCCGAGACCACATTTTGAGAGCCATGTCCTAAAAGTGGATTTTCATCCCAGCTGCTAATTATAATCAACTGACGGAAATAAAAATATCAGCGTTTGGGCTCCAAATATGACCAGAAAATTTAAGGGTAGGACTCAGGCTCCAGAAAGCGTTTAAGATTCCCCAAGTTAATTCATTGTGTAGCAGGAGTTGAGAACCATTAATCTAAAACATGTTGGAATCAATCTGACTTCACAATATGTGATTAGTATTCATCAAAGAGTAGTTTCTTCACACTTGGTTACCTCTAATTGGACTAGGAAAGTCCCCTTACTAGGTTCCTCATGCCCACTTTCCAATTTCCTGATATTTTTCACTTAAACAGACTTCACTAAATGACCATTACATGTTAAACACCATACCAGCTTGCTTTGTTTATACCATTTTTTGTGCTCCTCTTTTGCATAGTTCTTCATCCTTATTTCAATTCATTATCATCTGAATAATAATCATCACAGCAACAATAATAATGATAGTATTAACTATGTATCAGGCACTATTCTAAGTGCTTTCCATGTATTAACTCATTTACTCCTCATAACAACCCTATGAGGTAGGAATTATTATTTCTATCATACAGATGAGGAAATTGAGGCAAATAGAGTTTGAGTAAGTTAACTAAGGTCACTATAGTATTATAATAAGTGGCCAGAATATGAACTTAGATATGCAGTCTGCTTTGAGCTACTGACAATCAGAAATTGAAGCATCTATAAAATTAGAGTCACTGGAAAAATACTGTTTATCCAAAATTTGATTTGCAGCTTTGCCTAAAAATTATATTTTCCATTGTTTGTTTTAGTATGAATGCTTAGTGGAGTATCATTTCATTTTTTTAAATTCCAAAATAGAGACCATTCTCAATCATAAAATGCATAATTCATATTGTTTGATTCTATACATTTGAACTGGTGACATAATTTTTTATATTAATCTGCATAAATCAGAGTACTGTCATATATTCTTACCCTGCAACTTACAAACTTCTTTGCAAATTATTTGTATCTTTAAATACAAATATTTTAAAATTATTTGTAAATTATTTGTAAAATAACTTGTACATATAGAGCACATGTTGTACAGGAAAATTTTAACCCAAGTTTTGATTTATATAAAATGCCCAGAATATTGCTAATCAGTACCTGTATTTGTCAACCTGGGGTGCTATAGCAGAATACCACAGACTGGGTGGCTTAACCAACAGAAGTTTATTTTCTCACAGTTCTGGAGGCTAGACGTCCAAGATCAATGTTGGCAAATTCGGTTTCTGGTGACGGCTCTCTTCCTGGCTTTCAGAAGGAAAGCCACTATGTGCTCACATGATCTTTCCCCTGATTTCCAGGGAGGGGAGAGGGGCTTGAGGTTGAAGCAATTGCCATTGGCCAATGATTTAATCAATTGTGACTATGTAATAATGCCTCCATAAAAACCTCAAATGACAGCTTTTTGGCCTTTTTTGCAGAGCTTCCATGTGGGGGAACCAGAACAATTCCTCAAAGCACTGTGCCAGGCCCCAAGCTCCATGAGGACGGAAGCGCCTTTGTTCCAGACCTCAGCTCTGTGCATCTCTTCATCTGACTAATGATTTCTATCTGGTAATCTAGTGGGTAAACAGGTTTTCCTGAGTTCTGTGAGCAGTTCTAGCAAATTAGTCAAACCTAAGGAGGGGGTTATGGGGAACTGACTTATAATCAGTAGATCAGGTAACAACCATTGGAATTAAGTCCAGGAACCCTTTGCAGATATCTTTAAATTCTGTCTTCATTAAATATAAATAATAGGCTGTAATCATTAAGGATGTGGTATATTTTGATATTGCTAGAAAGGATCATCTTAGAAGTTTCATGTATAGATAGACAACATGCAATAAATCAATCAAAATAATTCCAAACCAAGCAATTTATTCATTGAATGAATCTCTGAAAGGGTTGAAATTAGTAAGGTAAAGATAGAGAGAGGTGATATTCTAGTCACGATAGATTAATGTTCTAAAATTCAAATGAAAACCTCCCATTCAGCTTAGAAATTTGAGCATTTTAATTCCTCCCATTCCAATCTCAAAATTTCCATTCAAATTATCAAAATAATATAAAATATATTTTAAAAAGTATCTGCACTCTCTCTGGTACCAATGACATTCTTATATCAGAAATGTCTGAGTCAAGAGAGGCTGTATTGAGAGAAAGGCCCACCAAAATATGGTTCGCCTAATGTAAAGAATAAGACACTCTTTGCCCCCACATCTCTATACTTTGGAAGTAATTGGAAGAGGCCTCTTAGCTCACGGTGACTGGATTTGAAGCAGTTATAAGATGGCAGGCCAATCTTGATCATGTCAGCAACTGGGAAACAGGCCAGGTGCACAGGTAATTCAGAGAAAAGATCCTGCAGCTCTATACACGTTACCAACACTGTGCTATGTAAAAGCAGGGGCACTGCAGACTGGTAAAATGTCCCTACTCTGGCTGACCTTTTGTTGTCCTGAGATACACAGATAGCTTTAAAGGCTATAAGCTCATTTGATATCTGGCTGAGTTTTCATCTAATTCCTATTTGTTTCTGACTTCTAATATTCTAATGAAAACAATGTTTGTAAGGTTCCATTTTGCATGAAAACAAAAATGAAACCTACTGTAATGTGTGTGTGTGTGTGTGTGTGTGTGTGTATGTGTATTTGTGTGTGTGTGTGTCTCAAAATAATGAATCGCAAACCATAAAAGTTCATTTCTAGGTATTGGGGATTGATGGGATATTAAGTTTTTATATTTTATTTTTATATTCCTATGTTATATACATGTTTAAAATTGTATCTTAAAAAGGAAAATAACAGATGAAAGTTTATATAAATTTAGAGTAGGAAAATCCTTTTAAAGCCTAACATCAAGGGTAACAATGGCATTGATATTTAATGTTTGAATAACTTGACATCAAAAGATAAAATAATATAAAAGGTAAGAAAAGAAAAATGATTTTTAAAAATTGAAAGGTCAGTGAAGAATTGTGAAAAAATTTCCATGATATGATGAAGGAACATTTAAATCAATAAAACAATGAATACCTCAAACTAGACTATAATCTTTGAGGAGCAGGGCTTTATCTTAGTTAATGGTTTATCTGTAGCTCCTAGCACATAGTATGTATTTAAAAAGTATTTTAAAAGTGAATTTTTTTCAAACAGGTAGAGAAAATGAACTCATAACAGAAATATTTAAGCTTAATACAAATCAATTAAATAAAAATTCAAAAAATTATCCTTCTGCCTGGATTATGTATCCATCTTCTTGTGTACCTAAAACATTCCTCAAGCTTCAAGATGTATACCAAGTGTCATGTCATCTTGGAAGTCTTTCCTATTTCCCTATTCACATCGTCTTCAGTGTTATCAGGTCACTGTATATTTTATCCTGTCATTGAGCTTACTTTATTATAATTTGAGGTCATGTTTGTCTTCCCAGCTGGACTTAATTCTAAATGACAAGGAATTTTTCTTTTTGTTCCTTTTTTTAAAAAAAACTGAGGCACAAGTGACATATAGCACTACATTAGTTTCAGATGTACAACATAGCGAGAAAATATTTGTATATATTGTGAAATGATCAGAAAATTTCTTAGTGATAGAGGTATTTATAATATCTAACAGTTCCTAAGTTGTGGTAGGTGCTCAATAGGCATTGCACTGAATGAAATTGTTATACGAAAATAAAATAGAAAACTGAATATTCATTTACAAAGAAAAACAGAAAGTGAATTAATTTTTATCATTGTATGCAAGTTTACTTTAAATCTATATTTTCTTTGATTCTGTTAGTCTTTAAGGTTAAGGTTTTAAAATTTATTTTTAATTTAGTATTAAATTTGCCAAAACATTCTCAATAGTGTGTTATATTAATTACACTGAATCTTCTATTCTCACTATAGCCAATATAGATTGATCCTATCCTAGAATCCGCTATCTGGTTTCATTAGAGAGAGTGGCAGTGGTAGTGGTCCTGGCAAGTTTTATCTTTATACTAACTCACCACGTATATCTGGGTCTATTTGTTACAAATTAACATGAGGAAGTCCCCAAGAATGTCAATAGGGTTTTCCCATCAGTAATCAATAATGATATAGGGGATAGCTCTGTGAGTTATCACACAGTTGTAAGGAGGTCAAGGTCCTGAATTATGGTCCTTTTATTTCAACAGTTAACATTTTTCCCCACAGTCTCAGTCTGTACCATTAACCTCAGTCTTTTAAAAATGTTTATGATTTCATTGAAAAAATGAGAAAAGATCAGTCCTCCTTTGATAACGAAGAAAGATAGAAGGTACATATAAACTGAAGATCAATTCTATTTCTTTTCTACAGAGAATAGGGCATGCTTACTATAAAATAAACTTTGTTTAATATTTACATAATTTTAAATGTAAAATGCCTATTAAAGTAGGTTATAGATAGTAAAGATTAAAGTAGACACATAGCTCTGTGAGATTTTTTTCTGGTTACCCATCACACTTTGGGTTCTTGTATGATTTAGCTGTGGCTTTTCCTTCACATTTCAGATTAAAATAGATTTTATATTAGTGTAACTTTAGCATATTTTCAAATTTTCTGTTTACTTTCTCTGCTATTTTTGAATTTTTCTCGTCTTTTAAAAACAGAACCTGGCTTTCATCTGGTACATTAGAAGACTTACTTAAATGTTATTAAGTCATTAATATAAATAGTATATTTTAGCTGCTCTGAATAAGAAATTTTCTGCTCACTGTCCATTTAGTGAATTAATGTATGACCTGACAGGGAACTAAAAATAAGAGATGGAAATCACATTTACCTCAAATCATTTTGGTTTTAACTCAATTTATTAAGCCTTAGAAATGTAAATTATGCATATTTATTAAGTACTTAAATCAATATACCAAGATGATGGGGAAAATGCGTATTTATATTATAGTGCAGCTTTCAGCTAATGTTTGGATGAATTCATGGAAACTTATTCAAACCTGCCTGTGAAATTTTCCTTTAAATAAACACAAGTTTAATATTAGAGGGAAAAAATGCCTTGGTCAAATGTAAGTTGAATTCAGCCAGAGTGAAAACTCTCAATTACTTCATAGAGCCCATTGGTTTTTGGGGGTTTTTTGTTGTTATTGTTGTTTTTCCCTTAGATCTTTATTGGAATATAATTTCTTTACAATGTTGTATGGTTTCCACTGTACAAGAAAGTGAATCGGTTGTATTTACACATATATCCCCATATCCCATCCCTCTTGAGCCTCCCTCCCCTCCATAGAGGCCATTGTTGTTTGCAAAACATCCCTAATATCTGAAGCATCAAAGAAAAAATTTAATCATAATGCCATGTATTTGTCTATCTTTTCTCTTGTCACACTGTGGTTCATATTAAGTACAATTGGAATGATTTTCTTGGGAAATTTTGCGTTCTGTAAAATGAAACTAATGATTATTCCAGCCCAAATCAATTTATGGAACAACTGTGAAGCAAAAGTGACACGTGCATGAATGCCCCTTGAACATTGCTCCATGATTAAAAAGTATTATCAAAGATCAATCAGTATGTATAACACAAATTATATTTTGAAATGAGAATGGTTTTATTTTTATGAAAGTAGTGTATAATCATTGTTAGAATCAGTTAATAAAGAACAAAGGCAATCCAACCATAAAACACCTCCCAGATATAAGCACTGTTAACATCTTGTCACATTCCCTTCTCTCAACATGTGTGTGTGTGTGTGTGTGTGTGTACATGTTAAGAATGAAGATCTATATAAGCATTTTGGATATTCAAACTGTATAGTCTTTGATTTAGGATTATCTAATAAATACAGAATAATTAGCTTAAATATGTATGTAACTAAATTACACTCCTTGAATTTTTTACCAAATTACTTTCTTATCAATAATGATTTTCTACTTCCTGCCATACTTGCTAATATATTAAAAATTTTTTGATAGTCTAATAGATTAAGGTATCTTATTGTTTTAACTTAGTTTATAGTGAGGTGAATTTTTTTCAAATATTTATTGAGCATTCCATTTTTATTTGCAATATTTACTAATTTTTGGTCCATTTTTTTCATTGTCTTGTAGGCTTTCATGTACATTTAGAAGATTCACCCATTTTTCAAACTCTTCCAAAAAATTAAAGAGGAGGGAACACTCCTAAACTCATTTTACAAGGCCAGTATCATCCTGATACTAAAGCCAGACAAGGACATTACAAGAAAAGAGAATTATAGGCCAATATCCCTGATGAATATAGATGTAAAAATCCTGAAAATCTATTAAAAAAACTGAATTCAACAGCACATTAAAAGGATCATACACCATGATTAAGTGGAATGTATCCCTGATATGCAAGGATGGTTTAACATAAACAAATCAACAAATATGATACACTACATTAACAGAATGAACAATAAAAACATAGGATCATCTCAATAGATGCAGAAAAATTATTTGACAAAATTCAACATCCTTTTATGATAAAAACGCAACAAATCAGGTACAGAAGGAATGAGCCTCAACATAATGAAGGCCATATGTGACAAGCCACAACTAACATTATACTCAACAGTGAAAAGCTGAAAGCTTTTCCTTTAAGATCTGAAACAAGTCAAAAGTGCCCCCTTGGACATTTCTATTCAACTTAATATTGGAAGCCTTAACAGAGGAAGTAGGCAAGAAAAATAAATAAAAAGCATCCAAATGGGAAAGAAAGGAATTAAACCATTTCTGTTTGCAGGCTACATCATATTATATAAATGAAACCCTAAAAACTCCACCAAAGAACTGTTAGAACTCATAAAAAATTCAGGGAAGTTGCAGGATATAAAATCAATATACAAAAATCATTTGTGTTTCTTTCTATACACTAACAACAAATTGAAAAGGAGATAAAGAAAACAACCCCATTTACAATGGTGTAAAAAAGAAAACAATACTTTCTAATAAATTCAACCATGATGCGAAAGATCTGAAGTTGAAAGTTATAAGACACTGATCAAAGAAGCTGAAGAAGACACAAATAATGGAGAGATGTTCCATCATCCTGGATTGGAAGAATTAATATTGTTAAAATGTCCATACTACCCCAAGGTGACCTATAGATTTAATGTAATCCCTATCAAAATTACCATGGCATTTTTCACGGAAATAGAAAAAACAATGGTAAAACTTGTATGAAATCACAAAAAACCCTGAATAGTCAAAGCAGTCTTGAGAAAAAAGAAAAAAGCTGGAGACATCACACCTCCTGATTTCAAACTATACTGCAAAGCTATAGCAGTCAAAACAGTATGGTATTGCAATAAAAACAAGACACATAGATCAATGGAAAGAATTGATAGCCCAGAAATAAACTCATGCATTTACAGTAAACTAATATCTGACAAGGGCACCAAGAACACACAATGGTGAAATGATAGTTTCTTCAATAAATGGTACTGGGAAAACTTGGTAACCACATGCAAAAGAATGAAATTGGACCCCATCTTATACCATCACACAAAAAAGTAACTCCAAATTGATTAAAGACTTAAATGCAAGACCTGAAACCTAAAATTTCTAGAAAAAGAGGGGAAAAAAAATCTCCTTTATATTGGTTTTGGCAATGATTCTTTCGATATTACACCAAAAGCACAGAAAACAAAAGCTAAAATAAACAAATGGGACTACATCAAACTAAAAAGTTTCTGCACAGCAAAAGAAACAATCAATAAAATGAAAAGGCAATCTATGGAATCAGAGAAAATGTTTGCAAACCATATATCAGGTAAGGGGTTAATAACCACAATATGTAAAGAACTCATCATTCAATGCCAAAACAAATGAATAAACAAAATAAATAACCCAATTAAAAATGAGCAAAGGATCTAAATAGACATTTTTCAAAGAAGACATACAAATGGCCAGCAGATACATGAAAATATGTTCAATGTCACTAATCATCACAGAAATGCAAATGAAAACCACGAGACATCACATCTCATCTTTGCCTTATCTATTTGTAGAGATCAGAAAATATTTATTGAGTGAGTTAATAAGTGAATCACTTTCTCTTTATTCTCTGTTATGCTCACTTCTCTTAAGTTTGAAAATGTTCAAGTTAACATAATAACATTTTCTAATATTTCCTAATGGTTTCGTTTATATGTGATGTTAATTTCTGGTGTCATTTCCTACCACTTTTCTTCCCTCTCTTCAACCCCATCAAAATTGTTAAACACACACACACCACACACACACATACACACACATAATCTCTTCCTGCTGGTTTACGACACTCACTAGTCAATCAAAATACAAGAACTATATTTCAACATCTCTGTGATTTTAGAATTGTTTTAACACTGACCACTTCATCTGAGCCTGGAATGCTTCCTCTTTATTTCCCTGATTTCTCTGTGGGTCAATATACTGTAGATCATTTAATACCTAACTCAGACATAAACTTCTCTGATCAAGCTATATTGTTTTCCCATATGCTCTAATAACTCTATTTCACAAGTTGAGATTTTTCTCATTATGTTATTGTTGGTTGCATTGGGGTCTGTCTCCCCAGTAAGATGAGTAGTTTAGGCTGAGCTTTCAGTCAATTCTTACTTACAGCTGTACTCTAGCTGCTAGCATTGAAAAGGTACTCAATTCATACTTTTCAATTGATTTCTTCAAGATCACTATAAATTCCAATTTCAGTGAGAACATAATGTTTAAAATGTATAGATAACAGTGACTCATCAACTGTGACCCATCAAAATATTTTGTTCCTGCCTTTAACATTGAATTTATAGTGTTTTAACATCAACATGCTCCAGAAAAATGAAGCTAAATAGAAATAGCTACACATTTAATACCACCTGTGTTGTAGCCAGTACTTACCTTCCTCAAATCTATACTAGTCACTTAACAGGAAGAAAATTCAAGCGTCCATCCCTCCCTCCAGGTTTGTTTTTGAAAAGTAACTGTGAATAACAGAATTAAAAATACAGGAAATTTTAAAATTAGAAGGAAGCAAATCATAATCTCAGCCTCCTAACACATCAGCTATTAGGTTTGTGTGTTCTTTCCATACATATGTTTACATCATACTAAAAACACCATTCTTATGAAGAATTAATTATATTTTTAGCATCTTGTTAATTGTTACCATAATCATTTTGATTTCTGCTTAATGGTCAATCAAGTGAAGATACTATAATTTGCTCAATTGCCTCTTTATCATTGCATCATTTGAAAGCTAATTTCACATGTTCACTATTATTAAAAAATCCAGTGGCGATTATCTTTGTGCATTTATCTATATCTAACTTTTGAATTGTTTTCTCCACATAAATTCCATCCTTTCATTCTAAAATAGCAGTGTTGTCTTTAATGGTGATTGGATCTGTTTAAAATATTATTATGGGATTAATATTTTCATAATTTATCTCGAGTTATTGTCTCACATCATTTAATATGTTTAACAGTGAAAATAGACCTCTAAGTTTCCTTCCAGCTTTACATATCCATGAATTCCACTGGTTCCAAAGGCAAAACCATTTCTAGACTAAAATTGTAAATTACTACAATAGGGAGCCGTTTAATTATATGAGTTACATCAACAAGAATAAATGGAATTCACCTTACATAAATTCACTACCATGCTAAAATGTCTTTAAAGTGTAAGGCAGCTATATTTTGCAAACAACTTGTGGCAACATGTCCAAATAATTTCCATTTGAAGGAATAATTATAGTGTTTCTCCAGAAACACTGATAGGAAAACAGAATTTTAAAATTTACTTGTTTCAGAGTAGGATTAGTGGTAATAGCTAACATGAGGGATGGGACAGATAGTCAAGCTATCTAAAATGTTTCAGATAATAATATTGCACCTGCTGTTTACAGCTTAAATTTTAAAATACTGAGAAATTGTAAATGTTATAATGCATTTTAGAACTATATATTGTAACATATCTGGACTAACATTTCTTTCTACCTACTCTTCTTCAAATAGATACAAAAAATGTTCATATGTCATGTAAGATAACCTAATTAATAACTAAATGAATTTTTAAAGTTAAAGCATTAATTTTACCTGAAAACTTGAACTTATATATCCATCAGTGTTTATAGAATAAGCAGCTGTTTGTCCACCCAAGTAGTTTTTAATGGAACACGTCTAAGTAGTTACCCCTCAAAAAAAGAAATAACATCATGAATTTCCTTTTGGCAATCAGCAACGTGACTTACACTTGATTGAAGGGCACACACTGGGTTCAGTTGTAGACGCTGTTTCCAAGTCTATGGAGAACTGCTACTAAAATATTGTATAAGATTAATCAGATAAAATTCAAATTTATGATGCTATTCTATTATTTAAGTGATTTTTTTATTCAGGGAGAATTTTTTTTAAAGAATTGGGGCTGAATAAAGTTGAATCTATTTGCTCTTCCACCACTGAAATTTGACTACACTGTTTTCATGTGTTCACTCATTCATTCAATAACAACAGCCACCAGAAATATATATTTGGAGAGAGAGACCGAGACACAGAGACAGGGAAAGAAATAGAAATTCTGGGGATACACTGGTGAAAAAATGAGGCACAGCCTCTCCTTACAGGGAGTTTACAATCTAGTTAAATGAAACAAGTTAAAAATGAGAAAGTTTCTCTTTGTTATGAGCGCTACAAGGAAGGGAAATCAAGGTAATATGACAGTGGTTATGGTGAGGGTTGACATAGGTAACATAGAATGTTCAGGAATGGCCTGAGGCCTTGAAATTTTATGAGAGACTGAGTGAAGAGAATAATTCAAGATGAGAACATCTGGAGGGAAAGTGTTCCATAGGAGACATCAAGTAGAAAGAGATGCAGAAATGAGCATGGAGTGTGCAAAGAATAGAAAGAAACCTAGTGTCACTAGAGCATAAAGAAGGTGAGGCAGAATGGTAAAAGTAGGACAACATATTACGCCAGCCTTTGCATGCTGTAATGAGCATTTTGATTGACCTTCCAAGCATATCAAGAGATACTACATATATTATGTAATTATACATATTATATATGTGGTTTCCTAACAAACGTATAGTACTACCTTGCAGTTATTGCAGTGAAGTGTATTATGCTGGCACATTTGTATTATTATATGTTAATATATTGTTAATGAGATGACTGAATTAAGATTGCACATATAACATTTATATTCATTGAGGTCTTACAACGTGCCAGTTGGAACACTAAGCATTATGTATAATATTTAATTAAATCCTCACAACAGCTGTTCTGGGTAGGAACTTATTATTATCCCTCCCTTTTTTTTCCCGCACAGATGAAAAAACTGTGGAAATTTAATGACTTGCTCAAGGTCATACTAATAAGAAGTGGAGCCTGGATTCTAAGAGTTTGTGACTCCAAGAAACCCACACAATCTGTAGGAGATTTTGTCTCTGAACATGTCGAGCTCTGGGGTAGCTTACAAGTCAGGGCACTCAGCTGATACATGGTAGTGGTAATATTAATAACTCAAATTCAGTGAACAAGCCTTGTTCTAAACTCTTTAAATGTAATAACTCACTGAATCCTTACAACAACTTTATGAAGTAGGTGTTACTGTAATTTCCATTTTATACATGAGGATACTGAAGCACAGAGGTTAAGCAATTCTCCTTACATCACAAAACTAGTAGAGGGGCAGTGCCAGAGTTTGAAGTCAGAAGTCTGACTCCAGAACTTATGCTCTTGACAATTTTTCTTTAAATGCCTATCAAATGTAAAATTTAAGAAAGGTAAAATTCAAGGCAGCAAGTGAGGACAATAGACCAAGAATTGCTTTAGTCTTTTGGGTGAGAGAATTTTCAGACCAAAGCAAGTAGTGCCTGGAATCTTCTTACAGGGAAAGACATCTTTCTGAGGGTCACTGCCCTCAAATCACCAGAGCTAAACAAATGTGCCCTCATTGTTTTTCCACAGGTGTATATTTGGCATTTTAGGAGGGTCATTTTCTTTTCTTTTTTCTTGTCTATCTTTCCTTCCTTCCTCCCTCCCTCCCTCCCTCTCTTCTTTTTCCATCTTTTCCCAGCTCTTTCTGATATATTGTAGAGCGGCCTTTGCCACTAAATGACAATAGCACCACCCCTCTCTGCCCCCTGCTCATCAGGACAACTAAAAAGACGTCCAGAAAATTCCAGGAAAAGTCCCTAGGTCAACCAAAGTGCTTTTGCATACCTATATCTATACCTGATGGCAGGCCTTTTTATCTACTAGGGTAGAAGGGAAGTACCAATCCTTGAATGTCAGCTATGTGCCAGACATACATTGTGCATATTTGTATGCGTGTCTATACACATCTTTTAAAATTTTACAGTAATTTTATAAACTTGTGAGGTAGGGATATTATCTCCAATTTCCATATAAGGAAAGTGAGAATCAGAGAGATAATTTACCTAGGGCCTTACAGTGGTAGGGAGGGAAATTTAATTGAGGTCTGAATAACAAAGGCACTGCATCACAATGCCTGAACACTTGGGATGGTTACCACACTGCTTCAGCTGTCTTAGTCTTCTGATATTTACCCTAAGCATAGTTTTCCCTTTCAGATGAGTTCCAAGAATGGAGAATGTGGGTGTCTATCTTCTTAACTCATGATTAGCAGTTTCATCTGAGAGATATGTCTTTAGAAGATCCCAGCTGGTCAGGGATTATCTTTTCTTCTTTAGTATGTGACTGATTCTTAAAGTTCCCATCTCTTCCAGAGCAAGAATTCAACTTAGGGCTAAGGGCTCTGAGATGCTAGTCTCAAAAAAGGCTATGAAACATTAATCTCTAGAAATTTTAGATAATTGGATTGCTTGCTATTTTTCTAGATGGAGTGACATTCTGAAGCAAGGCATGGAATTAGATTAACTGAAAATAAATAATTTTTTGACCATGTGATTAGCTAAAAAAATGCGTAGAGAAAGTAAATTGCTATGTGTTAATAAAATTGTCATTAATTTTTTATCCTATACATTTCCCTGATAACAACCTTTCTGTTACTTTAGATGTCAATTGAACGTATTTTCAACTTCACTAATTAGGAGCTAGGAATAGACTGTGCTGCAAGAAGAAATTTGCTTATTTTCAAAAGCAGAGTACTGACAGGCTTCCTAGGTGGCGCAGTGGTTAAGAATCTGCCTGCCAATGCAGGGGACACGGGTTCCAGCCCTGCTCCAGGAAGATCCCACATGCCATGGAGCAACTAAGCCCACGCACCACAACTATTGAACCTGCGCTTTAGAGCCCATGAGCCACAACTATTGAGCCCATGTGCTGCAACTACTGAAGCCCATGTGCCTAGAACCTGTGCTCCACAACAAGAGAAGCCATGGCAATGAGGAGCCCGCACACCACAACAAAGAGTAGCCCCCACTCACCGCAACTAAAAGAAAACCCATGCACAGCAAAAAAGACCCAACACAGCCAATTAAATAAATAAATAAATAAATAAATAAATAAATAAATAAAAAGAAGAGTACTGATTATCATGATTTGAGGATTACTGTAGCAATAAAATGATTTTTTTAAGAAGGTCTAAAAGTGGAAAGCCAAATGGCTAGCATTTCAAAAATAATCAATTACAGAAAACAATCTAATTTTGTTTGCAATTTCCTTTCATACTGACATCACAGTATTAGTTCGCAAATGAGAATGTTTTTTATCAATATTGTTTTTATGTTGGTTAAGAACCAGCTATTAGTTAGTCCTCTACATTTTGAAGTGGGTACTACTTCATATATTTCTCATTGATAAGTTTGCTCATTTAATGTTCTGCCCATGAAACTCAGCCTTATTTGGGCATGATAATGACCCCAGGGTAATGATGACTGCTGTAAGTTATTTAGGTTGCATAACTCTTTCATAATGTTTATAAAATACTTCCAGATTAAACTCCAGAAAAGTATCACTTTATTCTCCATTTCTCCTCACTCTTACTAACATTACTATTATATGGTTAAAAAATAATCTGGGCTTCCTAGGTGGCACAGTGGTTAAGAATCAGCCTGCCAATGCAGGGGACATGGGTTCGAGCCCTGGGTGGGGAAGATCCCACATGCCACAGAGCAACTAAGCCCTTGCACCACACTATTGAGCCTGTGCTTTAGAGCCTGTGAGCCACAACTACTGAGACCATGTGCTGCAACTACTGAAGCCCACGTGCCTAGAGCCTGTGCTCCACAGCAAGAGAAGCCACCGCAATGAGGAGCCCGCGCACCACAATGAAGAGTAGCCCCCACTCACCACAACTAGAGAAAGCCCGCGCTCAGCAAAAAGAGACCCAACACAGCCAATAAAATAAAATAAATTCATTAATTAAAAAAAAAAATCTCTGCCAATGTAATAGAGAAAATTGTATTTTATATAAATATTTGCATTTCTTTGTTCCTTGTCATCCTTGTAAAGTGGAATATATTAAATATGCTGAATAGTCATTTATTTTAGGAATTGCATTTTCCCTTCTCCTGCCTATATTTGTCCTATTCCAGAATTTTTCTAATTCAGTATAAAATATTTATTTTTATTAAATAAATTCTCTTATTGTCCATTATAAGCCATGCAAATTATTTCCTCATTTAGTTCTTTGACTTTATTTTTGTTAATTGTGGGTGTTTATTTTAAAACAATTTGCATAGTCAAATATATCAACCCTTCATATGTTGATATCCTTCTATCTTTACATCATTTCATTTTAATTATTGTAGCTGAATTTTATTAACTGGCGGTAAAATCTGATCATAACTCTGCTTTCTGGCTATATTTACTTATGTTTTCTTGCTTATTGATTCCTTTATCTAAATGATGGCATTGCTTTGCCATTGTTTTTTAAGAGGAAAGAAGGGACGGAAGAGATGTTGACTTGAATTTTATTATATGTGTAATTTTGAGGAGAATTTGTGTAACTACAACATCCACTCTTACCACTTTCCTTTCAATTTATTTACATCACTCTTTAATCTGTTCCATTATTAAAACTATTTTTAAGGTCATGTAAATATAGGTACTCTACATGTTCAGTTAAAATTATTCCAAGATATTTTACGTTTATATTAATGTTGCTATTGTCAGTAAGATATATGTGTGGTTGTTTACTTCCCACTTTTTACACATTTTTAAAATTGTAGTGTCATGCAACTAGGTCTACAGTGTTATGCTGAGGAAAACTGTTGATAGTTGCCTTCCATATCTTGTTCCTAATTTTAATGAAAACATTTTTAACATTTTACTGTTATGTACTGCATTATTTTTGTTATAGTTTTCCTAAAACTGTGTTTTGAGGTATAATTTACATATCACACAAGTTACTTATTTCAATTGCATAAGTCAATGCTATTTAATAAGTTTACTGAGTTGTGCAACCAATCTGCTATTAAAATGTTTCCACCACCCCACAAAAATCCCTCACATCCATTTTTAGTCATTCACTGAACATTACTCAGCCATGAGAAAAAGGTAATCCTGCCATTTACAGAAAAATGGATTAAATTATAAGATATTATAGTAAGTGAAACTAGTCAGTAAAGACAAGTACTATATGATCTCATTTATATGTGGAACCTTAAAAAAAGTCAAACTTGTAGAAATAGAAAGCAGAATGGTGGTTACTAGGTGGTATGTGGTAGGAAAGATAGGGAGATTCTGTCCAAAGAATACATGTCTTCAGTTATAAAATTAATAAGCTTTGGGAATCTAATGGTGACGATAGTTAATGATACTGTATTGTGTTCTTGAAATTTCTCACCAGACAAATTAAAAAGATAACTATGTAAGGTGATGGATGTGTGAATTAACCAGATTTTAGTAATCATTTCACTAAGTATATTATGTCTAATTGCCACTTTAATTGTATACAATTTTGTCAATTATACCTCCGTAAAGCTGAGGGGAAAAAAGATTGCAACATAGAAACCCTGACTTGACTTTCCAGCCTGCTAGCCTGCCCTGTGGATTTTGGACTCAAGACTATGTCATCATTTCTTCCCTGAATTTCCAGCTTCTCAGTCAGTTCTACAAATTTCAGACTTGCTAGATCCCATAACTGTGTGAACTAAGTCATCAAAATCAATGACTCGGTCTCTCTCCGTCTCTGTATCTGTCTCTCTTATACATATATATGTATATTTTTATATATGATATTTTTGAGTAAACTTGTCTTATTGATGCCCTTTGGGTGTATTTTTCTGTCTAAATGTTTCATATTTTAAAACTTTTTTAATATACTTTTTAATTTTTATTAGCCATTTTCTCTGCATTTCTGTTATTTTTATAATTTTTAGTTAAATAATTCATTTGTTTATTTAAAAGTAATTTAATATTTGCTTGATTTTAAATTTAATATATATGTTTAAAAGGTATAGAATCACATTCTTATTCATGTTGAGTTGGCTGCTACTCTTTCAGGCTTCCATTAAACTCTAAATCCTTCCCCCTTGACCACAATTAAGAAATTACTGGTGAGTTTTTACCAAAAGGTTGACATGCTTTGATTGGTGATTTATATCATTTATATCTGTCTAACATCAGTGTGGGGTAGTACTGGTGGGAGTAATGTTGGTGTCAGAGAAGTCTGTCAGAGAGTAATGAGATAACCATCTGTGTAAACAGTAGAAAGAAGAAGAGATTCAAATGAGTTTGGGAGATAGAATCAATAGAATTGCATGATTGATTGGTATAATGAATAAGAAAATATCAAAGAGAAGTAGGTTGTAGGTAAGAAAAGAAAATTTGAATTTACAGGATCTGTATGATAACTATATGGATATTAAGCCACTAGACCAATTTGTAAGAAAGGTTTAATTAGGTTGAAGATACAGACGTGGGAAGAAAATCATCAGCTCTGAGAATCAATCAGATGACCCAGAAAATTGAGAAGAAAAAACAGATAGCTATGGTTGGAATCCTAGGGAACACCTAAATTTGAGACACAGAGAAAGGAAGAGTAACCCTTAGAGGACTGTCTTCCTCTGTTTGAGCTGCTATAACAAAAATATCATAGACTGGGTGGCTCAAACAACAAACATTTATTTCTCACTGTTCTGGAAGCTAGAAGTCTGAGATCAAGGAGATGGCAGATTCTGTGTCTGATGAAAGCCTGCTTCTTGGTTGCATACTACCAACTTCTTGCTGCATCCTCATGGGGTAGAAAGAGAGCTAGAAATATCTCTGGGATTTCTTTTATAAGGGCACTAATCCCATCCATGAGGACTCCACCATCGTGACCTAAGGCCCCAAAGGTATTAGGTTTACAACATGTGAATTTTGGGGGGACACAAACTTCCAGTCCATAACAAGGAGCTTGAGACGACAAAAATTGAGTAAGAGGAAAATCAGAAAATAGTGGTGTCACAAAATGCAAAGGTAGAGAGCATTTCCAGTTTTGCCCTTTAACTCTGTGTCTTTTATAAGTAGCAGCTTGATGTAGTGTGAGAGGAAGCAGTTAATGAATGCCTTCATTTGGCACCATTGCTCATTAAATATCATTTTTGTAAGATTTGATTCACATAGAATTGGCATCTGTTATGAATTTTGTTTCCCTCCATTCCTCATAGGCCTTACTTGTCTCTCATTCACAGAAATTGATGAAACTGGAAACTAGTCTGCAGAGGAAAAATGTTTAGCGATGAATTTGGTAATGGAATCTGTTCTAGTCATAGGATTTTTTACAGGTTATCTTGGAAAACTTAATAGCACAATAGCACATTACATTGTAGTAGTTTTATTTCACTGCTGAATGAGTTGCACTGCATTTATTCTTTCCATGCCTTAAAATTCAACTATTTTTGAATTCTTGTCTGTCATGAGCCATGACAAAACATTAATAATATTTCATATTCTAAATGTTTTGTTCACTAAAAATGCACATGAGGAAAAAAATTGGATTTGAAATATTATTTTGGTCCTAACTCTAATGCCAGTGAAGTGGTATGAAAACTATAGACACAACAGAGAAAATATAGTCAATGTAATTGCTCTCCTCTCATTTACCATCTTCTTCCCCACCCCTCCCACCGCCCCCCCCGGATTTAATTTATGCATCATTTTCACTTTAATTGTTTTTATATCTCACTTGCAAACTGTAATAGTCATAAAAGAAATAAAGGACTTATCTATTTCCAGGAGTTTTAATTTGGGAGTATTTGCACACAAATTGCCTGTTGACAGTTCTGGAAAACAGTGGAATATTCAGCTGGTCCAGTTAAGCTTTTTCCTAAAATCTATTAATACCAAGTGTCAAAAGATTAAAAGACATTAGGTTGTGTATGCCCTGGGGTATGTAGGGGAGAAAAAATATCTTTTTCCTCTACATATCTTGTATCTCTGGCTGGGGCCCTATAACAGAATAATAAAAGACAGATTAACAAGACAAAAACAAATGGGAGTTTATTAACGTGTGCATCATGCATATGCCTGGATAACTCAAAGAAGTAGTTAGAACTTGGGCTTACCTAACAACAAAAGAACAATAAATTTTTAGAGATGTGACAAGACAAAGGAAAAGGACTTTGAGCTTCTAGGGGTAGCAAATTATAGGAAGGCAAGTACATGGGGAAATTAATAGTAGATAAGGGTAGTTTTAGCAAGGTTTGTTATGTAGATTCCTCTGGTATGCTCTCTGGGGCTGATAAGGGTCTAGAGTTGTCTCTAGTGATTAACTTTGGTCCCACCTGATAGAGAGGAGAGTGCAAACACTTTTACAAATTGATGTCCTGGTTTCAGGCAAATAGGAGGCGAGCAAAGAACTTTTCTTGTACCTGCTTCTTCTCAATTGCCTTCAGCTCAAATAATCCTTATGCCAAAGTGGCACATTTGGGGATGGCATGTTTTACTACCTTTCACTCCACCAAAGAGAATTTGCGTGGCATGGGAGGATCTTATCTTTAAGGAACTGCCTTTCTGATTAAGTATTTTTTTCATCTCCAGATGTAATTCTTCTCTTTGCCTTACAACAATGCTGTATAGTGGTTGTGGGATAGGACTTCTGGGTTTTCTGAGTAAGGATGCAACTCTAAGTTGACTTTAAGGCTTCTAGCTTTAAAGCGAATGGGTAGATGGTCATTATACAAATTACAGAAGAAGCAGATCGTGAGAGGAACGTGATTAGTTCAGATTCACACACATTCACGTTTTCAGTTTGAGTTTAATATGGGATGTTTAAATGGCGATATTGAGTATGCAGCTGGACTTTGTAGTTCAAGGAAAAAGCTTGGAGATGCAGCATTGGGAAGGATTAGCTTACAGGTAGAAATTGAAGCCATGAATATAAAAGAGATTTTTTTCCAGGGAGACAGTGCAGAAGATGTCCAAAATAGTACATGAGGAAAACCCACATTTACTGGTTAGGTGTTATTTAGTAATTCGATTAAAAATAGTTAACATTTCTTGAATGCTCATTATGTCCAAATTTTGCTGCTAGGTATTTAACAATGAAAATATTTAATTTTCATAATAATCATATGAAATAGATACTAATATTATTATTAGTTTAATTTTACAGATGAAGAACAGTCTCATAGAGTTTAAATGACTTGACCAAATCACACATCCAGTAAGTGGCACAACCAGGAGTTTGACTTAGTCCATGCTCTTGACCATTGTCATATGCTTTCCAAATATTTATTGTACAGCCAAGCACAATACCAGGCACTTGAAATACAGCAGTGAAAAGGACAGACAATTAGGCTTTCATGGGGCTTACTATCTTGTGGTGAGACAAGCCTTAAATTTATAAAACCATAAGTAAAAACATAAGCTAAAATTGTGTTAAGGGCTATAAGGAAATAATTGGGGTAATATGACGGGGGGGTGTAGAGATGGGGCGAGAGCCATTAGATAAGTTAGTTGAGGAAGACAGCTTTAATAGTATTTAATCTGAGACCCGAATAGTGAGAAGATGCTAGGGAAAGAGCTTTATAGGACTAGAGAACAGCAAGTAAAAAGACCTTGAGATGAGATAGGATGAACAAAGGGAAAAGTGGCATCAGAGGAGGCAGGAGTAGGCAGGAATCAAACCACATAAAGCTTTGCAGGTTGCAGGGAACAGTTTAGACTTTATCCTAAGAATAATAGGAAGGCATTAAGGGGTTTTAAGGAGAGGAGTCATATGATCTAATTTATATATAAAAATAGCACCTTGGTTGCTCTCTGAATAATAGATTGGAGGGAGATAAAGGTGAAAGTAACAGGAAGACCAAGAGGAAGTTATTACAATAGTCTATGCAAGACATGATGGTGTGTCATTTTAAGGTAGTATCAGTGGAGATGAAAGGTAGACAGGTTTGAGATATATTCTGGATATAGATACTACAGAACATACTGATTGATATGGAAGGTAAGAAAAAGGGAGAAATAAAAGTGATTTGTAGCTTTTGGGTCTGAGCAACTGTGAGGACAGTGATTTCATTTACTGAGATGGAGAACATTGGGCAAGGAAGTGTTGGTTAGTGGGAAATCAATAGTGTTGTTTTGGGAATGGCTGAATTAGACTTGTCCATTAGTCACCAAGGTGGAGAGGTCAAGTAGAAAGTTGTATATATGTCTGTAGCTCTGAAGTAAGTTCTAGATTGTAGTTTTAAATTTAGAAGTCATAGACAGATAAAGTCATGGATAAATAAGATCACTTAAAAGGTGGAGAGATTTAAAATGAGAAGAGAAGAGGGTACTGAAGTCCCTGGGACTCAAGATTAGGGTACATCATTGGGGATTGGATACATAGGAAGAGCTAGCAAAGAAAAGGAGTAACTAGTGCAATAAAAATACTTGACAATTTAACAACTCTCTTCTTCTTAGGATACACCTTTCTATTGGCTTTAGTGACCATGTACATTTCTGGTTTTCCTTTATTGCACAAAGTCATGGCTTTCAATACAAAAAGCTAAACTTCTTGCATGATAAGAAGAAGGAAGTAGAAATATGAATACTGACACAGATAAGTTTGTAGATTTGGTTGTGAGAAGATGATGCAGTTCTTTTCTGATGACTCATGATCTCAGTGAAGCATAAGGTGATACAATAAACTAAGGGTAAAGATGGAATAGGCTGGGGGAGAGAATCACTGAATACTATTAAGCAGGAATGATCTGAGAAGGAGGGCAAGAACCAAGACAGAATGATATTATGGGAACTTAAGGAAAGAAGAATTTCAGATAGACTGGAACAATCTGTGTTATCAAATGTCTTCTGGAATTTCATTAAGGTAAAGAAAAGATTTTACATCAGAAAGTTATTCTTAATGAAAGAAAGTGGTAAAGTTAGAAGCCAGAGTACAGTGCCTGGGGAGGTGTGCAACATGAGGGTATAGAAAATGCAAGGAAGGACAGATTTTTAAAGATTAGTCAAGAAAAGAAGGGAAGTGAAAATACCAAGAAAAAGTGACTTCCTTGAAGGAGGGCTTTATTTCATATTTTTATTTATATTTAGCTCTTTTCTAGTTGTTTTGGAAAATAATTGACATGTTTGTGTATATGACTATAGGCCATAAGAAAGTATCCAGTAAAAAAGGAGAAATTGAAGAGAGAGAAAGGAGAGCGGATGATTGATGGAGAGAAGTCCTGGGGGAAACTACCTGGGAGGAGGTCAAGAACACAGGTGGAAGTGACTGTAAATTTGATAATGTGGTTACAGACTATTCTAAGAACATTTATAAAAGAAGGTTGACCTCCTGACATTTTCTGACATTCCCCACTGAATAGAACAATAATGTATATTGTATGCTTAAAGGTATTCGTTAATATTTCAACGCAACTGAATGTTTTTTATGTTTTAGGTTGTCTTATAGAAAATTGCTTAAGTAGCTCCTTATCCCCCCCCAAATTTATTCATAAAGGCATATATGTGACTCTTCTTTAAAGATCTCTCCTTTAATTAGTATTTCTTTCTTATTTCTTATTTATGTCATGAGGAATTAAATATTAACATATTGTCTTTGATTTAACCTAGAGTGAATATAAATGGCATTCTGGAAAAAAAAAACTGACTTCAATTTTACTTGCTACGCCTCTGCTGAATACCTCATTAGTGCTTTAATTCATGCAGAAAAGGTTAAAATGTACTGAAAGTGACAATTCCTAAATGGAAAGCACTGTGCTTCTGGTTCACTCTCGCAGTAAAGTACAATCATTCTGGGGAAAAGAAGGTGCTAGAGAAGAGTTGTCAGAGGTGGTAGCTGAGTTGAGTTACCATGTGACCCTCTGAGAGGCAGGGACATTAGAAGCAAAGGGACCTAAATGAATATGATCACATCACTTCTTTGGGAAATAGATGAATCGGGCAGGAGAGGATATTGTAATGTCCACTTCCACAGGCTCCTTTAGAACTTCTGTACAACTGAAATAGCACTTCTTGAGATACTGTAATATAGTATGGGCTTATGAATGTGAATTAAAATGAAGAATCGAGAGGGTAGCTGTTTTCATTCTTCACATCATTTGTTCTTTGGTTAGTTGCCTATGTTGGCAACAGGGGATCCTCTAAAGAGATAATCAGAACAACTGATGATGTGTGAATAACCCCATTTGTCTGTTTAAGAAACAAAAACCCTTCCCTTCACATTTTTTCAGTTGTCCTATGAGGATTATACACATATATATGGAAATCAGAGAATCCAATCCTCCAAAATATTTTCAAGTTCAATTATCTCTACCTAGCCCATGTGCATAGAACCATTGTATTTCTCTCTTAGAATTGTTTGTCATTGACTCCTCACTATAAATGAACTAATGCAGTTAAATGTCAGTATTGTAATGAATTTCATATTATGCATTTCAAATCCCAAAACAGTATCCTTCCTACAGGTATTTTCTCCAAATATTTTATTTTCTCTAGTATTTACTTAACTGCAAATTTACCTTTCAAGTCCTAGACTATGGGTCCAAATGAGTTTTCTTGGCTGCCCTTGAGGTGGAACAAGCAATGAGATAGATGAGCAGAGGCTTTGGGAAGTTACATTGGGAACACGTCTTCCTGATTGCTGTTTATAGTGTTTGGTCAAGCTGATACTATCCTGCTTTAGGCAGCTCAATTGATATGAATCATACACTGATTTTACCATATGGATAACTATGCCATGAAATATATTACATTATTTCAACAACAGTATCATAACATGTTTTAACAAGAAAATCATGCTAGGTCCTGGATAAAAAGAAATTATGCAGATGCAGTCACTGTCCTCATGTGCAAAGACATCATTTAATTAACAAAAGTCTATGTTATAACAAAATAGAACTTTGCAGTTTTCAAAGCACTTCACAT
The DNA here is from genome assembly GCF_030028045.1 of Hippopotamus amphibius kiboko. NCBI lineage: Eukaryota > Metazoa > Chordata > Mammalia > Artiodactyla > Hippopotamidae > Hippopotamus > Hippopotamus amphibius. The sequence continues at coordinate 25,916,016 of NC_080203.1, forward strand.
ACATCTATTTGATGTTTACCATAACTGTATGCTGTAGGGATCTGGGCATTAAACTCAAGTCAGAATCTAGAAAGTAAAGTGTATGTCCAGTAGAGGTGGTCCATATCCAAGTAAGAAAGCTGAGGTAATTAAGTACAAATTCCTTGGTTCAAGCAAATTTACTTTAGGAATTTCTCTTACAGAAGTAGTCATTGTTTTGGGGAAATCACTGACCAAAGTTGAAGTAAGATGCTTCCTTTTTTTCCCAGGCCACAAATTAAGTAGTAGGTTATGCTTATAAGACAGTGAGTCAAAGATTCAGAACTTGAAGAAACAGACATTAGTCACATGGATTTTTTCGCAAATAAGTAATTTTAATATATACTCAGAATAACCTTAAGTAATGACCAGATGCTGTCCTCAATGTTTTTCAGACCTGTGCTGGTGTGATTTTTTTTCTTCTTGAACAGTTTCAAGTGTTCAAACCCAAATGTAATCACTATACATTTACATTCTCAGTCTATGAGAAGCAGAAAAAAGATTTTTTTTCCATAAGGGAGCAATTGGACACAACTTGCTCAGTATGTCCCCTTCTTTCAGTGCCCTGAAAACCCTCCTTATATGCAGGATGATTAAGAAAATATCCAATGAAAACTTTATTCTATCAATGGGAGCACTGAGGGGCAAACTTCTTATGTTTGCTAACAGAAATATTACAAAAGTTTTAAGGATGTGAAAAATTTCAAACATCTAATGCTGTCTTTCCTTCTCTTTTTATACATTATCTCATAGGACATGTAAACATCTAAATTTTTCTATACTAAGCTCTACTGACAATTTACTAAGTCTGTATGTTCACATATAAAAGAAGCATTGTCACATGGCAAACAGCCAAGGCTTTGGCCTACAAAGGCAGTATTGTCCAATTGGACCCCCTTTACGCTCAGACAGTAGTGGAAGGATTACACACATACACACGTGCACGTGCACACACACACAATTACAAACTGCAATTAATATCCTTATATCCTTATTTATCCAGATATCAAATGCAGTCTGACTTCTAATAATAAACATTGATATCACTCTAAATATTTGTATATAGGGAATTCAATAAATATAATGGGGCATATAGGTAAATGGAGCGCTATAAACCCCTCCCTCCAACATAAAAGAAATCTGCATTTACTGAATTGAAAAGATGCCCACAATGAGCTAAATATATTTTATAAGAAAAATATATACATATGCATCCATATATTTATGGAAAGATGTATAATATGCTGTTAAAAGTAGTTATTTTGAGATTGTGGGACAACTTCCAAAGTCACATAATAGAATTTTTACAAATGTCTTTATAACACACACAAATTATTAACTAAATGATAAAAAAGTAAATATATAAAATAAAATGAGTAAGATGAAGAATAGCTATGCATGATATAATTTTACTATGTACATATATGTTTATATATGAATGAAAATGCTAGGAGGATACATAGCTAATTCTTAATAGTGATTATCTATCACTATTAAGTGATGGAGTTATGGTAGAAATTCCATTTCTTTATACCATTTGAATTTTTACAACCATTATGTATTACAGATTAATCTATACATAATGATCTTAGCTATTACATGGATTCAGTTATTTTTATCATATGGTAGTAATCTCTAGGCAATGGCAACTCTTTCCCCCTGTCAACTTATACTCATTAGAGACATATGATTCTCTAATATTTTAAGGACTTGGATAAACTTCTAAAATAATACAATTACTAATTAAAATGTATTACCACTTCTGAGGAATAGTAAAATAGTGTTCATTATTTTGAAATTTTCTCCAGAGCATATAATTTGTCCTTTACCAGTTAATATATTTTTTAATTTTTTTTATTATTTTGGTCATAAAAGTGATTCAAAGGGAATGATTAAAAAATGTGCTTCAGTAAATAATCAAGAAGACACTGGATGAATGAATATGATGTATTTTAATGTGCATCACTTCCTATAACTAAAATCCTGATTCTCACATTTAAAATAAACTTGGGTAGTTGGAAAGATGGCAGCAAAGTAGAAGGACATGGAATGCATCCCTCTCCACAGATGAATCAAGAACACACCAAAAGACTCAATAATTCCCACAGAGAACCAGTTGAACACCAGCAGAAGACCTCGGACATGAGAAAGGACTGCAAAGATCCCGACATAACTGGGTAGGACAGAGGGGAAAAAAAAGGAGAAAGAGGAGGAGAAGAAAGGAAAGGGATGGGTGCCACATCCTGGGGCGGCGGGGGCGGGGAGGGTGGCTGAAACAGAGGGGAGATTGCCGAATTTGGGAAAACGTCCCTTATCTGATGGGAAAACCCCTTTTCCAATGGGGAATTTCCCTGGATCAGAAGGGAGGCATTTGGGACTGTTCAAAGAGGGTGAAGCAGCTGAGCTGTGGCAGATGGAAAAGAGTGAGAAACACACGGAGGGTCTGCACCACAGCTCAGAATGTCCGGACTGAGACGTGGGTTCACAGCTGAACAGGGGGTCTGGGAGCTGGAATGTGAGAACAGGAGAACTGGTTCAGGGTGAGAAACATTGTTGGCAGTGGGGAGAAGGACTGAGGGGACAGGAGGGAAGAAATCTGCAGTGGAGAATGCTTATGGCGGAAAGCTGGGTGGCCACGGGGGCGGCTTGACACTCATGACTCACAAGCAGGGGGAGGAGCCGCGGGTGTAGTCTCTCTCTCAGAGCCTGCGACAGACAAAGGAAGACCCCCTCTGGGCCTGGCTATCGCCATCAGGGATAACAAAGGCCCCCAGGCAGGGCTGGCCTAGAGTGCCTGCAGCCAAGAGCCAAAAGTCCGCAGTGTGGCCCAGCTCTGGAGACATTCTGTTTACACCTGAGCCACCAGCGTCCCTCTTCAACAGGCACTGCCACCACCGCCCGGGCCGACGTGACCCAGGCAGGGTACCACTGCTCACTCACTCCCAGGGGAAGGAGCCACTATTGTACCCTCCCTCCCCCAACACACCGGCACTTACAGACGAACAATAAAGGAAGCTCTGCTCATCACAGAGTAATACAAAAAGCCCAAAGCGGGTAGAAGGACACTTACAGCTGAGACCCCAAGGAAACAGAAATATTATTATTATTAATCCTACTTATCTGGTCCATTCTTGGGTCAGTTCTAGCTTTTTTTTTAATTAATTATGTTCCTAGTCCTAAGGGATCGACACTTTTTTTATATATATACATCTTTATTGGATTGTAATTGCTTTACAATGTTGTGTTAGTTTCTGCTGTACAACAAAGTACATCAGCTATGTGTATACATATTACACGTTTTATAACATATTTTTTATTCTATTTTTTCTTCTATTTTTATTTTTAGCCTTTTCATATATTTCTATTTCTAGCTAAGTTTTTTGTAGGGCTGACTTTATCTCTCCTACCTTCTTTGCTACCTTTTATACATTTCTATCTTTTTTCTTTTTCTTTTCATATTACCAGTCACACTACACTCTTCTGTTGCCCTGTCTTCTATCCTTTGTTAGTTTAATTTATCTTAATATACTTATATTCAATATTATTGGTCTGCTCTGTTTCCTTGCTTTATTCTCCAGATGACACACTGCTTTGGTTTTTATTATTAGGTTTGGTACTTATCTAAGATCTCATTATAATTGTCTGATTTTATTTTGTGAATCTTCATTCTGTCTGGTGGTACTCTTGCTCTTTATTATATGTGATCCTAGCTTTCAAAATTTCTTTGGATATATGTTTGCGTGTGTGTGTGTGTTTTTTTTTTTTTTTGGTTCTGAATTTTTGCTGGTTTTCTCTTTGATTTTCTGATTGCATACTGGGGTTCTTCTGTCAGGTCTTTCTAGTGTCTTATGTTCTACTAGATTCGGTATTTGTGTGTCTTATACATTTATGTGTTTCCTTCATTTAGTATTTGTTTGACTCAACACATTGCCATTAGCCTGGGGCTTGGATAGTCCTTTTAAAAACACCTTATTGCCAGGACAAGAAACCTCAGAAGTCTGGACTACTCGATCAGATGTCAAGTAGGAGGCTCTGGAGAGGGAGTACCGAATCCAGGATGCTAGACCACTAGGGAGTCTGCAGCCACAGGGAAGATTAACTGCAGAGAATTGTCACAGAGCCCTGTATCAGAGTCTAAGACTCCGCTTCATCTGACTGTCTGCCACTGCCAGTGCTGAATACCTCACACCAAGCTACAAACAAGACAGGAACACAAACCCACCCATCAGCATACAGACTATCTAAAGCCATATTAAGCTCACAGATACCCTAAAACACACCACCTGACATGGCACTGCTCATCAGAGAGAAAAGACTCAGAGCCACACACTGGAAGGAAGGCACCAGACCCTCCTACCAGGAAGCCTACTCAAAACACTGGACAAATCCTACCACAGGGGGCAGAGAACAGAAACAAGAGGAATTACTACTAGGCAGCATAGGGAAAGGAGATAGCAAATCCTATAAATTAGACAAAATGAGAAAACAAAAAAACACCTTGCAGGGAAATAAGCAAGATCTTGATTCACAAGCCCAGGGTCAGGCCTGTGCTACTGAGGTGGGAGCTCTGAGACCAAAACATTGGGCTAACAGGGAAACCCAGTTCCCAGGGAATATTCATTAGAGTGAGGTCTCCCAGAGGTTCTCAGCTCAACATCAAGACTCAGCTATACTCAACAGCCTACAAAATCCAGTGCTTAAAGCCTCAGGCCAAACACCCAGTGGCAGAGGAACACAATCCTGCCCATCCAAAGTGGGGGAGAAATGAGACCACAAAAAAATACGTCACAGAGGAAGGAACAAGGTAAAAATACAGAAGACCAAATAAATGAAGAGGAAATAGGAAAATTGCCTGAAAAAGAATTCAGAGTAATGATAGTAGAGATGATCCAAAATCTCCATAACAAAATAGAGAAAATACAAGAAACAGTTAATAAGGACTCAGAACAACTAAAGAGCAAACAAACAGTAATGGACAACAAAATAAACAAAACTAAAAATATTCTAGATGGTATAAACAACAGAATAACTGAGGCAGAAAAACAAATAAGTGAGTTTGAAGATAGAATGGGGGAAATAACTGTCACAGAGCAGGAAAGAGAAAAAAGAATAAAAAGAAGGGAAGACAGTCTTAGAGACCTTGGTGACAACATTAAGCACACCAACATTTGAATCATAGGTGTCCTAGAAGAAGAAGAAAGAAAGAAAGGGTCTGAGAAAATATTTCAAGAGGTTAGAGTGGAAAACTTCCCCAACATGGGAAAGGAAGTAATTAACCAAGTCCAAAAAGCACAGAGTCCCATACAGAATAAACCCAAGGAGAAATACACTGAAGCATATATTAATCAAACAAATGAATATTAAACACAAGGAAAAAATATTAAAAGCAGCAAGAGAAAAGCAAGCAACAAATAACATATAAGGGAAAACCCATAAGGATAACAGCTGATCTTTCTGCAGAAACTCTGCAGGCCAGAAGGGAATGGCAGGATATACTGAAAATCCTGAAAGAGAAAAACCTACAGCCAAGAATACTCTACCCAGCAAGAATCTCATTCAGATTTGATTGCGAAATCAAAAGCTTTCCAGACAAGCAAAAGTTAAGAGAATTCAGCACCACCAAACCAGCCTTACAACAAGTGCTAAAGGAACTTTTTTAAGTAGCAAACACAAGAGAAGGAAAAGACCTACAAAAACAAACCCAAAGCAATTGAGGAAATGGTAATAGGAACATATATGTCAATAGTTACCTTAAATGTAAATGGATTAAACACCCCAACCAAAAGACACAGACTGGCTGAATGGATACAAAAACAAGACCTTTACATGTGCTGCCTACAAGAAACCCACTTCAGACCAAGGGACACATATAGACTGAAAGTAAGGGGATGAGAAAAGATATTCCATGCAAATGGAAGTTAAAAGAAAGCTGGAGTAGCAATACTCATATCAGACAAATCAGACTTTAAAGACAATTACAAGAGACAAGGAAGGGCACTCCATAATGATCAAGGGATCCATCCAAGAAGAACATATCATAATTGTAAATATCTAAGCACCCAACATAGGAGCACCTCAATACATAAGGCAAATGCTAACAGCCATAAAAGGGGAAATCGACAGTAACACAATAACAGCAGGAGATGTTAACACCCCACTTACATCAATGGACAGATCATCCAAATAGAAAATAAATAAGGAAATGCAAGCTTTAAATGACACATTAGACCATCTCGACTTAATTGATATTTATAGGACATTCCATCCAAAAACTACAGAATACACTTTCTACTCAAGTGCACATGTAATATTCTCCAGGATTGATCACTTCTTGGGTCACAAATCAAGCCTTGTTAAATTCAAGAACATTGAAATCATATCAAGCATCTTCTCTGACCACAAACACCATGAGACTAGATATCAATTACAGGAAAAAAACTGTACAAAACACAAACACATGTAGGGTAAACAATACTCTTTTAAACAACCAAGAAATCACTGAAGAAATCAAAAAATACCTAGAAACAAATGACAATGAAAACACAACAACCCAAAACCTATGGGATGCAGCAAAAGCAGTTCTAAGAGGGAAGTTTATAGCAATACAGTCCTATCTCAAGAAACAATAAAAATTTCGAATAAACAACCTAACCTTACACCTGAAACAATTAGAGAAAAAAAACAAAAAAACCCCACAGAGAGCAGAAGGAAAGAAATCATAAAGATCAGATCAGAAATGAACGAAAAATAAAGGAAGGAAACAATAGCAAAGATCAATGAAACTAAAAGCTGGTTTTTTGAGAAGATAAACAAAATTGATAAACCATTAGCCAGACTCATCAGGAAAAAAAGGGAGATGATGCACATCAGCAGAATTAGAAATGAAAAAGAAGTAACAACGGACACCTCAGAAATACAAAAGATCATGAGAGACTACTGCAAGCAACTATATGCCAATAAATTGGATAACCTGGAAGAAATGGATAAATCCTTAGAAAAGTACACTCTTCCAAGACAGAACCAGGAAGAAATAGAATATGTGAGCAGACCAATCACAAGTATGGAAATTGAGACTGATTAAAAATCTCCCAACACACAAAAGCCCAGGGCCAGATGGCTTCACAGGTGAATTCTATCAAACATTTACAGACAAGCTACCATCTATCCTTCTTAAACTCTTCCAAAATAGAGCAGAAGGAAGAACATTCCCAAACTCTTTCTATCAGGCCACCATCACCCTGATACCAAAACCAGGCAAAGATGTCACAAGAAAAGAACATTACAGACCAATATCATTGATGAATAGAGATGCAAAAATCCTCAACAAAATACTAGCTAACAGAATCCAACAGCACATTAAAAAGATCATATACCACGATCAAGTGGGGTTTATCCCTGGAATGCAAGGATTCTTCAATATACGCAAATCAATCAATGTGATACATCATATCAACAAATTGAAGGATAAAAACCATATGATCATCTCAATAGATGCAGAAAAAGCTTTTGACAAAATTCAACATCCATTTATGAGAAAAACTCTCCAGAAAATGGGCATAGAAGGAAATTACCTCAACATAATAAAAGCTATATATGAGAAACCAAAAGCCAACATCGTTCTAATTGGTGAAAAACTGAAAGAATTCCCTCTAAGAACAGGAAGAAGACAAGGGTGCCCACTCTCACCATTATTATTCAACATAGTTTTGGCAGTTTTAGCCATAGAAATCAGAGAAGAAAATGAAATAAAAGAAACCCAAATTGGAAAAGAAGTAAAATTGTCACTCTTTGCAGATGACATGATATTATATATAGAAAATCCTAAAGACTCTACCAGAAAACTGCTAGCACTAATTGATGAATTTAGCAAAGAAGCAGGATACAAAAATAATGCACAAAAATTTCTTGCATTCTCCTATACACTAACAACGGAAGAGCAGAAAGAGAAATTAAGGAAACTCTCCCATTTACCATTGCAACAAAAAGAATAAAATACCTAGAAATCAACCTGCCTAAGGAGACAAAAGACATGTATGCAGAAAACTATAAGACACTGATGAAAGAAATCAAAGACGATACAAACAGATGGAGAGACATACCATGTTCTTGGATTGGAAGAATCAACATTGTGTAAATGACTATCCTACATAAATCATTTTATAGATTCAATGCAATCCCTATCAAATTACCAACGGCATTTTTCACAGATCTAGAACAAGAAATCTTATGATTTGTATGGAAATTCAAAAGACCCCAAATAGCCAAAGCAATCCTGAGAAGGAAAGATGGATTTGGTGGAACTAGGCTTCCTGACTTCAAACTATACTACAAGGCCACTGTGATCAAGGCACTATGGTACTGGCACAAAAATAGAAAGGAAGATCAATGGAATAGAACAGAGAAGCTAGAGGTAAACCCAAGCACATTTGGGCACCTTATCTTTGACAAAGGAGGCAAGAATATTCAATGGAAAAAAGACAGCCTCTTCAATAAGTGGTGCTTAGAAAATGGGACAGAAACATGAAAAAGAATTGAATTAGAACACTTCCTAACACCATACACAAAAATAAACTCAACATGGATTAAAGACCTCAATGTAAGGCCAGACACTATAAAACTCCTAGAGGAAAACATAGGCAGAACATTCTATCACATACATCAAAGGAAGATCCTTTTTGACCTACCTCCTAGAATAATGGAAGTAAAATCAAGAATAAACAAATGGGACCTCATGAAACTTAAAAGCTTTTGCACAGCGAAAGAAACCAAAAATAAGACAAGAAGACAACCCTCAGAATGGGAGAAAATACTTGCCAACAAAGCAATGGACAAAGGATTAACCTCCAGAATATACAAGCAGCTCATGCAGCTTAATACCAAAAAAGCAAATAACCCAATCCACACATGGGTGGAAGACCTAAATAGACATTTCTCCAAAGAAGACATACAGATGGCCAACAAACACATGAAAAGATGCTCAACATCACTGATCATTAGAGAAATGCAAGTCAAAGCCACAATGAGGTATCACCTCACACCAGTCAGAATGGCCATCATCAAAAAATCTAGAAACAATAAATGTTGGAGAGGGTGTGGAGAAAATGGAATTCTCCTGCACTGTTGGTGGGAATGTAAGCTGGTACAGCCACTATGGAAAACAGTTTGGAGGTTCCTTAAAACATTAAAAATAGAACTGTCATATGACCCAGCAATCCCACTACTGGGCATACACCCAGAGAAAACCATAATCCAAAAAGAAACATGTACCATGATGTTCATTGCAGCACTATTTTCAATAGCCAGGACATGGAAGCAACCTAAATGCCCATCAACAGATGAAAGGATAAAGAAGATGTGGCACATATTACTCAGCCATAAAAAGGAATGAAATGGAGCTATATGTCATGAGGTGGATAGACCTAGAGTCTGTCATACAGAGTGAAGTAAGCCAGAAAGAGAAAAACAAATACCGTATGCTAACTCATATATATGGAATCTAAAAAAATGGTACTGATGAACCCAGTGACAGGTTAAGAATAAAGATGCAGATACAGAGAATGGACTGGAGGACACAGGGTAGGGGGGCGGGGTGAAGGGGACCCTGGAACTAAATGAAAGAGTAGCATAGACATGTATACACTACCAACTCTAAAATAGATAGCTAGTGGGAAGTTGCTGTATTACAAAGGGAGATCAACTTGATGATGGGCGATGCCTTCAAGGGCCAGGACAGGGAGTGTGGGAGGGAGTTGAGGGAGGGAAGGAATATGGGGATATATGTATAAATACAGCTGAGTCACTTTGGTGTACTTCAAAAACTGGTACAAGAGTGTAAAGCAATTATATTCCAATAAAGAGCTTACAAAAAAATCATAAAAAACAAATAAATAAAAATGTTGTCATAAAAGGATTTTTAAAAAAGTAAAAATAAAATAAACTTGAAACACTACCCTTACAAATTTCAGTGTCTAAATTCTATTTACTTTAATTTCATATTTACTCTAAAAACTAAAATGTTTGATAAACAACAAGGACCTACTTTACAGTACAGGGAACTGTATTCAATATCTTGTAACAACCTATAATGGAAAGAATCTGAAAAGAATATATGTATGTATAGCTGAATCACTTCGTTATACACCTGAAACATTGTAAATCATCTATACTTTGATAAAAAATAAAAATTAAAAAAATACTTAGATTGGAAAAAATGCTGACGAATGATTGAATAGGCAATATCATAAATAAATACTTCACTTTATTCAAATTTTTGGAAGCAATTATGGAATATTAAACTTGTACATACAGGTGAAACAAAACAAGTGCATCTCATTTTCAGGGCATGTAAGAAATAATCAACTCTTTTTTTACTTTTTAACTCTGGTCTTCTGTGGTCCCTTCTGACAGCCCACTGATGCTAGGACTATCTCTCAGTGGAAAAAAAATGACTATGGAAAGTTAAATCCTATTTTATACCTGTGAAAAATAAAAGGATATTTTTGATTTACCAAAAAGGAAAATGCATTCCTTCATGATATCTTTATTTAAACTTTGTCACACTTGATCACATATCATCAGAGTTCTAATTAATGAAACCGGGTTATTGCTTAGTTGATTAACAGAAGAAAGAAATATATATCATATAACTCCTTGTTGTGTAATTAAATAGGCATTTCCATATAAATAACATGAAGGGTGCCCTTTAGGTAAAGTTTAATTATCTGAAAAATAACTGCAATTACTGTCATTAGATTTTTTTAAGTGAAGAAGAAATTTATGGGAAATCATAAGACCACAGTCATTAAACATGATCAAGCTATCAGAAAATGTTTTTAAAATGATACCTAAGAATTAATCAGTTAAATCTAAGGGAACTTGACATATATACACTATGATATTTATAATAAGTGGATTTTTTGTTTGTTTTTAGTGTTTTTCTTTTTGTTTTTTGTAAACTATGTGTAGGAAAACAAGTTGAAATACTTTACAGCTTTGATGGCTTATCAAAACTGTTGTTTTTCATAGAAACTCACATGATAAAAGGATCATATTTCATTTTCATTGATTCAATTAACTAAATCATAAGACAAGCACATCACTTTTGGTTGGGAAAATCAAGTAACTTTCAAAATTAATGAACATGTACTATTTTTTAGTTTATTGTCATTTTACTGAAGGCTAGGACCATGTTGAAATAGTCTCTAAAACCAAGGCCTTACACATTGTTTATAAATTTTTTCTCCTCAAGCATATCTAAGAGCAAAGAAGTGGATACACATCCCCTAAGGGTCTGGGGGAAACTAGGCCAAAACAGCTCACAACAAATTCATTGCTTTCTTGAATCTTTGGTGTCCTCTTAAAAATGCACATAGATTTTGCATTCTATCCCGTAATATACTTTTTTTTTTTTATTTTTTTATTTTTTTGGGGGGTACACCAGGTTCAATCAACTGTTTTTATACACATATCCCCATATTCCCTCCCTTCCTTGACGCCCCCCCCTCGATTCCCCCCCACCCTCCCTGCCCCAGTCCTCTAAGGCATCTTCCATCCTCGAGTTGGACTCCCTTTGTTATACAACAACTTCCCACTGACTATTTTACAGTTGGTAGTATATATATGTCTGTACTACTCTCCCGCTTCTTCTCAGTTTCCCCTTCACCCCCCGCCCCCTCCCATACCTCGAGTTCTCCAGTCCATTCCCTGTATCTGCTTCCCTGTTCTTGTCACTGAGTTCATCAGTACCATTTTTAGATTCCGTATATGTGAGTTAGCATACAATATTTGTCTTTCTCTTTCTGACTTACTTTACTCTGTATGACAGATTGTAGTTCTATCCACCTCATTACATATAGCTCCATCTCATCCCTTTTTATAGCTGAGTAATATTCCATTGTATATATATGCCACATCTTCTGTATCCATTCATTTGTTGATGGGCATTTCGGTTGCTTCCATGTCCTGGCTATTGTAAAGAGTGCTGCAATAAACATGATGGTACAAGTTTCTTTTGGGATTATGGTTTTCTTTGGGTATATGCCCAGGAGTGGGATGACTGGATCATATGGTAGTTCTATTTGTAGTTTTTTAAGGAACCTCCAAATTGTTTTCCATAGTGGCTGTACCAACTTACAGTCCCACCAACAGTGCAGGAGAGTTCCCTTTTCTCCACACCCTCTCCAACATTTGTTGTTTCCAGACTTTGTGATGATGGCCATTCTGATTGGTGTGAGGTGATACCTCATTGTGGCTTTGACTTGCATTTCTCTGATGATGAGTGATGTTGAGCATCTTTTCATGTGTTTGTTGGCCATCTGTATGTCTTCTTTGGAGAAATGTCTATTTAGGTCTTCTGCCCATTTGTGGATTGGGTTATTTGCTTTTTTGGTATGAAGCTGCATGAGCTGCTTGTATATTTTGGAGGTTAATCCTTTGTCCGTTGTTTCATAGGCAATTATTTTTTCCCATTCTGAGGGTTGCCTTTTAGTCTTGTTTATGGTTTCTTTGGCTGTGCAAAAGCTTTTAAGTTTCATGAGGTCCCATTCGTTTATTCTTGATTTTATTTCCATGATTCTAGGAGGTGGGTCAAAAAGGATCTTGCTTTGATGTATGTCAAAGAGTGTTCTGCCTATGTTTTCCTCTAGGAGTTTGATAGTGTCTGGCCTTATATGTAGGTCTTTAATCCATTTGGAGTTTATTTATTTTTTTTTTTTTTTTTTTTAGTTTTTTTTTTTTTTTATTATTTTATTTTATTTTTTTTGGGGGTACACCAGGTTCAATCAATTGTTTTTTTTACACATATCCCCATATTCCCTCCCTTCCTTGACGCCCCCCCCTCGATTCCCCCCCACCCTCCCTGCCCCAGTCCTCTAAGGCATCTTCCATCCTCGAGTTGGACTCCCTTTGTTATACAACAACTTCCCACTGACTATTTTACAGGTGGTAGTATATATATGTCGGTACTACTCTCCCGCTTCTTCTCAGTTTCCCCTTCACCCCCCGCCCCCTCCCATACCTCGAGTTCTCCAGTCCATTCTCTGTATCTGCTTCCCTGTTCTTGTCACTGAGTTCATCAGTACCATTTTTAGATTCCGTATATGTGAGTTAGCATACAATATTTGTCTTTCTCTTTCTGACTTACTTCACTCTGTATGACAGATTGTAGTTCTATCCACCTCATTACATATAGCTCCATCTCATCCCTTTTTATAGCTGAGTAATATTCCATTGTATATATATGCCACATCTTCTGTATCCATTCATTTGTTGATGGGCATTTCGGTTGCTTCCATGTCCTGGCTATTGTAAAGAGTGCTGCAATAAACATGATGGTACAAGTTTCTTTTGGGATTATGGTTTTCTTTGGGTATACGCCCAGGAGTGGGATGACTGGATCATATGGTAGTTCTATTTGTAGTTTTTTAAGGAACCTCCAAATTGTTTTCCATAGTGGCTGTACCAACTTACAGTCCCACCAACAGTGCAGGAGAGTTCCCTTTTCTCCACACCCTCTCCAACATTTGTTGTTTCCAGACTTTGTGATGATGGCCATTCTGATTGGTGTGAGGTGATACCTCATTGTGGCTTTGACTTGCATTTCTCTGATGATGAGTGATGTTGAGCATCTTTTCATGTGTTTGTTGGCCATCTGTATGTCTTCTTTGGAGAAATGTCTATTTAGGTCTTCTGCCCATTTGTGGATTGGGTTATTTGCTTTTTTGGTATGAAGCTGCATGAGCTGCTTGTATATTTTGGAGGTTAATCCTTTGTCCGTTGTTTCATAGGCAATTATTTTTTCCCATTCTGAGGGTTGCCTTTTAGTCTTGTTTATGGTTTCTTTTGCTGTGCAAAAGCTTTTAAGTTTCATGAGGTCCCATTCGTTTATTCTTGATTTTATTTCCATGATTCTAGGAGGTGGGTCAAAAAGGATCTTGCTTTGATGTATGTCAAAGAGTGTTCTGCCTATGTTTTCCTCTAGGAGTTTGATAGTGTCTGGCCTTACATGTAGGTCTTTAATCCATTTGGAGTTTATTTTTGTGTATGGTGTTAGGAAGTGTTCTAATTTCATTCTTTTACATGTTGCTGTCCAATTTTCCCAGCACCACTTATTGAAGAGGCTGTCTTTTTTCCATTGTATACTCGTGCCTCCTTTGTCAAAGATAAGGTGCCCATATGTGTTTGGGCTTACTTGTGAGTTCTCTATTCTGTTCCATTGATCTTCCTTTCTATTTTTGTGCCAGTACCATACTGTCTTGATCACTATGGCCTTGTAGTATAGTTTGAAGTCAGGAAGCCTGATTCCACCAACTCCATTTTTCCTTCTCAAGATTGCTTTGGCTATTCGGGGTCTTTTGCGTTTCCATACAAATCGTAAGATTTCTTGCTCTAGTTCTGTGAAAAATGCCATTGGTAATCTGATCGGGATTGCATTAAATCTGTAAATTGCTTTGGGTAGTACAGTCATTTTCACGATGTTGATTCTTCCAATCCAGGAACATGGTATATCCCTCCATCTGTTTATGTCATCTTTGATTTCTTTCATCAATGTCTTAAAGTTTTCTGCATACAGATCTTTTGCCTCCTTAGGCAGGTTTCTTCCTAGGTATTTTATTCTTTTTGTTGCAATGGTGAATGGGAGAGTTTCCTTAATTTCTCTTTCTGCTCTTCCGTTGTTCGTGTATAGGAATGCAAGAGATTTCTGTGCATTCATTTTGTATCCTGCTACTTTACTAAACTCATCAATGAGTGCTAGCAGTTTTCTGGTAGAGTCTTTAGGGTTTTCTATATATAGTATCATGTCATCTGCAAAGAGTGATAATTTTACTTCTTCTTTTCCAATTTGGATTCCTTTAATTTCTTTTTCTTCTCTGATTGCTGTGGCTAACACTTCCAAAACTATGTTGAATAACAGTGGTGAGAGTGGACACCCTTGTCTTGTTCCTGTTCTTAGAGGGGATTCTTCCAGTTTTTCTCCATTGAGAACAATGTTGGCCTTTGGTTTGTCATATATGGCTTTTATGATGTTGAGGTAATTTCCTTCTATGCCCATTTTCTGGAGAGCTTTTATCATAAATGGATGTTGAACTTTGTCAAAAGCTTTTTCTGCATCTATTGAAATGATCATATGGTTTTTATCCTTCAATTTGTTGATATGATGTATCACGTTGATTGATTTGCGTATATTGAAGAATCCTTGCATCCCAGGGATAAACCCCACTTGATCGTGGTGTATGATTTTTTTAATGTGCTGTTGCAGTCTGTTCGCTAGTATTTTGTTGAGGATTTTTGCATCTATATTCATCAGTGATATTGGTCTGTAGTTTTCTTTTTTTGTGACATCTTTGCCTGGTTTTGGTATCAGGGTGATGGTAGCCTCATAGAATGAGTTTGGGAGTGCTCCGCCTTCTGCAATATTTTGGAAGAGTTTGAGAAGGATAGGTGTTAACTCTTCTCGAAATGTTTGATAGAATTCGCCTGTGAATCCATCTGGTCCTGGGCTTTTGTGTGTTGGGAGATTTTTAATCACTGCCTCAATTTCTGTACTTGTGATTGGTCTGTTCATGGTTTCTATTTCTTCCTGGTTCAGTCTTGGAAGTTTGTATTTTTCTAAGAATGTATCCATTTCTTGCAGGTTATCCAATTGATTGGCATATAGTTGCTTGTAGTAGTCTCTCATGATGTTTTGTATTTCTGAGGTGTCCGTTGTGACTTCTCCTTTTTCATTTCTAATTCTGTTGATTTGCATCTTCTCCCTTTTTTTCTTGATGAGTCTGGCTAATGGTTTATCAATTTTGTTAATCTTCTCAAAGAACCAGCTTTTAGTTTTATTTATTTTTCTTATGGTTTCTTTCCTTTCTTTTTCATTTATTTCTGCTCTGATCTTTACGATTTCTTTCCTTCTGCTCACTTTGGGGTTTCTTTGTTCTTCTTTCTCTAGTTGTTTGAGGTGTAAGGTTAGGTTGTTTATTCGATCATTTTCTTGTTTCTTAAGGTAGGACTGTATTGCTATAAACTTCCCTCTTAGAACTGCTTTTGCTGCGTCCCATAGGTTTTGGGTTGTTGTGTTTTCGTTGTCATTTGTTTCTAGATACTTTTTGATTTCCTCTTTGATTTCTGTAGTGATTCCTTGGTTGTTTAATAGTGAATTGTTTAGCCTCCATGTGTTTGTATTTTTTGCAGTTTTTTTCCTGTAATTGATATCTAGTCTCATGGCGTTGTGGTCTGAGAAGATGCTTGATATGATTTCAATTTTCTTGAATTTGCTGAGGTTTGATTTGTGACCCAAGATGTGATCTATCCTGGAAAATGTTCCATGTGCACTTGAGAAGAAAGTGTAGTCTGTCGTTTTTGGATGGAATGTCCTATAAATATCAATTAAGTCGAGATGGTCTAATGTGTCATTTAAAGCTTGTGTGTCTTTATTTATTTTCTGTTTGGATGATCTGTCCATTGATGTAAGTGGGGTGTTCAAGTCTCCCACTATAATTGTGTTACTGTCGATGTCCCCTTTTATAGCTGTTAGCATTTGCCTTATGTATTGAGGTGCTCCTATATTGGGGGCATAGATATTTACCATTGTGATATGTTCTTCTTGGATGGATCCCTTGATCATTATGTAGTGCCCTTCCTTGTCTCTTTTAATAGTCTTTACTTTCAAGTCTAATTTGTCTGATATGAGTATTGCTACTCCAGCTTTCTTTTGACTTCCATTTGCATGGAATATCTTTTTCCATCCCTTCACTTTCAGTCTATATGTATCCCTTGGTCTGAAGTGGGTTTCTTGTAGGCAGCATATGGAAGGGTCTTGTTTTTGTATCCATTCAGCCTGTCTGTGTCTTTTGGTTGGAGCATTTAATCCATTTACATTTAAAGTGATTATTGACATGTGTGTTCCAATGACCATTTTCTGAATTGTTTTGGGTTTGTATTTGTAGGTGTTTTCCTTTTCTTGTGTTTCCTACTTAGAGAAGTTCCTTTAGCACTTGTTGTAAGGCTGGTTTGGTGGTGCTGAATTCTCTTAACTTTTGCTTGTCTGGAAAGCTTTTGATTTCTCCCTCAAATCTGAATGAGATTCTTGCTGGGTAAAGTATTCTTGGCTGTAGGTTTCTCTCTTTCAGGACTTTCAGGATATCCTGCCATTCCCTTCTGGCCTGCAGAGTTTCTGTAGAAAGGTCAGCTGTTATCCTTATGGGTTTTCCCTTATATGTTGTTTGTTGCTTTTCTCTTGCTGCTTTTAATATTTTTTCTTTGTGTTGAATTGTCGTTAGTTTGATTAATATGTGTCTTGGTGTATTTCTCCTTGGGTTTATTCTGTATGGGACTCTCTGTGCTTCTTGGACTTGGTTCATTATTTCCTTTCCCATGTTGGGGAAGTTTTCCACTAGAACCTCTTCAAATATTTTCACAGACCCTTTCTTGTTTTCTTCTTCTTCTGGGATGCCTATAATTCGAATGTTGGTACGTTTAAGGTTATCACTGAGGTCTCTGAGGCTGTCTTCTAGTCTTTTTATTTTTTTATCTTTTTCCTGCTCTGTGGCGTTTATTTCTTCCATTCTATCTTCCAACTCACTTATTCGTTCTTCTGCCTCAGTCATTCTGCTGGTTAGAGCATCTAGAGTATTTTTAATTTCAGTTATTTTGTTATCCATTGCTGTTTGCTTTTCTGAGTTCTTATGAACTGTTTCTTGTACTTTCTCTAATTTGTTATCGAGATTTTGTATCATTTTTACTATCATTACTCTAAATTCTTTTTCAGGCATTTGTCCTATTTCCTCCTCATTTATTTGGTCTTGTGGGTTTTTTTCCTGCTCCTTTGCCTGCATGGTGTTTCTTTGTTTCCTCATGGTTGTCCAAGCTTTTGGGGTTGCTTGTCCTGGTGATAGAGGTGTTTATAGAAGACTGTCCAAGCCTCAGACTAATGTCCAAGTATTGGATTAGACGAATATTCAGTCTAGGAAACACATACATGTATAAGACACACAATTACTGAATCCGTTAGGACATAAGGCTCTAGAAAGACCTGACAGAACCCCAGTGTGCTATCAGATATTCAGAGAGAAACCCAGCAGAAATTGACAACTGAAACAGAACAAATCAGAGACAAAAGCAAAAGCAAACAAACAACAAATAACACCCTACACATACAAACATCAATCCAGGGAGATTTTGTAAGATAGGATCAAATATAGAAATGAGCTGGAGTACCACCAGAGAGAATGGAGATTCTCAGAATGTAATTAGACAACTGTACTAAGAACTAAGATAAAGACAAAAGCCTAATATTAATACCAAGGCAGTGCATCATCTGGAGAATAGAGCAAGGAGTCTGAGCAGACCGATAGTGTTGCTTATAAGTATGTTAAGATAAAATACACTTAAAATGGCTGGAAGAAAGGGGAACAGAAGAGCGTAATGTGGTTGGAAATATGCAAAGAAAAAGAAAGGAATAGAAGTGTATAAAAGAAAGGGATGAAAGGAAAGCATGAAAGATATTTTGTCCGTACTACCAAAAACTTAGCTAGATATAGAAGTATTTTAAAAGGCAAAAAAAAAAAAAAAAAAAAAAAAAGAGTAAAAAATATCCTTATAAAATTATGTTGTAAAACTTGTAGATCCCTTAGGGCTAAGATCGTATTTAATAAATCAAAAAAAAAAAAAAAAAAAAAAAAAAAAAAAAAAGAGAGAGAAAGAAAAAAAAAAAAAAAAATCCAGAACTGATCCCCGAATGGACCAGTTCAATAGGTATTGATACTACTATTTCTGTTTCCTTAGCGTCTCAGCTGTAAGTGTCCTTTTCCTTGCCTTGGGTTTTTTTTTTTGCGTTATTCTGTGACCAGCAGAGGTTCCTTTATTGTTCGTCTGTAAGCCTCGGTGTGTGGGGAGGGAGAGGGTGCAATAGTGGCTCCTTCTCCTGGGAGGGAGTGAGCAGTGGCGCACTGTTGCTTCAGTCAGGCTTGGAGGTGCCTGTTGCAGAGGGCGCTGGTGGCTCAGGCGTACACAGAAAGTCTTAGAGTTGGGCCTCTCTCGGGGTTTTTTCTTTTTGATGCTGGTTTTTTTTTTTTTTTTTTCTCTCGGCAGCCTCCCTGCTGCTGGCGTTGCAAGGAGTTTTAATCTAGCCCCGCCCGAGCGCCTGAGGGTGCTTGTTATCCCTGAGCGCCTTATGTGGCCCCGCAGGGCGTCTCTCCGCTGCCTGTTGCAGAGGCGCAGAAAGAGAGAGAGAGGCTATGCGTGCGGCTCCTCCCCCCCGCCCGGGAGCCTGCAGCCTCCAGCCGCCATCATGGCCGGGCAGCTCTCAGGGATCGGCACTCCTCTCCGCGGACCTCCTCCCTCCTGTCCTCTCGGTCCATCACCCTACCGGCAACAATGTTTCTCCCCCTGAACCAGCTCTCCGGTTCCCACGCTCCCGCTCCTGGACCCTCCGTTCAGCCGCGGATCGATGTCTCGGTCCGGGAACGCTGAGCTGCGCTGCGGACCCTCCGTATGTTTCTCACTCCCTCCCGTCTGCCACAGCTCCGCCGCTTCACCCTCTTTGAGCCCTCGTAGATACCTCCCTACCGGCTATGTCAGGTTCTCCGCAGCCCTTTCCGGTGTCCGAGGCCGTCTGCTGGTGTTCAGCTGGTTCTCTGTGGGAATGACTGTGTCCTTCCGTGCATTCCCAATGCATCTGTGGAGAGGGATGCACTCCACATCTCTCTACTTCGCCGCCATCTTTTTCTCCCATAATATACATTTGTTTAAGTAAAAATAGCTGAAGATTTCTTTCAACTGAATTTTGGAGATAAAATTGATGTTACAGAAAGATACATCATATTTATATATTGACTTTGCATAACTGTGCAGAATTTAAGTTTGAGAAACACAATGCTAAGAATGTCAGGGCCTGTATTTGAGACTCAAAAGATGGGATACCATGTAATTTCTCTGTAGAAGTACTACAATAAGAAATTTACATAGCATTTAATTTGAGCCTAGGAAAAAAATGGAAAATCTCAACTTATCACTACCAGTGTGAAGCACTTACATTGAGGCAACCTATTTATTTTTCGTCATTTTGAAATTGTCATAAAGTATTTATTGTTATTTTTAACCAAACCTGAATCCTTGTAATTTTGATTTAATAATCTTAGTTCTGTTCTCAGCGTAGTCATATGTAAAAACTCCTAAAAGCATAAACCTCAGAGTTAGACTACATAGAAGTGTTCTTCTTAAAGATGAAAACAAATTTTAATATATGTGAAATATGTATGTTCTTTGCCCTTCTGTAATGTGTGTGTGTGGCTGGGAGGGGAGAAAGGGAGTGAGAATTACTTGGGTCTACTTTTTTGTTAAATTTAATTAATTATTGGCTGCGTTGGGTCTTTGTTGCTGCAAATGGGCTTTCTCTAGTTGCGGCAAGTGGGGGCTACTCTTCATTTTGGTGCATGGGCTCTTCATTTCAGTGGCTTCTCTTGTTGCAGAGCACGGGGTCTAGGTGCATGGGATTCAGTAGTTGTGGCACATCGGCTCCACAGTTGTGGCTCATGGGCTCTAGAGCACAGGCTCAGTAGTTGTGGCACACAGGCTTAGTTGCTATGAGGCATGTGGGATCTTCCTGAAGCAGGGATCGAACCTATGTCCCCTGCATTGGCAGGCAGATTCTTAACCACCGCGCAACCTAGGAAGTCCTACCTGGATCTATTTTTGAGGTGAACAAAATGAATGCATGACTAAGCTAAAAATAAAATCTCTTGTATGGCAATGATGTAAGATATTCAGTGTCAAAATGAACAGAAATTGTTAAAAACAAACCCAAAATCATCCATCTACTTGGGGATATATATTTGTAGCTAATTCATCTTAATGGACTCAAGTAGTTCTACCTAATCAAACATTCTATAGGAACTGTACAGATATTCTGTCATTGTCAGAATTGGTGCCTGGTAATCGCTTCCATTATAAATTTCCTAGTCAAAATTGGCTCTTTTTGAGCAATAACATACAGAGCTTACAAAAGAAACATAAGAAAAATGTTCAGATAACAGTAATAATAACAACAAATAACAAACTGTCATTTATTTAGTACTTAATATGTCAGATGCAGTACTAGGGGCTTTTTATCTATTTATTTGGTGCTAGCGGCATGTGGGATCTTCCCACACCAGGGCTCGAACCTGTGCCCCCTGCATTGTCAGGCAGATTCTTAACTACTGAGCTACCAGGGAAGCCCTCTCACTTAGTCTTTTTTGTATTTTCCAAGTTTTCTTCATTAAGTCTATATTGCATGTATAACTATCAAAATTAACTAAAATATTGTATTACTTTATTGTATATAACATGAGAGTCTTGTAGTAGCTATATATTGTTTTAGTCTCTTTGATAATATTTTTTGAAGAAACCTCTTCTCCATTCCATGTACATCTTATAGAACTATCATTTGTGGTACTATAGGTTCTTTGCCTCAGGTATAGACTTTTCACTAAAGCCTAGCTAATCAAGTATTCCACCTCACAGATAACAGCAATTTGTCCAGGAGTTGGTCATGTTGCCCAGGATCCTTCCCTGGAATTTATAATATGACTCTAGAATAAAGAAGCTTCTCTCCACTGTGGTGTTTGGAAAATATGAATATGAGCCTACTGGTGGCTATCTTTCCTGTAATATGGAGAGGACCTGTCTATAAAAGGAAGCCAAGTAGAGGGAAACAGAGATGGGAAATAGTTATCTTAATAGTAGCAAATTCTGGTTTCAGCCCCTAAAGTTCTTGCTGTTTCCCCTTGTTCATTGTTCTTGCTCTTTTTTCCCCTTGCCTTATTCTGGGGTTGAGTCTAGGGATGTATTGTTATTAATTTTAAAGATCCTCAGTTGATTATGATGATTGGCTATGTGTGGCAATCATGGGACATGTTAGTAATCCATCCCTTTTGGTTTTTGATCTATGTCAATTTTGTTTCTGAAACACCAGCCATTCAAATACTCCACTGCAGAAAGTTTTTCAGTGTTCATTAAAGGGCCTGAAAAGTCCTTCAGTAAAACTGATTAATTGTTGAACCCAGCAATTCTTAATTGCAATTTTTTGATTAGGTAGTTATTACCATCTTACAAAACACAGTTTTGGAAATTCTTAGTGATATACTATTTTTATATATAATAATTTGCCAAGATTACATTCATTTTAGCAGCTTAGTATAATTGAAAATGTATCTCTTTTACATGAACTTTTCCCCAATCAATTAACTTTGTGATTAAGTCTAAATTCATATCACTGGACTATTCTGCATTTTCCAGCTAGTCGAGATGATTTTTAATTTCAACTGGAATCCAACATGTTATATTTCTCTCCCAATCTTGGGTCATTTGAATATTTGATAAGAAGGACTTCTAAAGCTTCATTAATGTCTTTGTTCACTATGTTGAATCAGAGAGGGTTAAGGATAGAGTCTCAAGTTATTCTGCCAGAGACTATTTTTCAAGTTAACACTGGTTAATTCTTTGATAGCTTTGAAATGTTATTCAACTGCTAATCCACCTAACACTTTTATCATTCAGGCCACATTTTTCTTTCAACTACAAATATGCCACAGCGATTCTGTCACTTTGTTTCCTGAAATCGAACTTGATCTTCACATACAGTTTGTTGTGGTCTTTTAGTTCAATACCAAAAATATTTGCCCAAAATATTTGAGTTAGAAATTTTCTGTGGGAGTACAGCCCAAGGACCCTTATCTTTAAGTCTGCCAAGACCAAACCAGATTGAAATGGAATATATTAAATTTTATAGAAAAATAAAACAACTCTAAAACAAGAAAACTGATGATTAAAACTTTCTGTTATGCTATATGTTTTTAAAATTGGCAACCTGTTACCCAGAATTCCCTCTCACCAAGATATTTAAAATTTCAAAATTAGAAATAAAATCTTTGTCAAATGCAAATATTCCTGGAAAATATCATTGTAAATAAAGTTCAAAATATATTTTTAATTTTTAAATTTTACTTTGATACATATAAAATAACACATACCATACATAGCTGTATACCTTCTCACAAACCTGACATAACTCATACCCAGATAAAAAGAACCACCACCATACACCATGATCAAGTGGGGTTTATCCCTGGGATGCAAGGATTCTTCAATAGACGCAAATCAATCAACGTGATACATCATATCAACAAATTGAAGGATAAAAACCATATGATCATCTCAATAGATGCAGAAAAAGCTTTTGACAAAGTTCAACATCCATTTATGATAAAAGCTCTCCAGAAAATGGGCATAGAAGGAAATTACCTCAACATAATAAAAGCCATATATGACAAACCAAAAGCCAACATTGTTCTCAATGGAGAAAAACTGGAAGAATTCCCTCTAAGAACAGGAACAAGACAAGGGTGTCCACTCTCACCACTGTTATTCAACATAGTTTTGGAAGTGTTAGCCACAACAATCAGAGAAGAAAAAGAAATCAAAGGAATCCAAATTGGAAAAGAAGAAGTCAAATTGTCACTCTTTGCAGATGACATGATATTATATATAGAAAACCCGAAAGACTCTACCAGAAAACTGCTAGCACTCATTGATGAGTTTAGTAAAGTAGCAGGATACAAAATTAATGCACAGAAATCTCTTGCATTCCTAAACACTAACAACGGAAGAGCAGAAAGAGAAATTAAGGAAACTCTCCCATTCACCATTGCAACCAAAAGAATAAAATACCTAGGAAGAAACCTGCCTAAGGAGGCAAAAGATCTGTATGCAGAAAACTTTAAGACATTGATGAAAGAAATCAAAGACGACACAAACAGATGGAGGGACATACCATGTTCCTGGATTGGAAGAATCAACATCGTGAAAATGACTGTACTACCCAAAG
Source organism: Hippopotamus amphibius kiboko (assembly GCF_030028045.1). Classification (NCBI taxonomy): domain Eukaryota; kingdom Metazoa; phylum Chordata; class Mammalia; order Artiodactyla; family Hippopotamidae; genus Hippopotamus; species Hippopotamus amphibius. Next base: position 25,939,885 of record NC_080203.1, read on the forward strand.
CAATTTACAGATTCAATGCAATCCCGATCAAATTACCAATGGCATTCTTCACAGAACTAGAGCAAGAAATCTTACGATTTGTATGGAAACGCAAAAGACCCCGAATAGCCAAAGCAATCTTGAGAAGGAAAAATGGAGTTGGTGGAATCAGGCTTCCTGACTTCAAACTATACTACAAGGCCATAGTGATCAAGACAGTATGGTACTGGCCCAAAAATAGAAAGGATGATCAATGGAATAGAATAGAGAACTCAGAAGTAAGCCCAAACACATATGGGCACCTTATCTTTGACAAAGGAGGCACGAGTATACAATGGAAAAAAGACAGCCTCTTCAATAAGTGGTGCTGGGAAAATTGGACAGCAACATGTAAAAGAATGAAATTAGAACACTTCCTAACACCATACACAAAAATAAACTCCAAATGGATTAAAGACCTACATGTAAGGCCAGACACTATCAAACTCCTAGAGGAAAACATAGGCAGAACACTCTTTGACATACATCAAAGCAAGATCCTTTTTGACCCACCTCCTAGAATCATGGAAATAAAATCAAGAATAAACGAATGGGACCTCATGAAACTTAAAAGCTTTTGCACAGCAAAAGAAACCATAAACAAGACTAAAAGGCAACCCTCAGAATGGGAAAAAATAATTGCCTATGAAACAATGGACAAAGGATTAACCTCCAAAATATACAAGCAGCTCATGCAGCTTCATACCAAAAAAGCAAATAACCCAATCCACAAATGGGCAGAAGACCTAAATAGACATTTCTCCAAAGAAGACATACAGATGGCCAACACACACATGAAAAGATGCTCCACATCACTAATCATCAGAGAAATGCAAGTCAAAGCCACAATGAGGTATCACCTCACACTGATCAGAATGGCCATCATCACAAAATCTGGAAACAACAAATGTTGGAGAGGGTGTGGAGAAAATGGAACTCTCCTGCACTGTTGGTGGGACTGTAAGTTGGTCCAGCCACTATGGAAAACAATTTGGAGGTTCCTTAAAAAACTACACATAGAACTACCATATGATCCAGTCATCCCACTCCTGGGCATATACCCAAAGAAAACCATAATCCCAAAAGAAACTTGTACCATAATGTTTATTGCAGCACTATTTACAATAGCCAGGACATGGAAGCAACCGAAATGCCCATCAACAAATGAATGGATACAGAAGATGTGGCATATATATACAATGGAATATTACTCAGCTATAAAAAGGGAAGAGATGGAGCTATATGTCATGAGGTGGATAGAACTACAATCTGTCATACATAGTGAAGTAAGTCAGAAAGAGAAGGACAAATATTGTATGCTAACTCACATATACGGAATCTAAAAATGGTACTGATGAACTCAGTGACAAGAACAAGGAAGCAGATACAGAGAATGGACTGGAGAACTCGAGGTATGGGAGGGGGCAGGGGGTGAAGGGGAAACTGAGAAGAAGCGAGAGAGTAGCACAGACATATATATACTACCAACTGTAAAAGAGTCAGTGGGAAGTTGTTGTATAACAAAGGGAGTCCAACTCGAGGATGGAAGATGCCTTAGAGGACTGGGGCAGGGAGGGTGGGGGGGACTCGAGGGGGGGGCGTCAAGGAAGGGAGGGAATACGGGGATATGTGTATAAAAACAGTTGATTGAACCTGGTGTACCCCCAAAAAAAATAAAAAAAAAAAACCACCATACCCAGATAAAAAGAAGCACCATACCCAGAAAACTTCTGCTGGCTCCCTTGCACTTACTACCCCTCCAAGAATAAGCACTATCCTAACTTCTAACTCCATAGATTAATTCTGCTTCCTGGAATAGAGCAGAGGTCCAGGTTCATTAGATAAATTATAGTTCACAGAATTATTCTAAATGTTCAAGTTGAAGAAACAATGTTTTTCTTTAAAGTTTCTTGAACTTTCTGGTTGTACAACCTTGGTCAAATTGTTTAACCTCTCCGACCCTCAGCTTCGTCAACTTTACGATGGAAATAATAATAGTACCTATCTCACAGGCTTATAAATAGTAAATATTTTACACATATATGCGTATATGTATTTACAACTATCTATCCACACAAATATTGTATAGTAAATTTGTATAGATATATAAGATTTTGTAAAGTGTAGCACCTTGCACACAGTAAACACTAAAATTGTAATTATTGTTTGTGCACTTAGAATACCCTAAAATATATTTTAAATTATTATTATTCTTAATTGAAACCACTGCTAATAAAATCTACTTTGCTTTTGGGGTTATTTTGGGGTTTTTTGTTTGTTTATTTGTTTGTTTTTTGCTTACCACCAAAAATATATCTTACATTAGTCACCATACAGCTGATCCCCTTTACCCAGTTTGAGCCCCACACACACACCTCTTCCCCTTTGGTAACCACTACTCTGGTCTCTGTATCTACATGTTTGTTTTTGTTTGGTTTGTTCACTTATTTTGTTTTTGTTTGTTTATCAAGTTTTTATATTCCACATATGTCTTTCTCTATCTGACATTTCATTTAGCATAATACCCTAAACATCTATCCATGTTGTCACATATGACAAGATTTCAACTTTTTTATGGCTGAGTAATATTCTGTTGTCTGTATACACACACACACACACACACACACACACACACACACACATAATTTCTTCCTTTAGGTATGTTAATAATTGTTTTATATATATTGGTGCTCCTGTGTTAGGTACATATATCTTAATCACAGGTATGTCTTCTTGATAAATTGCTCCTTTAATATTATATATGGTTCATCTTTGTGTCTTGTTACCTTTTTTTGGCTTGAAATCTATTTTGTCTGATATGAGTATGGCTACACCCACTTTCTTTTGGCTGCTATTTGCTTGGAGCATCATCTTCCATCCCTTTACTTTTAACCTTTGTTTGTCTTTAGAGCTAAGGGTGTCTCCTGCAGGCAGCATATATTTGCATCTTGTTTCTTAATCCATGTAGCCACTCTGTATCTTTTGATTGTTGAATGCAATCCATTTATATTTAGGGTGACTACTGACAGAGGAGGACTTAGTATTTCCATTTTATTTCTTGTTTTCTGGTTGTTCTAGATCTCCATTGTTTATTTTTCCTTGTATTTCTGTGCGCCATTTTGGTTTAGTCATTCTCTATGATATTTTCCTGCATTTCCTCTTTTTTATGTTTTGTGTCTCTTCTCTATGTCTATGTTTTGTGGTTACTCTGAGGTTTGCATAAAACATCTCATAGATAAAATAGTCCTTTTTCTGCTGATAGCATCTCATCTTCATTTACCTATACAAGTTCCATCCTTTTCCTCTTCCCTTTTTATGTTTTTGTTGTCTCAAATTATCTTTGTTGTGAGTTTGTTATCTGAGATAGCTATGGTTATTTTTTTAAATCTATCGTGATAAAGAGTTGCAGTTTTCTGGTTCTGTCTATGTATCACCTAGCTTAAAGTTTTGTGTATTTTTGCTGTTTTGCTTCTGGTAGAAGAGGTCCTTTCAATGTCTCTTGTAAGGCAGATCTAGTGTTGATGAACTTCCTCACATTTTGTTTTTTTCATAAAGTATTTCTCCTTCATATCTGAATGATAACTTTGCTTGATAGAGTATTCTTGGGTGACAGTTTTTATCTTAGTATTTTCAGAATATCATTCCACTTCCTTCTGTCCTGTAGAGTTTCTGATAAGAAATCAGCTGATACCCCAAAGGGGATTCCTTTGTAAGTTACTATCCTTTTTTCCCTAGCTGCCTTAAAAATTATTTCTCAGCTGTTGACTTTTGACAATGTTAATATTATGTGTCTTAGAGAAGGTCTTTTTGCATTGAGACAGTTAGGTGTTCTCTTAGCTTCATGGACTTGTATATCCAGTTCCTCCCTCAAATTTAGGAAGTTCTCAGCTTTTATTTCTTTAATAGTCTCTCTGCTTCCTTCTCCCTACTAGGACACCTATTATCCTAATGTTGCCTTTCCTGAAAGGATCAGATAATTCTCATAGAATTTCCTCATTTTTCTATATCTTATTTCTCCTTCTTCCACTTATATCATGTCTAGATTTCTATCTTCATGCTCACTAATTCTTTCTTCTATGTGGTTTGCTATATTTCCAATGCTTTTGGATGCATTTTTCATCTCAATTATTGAATTCTTCAGCTCCACAATTTCTGTTTGGTTCTTTTTTAGAGTTTCAATCTCTTTGGCAAAATATTCCTTCTATTTATTAATTTTATTGCTAGGCTCATTAAATTGCCTTTCTGAGTTTTGAAGTATCTCATTGAGTTTCTTCGTGACACCTGCTTTGAATTCTCTATCAGTTAAATTACAATATTCCATGACTTCTGGAAAACTATCTTTTTGTGTGTGTGAGTGGTAGTATAGTGTGTGGTTCTTCATGGTGCTTGATGAATTGTTCCCCAGTTGGTGCATTTGAAGTTAAAAGACAGGTTAGAAGTTAGTCTTTTTTTGTTTTCTGGTAGGTGGTGCTGTAACACAAGTTTTTGGTTTCTTTTACCTGAGCTACCTCTCTTTATATTTCAGAGTTGGCACTTTCCAGCCTCCATCTTCTCTATAAAAGGTGTGGCTGTATGCCTTCTTTGTCTCTTCTTGTGCCTCTGGGGTCCTTGCTGCCTTGCTTCTGCCAGAGTCACTGTCAACATTGGGCTCTTCCCTTGTGTCAGGGATCCCCTGAGGGGGGAGGGAGCTGGTGTTATGCAAGTGCCTCTACCATGTCTGGCATTATAAGGTTCACTGGGCTCTGCCACTGCTCATGTAGGGGGTGGGGCCTGGGGTCATAAATACCTCAGTGGCTAGAGGGATGGGATCCTAGGCCCCACTGTTGCTGCTGTCTAGTTACCTGTGGCTGAAGAGTCTGGTGTGTTTGGGAAGCCAGGATCATGTACGTGGCTTCCCCTGCTGCTACTGAGGTCTCTAAAGTTGTGGGCTCAGCTGCTGTAGTCAGAAGGTCAGGATTGCAGGCACCAGTCCACCCATCTTTAGATGTACAGATGTGTGAAATTTTCAGGCATCCTCTTGTGTTAAGCAGAGGCACCTTTGTTGAGTTGTGGATGTTTTACTTGTTGCAAGATTGAAAAGAGGAGATAAAGGTAGCTTTTCACTCTGCCATGTTTCTGGCATCACCCCAAATTTGCTTTGTTTAAGAAACAGAATGTTTTAAATTTTTTCAAATAAAAAAATACTGTTTTTATTGAACCTCATTATAAACACTAACATAATGAATATCATGTTCTTGAATGATTGATTCACCTGTCATACATTTCATTTTGTGGTTACAGTGGTTAATTCTAGAGTGTTTGCAAGTTTATCTTCTGTATTATGGTGATTTTAAAATTCCTCACACTGACATGGAAATATGTCAATAATCTGTCAGCACATTCATGACTCACATAAAGTTCTACATGAAATGCCATTGGTAATTTTCAAACATTTTAGAGAAGCAATTAACCATGAAAGTTGCTTCTGATTTTTAGTAGTTTTAATATTTTCTGATTACATCAGAATATGACCCTTCTATCATTTTTAAGTAATAGTTATTGAGAATTCATGTATGATTCTATTTAATTCAATAGGTATGGAATTATAAAGTGAGGATGTGTCACAATTATACAAATATATGCTTAAAAACATGTGTTTTTTGTTTGGCCATTGTTGTTATTGTTTAGTTTCTCTGTTTTACTGGTAAAACAGATTATCTCAAAGCTCTATTTCACTGAAATACTAGGAGTCCATACTTTTATTTACATGGACCTTTTTAAAAAAATGATTTCACTGAAATATAATTTACATATCATGCAATTCACTCATTTTAAGTGTGCATCTCAGTGATTTCTCATACATTTAGAGAGTTATGCATATATCACTACAATCCAATTTTAGAACATTTCCCTCACCCCCAAGAGATCCATTATAACTTTGCAGTCAATCCATGTCTGCCATCTCCAGATACAGGCAACAACTAATTTACTTTTTATTTCTATAGACTTGCCTGTCTTGGACACTTCATAAAAATGGTATTATGGAGTAGTATATTTTAGGTAAAGTTGTTTTACAGTGTTATTTAAGTCTCCTATGCTCTTGCTGATTTTCTGTCTAGGTGTTCTATCCATTAATGAGAGTAAGGCATTGAGGTTTCCTAGTATGATTGTTAAACTATTTATTTCTCATTTAGTTTCTGTTTCTTTTTGCTTTAGGAAGCTCAGATTTGATCCCTGGTTGGGGAACTAAGATCCCACATGCCACACAGTGTGGCCAAAAAAGTTAAAAACAAAAAAAAAAAAAAAAGAAAGAAAGAAATGTAGAGACCAGAAGGAGTGGAATGACATATTCAAACTGCCAAAAGAGACTGAATTCTATACCCAGGGAATTGGTCATCAAAAAAATGAAAGAGATTGTAGTTCTATCCACCTCATGACATATAGCTCCATCTCATCCCTTTTTATAGCTGAGTAATATTCCATTGTGTATATATGCCACATCTTCTTTATCCATTCATTTGTTGATGGGCATTTAGGTTGCTTCCATGTCCTGGCTATTGTAAATAGTGCTGCAATAAACATTATGGTACAAGTTTCTTTTGGGATTACTCAGCTATAAAAAGGGGTGAGATGGAGCTATATGTCATGAGGTGGATAGAACTACAATCTGTCATACAGAGTGAAGTAAGTCAGAAAGAGAAGGACAAATATTGTATGCTAACTCACATATACGGAATCTAAAAATGGTACTGATGAACTCAGTGACAAGAACAAGGACACAGATACAGAGAATGGACTGGAGAACTCGAGGTATGGGAGGGGGCAGGGGGTGAAGGGGAAACTGAGACGAAGCGAGAGAGTAGCACAGACATATATATACTACCAACTGTAAAATAGATAGTCAGTGGGAAGTTGTTGTATAACAAAGGGAGTCCAACTCGAGGATGGAAGATGCCTTAGAGGACTGGGGTGGGGAGGGTGGGGGGACTCGAGGGGGGGCAGTCAAGGGAGGGAGGGAATATGGGGATATGTGTATAAAAACAGATGATTGAACTTGGTGTACCCCCAAAAAAATAATAAAAATAAATAAATAAATAAATAAATAAATAAATAAATAAATAAAAAAGAAATACGCGGTAAAAAAAAAAAAGAGAAATTGACATTCCTTGATATACTAAAACTGAAAGAATTTATTACTCATAAACTTTCCCTACCAGAAAGACTAAAGGTAGTCCTTTAGGGTGAGATGAAAGGCCCCTAGACAATAATTCAAAACCACACTAAGAAATAAAAATCACCAGTATAAGTACATTTTTACCTCCTAGCAAAAACAGAAAACATAAATACATTTGTTTTTGTAAACATTTTCTTCTAAATCTGCTTTAAAAGACAAATACATAAAACAATAATCAAAAAATCTGTGTTGATGGATTTAAAATATATATATAAATGTAATTTGTATCACAAAAATACCATAAAGAAGGATATTATACAATACCATGTATTGTAGCAAAGTTTTTTATGATATTGAAATTAAATTGACATCAATCCAAACTGGATTGTTTTAAGTTAAAATGTTAGTTGTAATTGTAGGGCAACCACCAAGAAAGTAACTCCATAAAATATGGGAAAAGAGACAATAAGGGACTTAAAATGGTTTGCTAGATAATATAAATTTAACAAACAAAAATGAATAATGGAGGAATGAAGTAGCAGAAAGATATAGAATGTATACATAACAAATAGAAAAATAGCAGAAACTAATATTACCTTATCAATAATTACATTAAATGCAAATGGCCTAAATAAGGCAAGCAAAAGGCAGAGACTAGAAGAGTGGATAAAAAATAATCATGATTCAACTATATACTGTGTAAAACAGACACACTTTAGATTCAAAGACACAAATAGGTTAAAAGTAAATAGATGGAAAAGTAAAAGAAATACAATGAAAACACTAACCCAAGAAAGCTGGAGTGGCTATACTAATAATAAACATAAAATAGACAGTAAGATAAGAATCTGTACTAGAAACAAAAAGGATATTATGATGATAAGATGTAACAATTACAAATTTACATGCATTTAATAGAGCTCCAAAATATATGAAACAAATCTGACAGAATTAAATGGAGAAATAGACAATTCAACAATAATAATTGGTGATTTCAACCTCCCATGTTAAATAATGGATAAAACAAGTAGACAGAATATCAACAAGATAAGACTTGAAGAACATTATAAACCAATTAGACCTAACAAACATCTTTAGAACATTCCACCCAACAATACAGAACACATTTTTCTTAAGGGTACATGGAACATTTTCCTGGATAAACTATATTTTAGGTCATTAAAAAAAGCCTCACTAAATTTAAAGGGATAAGATTACATAAGTTGTATTCTCTGATCACATGGAATAAAACTAGAAATCATTAACTAAAGGAAATTTGGGAATTCACAAATATGTGGAAATTAAAAAGCACATTCTTAGATAACCAGTGTATCAAAAAAGAAATTACAAGGGAAAAGGAAAAAACTATGAGATGAATGAAGATGAAAACACTACATAGCAAAACTGATGGTATATAGCAAAAGCAAAGCTTAGAAGGATATTTATAACTATAAACACCAACGTTAGGAAAGATGAAAGACGTCAGTTCAGTAATTTCAGTGTTCATGTTAAGAAACTAAAAACAAAAAAGCAAACAAAAGCCAAGTAAGAGGAAGGAAGGAATAAAGATCTGAAATTAATGAAATAGAAAACAGATAATAGCGATTTATCAATGAAAGCAAAAGTTGGTTCTTTGAAGAATCAATCGATAAAACTTTAGCTATAATAAACAAGAAAAAAATAGGGTAATTTCAAATTACTTAAATCAAATATGAAAAAGGAAACATCAATACAGACCTTACAGAAATAAAAATGATTATAAGGGAATATTATGGTCAATTGAATGCCAGATAATTAGATAACTGAGACAAGATGGACATCTTCCTAAAAAGACATAAATTCCTGAGATTCAGATAAGAAGTATAAAATCTGAATAGATATATAACAAGGAGATAGAATTAGCAATAAAGAACAAACAAAAATGGGAAAACCTCATAGCAAAGAAAATCCTAGACCCAATGAGTTCACTGGCAAATTCTGCCAAACATTTGAAGAATTAACACCAATCTTTCACAGACTTTCTAAAAATTAGAATAGGAGAGTACACATTTCAGCTCATACTCTGAGGCCAGTGTTAATCCTAATACTAAAACCAGACAAAATTATCACATGAAAAGAAAACTACAGACCAATATCCCTTATGAATACAGATGCAAAAATTCTCAACAAAATATTAGCAAGCTGAATCCAGTAATATATAAACAGGATTATACATCATGATTATTTGAGATTTATCATAGAAGAATGCAAGGTTAGCTCACTCAACATAAAAAAAATCTATCAATGTAAACATCATATTAATAGAATGAAGGAGAAACTTCAGAGGATCATCTCAATAGATGTGGGAAGGCCACTTGACACAACCCAACATCCTTTCATGATAAAAACAATCAAGCTAAGAATAGAAGTAAACTTCCTCAACCTGATAAATGCCATCTAAGAAAAATCCATAGTTACCATCATACTTAATTGTGAAAATTTAAATGTTTTTCTCCTAAGATCAGGATCCAAATAAAGGTGTCTACTCTCACTATTTTCTTATTGAAATTGTGCTTGAGGCTCCAATCAGAGCAATAGGCAACAAAAAGTTAAAAAAGGGGGTCATTGGATACAATGAGACTGGTATAGGTAAGTCAGGGTGACAGCATGTTGGATCTTGGAGGTCATATTAAGAACATTTGGATTTATTCTAAGAACAATGAAAATACAGAAGAAAGTAATGATATTTAATGGAGAAGACATTCTTTTGCACTTTACTATTCAAAAATATTATGAATTCTTTTTAGTTGTAGTTAACCAATGTTTACATTTTAAAATAATTTAAATTTTAAACTGACATTTCTGATTATATGTCTATTATAATATAGGTTTAAAATCTGATTTGCATCAAAAACATTCAAAATAGATTTCTCTTTTTGTCACTCCTAGAAGCATATTGAAACATGAAAGAAAAGTCCCTGGGAAATTCTCACCTACTCATTTTAATTTAAATTGAAAATGCGATGCATAGTCAGAGAATATCTGCTGTGATTATTTTTTCATCTTGTGCCCAGAATTCTCCATTGAATACTAGGCTGTGAAGGTTAATACCAGTAGGCTTAGTATTGGCTTGGGCTTTATTACTAAAATAAGAAATACCTGCCTGGCACTGATCCCTGGTCAAGGCATGTATTTTTCTTTTTGTCACTGTGGGTCCAAGGAGTTTCAGGGAGCTTTGTCTCTGATTTTCAGCATTGTTTACTGTTAACACTGAGATTGATGACTTGCACCTGGTCTCAGTGAGGACCCCAGGGTCTGTGACACTGGGGTTGATTACATAGCAAAAATGTATCCTAAAGGGAGCACATTTGAAACCTGTGTCCAGCCATTTCAGACCAAATGTCGTGAGACAATCTTTCATTGCGATTCATTTATTAACTTTGTGGTTTTATGTTTGTAAGCATTGTCATTCTGGATCCTGCTAACATTCATTAGCAATGGAACCCCATCTAACTGCCACTTTCAGCGCACATACTTATTTTCTACTGCCTGATTTCAAACTCTTCAGGGCAATTAACAGGCCCTTCCCAAATGGCCTAATTTATCTCTCCAAATGTGTATATGTCCCTCCTGTTGGCCCCTCATGCAATATAATTTTATTTTCTCCTTTGTATTTTCATAGAAAGTGGTTCATCCTGTCATTGTAATACTACTGGACTGAACCATGACTCTCTATTAATATTTTTTGCATCCACCCATTCTTAACACACTGTCTGAAACACAGTAAGTGCTCAGCAAACTTTGGATGGATGCATGTATGGATGCATGGATTCAAGACTGTCCTTAGTTTTGGGCATATTGCTCTTGAAATTTTCCTAACAACAGTTGGCACAAAGTGATAAATAAAAACTATGTGTTTATAGAAATATATGAAAGCATAAAATCAAATAATATCCCTAACTATCTAATTGACCTTGCTAGTGTTCATAACTGGTTCTATTACCAGTTAATTTTATCCCATTGTTCATTTATTACCATAATTTAACTTGGTCATCACATACAGCACAAGGCTTCATTGAGCTGCAATGGAAGTATGGCTCTAAATGTGCCAGGGATAGTTAAATGAATTATAATGTGATATTGGCCAGGGGCTCAGTCTAAAAAATACTGAATGGACAGTTAGCTGATCTGAAAGGAGAGTACAATGGAAATTTTAAACAATTCACTGATAATCACCCAGGAGGGATTTGGAAAGTATGCTTTTATAGATAACATTCACAAAAAATATTTAAAATTAATGCTTGGAAACCTTCAGCCAAATTTGTTTTAATCCCTATAATATGCAGAGTACTACAGTTTTCTTTAACAGCTAGGCTTTGCATCAGGCTTTCATGTTCATGTAAAATACTAAAATGGAATGGAAATTTATACAGTCATTTTTGTAAGAATAACTTCAAGACATTCACCTGGCCAAGAAATGACTACATTCAGCCAATGAATACACTCTTGAAATTATGATTTGATACAATCATTGACCAAGAAGCCATGCTCCATTAAAAAAATGTATTTTCTTTCCATCCCACAGCAATCTGAGTTTTAAACTAATGGAGATATTGACAGTAAAAGAGGTATAACCCTCTGTAAAACAACAGCAACAACAACAAAAATGTTTGCAGACAAACTCCTGTGTTGAGTTGTTATAACAGAGGAGTTTAAAAGTGTTGTTGCAGAAAGCATAATAGGCAACTGTGCCAATAAAATTGAACAAGTCTATCCATAAATAAAGGACTTGCTGATAAAACGTTACTTTTTAATCTCTTGAGTTAACTCAGGTGTTTTTATTGCATTAACATGACATTTTGAAAACGACAGTTCAATTTTTACTAGGTACAGTTCTAGCAGTTTTCACAATGGGTTCCACAGAAATTTGCATATACTTTTTCCCTCTGAATCCCTGAAATACAGAAGTTTAATTTCAACTTTATCTTCAGTAATTTAACTATGTTATTGCTCAATACGTAGGAGAATAACGTGTGTGTGGGTTTCTTGGGGCATGGTGCTAGTTCTCTTTTTTCAATTAATAGGGAATAACATATTGAACTTCTGAATATTCATTTTCTAATACCTGCATCATATATCAATATGTACTAACCAATATTTGAATACAAATATAGTTAGCTCTGGTTATTTTACTTCTGCTATGTAAACAGTCTGCATAAAAATCTAACTACTGTTTATAACAGCATATTTCACCTCTACCATTTAAAATTTCCTGATCTCCCACTCAGAAGCTGGATTTGACCCCTGTGCTCCTACTGCTCCTAGTGCATACTTATACCAGCGTCTACAACACACGGAATCCAATGACCTCTTTATTCATCTGCCTCCCATACTGAGGAAACTTCTACAGCGAAAAGGCCATGCTTTATTTGTTTTATTGTTAAATCCCCATCACTTAGAGAAAGCCTCACAAATGATAGCTACTTTCTAAATGCTTGAATGGAGTAGGTCATTAAAATAATTATTAATTTGCAGAATGTTATACATTTATTCTACATTCATCTTAAATACATTTTAACAGTTATGCCTACAATGATCAATGTTTGAGTTGCAGAGCTGGGTAGAAAATTAAATATGAAAGAGATGAAATAAGCTTCATGTTACAACTACAAATTTAGAGAATTTTTGCCCATAGTGTAGAGAAATTGTAATTATTTCAATTCACTGGACTTATTTTTCCAATTAATAGTAGATTATAGCCATTCCTTCATTATGTGTAACCTTTTGAGAAGTATAAATAAATTTAAGAAAACAAATTCTCTCAATGTGTCAATAGCTCTCACTATTTATATAGTCACTATATGACTGTTCGAAGTAAAGAATCAATACCTTTTTTTTTAAAGAATCAATACCTTTTATCATTGTCTTAAATAACTGAGGCACACCTTTACTTCTTTGCAAGAATCAAAAAGTTTTAAGTACTGACTGCATGTGCATAAGATTCTGAATTGATTATTACAAGTACACATTTCAGAGAGAACTGGAAGTAGCCTTATGGTGTGGTAGGCAGAATAATAGCCCCCTCACCCCAAATATGTCCATATCTTAACCCCCAGATCTGTGAATATTTTATGTTACATGGCAAGTGAGACTTTGAAGATGGAATTTAGGTTAAGAACTTTAAATATAGGGAGATTATCTTGGATTGTACAGGTGGGCCCAATGTAGTCACACTGGCCTTTAAAAATAGAAAAGGGAGGCAGGCCAAGGAGTCACAGAGATGTAATGGAAGAAGAGCAGGAGAGATCCAAAGTACGAGAAGGACTCAACCTACTAATGCTGACTGTGCAGATGGAGGAAGGAAGCCACAAGCCAAGGAATACCAGTGATCTCTGGAAGGAGAAATGGCCCTCAGCTGACAGGCAGGGAGGAAACAGGATCCTCAGTCTTTAAACCACAATGAAGTTAATTTGCCAATAAATGGATAAAATTGGAAGAGGATTCTCCCATAGAGCCTCCAGAAAGGAACATAGCCTTACAAAAGCCTTGATTTTAGTCTAGTGGGACCCATGTCAGACTACAGAGCCATAAGAAAGTAAATTTGTGTTATTTTAACCACTCAATTTGTGGTAATTTGTTTCAGAAGCAGTAGGAAACTAATACAGATGGCCTATGTTGAAGGAAGAATAATAATAGCTACTACTTATTGAGCACTTACTGTGAGCAAGGAGCATTACACATAATATTTAACTTAATAGTAATAATAATATCCTTATTTGTTAAAATGAGAAAATGAAAGCACATAAAGTTTAAATAACTGCCTAAACTCAGCCAGCTAGTAAGTAGTGGATTTTAGATTACTTGAGAGTCTACCTCTGGACCATTTTTTAAACAGTATGCTACTCTGCTTTTCAACAGGACTACAGGAACTATATAAGAAAAACATGCTGAGTTAATGCTAAAATTATAAAAATAGTCATTTATTGAAATTATAATCTATAATTAACTATATACATATGCTCAAAGAATCTACTGTGTAGTTCTCTACTAAGATTGGTATATTTTATGGAAATAAGCTTAGGAATAATATTGTATATACAAGTTTTGGTAAAAATGTGAAATATATTATTTTTTCAGGGCATAAGACACTAACGTATTGAGCACTTATTATGAACAAGGTGCTATATTTCCTATGTTATATACAACATCTTTACTTCTGATAACTCTGTGATGTAGGCTTTATTACATATCTCTATCTTGCAGATTAAGAATCTGAGTTTCACAATGGACAAAGGATTAACCTCCAAAATATACAAGCAGCTCATGCAGCTTCATACCAAAAAAGCAAATAACCCAATCCACAAATGGGCGGAAGACCTAAATACACATTTCTCCAAAGAAGACATCCAGATGGCCAACAAACACATGAAAAGATGCTCAACATCACTCATCATCAGAGAAATGCAAGTCAAAGCCACAATGAGGTATCACCTCACACTGATCAGAATGGCCATCATCACAGAATCTGGAAACCACAAATGTTGGAGAGGGTGTGGAGAAAAGGGAACTCTCCTGCACTGTTGGTGGGAATGTAAGGTGGTCCAGCCACTATGGAAAACAATTTGGAGGTTCCTTAAAAAACTACAAATAGAACTACCATATGATCCAGTCATCCCACTCGTGGGCATATACCCAAAGAAAACCATAATCCCAAAAGAAACTTGTACCATAATGTTTATTGCAGCACTATTTACAATAGCCAGGACATGGAAGCAACCTAAATGCCCATCAACAAATGAATGGATACAGAAGATGTGGCATATATATACAATGGAATATTACTCAACTATAAAAAGGGATGAGATGGAGCTATATGTAATGAGGTGGATAGACCTAGAGTCTGTCATACAGAGTGAAGTAAGTCAGAAAGAGAAGGACAAATATTGTATGCTAACTCACATATACGGAATCTAAAAATGGTACTGATGAACTCAGTGACAAGAACAAGGATGCAGATACAGAGAATGGACTGGAGAACTCGAGGTCTGGGAGGGGGCGGGGGGTGAAGGGGAAACTGAGACGAAGCGAGAGAGTAGCACAGACATATATATACTACCAACTGTAAAATAGATAGCCAGTGGGAAGTTGTTGTATAACAAAGGGAGTTCAACTCGAGGATGGATGATGCCTTAGAGGACTGGGACGGGGAGGGTGGGGGGGGACTCGAGGGAGGGTGGGGGGAGTCAAGGGAGGGAGGGAATATGGGGATATGTGTATAAAAACAGATGATTGAACTTGGTGTACCCCCCCAAAAATAAAAAAAATAAAAATCTGAGTTTCAGAAAAGTGTTTTAAAAAAAAATCAAACTACCCATAGTTGATTTGTGGCAGAAGAGGGCCTAGTATCCAGGAATGTGACACTCCAAAGTATATTACCTCCTCATGGGTGAGTCAGTTTGAAATGTCACCTAGTAGACGTTTACCTGTCCTATAGAATGGGACAATAATGCAATAGTTGCCTACTGGGGCTTCAGAGATGATTAAGGAGATAGTATATCATATACAATATCCTTAACATAGTAGTATTCATGGTTCTCAGCCCAGAGGCCCCAATGTGCTAAGACTACCATTCCTGCCCTGGTGACCTCTGTGGCATTTTGGGCTATCTCTAGACAGTCTGTGATCCCAAGAAATTGTGGAGCATGAAGTTGAAGGTGGAAGGTAAGTGTGGCAGGGATCCAATCAATCATTAACATGCAATATCCACTGAACCCCCACCATTGTTAACTCCCTCAGGTGTGTTTGCGCATCTTTATGTAGCTCCTTTTGGCAACATTTCTACCTACTGATTGCCATTTCTAATAGTTACCCTTTCAGCTTTGAGTGCCAATTGTTTCTACCCATTCATAACCAATAAGGTGTATCCCCACCCTTGGCTCCTGACTGAACTTCAAATCAAATCTTAGTTCCCTTCCCTCTCTGGCTTCATTATATTACTTTATGAAAAATAGGCAAGTAGATAATTGTATCCTGTACAATCCAGCTGTAGGGTAGCTAACAATGCACTCTGCAGGCAAGTCATTTATTTTTAAAAAGATCTTTCTCAGGTCATTGAATGAACTGCATATTCAGCTTATTTAAAACACTGAATATTATAGTAACCATATGTGTTTCAAAGGCACTCTTCAAGCTTTACTTGAAATTGTTAAGAATTCTCAAAGTCATTAACACATATCCAGCTTAAAAGATTCTTAAAAGCATATGCTTGACAAAGTAGAAAGTTTTAAATGAGGTTTCCTTAATCATGAATACCTTTGTTAGATTTGTTTGAAGAAATGCTCTATGAATTTCCTCAGGAAAATTAAAACAACAACTAATTATCTTGCTTGTAACCTTGTTTACCCCAAAATTAAAAAAAAAAAAAAACTAAAAGCTTTACATATCTCACGTGGGGAGTTTTCTGAATTAAGTCGTATACCATCATTCTTTGCTTCTTGGTCTTCCACTGGCAAAAGTGGAATTATGTCAGTATGTACGTTACTTTTCCTCACGGAAGTAACTCTCATTTAGTACAAGCTAAAAGAAGAAGCGATTTCCTCAAGTACTGAGAATTTGGCATACATTTGCAAGGTTGCAAGTATATAAAAACAAAAGAAAACAAATAAAAAACACAATAGTTTCCTCTGCAATCAGAATTACAAGATATAGTCTTAGTTCTGTTTCCCAGTATAGATCAAGGCATAGCATTAAGCTACATCTAGATCTGAAAGGTACATATCAATTCGTGTACTATACTAGCCGTGATATTATGTATACTAATATTATATATTACTTGTGATTCATTTTTTATTTCTTTACTAATATTTCAAGATACATTGATTTTACTTACACTAATACTCTATTAAGCCAACATACTCATTGGAAAAATGAGGACATTAGTTATGTCAGCCTAGTATCAAGCAACTTGTTTGGACATCCACATTTCCTATCCAGCCCTCAAGACCACTGAATTAGTTGCCTACCTTTGTTATTGTATAAAAATAGTTCAGACTTTAGTCTGTAATTAGATATGTTACTTATTTCCTTTTACCTAATGAGTCAGGGTAATTGTCTATAATTTTTGAAGCTTATAGAAAGTGTTTCACTTGGAGATTAGGAAATTATTTCTCACTAAGTTTATTGTATGAGCTCATTATTTTAGCCATGAATTAAGATAAGTATCTGCTGCGTTGGTTTTGAATCATGAAAGGAGGACTACAATTGTCCTAAGCAGCCATTCACATAATTTATGAAAAGATATAAATAATAATTTTTGTTTGCTTTTGAAAAATCAATACCATTTAATTTTTTGCAATCATAACTATATTCAGTAAAATTTTGGTTTGATTTAATAGGTTGATTCTATATTTTCTCCTACTTTGAGATATAATTGACAAATAAAAATTATTTATATTCAGGGTGTACAACACGATGATTTAATAAACATATACATTGTGAAATAATTACTACAACCAAGCTAATTAACATAACATCCATCATCTCACAGAGTTACTATTTTTTCTTTTTTTGTGGTGAAAACACTTAAGATCTATGCTTTTAGCAAATTTCAATTATAAAGTACAGTATAATTAACTATTGTCACCATGCTGTACATTAGATCCTCAGAATTCATCATCTAATAATCAAAAATTTGTACCCTTTGACTAACATCTCTCCATTTCCCCAAACCCTCAGCCACTGGCAACCACCATTTTACTCTCTGCTTCTGTGAGTTTGACTTTTTTAGATTTCATATATTAGTGAGACCATAACAGTATTTATCTTTCTCTGAAGACTTCCTTACTTCTTATGGCTTAATATATAATGTATATATCACATTTTCTTTATCCATTCATCTATCAATGGACACTTAGGTTGTTACCATAGATTGGGTATTGTGAATAGTGCTGCAATAAACATGAGAGTATAGAAATTGATTTCATTTCCTTCAGATAAGTACCCAGAAATGGGATTGCTGGATTATGTGGTAGCTCTATTTTTTAATTTTTGAGGAACTTCCATATTGTCTTCTATAGTGGCCGCACCAATTTACATTCCCATCAACAGTGCACAAGCGTTCTCTTTTCTCCACATTCTTCCTTGACAACACTTATGTTATCTTGCCTTTTTAATAATAGCCATCCTAACAAGTATGAAGTGATATCTCGTTATGGTTTAGATTTGCATTTCCCTGTTGATAATGGAATAAGGAACTCATAAAACTCAATAGCAAAACACCCCAAATATCATGATTAAAAAAAAGGGCAAAGGACTTGAATAGACATTTTTCAAAAAGAAATACAAATGACCAACAGGTATATGAAAAAGTGATCAATATCACTAACATTAAATTTAATAATGTTAAACTTAGTGTGCCTGTTTATTCAGTTTTTAAAAAACATTGTGTGTGTATGTATATATATACATATATATAAAATTATTTAAATATGTTCTCTTCAGAATAATTTACATGTCCTTCAAGAAAAACAATGGTTACAAAAGACCAAAGATGTATAGAACTAATCAAATCCCATATTTGATCTCTCTTTCATTAACTTGTTTGGCATTATAAAGCAATGACATTACAAATACCTGAATAATTACATTATTAAAAATGAGTTACATATTACTGCAAAGCATTGGGCAAGCGGTTTAGTTCTGGGATAAACAGGATAATTTAATGAGCTAGGCAAGCATTTCTTAAAGCCTGCTGCCTGGATCACTAATTTCATGGGATGCTAATAGATATTACATGGGAAAAAATAGTTATGCAGGGTTATCTTCTGTTTTAAACAGATTTCATTCCTGCAAGATTGTTCAAAGCTTTTAGTATGTTCAGTGTGAATCTCTAAAAATGTGGTATACCATGCAGCATTTCTCAAACTTGCTTGGCTGCAGAACCTTTTGTTTCACAGAGCATTTTTTAAAAATAAGTGACCCATGAATCGCCCATTGTGAAATACTGTTTTATGCATAGTTGAAAGAGAAGCCAGAGGGGAAAGGGAAAATCATAAGAGAATACAAAAATGGAACTGTAAATAAGCAACCAACAAGCATCCTAAGAATACCTTGGTGCCTAGCAATGTGCTTGATATATATGTATTTGTAAATATTCATAAAGTGAATGGAAGGGTGAATACATGACTTAATCTCATAATCATCTTATTTTGTGATTAGAGCATTACATTTAAGAAATCAAAGTCTAGTATTATAGTGAAAAAAGCATTGGTTTCGCAGTTAGACATAACCAAGCTTAAGTCTACAATCAGATGCCTCAGGCAAATTATTTCATGAACGCAGTTAATCATCCTGAGCCTTAGTTTATCTGTGAATTATAATTAATAGTATCTAATTTGAAACGATTCATAAGGGTTCAAATTACTATTATACTTTAAAGTTGCTTGGCACAGAGTAGGTATATAACAAAAAAAAATGTTGCTTTCCTTCCTTCCCAAGTGAATTGAACTTCGGTTCCAAATTATCATGGAGGAAATCTTACATGAATGGAAGCCACAGTGAATCTGATTTCAATCCCTACTCATGTACTTCCCAGCTGCATAGCCCTGTGCAGTCCTCAATTTCTCTAAGCCTTGCTTATTTTTACATAAAAATGAGAGTAAAAAATACCAAGCTGGAGGGATTATTTTGATGCTGAAAATATAAGTGCTTAGCAAGCAGCTTGCACAAAGTAGGCCCTCATAATTAGCAGCCATTATTCCTGATTTTTGAGAGACTCTGCAGTAGAAACCCTATTTCATAAGCAGCCAACACACTGTAAAAATTTTTGAGGACTGTTGTAGCTCTTGATTTGTAGACAACAGATTTTCAACCCACAGAGCCTATTCAAAAAAAAAAAAGAAAGAAAGAAAGAAAAGAAAAGAAAAGAAAAAGATTATGACCACATAAGCAAAGAGGTAACAAAGTATTTTGTAGACCTTGCAGGAAATTCGCTACCATTCAGAATATAGTCAAATTAGAATCCATTTCTCTTTTTTACTAACCCAAATAACAATACTAAGTTTAGAAAACATAGTAATCATAATTAGATTATTTGGAACTAGAAATGAGGACAGTTGGTGAAAGGCAAGCAAAGAAATGTGGTGATGATTATAAAGCTATAACTTTGACTTGGATCATATTTTTCCTCGATCTTTTCTCCTTTGTTTTCTAAACTTTCATGTTTTTTAAACACACTCATTATTATCTTCCCCTTCAAAGCAAGTCCTATAAAATAAGCCCACATCACAACTCTCCCTAAACACACACACACACACACACACACACACAGTCTTTTACTACAGCATAATAGCCAAATAGATTTTATTTAGTATCTCTCCAGTTAAAAAAAATCTTTGAAAGACTGACACTTTCTGAGCTACTCTATTGACTGTAAGGCAAATTTTCTCGGTTGAGTTATAAAGTGCAAGACATAGACGTTTATAATGGCAAAGATGACAGACTTTTAACTAGAATGGCACCAGCACACCACTATAATTTTACTTTTTGTCTAATTCCAACAAAAGGCTCTGTAGATCATGGTTAATAGCGCTCTGGGGGCTTCAACATTTCTGAGAGGGGCCACATAATTCAGTGAGCGTCTGGTGAGTATCCAGTACACATGTCAGGGAGGAAGGAAAGGAAGGAGTTGGCATTTTCATCAAATGCCACCAGTCAGAGCTGTACTGAGAACAAGATGAAAACACTGAGAACAAAACACTGGCGAGTGGCACAGCACTCTGTATGGAAAATTTTTCTGGCAGCCTTGTCAGTTTAGCTGCAATGTCAATTGTGGGTTGTGATTGATTTATCTAAATTTTTTTCCTATTAATCCTTTCAACAGTTTTGGTCATGTAATTTTCCTGCATACAGAGGACAATGGGCTCTAGGGGATAAAAGAAAATACTGACTCGTGATATTTGAGGTGTTGGATTCATTAGCGTCATTCTTACAAGCTGTCCTAACCTCACCAATTTAGTGCTGTCTCATCCTTCTCCAAGAGAGGTTAAAAATAAAACATATTATGAGGAAATTGAATAGTTATCTATGTTTTTTTTTCCCTTGAGTGTCTCTCAAAGTAGAAAAGATCTTCAAGTGAGTGTGTAAACTTAGTTGGCACTTTGTCTCCAGGAGGGATAAGCAAAACTTTGAAGGTGAGAAGTCTGGAAGCTTGGTATTCAGAAGAAATGAAGTTTGTTGGTATAGAAAGAATTCCTTATTTCACCTTCCTTCTCTAAGGAATGATTGCAGAATGGGTTCCGTAAATTCAATAATTAATGTTTTTTGGACTTTGATTAGTGGTTTATGAAGTCAATACATGACGTTTTTGTATTTTTTGTGTTTCCTTTCATGAAATTCAGATCTTATTCAAAGAAGTGACATGATATTTTAAATTCTTATAGGAAAGAAGGATGATGATTGGGAGAGGATATGTAGGATTGAGATGCTGATAATGTTCTGTTTCTTAATCTGGATGATAATAGCATGAGTGGGCTCACTTTGTGATAATTCATTGAACTGTACATGTATGATTTAGGCACTTTTATGAATATGTATTTTATGTCAAAAAAGCTAATAATCTAAGTGCATTGTAGAATAACAATGGAAATTTAGACTGCAAATTCTGCAAGGGAAAACTTTTGAAAGCACAGCCAATTGATAATACAAATAGAACTTTATTTCCTACATATTAATAGGAGATGTTAGTTTTAATTTGAGTTGTACTTCATAAGATAAATGAAAATCACTTCCTTCCTGATAGACTGGTATTAGTATCTCTTTAATAATTAGCTATGTTTAAATTCTATAACTTAGTCTCATGAGTTGTGTGAATTTCTTAAGTAAAGTATTACTGAATGCCAGGATTTTGTGTTGCCGTTTCCTGTAATAGCTAGAAGGAATAGGACATATAATTTAGGTTAGCATGTCTGAACCTCTATATCATAACAGTTGTGTGTCACAAATAATTTGTAACTGAGCAAAGTTAAAATCCAAAGTTTACAAATATTTTACCTTATATAGTATTCAATCTTATGGTTATGTTATCCTCTTTAGTGTATATTCCTTTATCCTTTTTTGAGTGGAAGAGAAAGAGAACACACTAGGACAAATATATGACTGACAGACTATTTTATGTATTTCACTGTCTATAACTGAAATTAGAATCTGTCTACGGGAATGTATTGAGTATGCAATCTGTATCCATCCTGTGCGACACAGCAAAAACAAAACAAAACAAAACAAAACGAACAACCAAATTTGACAACTACTGCTTTGAATCACAACCAGAGAATGTATTTGGGGTCTGGCCTGGGGAAATAGAACTGAGAACTATCTTAGAGTGCTGGCTCCATCTACGATTTTCTTATTCATATTATCATTAAAGCCAAGTCCCACATCTTGATAGGAAACCCAGCTATGTTTTCATGTCATTAATGAAGCCATACAGACATTCATTCCATAGTGACCTCTCATCCAAAGTCTTTGAGATATCTGAAGAGAATCAAGGCTAGGAGAGTATAGGAAAAAGTTACGACACTCTAAGCATATGTGTATGCCCAACTAATATAGACAAATTCAATTAATGATTGAAAGAAGAACTAACAGAACAGTCAATGTTATGTTTATATTTCTATGATGAGAGATAACTTTTAATTTATATAATATAGGTTTGACTTGCATCTGGAATTGATTGTCTCTGGATGCCTGCTCTGAAATCAAATACATGCAAAAATTAGACATACTCGCAGACATTCAAAAGTAGTTTGACTTTTCACAGGCTTCACCAGTTTCTGAGAATAGATGAGGTCACATATTAGGTAAGCATTCACATTCCACTGGCTCTTGTCTACACCTGCTTACAAGATCTCAGCCTTCTGTAGAGTCCCTTAAGTATTTCTGGGAATCCTTGGGAAATGTCTCACATGTAGTTCAGAAAAACAACAACAACAACAACAGTCTGAACCTGCTGGACTAACAGAAGACTCTGCTAGCATCATTATCTCTCACTGGGCAAAACAGACTCCTGCTAGTTTTCACTGCTTCTCCAATATCTTATTAACTCTGCCATCGCTCCACCAGGAACTAGTTTCCTGCTAGAGTCATTACCAATTTACTGGCATTCTCAGCATGCCAATGTTGACTACTATTTTGTGGTGAAGTATGTATGGGAAAAACTTCCCCCAGCCTCATATCTCATTTGTTGTTAGGAGTAGACTGTAAGTTCTATGAAGGTAGGTACTATATCTCTTTTTTTCAAACAGAGATTTTAGCAGACAGCCATTTCAAGTTTTGATTATAATCCTTGAACAGGACTCTGACACGATCCAAAGTAGACCAAAAGCATCATGAGGGAAGTAACTATATCTGTTTCATGCATCATATTGTTCATTAAATATTTGCATAAACAATGAGTGAGGACTAGAACATGGGATGAATGAAATCAGCACTACACTGCACTTGGAATTGCTCTTCTCTACAATAACCAAAGTTTTAGCACAATGTCAATTTCATGCTGGGATCTTTCTTGCCTTACATAAGTTCCCTCCCAGAAACCTTCGCAGTTGTCATGCCAATAGATTTTGTCAAGTTTGCTTCATTCTTTTTCACCATATATTTCTGAGTCCCACGTAGACTCAAGCTGGGCTGTGTCTTTATACTTACATAACTTTAATAGAATGTCAGAATATCACAGTTACTGAAACAGATGTTTACTTTTATATCGCTTTATCTATAGTGTAAGAACATTACAATAGTATGCTTCAATATCTCTCCTCCTGGCCTTTAAGTTATTGTTTTCAGTCATTTGATTATGATGTGCCTTGGCATTTTAAAAACATTTATTTTTATTCTTTTGCAGTTCACTGAGTAAAACCTGTAATTTTTTGTCTTTCACTAAATTTGAGAAATTTTCAGACATTATTTCTTCAAATATTTTTCTGTACCAATATTTTTCTCCCTCTTTCAGGGACTTCTATGACATAAATATTAGACTGTTTTATATTATTTAGAGGATCTGTTCATTTGTTTCAATCTTTTTATTACTGTTCTTCAAATTGGATACTTTCTCTTGCTCTATGTTCTATTTATTGCTCTATCAACACCATTCTGATAATGAGTTCATCCAGCTAATATTTTTATTTAAGGTATCACATTTTTCAGTTATAAAATTTCCAGTTGGTTCATTTTTATAATTTCTATTTTCTGCTAAGATCTTCTATCTTAACTTAATTTCAAAGGTATTTACCTCATAGAGGATGATTGTATTAGCCGCTTTCAAGATTTTGTGTGGTAATTCCAACACACTGCGGCTGGCATCTGTTCATTATTTTTTGTTTTTTCCCTTAAGAATTATTCATATTTTCCATTTTTTAAATTCTAGCATTTAAAAAAATATTCATGGGTATTTTAAATTTTATGTTGTGGGACTCTAGTTCCTGTTAAATTCCTCTGGAGAAATTTTATTTGCTTTTGTTTTAGCAAACATTCGACCAAGTTGCCATGCTCTTTGGGTCTAACCCCCATATAAGCCACTGGTAAGGTTAATCTGGGACTTGGGTGGTGATTTACATTATATATCCAATGGCAAAGTCTTTACTATGCTTCTTTGGGTGTTTTCCACACATCTGCAGCTTGAGACTGAGTCTGGGATTTGTGTCGGTTTATACAAAGGATTAGGGGGTCCACTTTTGCAACTCTGTGAATTCCCCACACTCTGAGTCCCAGGGACCCATTGTTCCTTTGGGTGAAAAAATGGAGTTCTCTCAGAGTTGTAGCCACCTGCACAAGTCTGCAGTTCAATGTGACTGGGCCTGCTTTCAGGGAGAAGCTTCAAGAGAACAGAGAGAAAAAAAGCAATCACGGGGATAACCGGCACTCTTTGCAGAACAGAGGCTCTTTTTCCTGGTCCCTTTATCCAGAGAGATGGGTTTTCTCCTGGAGTTTTAGATACTTCTACCTCTGCTACAGCAGTGCAGTTTAGCAGCTGGTGTTAGCCTCAGGACTGGTAGGAAAGAAAAAAGAAAAAAAATGGAGTTTTCCCCCTACTCTGTGGCTTGATGTGTTCCATTTCCCTGGCATTGTGGTCAGAAGGAGAGATTCCTCTTGAAGTTTTGGCTGCCTGTACCCGCTGCACAGCTCCCCAAGATGGCTTTGTGTCCTGATAAAACCCCAGAGGTAAAGAAAAAAAGAAGCAAAATAAGAAAATTATCACTGGTCTTTCTACAGTTTTGAACTTCCCTCCCCAATCTGTCTCTATTATTTACTTCTCAGAGATCTTATATCTTTGTTTTTCATATTTCATCCATAGTTTTCAGTTGTAATCAACTGGAGAGTTAGGTGGTAGCAGGAGTATTTCTCCTCAGCCAGCACAGGAAGTCTTCCCATTCTCTCTTCAAAAAGAAATAATCAGATTATATTTGGTCAAAAGCTAATGTTTATCAGGTACTTTTGGTGCAGCCTAGGTGCTACTATTCTGGTTTTTCAGGCTT
Organism: Hippopotamus amphibius kiboko; assembly: GCF_030028045.1. Taxonomy (NCBI): domain Eukaryota; kingdom Metazoa; phylum Chordata; class Mammalia; order Artiodactyla; family Hippopotamidae; genus Hippopotamus; species Hippopotamus amphibius. Next base: position 25,965,559 of record NC_080203.1, read on the forward strand.
GAAGACATTAGGATCTTTAAGATCTCACAGTTGGTCAGGAAAGCAACTAGTGTTTAAATACACATTTGAATTCAAATGGATTTCCCATTTGCTCTTAGAGGGAAAAATTATCTTGTAAATGTCAGCAGAATAAAATACATCAAATTCACAGTTTCTTATAACTTAAGTGAGCAGAATGTTGGTTTTCTGAATTGGAAGTGACAAATCACAATACTCAGTGCCTCAGTGCACTTCATCGATTCCGAAATACTCTAGTACATAAGATGCCATTAAATTCTGAGTTTCTTATTTAATAATCCCACCAACTATCTTTCTGTTGTCACCCAAATTACGGTTTGGGGCAATCTGCTTTGATTTACTCTTCCCATAAAGTTAAGTTTTCTTCTCAACTTCATCTCCTCCTTCTCCATTCCAGGCTCCTCCTCCCTTCCCGCCTCCCTGCTTTTACTGACCTAAATTCAGCCCACAGGGAAATATAAGAATCCTTAAGTTTCTTTCCAACATTTAGAGTACATTTTCTTGGCAGAAAACTACAATTCTTGTTTATATGGAAAATCATTTAGCCAAATGAATATTCCTGACCCATTCTATAAAAACAAGATTCTTTTTTGCTTATATTTTTGAAGGACTAATTTCTGCACGTTAACACTGAGGAACAGGCCCAGAAAGGGTCTCATAATTATAAATTTAAATTTATACAATTACAATCTTAGTAAGGTGACTCATTAAAAATGAAGTATAAGAAACTTACAGAAAAAGACACAAAATATTGTATAGTTCATTGAATGATCACATTAGTGAATACCCATGTAACTACTACTCAGATTAAGAAATAGAATGTTGCCAAGACATTGAGTGATTTGACTTTTCATGTTTCTTTAGAGACTGTTCTAGTGTTTCAGTAGTCATCTAGTGGCAGAACATCATTTAAATTAAGTGCATTGAATTTACACACTTAAAAAAATTGTCTTTACAGAAGGAGATGGAGTCTCTATATGTGTTTGTCCTTCATAGCTTTTATATTTATAGTCTAAGTAAATGCATGGGTAACTTGCTTTACCCCATAAATGTCTTCCTAAATATTGTATGGAAGTGAATTTTACCTAATATAAAGCATTTAAATGCAATAAGGAAGGAAATGGGATGATTTTAAAGCTGTTGTGAATCTTTTGTAATAAGGCAGTTCTCTCTACAAAATAAATAACCACCCCTAAGTTATCTGTTTTAAAACTGGATTTGTGTACTCTGTTTCCTTAAAGTGGGGTGTATATATTTCTACTAAGGCAGCTCTAACAAACTTTTGGTGGCTTTGATGGATGTGGATGTCCCATATTATTAAAACCTGAGCTTGTAGGGTCTAATGGGATATAGAACAGATGTATTGGATTAAAAAAATGTTACCCTCCCTTTAAGCCCACCAAAACGAAGTATCAAATTTAGATGCTATAGCATTCTTATTTTTTCTAGTTTACCTTCATACAGCTCAGTTAAGATTTGAACATGTAGTGTAAATTTGAATAGAAGCACTTTTGAGCATTTCATTTTAATTAATCTTAGTCCTAGAGTATCCTGAAGTTTGCCTCATGCTTCTGATTTGTACTGAAAATAAAACAAATCACTGTATGAGAAGTGTATTTAATCACCTCATGCTTTAGTAGGCTCACAGATAAATCTGAATAAACAAAATTCATCTCCGAGAATCACAGGCAGCACCCTGTATGCCACATAATCATTTTTTAAACACCTAAAATTCTTAGCTGGTCTGAAAACTCCAGATATTAAATATCCAGCAAAGTACTGTAGTGTGAAAAAAAGTCCTAATTTCTCTCTCTAAAGTTATATACAGCTTTACATAATGTTCTTTTCTTTTTTCTTTAGTGATGTGAAGATTCTTTTTCCCCTCAAAGGATTTTTAATTAGGTATTTATCTAAGACAAGATAAGCATAATTTTACACATCCATTAGCTAATATGCATTTAGAAATCTGTGATTAACAGCTTGAAATTGTGCCAGTTCTCTGTGCACCAATTAAATATTCACAAATAAATGTGAATAGCCTTCTTTAATTTTGATAACTTTTCCTTGAGTTAAATTGTTCCCACCTACTGAAACTAAAAATAGATCACCCTTTTTTCATTGAAGATAGCAATCACCCCCTCTTCTTTATTCTTTTAAAACTCCTAATCTAGCTAGAGTTCTCATTAGTCTAGATTATACAGTGCAAATCCAGTTAGTGTTAGGCTACTGTCAGTATGTTTCATGCGGTTAAGATGATCCTAACAGAATTGTAAAGGCTGTCCTAAAATAAAATAAAAGGTGTTTTAGTATTGTTAAAATGCACATGTTTTACCAGGAATTCTAAAATCTGTGAAATGCAATTTATAGTGTGTTTGTAACAAAATAATATGAACATGAATTTTTGAAATGTATATCTCTGTTCACTCTATGAAATAGATGTTTTCTCTCATACAAGTAATTCAGTTGTTTTCCATCTTTGTCTCAATGCTAATATCAAATTATGCATTTTTTCATGATTTAAAAAAAATCTTATGGGATCTTTGTATCTTTTGCATTAAATGATTTGTGTTTTCCTTGATATCTGAATGTATTAACGTATGACGTGGTAACTTGTATGAAGTATATTAGTGTGCTAAATTTTGGAAACAATAATACCTTGCAGAAATATACAACTTTAAAATTGTCGAAGTGTTTTTACATCCATTATTCATTTGATACTCATAATAACACTGTGGAATAGTGATGGCACATGTTACTTGTCACATTTCAAAGATGAGAAAACAGAAGTCTAAGATTACTTGACAGGTTAATGTCAGAATTTAGGACTTCTAATCCTCATGGTCTACCATGGAAATGTTGGAGTTCATCCAGTGACTTGGGGGAGGCAATAGAGACTAACTCTTTTACATTACTTGCCCTGGCATTGACTTTTTTCAATGTATTTTTTTTTCAGATTAGGACTACATTTTGTTTTACGCTCTGCTAAATTACTGATCAGTGAAGTCAAAGTCCTAATCTGCAAACGTAAAATATGTATATACATAATTATTAGTGATGTTTCAATTATCATAAAACAGTGATTAAGGTTTATAAAAAATCTCTTAGGTGAGTCATTTAATTCCCCAATCATCATTTTCCAAATTAATATATTTTATCAAACATGAATAACTAGCGTAAACAATTACTCAGCAAAGCCGTTAAGCACAAAATTACCTTACTAAAATAAGCTCTAAATGATCATGAATGCCAAGTCAAATTTTTAGTAATCCTGTTCAAATTTATTTTTAAGACTGCTAATTTAGCAAGCTCCTGGGCTAGTGTATTTAAGACTCACTGGTCAATGGAAATTTTTATTTTGTCCCTATGAGTGTTTTTATTTGGGCTGGGGGAACCAAGTCTTAAATTACATAAAATAAGAACCCATAATATATTGGAAACTGTGTAGTATCTTAGTGGCCTTGGGGCAGGGACATTACAAAAAATTGACTGGAATAAAGGGCGACTGAAATAATGAGCTCTTCTTTAAACAAAATTCCTTCAGGTCTTTGTCCTTGCATGCTCTTGCTCTTACTATCTTTTCCTCACTCTTGCATCTTCCCTTGTTTCTATATTCATTCATCCTGGCTTGGATCATTTGAGCTTACATGGAACTCACAGTATACATCAACTCTGTGCCAATGTTTACTTGTGATGACTGAATTTACCCTTAACAACTGACAGTAACCTTTATATTTACCATTTATCCCTGTTATTCATTACCAATCTTATTCATCCTGGCCTCCCAAGTTTTATTTCCTACCATTCTCCCAGGGCCTCAAAGTCAACTAAAGAGGCGCTTACTCCTTTTCTCTGCCCATAATCTCTAAGAGATCCCTGATCTACTTATAACTTACAATAATGGTTACATTTAACTTTTCCTGCATTCTTTTGTGGAAGATGCTAAACCATGATTTTTTTTAACCTGAATGTGGTTCATTTTTTATTGGAGTAAGTTGTTGACGAGGTCCAGGTGGCAGATGAAATCCTCATGTAGCCCTGTTAATGTATTTCTTGAAAAAAATATTTATTTTTGCTTATGTACTATTAATCTCAGTTTTTTATCTTTTCATTAGGAAGAGAAACAGAATAAAATTGAATAAATAAGATCTATCTCAACATAAAATTCAAGGTGTCATCTTTGTATTGTTGGGTTGGAAATTTAAAGCTTCTAGATGACTTTTTAAGGGAGAATAAATCAGATATGAGGTACTGTTTAAACTGAACACTTTATGTAAAGGAATAAGAGGGATAGGGTTACTAGCCTGAGACCTGCAAAACAAATATGAAAAACAAGAAGAAGCCTAGAATTCACACCAAGAATTTACTGCCACAAAACAGAGGCAGAATGCTTTGAAAGATACTGATGGGAAATGCACAACCCAAAATACCATGGCTAGAGACATGGAACACTTATGGAGAGAAAAGAATACACAGTCTTTTAAATATTATCATATATGGTAAGTTGGTAACCTTTTTGGAAAGACATTTGGCAAGAGCCACACAATTTTATAATGGTTTGATCTAATAATTCTACTTCCAGAAATTTACCACAAGGAAATAATGCACAAAGGTCCTCAATTATTATATTTATATTTATGAAAAAAATCATCAAAAATCTTCACTATATGAATAGATAGGTATGTGATATTACACATATGCTTTACAATCATTAAGATAACATTATGACTCTTTAATAACAGAGGAAAGTGTTAAAGGAAAAATATGCAAAAAATTATGCACAGTATGTTTGCCACCAGGCAAATACATATGATTACGAAAACTGGATCAGAATACCTGCAAACCATAATTATTGCACTAGGGTTTTTTGGCAGTGTCATAGAAGAGAAAAAAATTGGAACCAATGAATTATAATAAAAATAAATTGGTATTATCTAAGAATTATGATATAGTCTATATGTAACCTTTTTTTTCTTGCCAGAATCATTCCAACATCTATTTTGCCCATTGACTCTGCTTGACTATGGTATGGAAACCTGTTATCTTAAAAATCACATCCTTTCCTTCAGTTATCCAATAAGGCAGCCGAACTCCTATTTGTTAGTTGTTTATAAGGCCTTCATCATGCAACTCCTTGAAAAACTCAACTCTGTACAGAATGCTGTTAGGTATTTTACACTCATTATCATTTAACCCTCATACCAACCCTATGAAACATATATTCTTATCATTAATAGAAAGACGCTAAAGCTCAAGTATATAAAACAACTTATGTAAAATTACACAGTATGGTAGAAATATTTCTTAAAACCCAAAACTGCCTGAGTTCCAAATCAGTATTCTTTCTAATGCATTGTGCCGGCTTTTTCTTCATAACTATCCTGTAAATACTCTCCTTATTTTAATTCATTTAACTAAGCACCTACTATGTGATAGATGCTGTGCCAAATTCAAGGATACATGGATAAATAAAACAGTCCCGCTCTCAAAAAGGTTCTCTATTCTATTCTTCACCATTCATTCATTCACTAATTATGTAATAAGAACCTACTATGTGACAGGGACTTTTGACAGGAAAGACAAAAATGCAACACAGCCTAAAATATTGCTTAATTATAATAGAAGATAAGACAGTAAAATAATAAAGACATAAACATGTGGATAAAGCTGTCATAATGCTGTACAAGGTCATTCAAGTAAATTAGAAATGCCTAAAAACAATAAAACATGTCCTTGAAGAGAAACATTCTTAAAAGAAAACATTCTTTCCTTTCGTTAATGGTGAGATTCCCTTAACATTGATGATAAACCCAAGTAGGAAAGCCTGAGAACAGAAAGCCCTACAGCTCACACCACTGACATAGGACCTCATAAACGTTTACTACAGCAAAACGCAGCCGACCAATTAGACACAGCGACTTTAACTCCACCTCTCATTCTCTATTCTTTCGCTCCTTTCCTCACCTTCTTCAAACATTTATCTTAGCCTTTAAACCTTACTTTCAGTGAAATACTTAAGAGTATTATACCTTATAAAAACATAAGTCTAACTTTACAACACATACGATCCCCTTACAGTATTTCCTGAGAGCTAGTGAAAATTTATACACTTTTTCATCTCCAGAAAAAAAAATAAATAACAGTTTTTCATAAAAGTTGTTAAGTTGTGAGAGAAGAAAAATGGCGACGAAGCAGAAGGACGTGGAATGCATCCCTCTCCACAGATGCATCAGGAATACACCAAAAGACGCAATAATTCCCACAGAGAATCAGCTGAACACCAGCAAATGACCTCAGACACCAGAAAGGACTGCAAAGATCCTGACATAACTGGGACAAGCAACCACTGAAGTCTGGACTACTCCATCAGAAGTCAAGTAGGAGGCTCTGGGGAGGGATCACTGAATCCAGGATGCTACACTACTAGGGAGTCCTCAGATGCAGGGAAGATTAACTGCAGAGAAATCTCACAGAGCCCTGTATCAGAGTCTAAGACTCGGCTTCATCCGACTATCTGCAGCTGCCAGTGCTGGACACCTCACACCAAGTTACAAACAAGACAGGAACACAAACCCACCCATCAGCACAGAGACTACCTAAAGCCATATTAACCTCACAGATACCCTAAAACACACCACCTGACATGGTCTTGCTCATCAAAGAGAAAAGACACAGAGCCACACACCGGAAAGCAGACACCAGACCCCCCAACCAGGAAGCCTACTCAAGACACTGGACAAACCCACCACAGGGGGCAGAGGGCAGAAACAAGAGGAATTACTACTAGGCAGCATAGGGAAAGGAGAAAGCAAATCCTATAAATTAGACAAAATGAGAAAACAAAGAAACACCATGCAGGCAAAGGAGCAGGAAAAAAACCCAACAAGACCAAATAAATGAAGAGGCAATAGGAAAGTTGCCTGAAAAAGAATTCAGAGTAATGATAGTAGAGATGATCCAAAATCTCCATAACAAAATACAGAAAATACAAGAAATAGTTAAAAAGGACTCAGAAGAAATAAAGCACAAACAAACAGTAATGGACAACAAAATAACCGAAATTAAAAATACTCTAGGTGGTATAAACAGCAGAATAACTGAGGCAGAAGAACCAATAAGTGAGTTGGAAGATAGAATGGGGGAAATAACTGCCACAGATCAGGAAAGAGAAAAAAGAATAAAAACAATGAAAGACAGTCTCAGAGACCTTGGTGACAACATTAAGCGCACCAACATTCGAATCACAGGCATCCCAGAAGAAGAAGAAAAAAAGAAAGGGTCTGAGAAAATATTTCAAGAGGTTAGAGTGGAAAATTTCCCCAACATGGGAAAGGAAATAATCAAGTCCAAGAAGCACAGAGAAAACCATACCGAATAAACCCAAGGAGAAATACACCGAGGCACATATTAATCAAACTAATGAAAATTAAACACAAAGAAAAGTATTAAAAGCAAGAAGAGAAAAGCACCAAATAACATATAAGGGAAAATCCATAAGGATAACAGCTGATCTTTCTGCAGAAACTCTGCAGGCCAGAAGGGAATGGCAGGATATACTGAAAGTCCTGAAGGAGAGAAACCTACAGCCAAGAATACTCTACCCAGCAAGAATCTCATTCAGATTCGACAGAGAAATCAAAAGCTTCACAGACAAGCAAAAGTTAAGAGAATTCAGCACCACCAAACCAGCCTTACAACAAGTGCTAAAGGAACTTTTCTAAGTAGGAAACACAAGAGAAGGAAAACACCTACAAAAACAAACTGCAAAAAGTTAAGAAAATGGTAATAGGAACACATATGTCAATAATCACCTTAAATGTAAATGGATTAAATGCTCCAACCAAAAGACACAGACTGGCTGAATGGATATAAAAACAAGACCCTTCTATATGCTGTCTACAAGAAACCCACTTCAGACCAAGGGGCACATATAGACTGAAAGTAAAGGGATGGAAAAAGATATTCCATGCAAATGGAAGTTAAAAGAAAGCTGGAGTAGCAATACTTATTTCAGACAAATTAGACTTGAAAGTAAAGACTATTACAAGAGACAAGGAAGGACACTACCTAATGATCAAGGGATCCATCCAAGAAGAAGATATAACAATTGTAAATGTCTATGCACCCTACATAGGAGCACCTCAATACATAAGGCAAATGCTAACAGCCATAAAAGGGGACATGGACAGTAACACATAAATAGTAGGAGACCTTAACACCCCACTTTTATCAATGGACAGATTATCCAAATAGAAAATAAATAAGGAAATGCAAGCTTTAAATGACACATTAGACCATCTCAACTTAATTGATATTTATAGGACATCCATTCAAAAACTACAGAAGACACTTTCTTCTCAAGTGCACATGAAACATTTTCCAGGATAGATCACATCTTGGGTCACAAATCAAGCCTCAGTACCTTCAAGAAAATTGAAATCATATCAAGCATCTTCTGAGACCAAAATGCCAAGAGACTAGATATCAATTACAGGAAAAAAACTGTAAAAAATACAACCACATGCAGGCTAAACAATACGCTTTTAAACAACCAAGAAATCACTGAAGAAATCAAAGAGGAAATCAAAAAATATCTAGAAACAAATGACAACGAAAACACAACAACCCAAAACCTATGGGATGCAGCAAAAGCAGTTCTAAGAGGGAAGTTAATAGCAATACAGTCCTACCTCAAGAAACAATAAAAATTTCAAATAAACAACCTAAGCTTACACCTAAAACAGAGAAAGAAGAACAAAAAAACCCCAAAGTGAGCAGAAGGAAAGAAAGCATAAAGATCAGATCAGAAATGAATGAAAAAGAAATGACAGAAACAATAGCAAAGATCAATAGAGCTAAACACTGGTTCTTTGAGAAGATAAACAAAATTGATAAACCATTAGCCATATTCTTCTGGAAAAAAAGGGAGAAGATGGAAATCAACAGGATTAGAAATGAAGAAGAAGTAACAATCGACCGCATAAATACAGAAGATCACGAGAGACTACTACAAGAAACTATATGCCAATAAATTGGATAACCTGGAAGAAATGGATAAATTCTTAGAAAAGTACAGTCTTCCAAAACTGAACCAAGAAGAAATAGAAAATATGAACAGACCAATCACAAGTACTGAAGTTGAGACTATGATTTAAAATCTCCTGACAAACAAAAGCCCAGGGCCAGATGTCTTCACAGGTGAATTCTATCAAACATTTAGAGAAGAGCTAACACCTATCCTTCTCAAACTCTTCCAAAATAGAGCAGAAGGAGGAACACCCCCAAACTCATTCTACGAGGCCACCATCACCCTGATACCAAAACCAGGCAAAGATGTCACAAGAAAAGAACATTACAGACCAATATCATTGATGAATATAAATGTAAAAATGATCAAAAAAAATACTAGCTAACAAAATCCAACAGCACATTAAGAAAATCATACACCATGATCAAGTGGGGTTTATCCCTGGGACGCAAGGATTCTTCAATATATACAAATCAATCAATGTGATACATCATATTAACAAAATGAAGGATAAAAACCATATGATCATCTCAATAGATGCGGAAAAAGCTTTTGACAAAATTCAACATCCATTTATGATAAAAACTCTCCAGAAAATGGGCATGTGTCGTGAGCCGTCTGGACAAGCAAATGCTATGACAAGGTCACCAGGCTCCAAGGAAGACCGCAAGGCAAGAACTCTTGGAAGGGCATTTCGGAGCAGGAGGATCGCAAGGTGACCGCTCCGCAAGGACAGGCCCCAGACCATCTCCACCCATTTTACATTCTGTTCTTTGTTTCTTTGTAATACTGTGCTTACCACCCACTTCCCCTCCCTGTTTCTATGTCCCCAGGAAAGAACCAGGGTTTGACACATTCTTTTTCCGTGTCTGCCCCACCAAGTCCCCTCCCACCACCCCTTGGTGGAAAAGGCGGGCACCTCAGGCTACTAAATGCTGGAGAAAAGGGAGGGGTGGCTCTTTTTTGTAATGCTTATGATTGCAGCAGGCATAAGTGTAGACGTAGACATTAGGCATAGGTATGGGTGCTAAGGGCTATAGTTTGCTTAGATACAAGAAGTTATTTACATATGTTTACCTCAGAGTCACAAGGTTTGCAAGCCAAACCTGACAAAAGAAAGAAACTGGTAGATGCTGAGGGAAGATATGCTCTGTCATAAAAGATTTTTTCTGAGATATGTTTACTATATAAACACACAAAGCTCTGACAATAAAGAGAGAGATCCTGCATAGCTGACACAGGCCTCCCTGTCTCTTCCTTTCGCCGACGCCACTCATCCCTTGGGTACTCCTGGACCCGCAGGAGCTGGACTTCGGCAGGCATGGAAGGAAATTACCTCAACATAATAAAAGCCATATATGAGAAACCAAAAGCCAGCATCGTTCTAATTGGTGAAAAACTGAAAGAATTCCCTCTAAGAACAGGAAGAAGACAAGGGTGCCCACTCTCACCATTATTATTCAACATAGTTTTAGAAGTTTTAGCCACAGCAATCAGAGAAGAAAATGAAATAAAAGGAACCCAAAATGGAAAAGGAGAAGTAAAATTGTCACTCTTTACAGATGACATAATCTTATACATAGAAAACCCTAAAGACTCTACCAGAAAACTGCTAGCACTAATTGATAAATTTAGCAAAGAAGCAGGATACAAAATTAATGCACAGAAATCTCTTGCATTCTCCTATACACTAACAAGAAAAAAGCAGAAAGAGAAATTAAGGAAACTCTCCCATTTACTATTGCAACAAAAAGAATAAAATACCTAGGAATAAACCTACCTAAGGAAGCAAAAGACGTGTATGCAGAAAACTATAAGACACTGTTGCAAGAAATCAAAGACAATACAAACAGATGGAGAAACATACCATGTTCTTGGATTGGAAGAATCAACATTGTGAAAATGACTGTACTACCCAAAGCAATTTACAGATTCAACACAATCCCTATCAAAGTACCAATGGCATTTTTCACAGAACTAGAACAAGAAATCTTAAGATTTGTATGGAAATGCAAAAGACCCCGAATAGCCAAAGCAATCTTGAAAAGGAAAGACGGAGTTGGTGGAATTAGGCTTCTGACTTCAAACTATACTACAAGGCCACAGTGATCAAGGCACTATGGTACTGGCACAAAAATAGAAAGGAATATCAATGGAGCAGAATAGAGAACTCAGAGCTAAGCCCAAGCACATATGGGCACCTTATCTTAGACAAAGGAGGCAAGAATATACAATGGAAAAAAGACAGCCACTTCAAGAATGGTGCTGGGAAAATGGGACAGCAACATGTAAAAGAATGAAATTAGATCACTTCCTAACACCATAGACAAAAATAAACTCAACATGGATTAAAGACCTAAATGTAAGGCCAGACAGTATGAAACTCCTAGAGGAAAACATAGGCAGAACACTCTATGACATCCATCAAAGCAAGATGTTTTTTGACCCACCCCCTAGAATAATGGAAATAGAACCAAGAATAAACAAATGGGACCTAATGAAACTTAAAAGCTTTTGCACAGTGAAAGGAACCATAAACAAGACAAGAAGACAACCCTCAGAATGGGAGATAATACTTGCCAATGAAGCAACAGACAAAGGATTAACCTCCAATATATACAAGCAGCTCATGCAGCTTCATACCAAAAAAGCAAATAACCCAATCCACACATGGGTGGAAGACCTAAATAGACATTTCTCCAAAGAAGACATACAGATGGCCAACAAACACATGAAAAGATGCTCAGCATCACTGATCATTAGAGAAATGCAAGTCAAAGCCACAAAGAGGTCTCACCTCACACCAGTCAGAATGGCCATCATCAAAAAATCTAGAAACAATAAATGTTGGAGAGGGTGTGGAGAAAAGGGAACTCTCCTGCACTGTTGGTGGGAATGTAACCAGGTCAGCCACTATGGAAAACAGTTTGGAGGTTCCTTAAAAAACTAAAAATAGAACTGCCATATGATCCAGTAATCTCACTACTGGACATATACCCAGAGAAAACCATAATTCAAAAAGAAACATGTACCATAATGTTCACTGAAGCACTATTTACAATAACCAGGACATGGAAGCAACCTAAATGCCCACCAACAGATGAATGGCTAAAGAAGATGTGGCACATATATACAATGGAATATTACTCAGCCATAAAAAGGAATGAAATGGAGCTATATGTCATGAGATGGATAGACCTAGAGTCTGTCATACAGAGTGAAGTAAGCCAGAAAGAGAAAAACAAATACTGTATGCTAACTCATATATACAGAATCTTAAAAAAAAAAAAAAGGAAATGGTACTGATGAACCCAGTGACATGGCAAGAATAAAGATGCAGATGCAGAGAATGGACTGGAGGACACGGGATTGGCAGGATGGGGGACAAAGAGGAAGCTGGGATGAAGTGAGAGAGTAACATAGACATATACACTACCAACTGTAAAATAGATAGCTAGTGGGAAGCTGCTGTATAACAAAGGGAGATCAAGTTGGTGATGGGTGATGCCTTAGAGGGCCAGGACAGGGAGGGTGGGAGGGAGTCGTGGTTGGGAGGGGATATGGGGATATATGTATAAATATAGCTGATTTACTTTGGTGTACCTCAAAAACTGGTACAAGTGTGTAAAGCAAATATATTCCAATAAAGAGCTTAAAAAAAAAGTTAAGTTGTGATTTTTGTGTTCCTTGTCTGCTTACAAGTAAAAAGAAAAATAGGCTGAATAGTGTGAGTTAGAAGTCTATCATTTGCACACAGCTGGCTGTAGGTGGAAAATCTCATCAGGAGCAGCAGGCCATAATGTTTTTTATTATCATATAGGAAACATAAAAGTTTAAAATTTTTTCAGAAGTATTCCAACAACAAATGTATTGTCCTGGTGCCGAATAACAGAAGCCATACACTAATCTGTGTCTCGTGCATATGAATGTTCCAAAAATGAGTCTGACTCGCTCTCTCTTGTTCACTCGCTCTAGCTTTCTTGCTCTACAATATTAAGGTTAAGTTAGCAGAGAAGATCAAAATGAACTGTCAGAAGTCATAACTAGATTAAATATTTGGGTAATGTGATATAGAACTATAGAAGTGAGAATTATTCCAACTCTTTTAATAATGTAGGACAAATTTGTTATGATGTTTACCTCTCAAAATTTAATTGTTACCAGATCTGCTAATAGAAGACTCCAGGTAGAACTGGATTATTCTGCTTATTTCGCCTAGATTATTGTTTTTTAAATCAATCATAACTTTTTATGTTGTTTTGGGGTAACCACCTCACATTACACTGAAGCAGTGTCTATACTGCTGTGACATAGAGTTTAGCACTGAGAGATAGTTTGGTGCATTGGAAAAAGCTGTAGATTCTGAGACAGACAGTTTGGGTTTCAAATCCTGCTTACACCATCACCAGCAGTATTCGCTTAGGCAATCGTGCCAGAGATAGATAGTGTAACTATCTCCTAATGTTGGATGCGATGGCTGTTGTTACTTCTTATTCCCTCATTTGGGGTGGGAATATGAAAAAGTCTTTGATTTTATGAAGGATAGTTTCATCATGTTAATGCTGGAAACAGAGCTGCTTTTATTGCATAGAAGTTCAAATATGTGTAGAAGGGTGTTTATGGATGCTGAGTAGCTAAAACAGTGGACTGTGCCAGTTATTAAGCTATTATCTCTCAGCTTCAAACCATCCTTCTCTACCCTTTGTGATGTTGGCACCAGGACTCTGCAAACCACATTTCTGCTGTGGCAGCTTGGCTATGTGCTTAGCTCTGCCAGTGTGGGGCATGATTGGGAGACTGCAAGACTAGAGGAGAAAGCGATAAACTCCTTGCTTAATCTCTGTTGGTTTCATGTTGATTTCCTGTTCCTTTGAGTCCCATACTTCTCCCCAGCAAGCTTCTACACCCTGGAAGCAGCAGGTCTTTCCCACTGTAGCATTTGAATGAAATATGTCATTTTTCTAATATGTACAGAACCAGCCTCATCCCACCCACCTCCCCTCCCCCAGTCACCAGTGCCCCTCTTCATAGGTCTGAGAATCTCTGCTATGGAGCTCTTCCTCTAAATTTCTAGTTTTAATAATTCCAAATTCTTCTCTGTATTTGTCTAGTCCTAGGTGTGGTAGTTGCCTCCTGTAGTTGCTCACTCCATGATCATTTAGTATTCTCCTTTTACTTTTTCAGTTATCAAGTTAACAATCTTTATACCTAGTTAACTATTTCTTATATTGTCTTTGCTCAAAAAACTAGTGTGGTTTTTGTCCCCTGGCTGGACCCTGACTGTTAGAGCAAGCTATTATATTTCCCTGAAATTCAGTTTCCTCATCTAAATATAGGGAAAACAATGCAAGAAGTCCTCATTTTCCAAGTGAATAAAAAGTGGACCAGAAAAGTCCACTTAAGTAAATGCACTTTCAAAGAGGACTGAAAATATCTTGCAAGTTGTGAATAAAAGGTTTGATTGGGACAAAAGCTTGAAAAAATAATCAAAATTATATAAAGCATTTTTCATTTAACACAATTTTATTTATAATTAGAACTATGTATTAGTTCTTAGAACAAAGATTGATGTTGATTTTGATCTTTCTTGTATGTGTGTGTAATTTTTCCTGAAAAATTGTATAACAACATAATATTATATGCCAAACTTTACTTTTTATTTTGTTTGCATACTAATTAATAGGGTCATTTCTGGAAAACTATGCTAGGCTTCATCAGTTTTCTGAAGGATTCTGTCTTCATCATGCCGGTCAATCTTCTCTATTCAAATACTAACTGGTGTATCTCTGCATGATTCCCGTTTGTCATTGGTTTCACAAGTAATTTCCAGTATCATTTTTATTCGTTTCATGAAATTTTGCATTTTTTGTAAAATTTGCAATTTTATATTTTGATGAACTTGAATAATGTCTGCATTAAAATGCTGGATTATGACTAGGGTATAATGGAAAGAGAGGGAAAGTGGTATTTACCATGATGGAATAATTAAGTGGATATTAATTTTATGTAGTTTATTAGTGAATAACTTTGCACTTTGATTATGTTTGCTTCTCAAGAAATCTTATAACTACCAGGAGTAACATGATCAAAGCCTGGCTAGCAAGGATCTTCTACATGTACATTTTGTGTAATAGTTGTGTCAAAAAAGATCATTATAAAAAGTATTTGTCACAGTGCCTGGACCACTGTTGGTCATAATAGTTACCTTTGTTACATTTTAACAATTTAGTTCAATATATGTGCATTTTATGTTATTATTTTAATCTTTACACCTTAGTATACACAACTTGATCTGATTCTTTAGTAAGAATAAGTTTAGATAAGAAGACACAATAGAACATTGGTACACCAACTTCAATCAAGGAGTAGAAAGTACATTTCTCATTGGAGGTATGATATGGTTGCTTCTCCACCTTTAAAATGAAATAAGACCTTTATTGAAAAGCCAGTTTTAGAGAGAAACAGTGTCAGAGTACTTGGCTATAAAGATGCATCAGTTTTTGGAAACTGAAACTCCTATAAGGGCACTTAAGATTATGTTTTCAAATCATGGATAGCGGTAAAGAGAAGTAGCAAGGTAATAAAATGGAGTTAGAAACATATTGCCCAATGTTCTGTCTAAGAGAAACTAAAATGAGCCATAATGTTTTGACTTTCTTTTAAATGGAAACAGCTCTGCTTGAACTTTTGACATAAAAAACACTTACTATACTTACTGCAATTCTAGGGTTCACTCCTGGCCTGCTTCTATCTCACAAGAAGAGGTTGAAGAAAATTGAAACATGAATCTATGGTTTCTCAGGAGATGAGTATATGTGCCAGGTGTGTTGACTTGAATGTATATTTCCTGTCAATAAAAATGCATTAGGATATGTAAATCATTTCTTATATCTAAATTTTTTCTTTACTTTTTTAAAAACACTGATTTGATTTCTATGAGTAACTGCTTAAGCTTGATATTTTAAAAAAGAATTTTGATTCACTAAAATATTATGTTACTAATGCCAGTTTGTAATCACAGTGGTTTGGTTTGCTTCCATTCTATAATAGAAAATGTGTAGATCACGTTTACTAATGACACACATCAAGCATATGTTCTTAACAACATCAAACTTTGATAACATAGCACATATATCATTCTAAATATACATATAATTCCTAATTTTAAATGGTTAATTATCAAGATCAGACTTAGCAACTAAGGTTGTATTTACATGATTAAAGTACCACATGACAAATAAGTTTGGTCAAATATTTTATATATACTCCAAGAACATAAAATAATAAACCATAGGTTGGACTACATTTAATATTGCAAAAGTATCAACACAATACCAAAGACATTCCACAAAACCTCTGCGTAATGAAAATATGATGAATTTAATTGTTTTTCCAGACTATTTCCCCTTTTTACATATGTATTTTTTAATGAAATGATCCTCCTCTCTGTCCTCAGGCTTACATCTTCAAATCAGTCTTGATTCTTTTCTTTCTGGAGAGACTTAAAAATTTGGTTATGAAATTCATTACCCTGCTTATCACAAATGTTGATGCACCCCTCCCTCCCTTGCATCTCATCAGTCTCAAGCCCAGTGTATTCTTTTTGGAATTGCCTTTCCTTTCATTCCCCCATCACAGCCCTTGTTCAGACCCTCATAACTGCTTCCCTGGATGGTTGTCATGATCTCTTAACTGGTTTCCTTGCCTTTAGTCTTTCCCCATTTGCTGACAAGCAAATCTTCATAAAACACTATTTTGTACACATTAACCTCTGTTTAAATCCTGCAATGGCCCCTTAATTGCCTAACAAATAAACCTATAATTCCTTGGTTTCACATTTAAAGTCTCCCACAATCTGGTCAAAATCTTTATATCACTCTGCTTTGCACAAATGCTCTTTACTGCTCTCTCTGCTTATATAACTTGTACACTTTCCTCAAACCCCTACTGAAACCACAAAGACTCTGTGAAGGCTTACCAGTTTGCACCACTCTATAGTGGTCTCCCCAGTTACCTCTTAGCAACTGTAGGTGGTACTGTCAAATCCTTTTGTAAAATTACATTTCCTACCTGGCACATTTGTGGAACTTTGTCTGATACTTAATATATCATTTCAATACAAGTACTTACTATAGAAGCACAAGTAGTTTAGAGAATGTATCTGCCAATTACAACTGTCATACTGTTGATTATATTGACCTCTGTAAAACCCTGATACAGTGAGTGCCCTTCAATTTAAGAAAATATACTGAAGTTCAAAAATGTTTTTCATGGCACTGTGTCAAATGCATTTCATGGCACTGTGTCAAATGTATCTCTTTTCTGTTTTGTTCTCCATCATTTCTGGTGCCAAGTTGGAAAGCTAAAACATTATTTTATAGATTTCTTCCTACCAAGCAGTGCCATAACCTTCTTTATATTTTATGCTGCATCTTTCTTGCAGGCAAAATTAGCATGGGTTTGATACTTATCAATAGTATCAGTACAGTCTAACCAAAATTATACTTCCTCTGATGCATAGTGGTCTTTATAGCAACCCAGCTCTGCAACAGTCTTATAAATAGTAGTGATTGAGTTTTATTATACTTTCTTCAGTCCAGATTGATTATTTAATATCCAAAGTCTACAATGAAAGTGAATCATTTAAAAGTAAGCTGACTGTTCAATGCATGTTCACCATGTTCTTTAAATATAGCTTAGTGTAAATTTTTTCATGAACTGTCAAATATACATCACAGTTAAAAAAAATCATT
Source organism: Hippopotamus amphibius kiboko (assembly GCF_030028045.1). Lineage (NCBI taxonomy): Eukaryota > Metazoa > Chordata > Mammalia > Artiodactyla > Hippopotamidae > Hippopotamus > Hippopotamus amphibius. The sequence goes on from NC_080203.1 coordinate 25,983,355, forward strand.
TTCTCTGTGCTGTTAAGATATTGTTTCCTCAAACTAGAACACTAGAAGCCTGACTTTTTTCTTCTTTTACTTCATAAAACAGTGAGAACAAAAACAGGATAAAGCCCATAGCAACAAGATATTTCTTTTACCATCTGTTTGATTTATGTCAAATTTAAACTGCTTGTATTTTAGAAAGGGATCTGTTTTCTATCTTCAAAAGGATGCAATCCAACATCTCTCAGCTGCTAATTTTTAGCACTTAGAGGTTCCCTTGGGCTGCTGTCAACTACAACTTATTGCATAGGTACTTTTCACTAAACTCATTATAAAGTGATTAGCCTCCAGCAAGATAGTGCAATGCTACAGCCTGCTTGCATTATATGTGGCTTTGCAACTGAATTTTGTGCTGTCAAATCTCATCAGATAGTGAGTATAGAATGAATCTTGGGATTCGATACATAGAATGTTGAGAGGGATCTTGTCACTTCTCTCTTAGACCATATCTTTCAAGAAAATATATGCACTCACATATACAAATAAACAAACACATATGCACACATGTGCACATGCAACACATGTACAGAATGGGTCATTAGTTTAAAGTGGATCCCATCACCAGCTAGCATCAAACACATTTTTAAAATCCATGAGTTATTTTTCTGTTTATGCTTTAATTTCAAAAGCTAATTGAGTAGCTCTATCTTGAGTCTACTAATAGTTATCACTAATACATGTAAGAGGGCTGCTTTTTTATTAGCACATTTAGCTTGACAATGCTTCTTGCCTTAGGATACCAGTGTTAGTCAATACATTTGGGTCTAATAGGCTGTCTCAGTTTCTCCAATGAAACTAACATTAGACCGATTATGTAGAGGCACCGATTACTAGAAGTAGAAGGTGTTTTTGGTTATTTGCAAGCCTCCCAAACAAGGTATGCATTATCCCAGCTCCCATATTCACTATTGCCTGAAACTAGCACCACAGTGTGACACTGAATAGTCTA